>NC_059334.1:68524552-69124552 GCF_018350155.1 Leopardus geoffroyi
GAGGGAGAGGCAGAGAGAGAGAGAGAGAGAATCCCAGCACAGGGCTCCATCTCATGAACCATGAGATCATGACCTGAGCCGAAATCAGGCCTTGTTTCTTAAACTAGATATCGCATGCCCTTTGGGCAGAGTCTTTGTCTTCTGTTTCCTGGCATTGCCCCATAATGCCCCGTACGGTCCTGGGCACTGGGGAGGCACCTCGTCAATGCAGGAGATGGGCTGGGGAGCAAAGCCGAGCCCCAGAAGAGGCCGCAGACGGCAGCGCCTGGGTGGACGCTGGAGAGGGAAGCCCTTTCAAGATGCCCCAGCCTCGTCACCAGGAGCTGCCCTTGCTGGCAGCTGTTAGGAGTCCTGCCCATCTGTGAGGACCGAGCGTCCTTGTGAGAGCGTTGACACCCCACAAGGAGGGTACAGACACTCCGGTCGCTGGGCCGCAGGCATTCCGGGCAGTGTCATGTGAGGTGGCATTTGAGGTTATCCCCTTACAGCCTGACACAGTGTCCCTGGGGGTGGCAGGACAAGGTTCGCTGAAGACAGCTTGTGGCTGGAAAAGGAAGGTGTCATTTTGATGGCCATTCCCTCAGCCTCCGGCCCAAGGGCCTGGGGCGCCACTTTCGGTCCCTGGCTCGTTGCGGAGATCACCAAAAGCAACCCATTGCAGTGGCCCCCCACCTTGGAGCATTCCCTCCGGAAAACGTACCTTAGTTGCTGGCAAAGAATGGTGACCTTTCTTTAGTAGACGTCTGCTCGCGGCCCAGCAGGCCAGACCACTGCTGTGGAGGTGGGAGGGGTAAGAAGAGCCTTTAATTTAAGGGCCAAGAGCCATCTCGTTTGCTCGGGTTCTGTTATATGTCACTGGGTGTGCAGGGTTCCAAGAACTACTTGGCCTCCTGACAGGGAACATGATAGAATGTCAGGACCTAAGCTAATGTAAAATATGTTTTGCCCCTCCAAGTCACGCACGGGCAAAGCAAGAAGCCCATCGGTCATTCACACGTCTACACCATGTGGCCGAGGGGCTCCGCGGATGGGATTTTAGCCTTTCCAGAGCAATGGGATGATGGAGGTCAGGCACACAGTGGCTTCTTACTCAGAGCAGGCTGATTTTGACAAGCACGAGGCATCCCTTTAAAAAAAATGCACATTCTTAAAAGGCATTTGTTTCCTGTCTCTCTTTTTTCCCTTATACTTTCCCCTTCGTGTGTGTGTGTGTGTGTGTGTGTGTGTGTGTGTGTGTTAACCTCTCTCCACCTTCCTTTCCCTCCCCTCTTTCCGAATCTTTGCATTTATCTGTTGTGCCTGTGGCATCAACCCCAGATTTCCCAGGTGACAAGGCTGGCCAGGTTCATAGGGGCTACATTCTCGTACTTGGGGACTTCAGATTTAGATACCAGGTCAATGAGACCTATAGGTTTGTTTTCAGGGTTCAGCCATCAGCCAGTTAGGGAAGGTGACACTGGCCATCATAATACGCTTGTTGAGCAAAATCATCATGGGGAAGTTGTACCAAGGAAGAAATGTTTGACTGCCAACAGAAAACCCAGCAGATAGTGGCTTAAATCAGAGGGACCTTTATCCTCTACTTAATAAGAAAAGTCTAGAGGCCAGTGGCCCAGGATTGGTTTAGTGGCTAAACGGGGACTTCAGAGACCCAAGGTCTTTCCATACCTCCACCTCACCGTGTCCTTATTTATTTATTTTTAAATGTTTATTTATTTTGAGAGAGAGAGAGAGAGAGACAGATTATAAGTGGGGAAGGGGCAGAGAGAGAGGAAGACACAGAATCTGAAGCAGGCTCCAGGCTCTGAGCCATCAGCACAGAGCCCAATGCAGGGCTCGAACTCACAAACTGTGAGATCATGACCTGCGCTGAAGTCGAACGCTCAACTGACTGAGCCACCCAGTCACCCCTCGCCATGTCCTTATTGTGCACACATGTGCTTATTCTCATGTGTGTGGTGTCCTCTTGACAGGCTCCAGGAGACCTATATTTTCATGCAAGCAACCAGAAGCATGTGGGGAATGGGCAGCAGGCAACAGGGGCCTCTGTTTACCCCTCTCTTATCTGGGAGTGGATATTTTGGATCCTTGTTGCAAAGGAAATGCTGTTTAAATATAAAAGCTGACACACGGAGCTGAGTCATTTCGGGCTGGCGGTGGCAGTGTGAGTGGAGACGCCATTTTCCTGGAGACCGTTCCCAACTCCGTGTTAACAGTTGTTGTTTCTCAGCATCACAGATTGTGAAGAACTTCATTTCTGTGCGGTTTCTTCACAGTTGGGCTTAATTCTCATTGACGGCCCAAGGCTAAACTGAGAATTTTTATGAGCTTCAGGCTTGGAGACCAATAAAGTCTGGCCTCTACCCCCGTTAGTGATTCCCTTTTTTATCTGGGTGGTTCATCATATCAGCCTGGACCATGGGTAACATACTGTTCACACCATTAACCTCGTGGATTAGTGTTAAGTTACAGTGCCCTCTGGTTGGAAGTTTATCTTTTGGAAAATTTGGGTCTAGTGTTCATTTTGCCCTTTCTAGCATTGAATCCTGGGAAATTATTTCTCTGCTAAAATAATTTTGGTTTTTGACATGCGTGTCCACACCCATGCATCTGCACATACCCCAGCTCTCCACCAATCCAGTGGGAAAGGGCGACTGTGGTTTCATGGTAGCTGTCTTTTTGATGAATGTCCCCGTGTCCACCCAGAGGCCGTGACATTCCTGTCTTCCCCACTTGATAATCTGAAAATCTTCCGAACCAGATTGCCCTGCTACAGGCCTGCAACTCTGGAATGCCACCTGGGTTCTGGGTTTCAGTCCCCAGGGCCCACCCAAGAGCCTGTGGGCTTGAAGCTGCTAAGACAGAGAGCTAATGGAGGCCATTCCGAGGGGGCCGGAAAAGACACTGTGCTCTGGGGACGAGGCAGCAGGACTGCGGGCTGGAGCGAGGGCCTGGGAGGCATGATGCTGTCACATGGTCTTGTTTTAGCCCCCGCTTTTCATCTCCTCCCAGATGCGTCTTGCTTTTTCCGTCCCCTCATTCTTTCCCACCAAAATGTGCTCCCAAGCGTGCCCAAGTGTCCGCCTGGCGCGCCCCCCTACCTCCCCGCCTTTAAGAGTGAAATGAAGAGATCTCTGAGGGGAGAGTTCTGGTTCTAGATAGCCTGCCTAGGAATCAGATCCCAACAGTTAACCTACTTGCTGTGTGTCCTTCGGGTATGTTATTTAAGCTCCCTGTACAGCAGTCTTTTCATCTGCAGAATTGGAACAATCCTTATAGTACATGCCACACATGGTTGGTAGGAGTCAATGAGTCAATTTGTAGGCACTTAAAATACGACCTGGCAATTAGTAAGCGGCATGTAAGTGTTGTTAAATAAATCTTACTAGCTTGAGATATTTTTGTTGGCTTACTACTTTTCTAACTGAAGTTTTTGTTGAGATGATTGTAGATTCAGATACAGTTGCAATCCAGAGTTCCCAGGTACATGTTCCATTTATCTAGTTTCCCCCTGCTGGTAACATTTTGCAAAACTACGGCACAATACGGCAGCCGGGATAGCAACACTGATACAATCCTCCTATCTTCTTCTTTTTTTTTTTTTTTTAAGTAGGCGTCACAGCCAGTGCAGAGCCCAAGGTGGGGCTTTGAACTCATGACCCTGAGATCAGGAGTCAGACCTTTAACCGACTGAGCTACCAACTGCCCCTACAATGCACCTATCTTATTCACATCTCCCCAGTGTTATGTGTACTCATTTGTATGTGTATGTGCATTTAGCTGCATATAGTTTTATCCCTCCTGTTGTCCTTTTATAACCACACTTCCCTCCCTCCCTTCCCCAGCAAGCCTTGGCAATGACTAATCTGATCGCCATTCCTAAAAGCTTGTCCTTTCTTTTCTTTTTTTAAAAAATACATTCTCTTTGCTATTTATTAATTTTTTTAATGTTTATGTATTTTTGAGAGAGAGAGAGAGAGAGAGAGAGAGAGACAAAGTGCGAGTGGGGGAGGTGCAGAGAGAGAGGGAGACACAGAATCCAAAGCAGGCTCCAGGCTCCCGAGCTGTCAGCACAGAGCCTGACACGGGGCTGGAACTCACGGACTGCGAGATCATGACCTAAGCCGAAGTCAGACGATCAACTGACTAAGCCACCCAGGCGCCCCTAAAAGTTTGTCCTTTCAAAAAAATGTTACATGAGTGGAATCGTATCATTTGCTACCTTTGGGGATTAGCTTTATTCTCTCAGCATTATTTCTTGGAGACTTACCCACCTTGTTGTGTCTATCAGTTCTTTCCTTTTTCTTGCTGGCTGGTATTCCCTGGTGTAAACAAAACACAGGGTGTTCAACCACTCACCTACTGAAGGATATCTGGGTTTTCCCCAGCCCTTGGCTATGACAAATAAAGCTGCTCTGAACATTTGTGTATAGGTTTTTGTGTGAGCATATGTTCTCATCGCTCTGAGATAAATGCCCAGGAATGCCATTGTTGGGTCTTATGGTAATTGCATGTTTAGGTTTACTACTGGAATACATAGAACACTTTGTTATTTAAATTTGTGCCTCCCAGCAATAAATTTATGTTCAATTCTTTGACTTACAGTAAACGTTGTATAAGTACTTGTTAAATAAATTAAAATGAGCCACTGACTTTTACAACATGTCCAAGACTGTGGAAGGGAAAGATGAGGGAAGGAGATTCGAATGGTATGGTGATCATTCTGGCCTTCAACAGATGTTTCACCATGGGCCTGGGAATTGAGTAGTCACAAACAATAGCTGACGTAACTTGTGTGCTGCCAGATTATCGAAGGCTTGAAAAAACCCAATGGACAGCTTGGTGGGGAGAGAGTGAAGGTCTGGGAAAGGCTTGTCAGTATTGGTTCCACCATGCCTGCGATTGGGAATTCGATGGTCTTTTTGTATTTGAGAAAAATTTGGCAACATTTGGATTTGAAGAAAAGCATCAATTTTGCATGGAGAGTGTGTTTGGGTCAAAGGTTAAGGACATTGTAGAATCATAAATTTGTAAGAGCACTCTTACAAGGAGAGAACAGAAGTTGCTGGGACATCAACTGGATCTAAAGGTTCAACGCTGTGGACTAAGAGCTGGCCCCTTGGCCAGATCACACCAGCTTCTCCGGGTTCCAGCAGGATGCGGTTTCCGTCTGTGGAGCGGGGTCAGTCTGATGGCGCGCAGCGAAAGTTCGGCCAGCATGCTTGACACCTGGAGCAGATAACTTTTCACGTTCCTATTCTCCTTGTGATGAAACGATTTTCCATAAAAACCGCGCGATCAGCAGTCATTGTTTTCTTGATTTTCTCCCTTTAGTTTGTAAACAATGAGGAATTAAAAAAATATGTTTAAGTTCTAAAGATACTGGGTGAATTTAATCCAATATTTCACAGCTGAATTCAAATGTGCGCTTGCCAAGCAAAATGATTACATCTTGCAGTTTGCTGTTTTAAATTTTAAATAACACAATCGAAAGCTCCAAGTGGCCTCAGAGTAATGGAATTGTTAGTTTGCTTTCTTTGCTCTTTTAATCACTGAGCTGTCACTGTTTATTGTAAGTCTGTTTAAACATAGGAATACATAGCACTGCTGGGATTGCAGACAAGAACTGTGTCTAAGTGGAATCAGAAGATTCTGACCTATTAATACATTTATTTTTGAAATCAGTTGGCGTCTGGGTTTGCGTGTGTTGGGACCAACTGCAAAGCTAGGAGTTCTCCAAATTACCTTTCCTATAAATACAATGTTTATCAAAGGATAAATATTACAAATGTGCTAATTTGAAGTTTACATATATGATATTCGAACCGAACAGTAACTGTAGGAATTGCTTAGAACTTCAGCTAACAAAAGATTTGTTTTCCAGGAGGAATAGCTTCTCACTGCCATTGTTTAGAATTGGTGATGCTTGGTGGTAAGAAAAAAGCAAATTACTCCCAGCAGTTTTACAATTGTTTTAAATTCTCTCGAGACAAAGCCCTGCCTTAATTGCCTGCACCGGGGAAGCCCCACACTGGGTCTCAACACTGATGACAAAAGCAGGAGATTTGGGAAATCAGTTGACCAGCATTTGAAGCCCAGCCTTGCCTGTTTGTAGCCCTGTGGCCTTGAGCAAGTTACCTCATTAGCTGTAGTCACCTTCCTTATCTGCAAAATGGTAAGATTTTGTGGGGGTTAATAATATAATGTGCACAGAGACCCTGGGCTAAGCTCCACAGTAGGATCTCAAGAAATGGGAGCTGTCTTCCCTTCTCCTTCTAGAATGGGCAACATCTGTGTGTCTCTGAGACTAGCCCTGGACCCTGAGAAGAGAGTGCAGACTGACCCATCTTCTTCTGACACCCCCACCCCCCACCGAGTCCCCCAGGCAGCATTCATTGGGTGACAGTGTTGAACCCCAGGGAAAGCTTGAAAAACTCTCTTGGCTTCTGAGATGCGTCCATCAGAATGGGTATGGAGAGCTGTTCTGGTCCCTCCTGAGCTGAAGGGAGGGGAATTTCAGGACAATATCTTCAGTTGGTCTGTCAGAGGGTAAACCTCAGGGTCCAAAGTGATTCTCTTTTGCTTGAGAGAGGAGAGGTTCCACACCTGTTCCTCCTAATGGAAGAGGCTTGGTTGTGGTGCTGAGTGCCTCTTACAGATCACTTTTCTCCTCTTTGTCTGCCTCCTCCTCCCACTGATAATTGCCAAGGAATGTGGTTCAGGCCTTTTGTTGGCTTTTGTGAGCCTTTTATAGCAGTTTAGAAAGAATTCTTGGTATTCCTATCGTGTATTAAAGATCAAGCTATTCTTATGCATGACCCAGCTCAAGTTAAACATGGAAATACGTTCAAATGATCCAAGGAGGCGCTAGGATGACTACTTTGTGTAGCAAATTTTTGTCATAAAACGAACCTTTTCCACTTTAAAGGAGCCAAAGAGAATTCTTAATTTTATACAGTTTAATCCGCCAAGTGATAAGGTTTTCTTTTCCTTTACTTTTGCGGGAAGTCCATTTAGAGACGGCTTATTAGAGTATAGGAAAGGAAGCACATATTTTGTTATTGAAAAAATTGAAAGCGTATTCCAGAATTTCTCTGAGAAAAACTGTCTCATGTTGTAAATAATCTCAGATGTAGATTTTTGGATGTGAAATGGAGCTTAAGATTTTATTTTGGCTAATCTGATATTCCAGAATGTTTTGTATTTCTACGATATTAGCTGCATAGCCAATTCATTTCAACTGGAAAATGCATCAGAAAACATATAATTTAATCAAGGTCAAGCTAAAAATAAACTGTTGTGTTTTGGGTTTTTTTTTTTTTTTTTTTTTTTGACGTTTTTCCTGCCTTAGTCTCATCTTGCCGATTTTTTCTTTTTTCAACGTTTATTTATTTTTGGGACAGAGAGAGACAGAGCATGAACGGGGGAGGGGCAGAGAGAGAGGAAGACACAGAATCGGAAACAGGCTCCAGGCTCTGAGCCATCAGCCCAGAGCCTGACGCGGGGCTCGAACTCACGGACCGCGAGATCGTGACCTGGCTGAAGTCGGACGCTTAACCGACTGCACCACCCAGGCGCCCCTTGCCGATTTATTCCTTAGAGAAAGCTGAACATTTTTAGAAAATGTAATGAATGATCTGAAAGCCAAACAGAGATCTGAAGCCTTAAAAATGCAGAGTAAAGTACACACACACATATGGTTAAATTAATGTGCACGGACAGGCCTGGCTTTGCTGGCATGTGCTTGTTTTAATGCTCTGTTTTGCATTAAACTTTGAAATTCCTAATATTTTTTGAAAAAAGGGCTCCAAGTTTTCATTTTATAGTGGCCTCCACAAATTATGTAGCAGGTTCTATGTATTGGCTACCTGGTAATTCAGTTCAAACTAATTTGAGGGGGCTTTTAAATGTCCAGCTTAATCCTAAGTAGACATTCACCAGCTTTTTACAAATATTCTTTTCTATTACATGAATTTGTGAGAACCAACCTCGTGACCTTTTGTTTAGATATGTGTTTTGCCAACAATTTTCACAGTTCTAATTGCCAGATAAAGGGGTGTTTTTGAACATTTTAATTTTGTTGCATATGATATAAAACTAAAATCTCATTTCTTTACTAGTATCTATTCAAATATGTAGGTTCTATGATATTTTCTGGATCATAAGTGAAATAAAACTCTTATTTCTCAAATTATTATTATTATTATTATTTTTAATGCTTATTTAGTTTTTTCGAGAGAGAAAGAGACAGGCATGAGTGGGGGAGGGGCAGAGAGAGGGAGACACAAAATCGGAAGCAGGCTCCAGGCTCTGAGCTGTCAGCACAGAGCCTGACGGGGGCTCGAAACCATGAACCACAGGATCACGACCTGAGCCGAAGGCGGAGACTTAACCAACTGAGCCATCTGGGCGCCCCTATTTCTCAAATTATTAATGGGGCAGGCACTATGCTGGCTTAGTTCATGGAACATGCAACCCTTGATCTTGGAGTTGTGAGTTTGAGCCCCATGTCTGGCACAGAGATTACTTAAGTAAATAACTGTTGAATAAAGAAATAAAATACCTGTTCAAATGATTTAATAGGAACTGTCGGGGCGCCTGGGTGGCTCAGTCGGTTAAGCAGCCGACTTCGGCTCAGGTCATGATCTCACGGTCCGTGAGTTCAAGCCCCGCGTCGGGCTCTGTGCTGACAGCTCAGAGCCTGGAGCCTGTTTCGGATTCTGTGTCTCCCTCTCTCTGACCCTCCCCTGTTCATGCTCTGTCTCTCCCTGTCTCAAAAATAAAATAAAATGTTAAAAAAAACAATTAAAAAAAAATAGTAACTGTCGTGAAGGGCTGGGATTTCAGAAGATTTTCACTTTTTCAAGTGTATAGCTCTGAATTCAAGTGTCTGTAACAAGCAGAAATTATTTTTGTAATTCGAGGGTGGGGGGGAAGGAACAACAAAGATGAAAAGAGCGAGCCCCTTAACTTGTAGCTTTAAGAAGAGGCGTTGCTTGTTTTGCTCAGGCAGGCGGCCTGTGGAGTTGGGGCTCTGGGGTTCCCATTCCTGTAGGGCAGTCACAGAAATGTGAAGTACAGTTCAAGATAATAGCTTGGGAGCGAGCGTGGCCCAGAGTGGGTGGCACTATTTGTGACAGAAATGCTCAGTGGGTGTTTGTAAACTTGAGGATAAGCTGGGCTTGGCATCCAGTTTTACACGAGGCACCGATGGAATCTTATTTCATTTTAGTCCTCGGCTATCAATTGTTGTGTTTCTTTGTTTTTCTTGTTTTAAAGGCTCGTCTCAACTCTTCCATAGCGGGTCAGAAATGCGGCCCTTTCGGCCAAAGCTGCAGCTCGCCTTTGAACTAGGACGGGGCCGTCCTTCTTGTGATGAGGGGTCAGGTTCAGTGTGAGATAAACAGCTTCAGCCTGTAAACCCTTGTTGACATCTCTCTCACCTCCCGTCCACTGTGGCTCCACTGAAGCCCTCGGGCTGCTTGCGAGGCAGCCAGGATTTAAATGCTGGGGTCAAGAGTAAAAGAACCAATGGGTGACCCTGGCATTTTCTTGCTGGACGACTGCCTCCGAGGGCAGCCCTGCGGGTGTGCTGGGAGCACTGGAACAGACACCCGGCCAGCGGGGGACAAGCCCCGCTCCAGCCAGCTCTGCCCTGATGGCTGGGGCTCGTCTCTTACGTTTCTGTCTGTGCTGTTGATGGGCAGAAACACTTCGAGTAAGGGCCCTGACAAGTCTTAAACATAATTCTATTATTGTTATTATTTTATTTTAAACATGTTTTAATTAATTAATTAATTAATTAATTTTTGAGAGAGAGGGAGACAGCAGAAGCCAGGAAGAGGAGCAGAGCGAGAGAGGGAGGGAGAGAATCTCAAGCAGGCTCCATACTCAATGCATGCAGCCAGACTTGGGGTTCCATCTCATGACCCTGGGATTGTGACCTGCGCCGAAATTAAGAGTTGGATGCTCAACCAACTGAGCCACCCAGGTGCCCTGTTATCATTATTTTATTGTTATTTTTATTTTTAATGTGTATTTATTTTTGAGACAGAGACAGAGTGCAAGTGGGGGAGGGGCAGAGAGAGAGGGAGACACAGAATCCGAAGCAGGTTCTAGGCTCCGCGCTGTCCGCACAGAGCCCGACGCGGGGTCGAACTCACAAACTGTGAGATCATGACCTGAGCCGAAGTTAGACACCTAAACAACTGAGCCACACAGGCGCCCCTATTGTTATTATTATTTTAAAGAAGATTTTTTTTTAAGTTTATTTATTTATTTTGAGAGACAGAGAGAGAGAGAGAGAGAGAGAGAGAGAGAGATCATGAGCTGAGCCAAAACTAAGAGTGGGACATTTAACTGACTGAGCCAGCCAGGCACCCCTTATTATTATTATTTTAAAATTTTATTTATTTTTATTTTAAAGAGATGTGGAGGGGCAGGGAGAGGGGCTCAGGGAGAGAGAGAGAGAGAGAGAGAGAGAGAGAGAGAGAGAGTGCAAGTGGGGGAGGGACAGAGAGAGGGAATCCCAAGCAACTTCTGTGCTGAGAGCACAGAGCCTGATGTGGGGCTTGAACTCATGAACAGTGAAATCATGACCTGAGCTGAAGCTGGATACTTAACTGACTGACCCACCCAGGTGCCCCTATTTTTTGTTTTTAGAGGAAAGAGAGAGGGAAGGAGAGAGAGCACGTGAGCAGGAGAGGGGTGGAGGGAGGGAGAGAGAGAGAGAGAGGGAGGGAGAGAGAATCTCAAGCAGGCTCCGTGCTCAGTGTAGAGCCCAACACGGGGCTCCATCCCACGACCCTGGGACCACGACCTGAGCCAAAATCAAGAGCAGGACGCTCAACCAACTGAGCCACCCAGCCGCCCCTATTTATTTATTTCTAAAGTTCTATTTATTTAATCTCTACACCCAACATGGAGCTCAAACTCTCAACCCTGAGATCAAAAGTCACATGCTCCACTGACTTAGCCAGCCAGGTGTCCCTCAGCCGGTTTCTTTTTTAATTCGTGTCCCTCAGAGGCCCAGAGGCTGCTGCAAAGAGGGCAGGATAGGGTGAGGGTCCCCACCCCACATCTTCTGGATCTGCTTCAGTCAGCATTATATTTTAGTCTTCCGCCTAGTGTTTCATACGAAGAGAGAGTTCACTGCTAAGGAGCAGGAAATGTGAAAAACACACAGTTTGGTCAGTCTCTTGCCATGCTGCTACATCCTCTGCATCCAAGGTCTCTTAGCTGTAACATTTGTGCTGATGAGTGAAGAGTTCCAGTAGTTGGGCTACGACCATAGTGAACATTTTGCTTTGTATGTGAGGTAATTTTTAGCAGAGGAGGTTGGTGGTTGGCTGAGCAGGGTATGCCCAGATAATCTGGAAATGCGGCCAGGAGGACTCTAACTGGTGATGACAATGCACACACTTCTGTGGCATATACTGGGTGCTCAGCATATACCGGGTGCAGGCCCTTCCTGCATGTTCGCTCAGTTAATCTTCACAATAACCCCACGGATCAGCATTGTCTTATCCCCATCGGACCTCCAGTTCTGAGTTTAGAGAGCATCTGAATTTGGGGTCTGCTCCATGGGGTCTCCTGAAAGAGCCGCTTTCCACCTTCAGTTCGCAGCTTCCCAGCCAAAGCCCGGACCCCACCCCAAGCCTGCCCAATGGGGGAGAGGCTGAGGAGAAGCTCACCTTTTCTTGAAGAGAGGCTGGTCCCTCTCTCACTCTCCTGTTTTGGGGGAGAAGGGGTGGGGCTTCCTTTCCCAAAGTCTCTTGGGAATACTGGGCACCCCGGTGACTAGTTTCCCAGTTGGACCTCTGCTTGCTTAGGACCTGCTCTGGGCTCCCCACACAGGAGGAGAACTGGAGGGAGGGCCATCCCCTGGAGGACAGGTCCCGCATGAGCCCCAGGCCCTAGAATGTGGGGGAGAGCTGACGACATGGGGGCCACAGTCTTCTGGGACTACTCTTGCTTGGGGAACAAGGAGGCTCCCACACAGAAAGGGCTTACATGAGATGCCATTCCCAGAAGGTGGCATCCAGAGTTCCCCAGGTTCCTCAAGAGGAGGGTCTTGGGACGGATGCTCTTCTCAGTCTCCCTGAGCCCAAAGACCACAGGTGACGATGTGTGTGTGGCAGCAGCAGCAGGAGTAGTTGCCACTCTGGTCACCATTGTAGTAGATTATCATGAACAGAGATAAGTACTCTTAAACTAAAGGCTACTGCAATAGTCTAAGCATGGCATGAAAAGACTCTCTAGGATTTTTCAGTCTCTATTGATTAAGCCTAATGAAAACTGTCCTAGAGACTCCAGTAATTACGCTTCTGTTATGTCACAGGTGTATACTTTATCACCTGGACCGACTATACGTTTCTGTTTGGCTGAAACCGTATTTTTTTTTTTTTTTTTCTGTTAATTCCCCAGCACATCTATTATGCTCTCTGTAGAGTAGCTTAAAATGATCATCAGTCATTTTAGGTCATCCTCACTTTGGCTTCTGGTTTGTGAGTGTCTCTTACTTCCTCCCAGGTGGGGAAATTCCCCTCAGTTCCCCCAGGCTACCTCCTGGAATGTTCCTTTGCTCTGCCCGCTGTTTCAGTTCTTGCTCGTCTTTTAAGGGCACTCAGTGTGAGGATCTCAAAAGAGAAGTAGTTGACCTAAAAGCCTGATGACCAGGGCAGATGCAGAGAAGTAGATTTAAGAGGGTTTTTTTTTTTAAGTTTATTTATTTTTGAGAGAGAGTGCAAGTGGGGGAGAGGTAAAGAGAGAGGGGGACAGAGGATCCGAAGCAGGCTCTGTGCTGACAGCAGAGAGCCTGACATGGGGCTCGAACTCACAAACTGCGAGATCACGACCTGAGCCGAAGTCAGACACTTAACCAACTGAGCCACCCAGGTGCCCCAAGAAGTAGATTTTTATATACTCTTGGAAATAGTCCTGGCTAAGGAGTCTGGACACTCGGGTCCCAGGCCTGGGCTACAGTCCCTCTGAGGGTCATAAGGAGGAACCATGCAGTAAGTGCTAGCTAATGTTATAGCTGTTGTTGGGTATTAGTTATTAGTTATTTGTTAGCCTCAGTTTCCCTCCGTGTCAAGTGAGGGACATGGCTGGGATGATATTCTGAGTCCTCTCTACTCTCTTTAAATGTAGCAAGATTAAATTGGATTATAACCCCAACTGGGTTTAAATCACTAGGGAGAAAAGACCAGGCCTTAAACCTTCCTGTGTCCCTCATGAGACTTTGCACACTCAAGGGACAGGGTAGTTATTTAGTAATTTGGTACTGCAATCTGAGCATTTATGGCATTGATAAGGAACTTTTTATTAATTAAATATATGCAGTTCTTGAAAATTAAGGAATAAATGCACTAATGCTACTCAGCATTAGTATAGTGCTTTAAACTGTTTTTTTAAAAGTGTTTATTTTGAGAGAGAGAGAAAGCGGGAAGAAGCAGAGAGTGGGGGGGACGAGGATCTGAAGCAGACTCCGCACTGTCAGCACAGAGCGCAACGTGGGGCTCGAACTCAGGAACCGTGAGATCACGACCTGAGTTGAAATCAAGAGTCAGATGCTTAACCGACTGAGCTACCCAGGCACCCTAGTGTCGTGTTTTAATTTTTTTTTTTTCCAACGTTTATTTATTTTTGGGACAGAGAGAGACAGAGCATGAACGGGGGAGGGGCAGAGAGAGAGGGAGACACAGAATCGGAAACAGGCTCCAGGCTCCGAGCCATCAGCCCAGAGCCTGACGCGGGGCTCGAACTCACAGACCGCGAGATCGTGAGATCGTGACCTGGCTGAAGTCGGACGCTTAACCGACTGCGCCACCCAGGTGCCCCATCTAGTGTCATGTTTTAAAAGAGCTTTCACCTCCATTACGTTAATGTCAGTCCCACAACCATTCCCTGAGGCAGGTAGAACAGATCTGACTCCAGTTTACAGGTGAAGAAACTGAGGCTTAGGGAGGTGGTCATTTTTCCAGTGTCTCTGCTACTGAGGAGCAAGTCTGGAAGCAGAGTCTGGGGCTCCTTATTCCTGTGCCAGCATATTTTCTAGTCCACTAAGGACTGCCTTGTGAGGCTGTTAGGGAACATCATGAAATATGTCTTTGCGAAGACTGACGATGTTTACATATATTAATCCTTAGAAGATGCATGTGCTACAGGATCATAACCCAGGAATATTATTAGGATGAAGCCTACCCATCTCCTGGGGGCAGGTCAGAGCCTGGGGTCAGGGTCACAGATGTGGTCCTGCAGATGGGATGCAAAACGGGACCTGGGACTGCTGGCTGATGCACGGGGTAGACACTTGAGCCTCGGCACACTTAAGGATTGAGGCAGAGTAGGAGAACCTCTTAAGGGAGATAGGGTGTTCCTTGGTTCAAGAGGCTCATGAGGTCTTGGCCATGCTGGGCAGCTCTAAGTGTAACCATATCTGCAGTCCTTGGAGGGCAGTTGAAAGGTTTTATAAAGGAGGAGCTCTTTGGCATATGTCCCCAGTACCACTGCTGCCACAGAGAAGCTTGGCCTAGCGCTGTCCCCTCTGAATGGTGCTTTGCAGTGGCTGTACATATGCTGGGCTAGCCATCTGGCCGTCCAGGCTGGAGGGACAGGATACTGAGGACCCCAAGAGCTGCCAACCTGTGGCATTGGGAGATCACATTCCTTGAGAGCAGCAACTTTTGCTACTGGGATTGTTCAGTGAACTACTAATGAGAGAGCATCTGCTGGCCGCTGTCACAGGAAGCTGCTGCCCCCAGAGAGCAGCTATTCGGAGCTGTGGGTTGCCAGTGGCCCGTGGAAGCCACCAGTGGGAGCAGCAGAGAGAGTGCCAGGCTGGGGAATCCCTTCCAGGAGTCCCAGCTCTGTGGAATTCTTGAGGAGGGGCGACATGGTCCCTCTTCCAACATACTTGTCAGTGAGGAGGGAGAAGAAATGTTTTCCATTATGTGACCTAGTTGGAGACCCACCGGCTCAGGGAGGGGGCTCCAGCTGGCTTGAAGCATCACTTGGTCTTCAGGTTCCTGGGAGGAAAGGCTCTTAGAAAAAGGATTCCCCTTGTAGGGACCTTCTCAAATGAACTTGAAAAATGTCAGTAATCCAACAGATTTTTTTTTCAATATTTATGTTGTTAATATTTGCATTTCCTCTGCTCCATCACCCTTTCCTGATTAACTCCCAAATGGAAGTGAATGTTTCCTACTCTGAGACTCTCATCTGTCTATACCATGCTTAGGTCATCCATTTATTCACTCCTTCACCATACATTGGGTGAGTACCTTTGGCAGGCTAGGCCAGTGTCAGCCTTCCTTTGTTGTATTTTACTTATTTGTACACCTATCTTAACCTTTTGCTAGATGAAAAACTTTTTTTACAAGTCACGATAGACTTATGCTATAACCAAATCCCAGAGGCTTAGTACAATAAAATGTATTTCTTGCTCATTCCCATGTGCAGACATTGTGGGGGCTGCTCTATACAGTCCCTCAAGATGTCAGAGGCTCCACCATCTCACAGCCTCACTACCTGGAACATGTGACCTTCTTGGTCACTGAGATAGGACAAGAGATGCTCACCCAGCAATCAAGAGCTTCAGCCTGGAGGTGGCATCACGCTTCTCACAGCCTGTTGGCAAGAGTGACCTCCATGGGCCCCCCTGACCAAGAGGGCTGGGAAGTGCGGTCCTCCCCTGTGCTAGAAGAAAAGAACCGGGCAAGGGCAAGCATTAGAAGCGTCTACACAAGCTCTTAATTATGGTCTTGGTTCTCTCATTGGCTTGAAACAAAGTTGTCTTGGGAAGTCTCACATTCATTTGTAAAAAGGGATGTAAGTTGTGAAGGATGAAGTGCATATAGCTAATTGTCCGGCTTGGGAATGACTAGTAATACGTGGTTTTGGCATCTTCCGTGTGAAGGTGCCTGTCTTCTCCCTTTCCTGGTAATGGAGAGATGAGCAGTTAGGGATGGAGACAGCTCTCTGAGCAGGCCCAGACCCCTCAATCCAAGGCGGGGTTGGACCTCATTTCCTACCATGGGACCAGAGCTAGGACCTGCTGCTGCCACCCCATGCCTGAACACCCGAGTGCCCGGCTTCTCTCTGTCTGTGGGCTTGGGTGAAGACAGTCTTAATTATGCCGCAGCCAACGTTAACTAAGAAATGCATTGTCTGCTTGGATACATTTCACCATCATTGAAAGAATGTGGTTTGGGATTGCGGTAATCTGGTTGATTGAAATAGTAGAAAATGTAGATTATGTCCTAATTTAGAACGAGAGCACAGGAGTGGGCAGGATTTCAGAAGGCAGTGGGTATTTGAGTAAGTATTGGTTGAATACATAGATGGAGTATGGGGTAAAGGGATTAAACAATAGAGAAAACTTGAATTTATAACCGTGCCTATTATCCTTCCTGTAATTGTATTTTTATCACCTGTTGACTGAGCTTTCTTCCTTATGTGTTTGGATTCTGCATAAAGAAAAAGTAATTGGCCGTATCAGTGTCACATTTATCTTGTCTGTGTATCCCGTGACAGTCACCTGTACCAGCGTGTCCATCTTTAACTGCAGTCCTCTGAGGACACAGCTGCGGGATGTATGTCTGCTGCACTCTTTTTACACAGCCCCTTCCACAATGCAAAACAAGGTGCCCATAAGGGATGACGTTGGTGGAGGTTAGTCTGCGGGAAGAATCCCCATCCTCATTCTCTGCATCTTTGTCCTTTCCTGTTCTTTCCAAGTCCTGTTGGAACCTATTTTCTCTTGTCCTTCATATCTCAAATACCCGTCTGTCTTCTCTTGCCCTTCACCTCCCTCCATCCAGCAAATTCTGTCTGTGCAAATTTCATTTTGTTCTAAGGATGATAATCTGGAGGGAACTTGAAGGACTGTGATGGGCTTACTGGAGTTCTTGGATGACAGGCCCGCAGCACGCCCTTCTCAGGCACAGGGCTTACTGAGATTGGTGTCCCCTGGCTGCCAAGAGTAGCACTGAGGTGACGCGGAGGGAACAATGACTTTGCAGTTTCTCACACCTGATTTGAATTCCACCTCCGCCATTGACCAGCTGTGTGACACTGAGCAGCGACTTCAGACCTTGTTCATTTCTGGTCTGTTGTGGATTGTGTGGTCCATTTGCTTGCCCTGCCGGTCACGCTTTCCCACTCCCCTTCCTCCAGTTCGGGTTTGGTTCCTTCCTTGGGGGCACTCCTCTCCCAATCCATGTGGCCCTATTGGGACTGTCAGTCGTAGACTCGGTAAGGGGGTTTCACTCACTGGAGTGGGCAGGTGGCCCGCCAGACTCCACTGTGCTGGTACCACTCCCTGTGGGAGGGAGACAAACCCCTGGCTGTGTAACCCAGGGATGAACAAATGGAGGGAAATGGTTCCTTTTGCAGTAGGGCTGCTCCACAGAGAAGATGTGTGTCTTGTCATCTTTATATGATGGTTTCTTTGTCAGTTTGGGTGTCTCCCATGTGCAATGAAAAGCTTGAATACAGGGGCACCTGGGTGGCTCAGTCGGTTGAGCATCCGACTCTTAATTTCAGCTCAGGTCATGATCTCATGGCTTGTGAGATGGAACCCCATGTCAGGCTCTGCACTGACAGCACAGAGCCTGCTTGGGATTCCCTGCCTCTCCCTCTCTGTGCCTCTCCCCTTCTCACACTTGCTCTCAAAAATAAGCAAACACTTAAAAAAAAAAAAGTTGGAATACAAGTATCATTGTCATCTAGTTTTTAAAACACTTTCAGTTCATAAGCAATATATGAGTTGATGATTATAAACATTTTAACACGTTAGTGTTTCCTTAGGAGTTCTGAGTGCTAAGTGGAGGCCTCCATTCTTTCCCATTCTGCTCATTTGAATCCTCTTTTCGAAGTCCAGTGGCTGAGGGCAGTTTGATGTATATACTTCTAGCCCTTTCTCTATGCATTTACATCCGTATATATGTAGACACATGCATATAATTTGTGCTTTATTTTTTAACAGATAGAGTAACGTGTTACATGTATTCTATAACTTTTCACTGTTGGGCTTTTTTTGTTTGTTTTTTTGAGATCTTTGATGCTGGTACATATACTTCTCCATTCTTATTAAAGATGCCATAGCATTTGATCGCATGGAAAATGTGCTTAAGTAATCTGTTGGCGGACAGTTAGTTATTATTGTCATGAGTATTTTTTTCTCTGTTACAACCATGCTGCAGTGAATAAGCTTGAGTACGTTTTCTTGCGTACATATGGAAGTGTATCTGTAGGTGGAGTCTTCTAGTAGAATGTCTGAGTCATAGGACATACACATGAAACATTTTGATAGATTCTGCCAAATCTTGTTCCAAAAAGACCTACTGGCTTACACTCCCACCTGCTAAGTAGAATGTTTGTTTCTCACACCCTCCCCAACACCGAATGTAAATGCTTTTCTTGAAAATGTGAGGTCCTCATTTGTGAGCCTTTCTGGGAGCTGGCAAGATAAGCGAGATAAGCAACCTTTCACAGGGGTCTTGAATTTCTCCCTTGTGTTAGTTGATATGCATAGTTTTTGCCTTTTTAAAAATGTGGTTGTTTGTATTTTTATTGATTTGGGTAAATTCTTTGTGCGTTGTAGATCTCAACTCATGTTATTTATGTTGTAAATATTTTCTCTTCGGTATTGCTTTTTGTTTTGTTTATGAATGGGTTGGATTTTGTTTCTGTTTTTGTCTGTTTCTGGGGTGTATGTGTGTGCCATTTCAGCTTTCGTCTTTGTTCATCTTTGATTAGGCAGACATTTTACATTTTTATGAATTCAAATTTTTTGATTTTATCTATTTTTTATTTTTTAATGGAAAAAAAATTTTTAATGTTTATTTTTGAGACAGAGGGACAGAGTGCAAGCCCGGGAGGGGCAGAGAGAGAGAGACACAGAATCCGAAGCAGGCTCCAGGTTCTGAGCTGTCCGCATGGAGTCCAATTCGGGACTTGAACCCACAAACTGTGAGATCATGACCTGAGCCAAAATTAAGTGTCAGATGCATAACCGACTGAGTCACCCAGGTGCCCCAGATTTCAAATTTTTCATGCTTTTTCTTTTTTTTTTTTTAATTTTTTTTGTTATGTTTATTTATTTTTGAGACAGAGAGAGACAGAGCATGAACGGGGGAGGGTCAGAGAGAGGGAGACACAGAATCTGAAACAGGCTCCAGGCTCTGAGCGGTCAGCACAGAGCCTGATGCGGGGCTCGAACTCACGGACCGCAAGATCATGACGTGACGTGAGCTGAAGTTGGACGCTTAACCAACTGAGCCACCCAGGCGCCCCTCATGCTTTTTCTTTATGGTTTCTGAGTGTTGCATCTTGCTTGGGAAGACCTTTCCCATCCCAGATTAGAGTTTCTGCATGTACATTTTTTAAAAAGTCCGATATTTCATCCAGCATAGTCATCTTTATATGATGGTTTCTTCATCAGTAAATGAGGATGATCTGTGTCTCCTGAGGATTTAATGAGATCCTGTGTAGAAAGGGTTCTGGCTCCCTCTCTGCCTCTCCCACCTTGCCAGTCGTGGCATTGACAAGCCTTCAGGGTTGTTGCTTTGATGCTGAGGAATTCAGGCACAATGTTTGAGAACCCTGTGTTCACTTACCCCTGGGGGGTGCTCAGGATCTCACTGAAGCACTGCTTTCCTGGAAAAGCAGAATGCTCCTCAGATCCCTGATCTTGGTCTACGGTTGGGGGCACAGCCCTGGGTCTCCAAGGTGTTCTCAGACCTGAAGCCTCAGAGGCATCCTGGCCTCTCCTCTCCCTCTCTCTCCACCTCCACCCATCAGCAGAGCCTGTTGGCTTTACCTTAAAACATACGCGAAATCTACGGCACTCACGCCCTCCTCTGCTGCCACCGGTGTTAGGTGGACTCTCACCCAGACATTGCGGTGTCTTGGGCCCCTCCAGTCTGCTCTCCCCCAGCAGCCGAGTGATCTTTGAAAATGCAAGTCTACTTGTTTCCCTCCTGTGCTCAGAACCTTCCAGACCCTCCCCACCTTACTGAGAATAGAATCCAGAGGTGTCGCCTGTGTGGCCTCCCTGGCCCTGACCATCATGTCCTCTTCCTTCCTGTCCTCTCTGTGACACTCTCCCCTCTAGCTATCTTGCTCCCCCTCAGCTGTCCCCAGGGCCTTTGCTCCTGCTGCCTAGGGGCCTGTCCTTCCAGAGGCCAGCAGCATCCACGGCCTTGCCTCCCTACCCTGCCTGCAGGCCAAGCGGCAGTCCCATCTCTCTCTGCCCCCTGTTCCTTTTTCGCTTGCTCTCTTGTCCTCATCATTGCCTGGCACATGATAACATTTGTCTGGTTTTCAGTCTTCCTGTACCGGAATGCAATTTCTGCCAGAAGAGAGACTTTGTTTTGTTTCCTGCTGACTGAATCTCTGGCATCTAGATCGATGGCCGGTGTAGCCAAGTCCCTCACCTCTTCATGGGAATGTCTCACCTGGACTGTTTTCTGCAGAGGGCCCAGTCTGCTGGGAGAACCCTGGCCACTCTCTCCTCGCCAGCTCAGGGTGGACAGCGTGGCCGCCATTTCCCCAGGTCTCCTGCAGGCTCTGCCAGGCAGGAGAGGTCGCTTTGCCCATGGCTGCCCTGCCGTGTTTGGGGCCCTCCAGGCGATGTCGACCCAGCAGTGAGTCCCTGGGCACAGACCCCGCCTTTCAGGTGGTCAGAGGGCAAATGAACGGGCACTTTAGCAGCTCCCCTAATTGGCGTCCTCTTCAGAAACAACCTGTGGCTTCCGACTCTGGTTTTTTTTTGTTTTTTTGTTTTTTTGTTTTTTTGTTTTTTTTTTCAACGTTTATTTATTTTTTGGGACAGAGAGAGATAGAGCATGAACGGGGGAGGGGCAGAGAGAGAGGGAGACACAGAATCGGAAACAGGCTCCAGGCTCTGAGCCATCAGCCCAGAGCCCGACGCGGGGCTCGAACTCCCGGACCGCGAGATCGTGACCTGGCTGAAGTCGGACGCTCAACCGACTGCGCCACCCAGGCGCCCCCCGACTCTGGTTTTGCTTGTGAAAGTGTCTCCCTGCTTCTCAGGAAACATCTTAATGTGGCCATGTGTTTGGATCTCCTGCACCTTCTCACTTCACCAGGCTGTAAAACGAAGGCCTAAAAATAGGTGTGATACGCAGATTAAGGCAATTTATTGCAGAGCCGTCCTCCCACTTCGCTTACAGCTCGAGTGCAAGATGCGTGAACACGGTGCACAGAGCAGGTGGGGGATGCATCCCTGAGACCGCAGATGTCAGAATGAGGCAGATGGGGGCCCTCTCCCCACTGGGCACCTGCCCAGCCCCCAGCTCTTACTGCTGCGTTTTCTCTACCATTGGTTAATTTTTGGCGGGGCTGGGGGGGGGGGGCGGTTTGCAGAAGCGGCTGTACTTTGTAGTTTGGAGCAGTGAAGTTAATTGTGTTAGAAATGACCGTTTCTCTTGATGACAGAATTTCCTCTGTAGGACTTCCTGGCTTTTAGTTGCTGTCAGTGTTTAAATATGGTTATTAGGCCAGATGATTTGAAATGATTAATGGAAAGATGTATTTCAAGCATAATAGCAGGCATTTTATTTTTTATTTCTTTTTTTTTATGTTTATTTATTTTGAGAGAGAGAGGGAGAATAAGTACAGGTGAGCAGGGGCAGAGACAGAGGGAGAGAGGAAATCCCAAACAGGCTCTATGGTGTTAGCACAGAGCCCGATGCAGGGCTTGAACTCAAGAACATGAGATTGTCACTGAGCTGAAATCAAGACTCAGACGCTTCACTGACTGAGCAACCCGGGCACCCCAATAGCAGACTTTTAAAAAATTAAATATATTTTTTAATGTAGGCTCTGTGCCCGGTGTGGGGCTTGAACTCATAACCCTGAGATTAAGAATCACACCTTCCACCAACTGAGTCAGTCAGCCAGGTGCCCTTAAAAGTTCAATTTTAACTGCACAAGTATCATATGAATACATTCTCCTTTAAAATATTAAAACATTGGAGCCCCTGGGTGGCTCAGTCAGTTAAGTGTCCGACTCTGGATTTCAGCTCAGGTCACGATCTCACAGTTCCTGAGTTCCAGCCCCGAGTCGGGCTCTGCGCTGACGGCATGAAGCCTGCTTGGGATTCTCTCTCTCCCTGCTTGGGATTCTCTCTCTCCCTCTCTCTCTCTGCCCCTCCCCCCCCTCTCAAAATGAATAAATAAACTTGAAAACATATATTAAAACATTACCTATAAAACGAAAGGGTCGGGGCGCCTGGGTGGCGCAGTCGGTTAAGCGTCTGACTTCAGCCAGGTCACGATTTCACGGTGCGCGAGTTCGAGCCCCGCGTCGGGCTCTGGGCTGATGGCTCAGAGCCTGGAGCCTGTTTCCAATTCTGTGTCTCCCTCTCTCTCTGCCCCTCCCCCATTCATGCTCTGTCTCTCTCTGTCCCAAAAATAAATAAACGTTGAAAAAAAAAAATTTAAAAAAACGAAAGGGTCTTTTCCCCACCACCTCAAATCTCAGATCCTGCCCCAGAATCAGTCACCGTTGTCCATTTGTATCCTGCCCTTTGCTTCCTGAGGAACCATGGAGCACAGAGCGGTGATGCTAATCCCACCTCGAGTACTGTTGACAGAGGAGCCCTCGGGCCGGGGTGAGGGGGCTGCATACTGCAGGCTGGCACAATCCCCCCAGCAAGCTTTCAAGCTAGGAGGAGGGTACCCTGTGGTTGAGAGCAGCTCTGTTGAGATATTTAAGTCACACACCGTAAAACTCACCCTTTTAATGCATGCCATTCAGCATTTTTGGGGTATATTCACGGAATGGAACACCCATCCACTGTCTCCTTCCAGAACATTTTCATACCCCAGAGGGTAGCGACATATCCACCAGCAGTCCCTCCCCATTCCTGCAGGGACAACCTCTGTGCCCACAGGCTGCTCCACGCTGGGAGCTGTACAAGCCCTGAAGTGGCCTTACAGCTGATCTCCACTTTTTTGTGGAAGGGAGGGGTCTCGAAGGTGCCTCCCGAGGCCTCGGACTTTTTACTGGCAGCTCTCCAGGAGAGCGTCATCAGGATTTCCTCAGTTCGGTTTCAGGGGCAGAGGAAAGGTCACTGCGTGATTGGATCGTTGGCTCGCGTAGAGCTGCGGAGAGAAAGGTCGGTTATTCAGACTGCCCAGCGTGCTTCCCAATACCTGGTCCCTGCAGCCACCAGTATTCTGGGTCGTATTGTTGCCCTGCTGGTGGTCTGGCACTTCGAGACCGAGAGAGGGAACATTCTTTCTTTGTGGCCAAAGCAGATATTTTTGCTGCGTGTGAATCATCTGAGGAGTGACAATAATCCTCCCAGCAGGCAAGGAAGACAGGATCATCATTATCACCAAAAAGCATTTACCAAGCACCTATTGTGGGTGTGCCTGGTTTACTGTGGCCGTGTCCAGCATTCCTTCCAGGAACTTGACCTCTCGGACCCTGATCCCGCACCTAGCAGGTGCTGGGTGCTCGGGGAAGGAAGTCTAGTCTGTGTTCTCAAGAAGTTTTCAGTCTTGGGGGTGGAGGAACTACCATATTACTGCAGGGTGGACCGTGATATACATTCACTACCGCGCTGCTAATGAAGTGACAGGCACACCCTGTGAACTTGAGCCGTCAGTGCCCTTTCCCTTGTGTGGGGAACGGTGATCCTTCTTCCCCTGTTTAATTCACAGGGATGCCTTGGGAGCACGGGAAATCGAGAATGTGCTAGGAGCTCTAACATTTTGGGGTCAGAGATTCCTTTAAGAAGCTGATGAAAGCTTTGGACTTTCACCTTGGAAAAATTACTCTTGAGCACCTGATTTTGTGAACCGTTTCAATGTCATGGTTTCTCATGGGCCTTCTGAAACCCATCCATGGACCCCTGCAGGGCTGTAGGATAATAGCACTGTTTCGGAGCTTATTCCTGGAAGCCTGTTTTAAAAATCCCAGATGGTAATTCACATTACTATTATTAAGAATACTATGTTTCTCAGTTATTTCTGTGTCAAAAAACGTTCTCCTTTCTCCTTTGCTAAATGTCCCTTACGAGGTATTATTTAGATTCTTGAACCCCAAGGATAAAGCAAAAACAAGATAATCTGACCAGATTTCTCTTCTGTCCTTGTATACATGTATAAAATAAAATAGAAAACCATAGCATTGGGGCAGGCTTTTTTTTTTTTTTTTTTTAATATACAAACAAAGCACAGAAATCTCGATTTTATGTATGACCCTTCGCTTGGCTATGTATTTTGGGGGCTGCAGAGCTGACAGAACTGTGTGTAGGGGGCAGTGTTAAATCCACCACTCTTGTAAAACTAATTTTATGGCACATAGCTGGGATGGCGTGGGTGTAGGAGGCTGAGGGCATTGGCCACGCCAGGTTTCCTGAGACGCGGAGGCAGGATTGACAGGCACAGCTTGGTCCCCGGGATGGGGGGAGGGGGAATCTGCTGTGTGTGCAGCCTCCTTCCTGCCCCTCCCCATGCTGGCAGACAGAGGTGTCGTGGCAGACAGACACATGCTATCCCGCCTGGGTGCAGATGTGCCATTGGCTGCCCCTCTGCCCCTCCTGCCTGAGTCCTCTCTCTGCACACCCCTAATGTGGCCCCTCAACTGGCCGGCCTCTCGGTGGAATGTCCTGTCCTGGGAGGCATTGCATCACTGCTGTCCGAGCTCCTGCTCCTGAGGGCTGGTATGTCTCTGACCATGAAAGGGCTGAGGTTTGGGTTTCACGGCTGCTGTGGTATCTCTGGCCTAGGTGGCCTGGCTCTGCGTTGCAACGGTAAGGTCACAGTACCACTTAGCATCTATACAGCGTGGTACTTTTCTTTTTTCGTACTCTGGCACTTTCTAAGGTCTCCCTTTATCCTCTGACACCGTGAGCTGCTGTTCAGTGTCTGTCTGCAACTCCCCGGGGTAGCCTGAGATGTGGCCTGGCAGCTGGTGGCAGAACCGCTGTGTGCTCAGGTGACAGTCTAGCCAACACGGCAGCTTGCTGATTAACGCCAGGCTCCCCACCCGCTGCGATGGGATCACGGCCAAGTGATGGCCTCTTTAAGTGCTCAGTGTCCTTGTCTGTGAGATGGGAATGGACCAGCTCCTTCCCTGGGTTTATGTGGGGATTCAGTGACAGTGGAGAGGGACAGCGAAGTCCCTGTGACCGTCCTCACTTCTGACACCGGCTGTGAGTTCGGGTGTTTCTAAGACCACACTCAGGTGTGATAATTCACTAGAAAGACTTGGAGAATGTGCTGGGAGCTTTCATAATCATGGTTATGGTGAAAGGATTCCAAGTCAAATAAACCGAGGGAAGAAAGTACGCAGCGCAGAGAGAGTCCAGAAGGTTCCACGTGTGGAGTTTCTGATGGTCTTCTCCCAGTGGAATTAGGCAAAGCACGCCCCTTTTCCTCCAACAGTGTGTGACAGCACACGTGAGGTGTCACCCACAGCGGAAGCTCCCGTAAGCCTTGCGTCCAGACTTTTTACTGGGGCTCGGTCACGGAGACACGCTTGACTGCCTGGGTGGCTGACCTGTGTCTCTAGCCTTCTGGAGGAAAGGCTGCTGCCATGTGGCCTGAGCCCCCACCATAAACCACATCAATAGGCCACCTGGTATGACCTAAGGCCTCCAGGTAAACAGACACCCACCAGCAGGACAATCTGAGGGTTTAAACATCACCTCCGGGCATCGAGGGAAAGGAAAAAGCCAGACCTTTCCTGGGGGAAGTCGATTCTTTCCTACATTGGGCAGTGCCTGGTAATGTGGTAGACTTCAGGAAATTGCTGTTAGCTCTCATTTTTATGTCCCAGGATCAAGGTGAGGCTAAGTGTTTTCTTCTGTGCATTTTCTTTCTTTCTCCCTGCTCTTTAATGATGTCTGTGGTCTTGAAAGGGTGTCACTCACCTTGCTTATTTGAAGTCAGTATTGGGGTGTACTTTTGCCAAATGATCATGCTTCTTATTCATGGAGGGCCTATCAGTCTCACATGTGCTTGCTTGAACCTCACAACACAGGATGGGGTGGGTAGACAGGTGTCACCATCCCAATTTTCCAGGGGAGGCGGTGACCTCATAGGAGGCTCGCTCAGTCACCAGGTCTCAGGACCGACCACAGCGATAAAGACGGCAGTCCTGAGTATCTTTTCACCTCCTGCTCACCCCAAGCCGTGCCGTTCTGGTTTATGTACCCAGCCTTAAACCAGGTGGACCTGGTGTTCGTTGCAGGGACCCAGGCTGCGTGATCTTGGGAAGATTCTGCCATCGCTCTCCTATCCAATAGGATTGTTGTCAGAATTCCATGAGATCAAGCATGTGAAGGGGAAGCTCATAATACTGGTAGCCGATGTGGGGCATTAGTACAGATACCAGTTCACTGTTACACTTACTGCTGCAACAAGAGCAAAGACTCATCAAGCATTTTGCCAGGTGCGGAAGAAACTCGGAATGAGATTTCTTGAATACAGAGAGGACAGCTTGGGGCCGTCGTGAATGCTTCTTAGATAATTGCCGGATAGTTACCTACCTTCCATTCCTGGCCCCTGGGCCTCTCCTCTGTGTGCATCCTGCCCCCCTCTCACCAAGGACACTGCACCTCTCCTTCAAGGCCCAGCTCTTCCCTGACCCCAGCGGAGGCTCACACCGCCCATCTTACTCTTTCCTTGGAAGCATTTATCAAGTCGCACTTTCACATTTCTCTGACCGTTTGATTAATATCTCTCTTCTGCTAGGCCTTGAGCCCCACGGGAGCAGAAGCTGGGATCTTATCTCCTGGACCCAGCATGATGCTGCCAGTCTATACGGTCATAAAAGCCACGTGGGATCTCTCCGAGGCTCCAGGGATTGATTCCCAGACGGCTCCCTTACTTTGGAGAGCACTGGCCTTGTGCTCTGGCAGCCTACAGCCACTGGTGCCCACCGCCCAGACTGTGTGCACCTGCACCCCGTACAAGGTATTGGAGTCCCAGAGAGGCACCCTGCTGACCTCCTGTCTCTCGGCAACATTAATGTCCTCTCTTTCCTTTTCAAGACTAGTCCCAAGTGCCAGATGTTTGTCTGTGCCGGCTCTTAGCTCTGCACGCTGCCTGGGAGGAACAGCTCCCTGGATGGAAGACAGCAGCAAGGCGGTTGCTTATAACACATTTAACATGGTTTCCTAGGACCTGCCTTCTCCTCATTGTGCATTAATGTAGCAGTGCTCAGGCAGAGCTTCTATGGCATAGATTTCAGAGCAACCACATCGAGGTCCTAATTTTAACCTCATTAATCCTGGCTGGGAGTCTGCCCCACCTCCACCCATTCACTGGGTATCTAACGCCAGATCCCTGCACCCCCTGCCCCGTCCTCCCCAGCCCTTCTGCAATTCCTCTGGCAGCAGTGAACACAGCTCCGGTCCTGAGCACTCCTTCTCAAGCCTGGAAGAGGGAGACAGCATTGCACGGATTTTGGATTCAGACAGGTTTCAGTCTCCTTCTGGCTATGCTGTTATCTCCGTGGCCTTGAATAATAACTTAAGACGCTAGGAGCTTCATCTGTAAAATGGGGAGAGTGCCTGTCAGCATCACCTCTTCTCGGAAGCTCTTCAGGGTAGGAGGAGTGCTCCCCCTCCAGTCCTTCTCAGAATCCTGAGCGGGAACCACGTACTCAGTTTCTGCTTCCTCTTCCCAGTGAAACAACAATGCCAGGGCAAAGTTGTGTGTGAGATGCCAGCATGCAGGGAAACAGGAGGAAAGAAGGGAGGCATCCTTTTGGATTTCTTCCTCCCTCTCCACACCCTGCTTGAGGGGCCAAACTCCCTCCCCTATTTTGCTTAGAACATGCATGTGGGGCCAGTCCCCCCAGATGTCCCAGTTAGAAACCAGTCTGCTAGACCTCTTCTCTAGTGGTGTAACTTACATGCTTTGTGTTGAGCTGTTTCTGGTAAGCCTTCCAGTGTTTCATTCAATGACTACGGTACATTGTTATGTGTGAAACTGTTCTGTTTTACTCTTCCTTGGTGTGAAAGGTCATCTGGCCTTAGTTACTCTGAGGCCAGTTCTGCAGTTCAGGAGCTGGTTGTTATCCTTGGGAAACAAATCAGATCCCTTCCTCCTCCTCCCTTCCCTCTTGCCTTCCAACTCAAACAGAAAACAAGCAGGCAAGCAAAGAAGTTGCTCCTTTCTCTGCTCTTATCCTTTCCTTGAGACGATGAAGGAGGTAACTCATTTGATTCCTTGGTTATCAATAAAAGCATGCAGTGGGTGAGGGAGAGGGAGAAATGTTTGGAATTTCACTTAGAGCAGTGATAGTCCCTCCATATTGTCTTACGCTTGTGCCATAGGTCAAGATTTCCTCTTCCATGTCCCACGTCTTTCTGAAAAATCCAGGACTCCACGTTGTTCACTGAATCCATGAATCTGCTTCAGTTACAGCTCTATAGCTTTCTACATGGGCCTCCACCTTTCTCGATTCTTCAATTTTCAGCAGCTCTTTATCTCGTCCCTTTGGAAAACAGTTTCCTCCTTGTTTTGTTACTGAGGGTAGTTCACCTGAGACTTTCCTGTGAAGGTGCTAATGAAAGGAGAAGTCCTGATGACAGAGTGGCTTCCAAAGGCCAAGGTGACCTTTCTTGGTCCTACTCAAATTGCCGTCCAATAGAGTTTGGACTTCTGCAGGGATTAATTCTCCTTAGTTTTACGCTCAGTGGAATGCTCTCTTTGGCGGAATTTGCAAAACGTGGGTCTGTGGTTTTTTCCTTAGTTTACAGTTGTGGTAAGACTCAAGGTGCAAATCTTGTCTTTCAGAATTCTCTCCCCTTACACTTGGCATTAGACGCCTCTTAATCACATGAAGGTGGTTCCAACCTCAACCCTATGTGTGCATCATGTAGAGTCTTTTCTTGTCTCCTTAATCTTCTCATCTGCTTTTTTCCTAGAAGGATCATGTATCTCAAATGACTGCCATTTTTTATCTGAGTTAACAATCATGCTTCACTTCTGATTCTGACATTCTTTCCCCCCACTTTTTCTCCTTTTTCTTCAGGGTATTTCCTTTACTTCAGCAGCCTTCCGGGGCACCCAGCTGGCTCAGTTGGTGGAGTGACTCTTGATCTTGGGGTCGTGAGTTTGAGCCCTACGTTGGGAGTAGAGATTACTTAAAGACATATTTCTGTATTGCACTTTTGTTTGCTTGTCTGCTTAATGGATCTTGCCTTCACATTTCCCCATTCTTCCCTCTGCTCTCTCCTGACCTTTTGTTTCCGAACTTATGTTGAACTTTCTTTCCCCGACCTTTCTTTTCCTGCTAGCTACCTTTCTCTCCAGATCCCTCTGTGTCTCTTCTACGAGAATTCTTTTTTATTTTTAAAAATTTTTATTTATTTATTTATTTATTTATTTATAGATGTTTATTTATTTTGAGAGAGAGAGAGAGAGAATGCAGAGTTGGATGAACTGTGAGATCCTGACCTGAGCCGAAATTAAGAGTTGGAGGTTTGACTGGTTGAGCCACCCAGGTGTCCACCCTACCCCCCACCTTATGGAATCAATTCTTACCGGTGCCTAGATCCCTGCTGGACATCCTGCTTCCACCACGATTCTTTGCTCCTTCCCTTCTTGTCTGTGTCATCACCACTTAAAAATACAGTAAGAGGGAGGTTGGTGAGGCTCTGAAATGATGTCTACACCATTGACAATACTTTTGGGGAAATGGAGTTCTGTACTACCAGCTTGAAGTCTTTCTTTCTTTCTTTCTTTCTTTCTTTCTTTCTTTCCTTCTTCCTTTCTTTTTTTTAAATTTTATTTAAGGAATCTCTGCAGTCAACATGGGGCTTGAACTCATGACCCTGAGATCAAGGGTTGCATGCTTCTCTGACTGAGCCAGCCAGGCGCCCTAGCTTGACGTCATTCTTGAGACCCTTCCATGCTTCTAGCTTCAGAGCTGGTTGGTGCATGGCATCTCAGTTCTGTCCATCCCTGTTCCACCCTGACATTTGTTTCAGGCAGATCAGTGACCCTTCCCCTACCCTTTGTCCTTTGCTGGGGATGCTTCTTGTGTAGGGATAAGCAGAACTATGAGGCACAACCACAAGGCTCAGAGCCAGGTGTATGGCTAAGAGGGTTGTTGATGTGGGTTCCAAATACCTACTGTGGTGGGGGTCTTTTAGAGAAGGCTGTCTCTGGATAAATAATCTCCTGATACACAGAGGAGGCCAACACCATGATTTGTGATTATTATGGATAGAGTTGCCCATGCAGGGCTAGCTCCTTGGTGTGTGTGCTTTGATTATGGTTATGGCAAATTAGGGGTGCAGACCCTTCCATGATCCCTGAGGATCTTGTCTGAGGTTTCTGTTTAACCTGAGAAATACTGGCTTCACTCTAGCCACACATTTCCCACTTTTGTGACTCAGCACCTTCTGGCTGCCTTTGACATCCTGATGTCCGTGACTTCACAGAGTGCCCAAGAACTGCTTGCTCAGCTACTTTCACTCACACTTTAAAGATGATCACCTCTTTTTTTTTTTTTTTTTAATTTTTTTTAACGTTTATTTATTTTTGAGACAGAGAGAGATAGAGCATGAACGGGGGAGGGGCAGAGAGAGAGGGAGACACAGAAAGTGAAACAGGCTCCAGGCTCTGAGCTGTCAGCACAGAGCCCGACGCGGGGCTTGAACCCACAAACTGCGAGATCGTGACCTGAGCTGAAGTCGGACGCTTAGCCGACTGAGCCACCCAGGCGCCCCTAAAGATGATCACCTCTTAAGTGAGGTGCTGGACACTATTTTATCCCCAGCAATTTGGTTTGGTCTTCTGAAGTGCTCTCTCAAGAGAAGCATCTCTCATATGACTTCAACTAACCAGCTCATGCAGGTGTGATGTGTAACCTGCCTGTCTTTTCCTTGTCTTTTCAGTGTACCGGGGAACATCTGTTAAACTATATTCACTAGATTCATTCCATCCCTTTTTTCATAAAAATGAAATCAACCCTTTCCTTTCATTGGATGAGGAGGTAATTGTCATCATGCACTGAGGGTCTGCGTTGTCTTGAATTACTGATCTTTGGGCAAAAAACTTGAAATAATCATATGAATTCAAAAATATCTTCTTGATTGATTTGTTTTTTGTAGTGTCATAGAGTATGAGAAGAGGGTCTCATGTGTGTCCTTGGAGAGATTGATTTGTGCTTCCTTTGATGCTGATACACTTGAGATGTCGCGCAAAAGGATGGTGAGGTTGTGGGAGAAGAAGGAGGAATGGAGAAGAGAGAAGAGCAAGGAAAAATCAGGTTGAGAAATACTGCCTTCTCGATGTGGAAGTGAAGTCATGTTGGCTCCAGGAGCAAAATATCCATTTGTAACTTGTAACTTACTTTCAGGTATAGTTTCGAGGCTTCTTTGAACTATAAATGTCATTGGACATGATTCCCTCTGTTCAGTCTCTTCCTCCTTTAAAACTGTATTTACCTCTACATCAAATTTCATGTGCCAGCCTACCTTGTTAAATCCTGTGGAGGAACTCATATTATCCTGTAAAAGCCAAGATGTTACTACCATTTTGGCATGGATCCATTATGAAGATTGCCTCATATTCCCATTTTGAGAGGATCCTGAGACCTAGACCCCAATCAACCAAGATGAGTGATCTGAATCTTTTTTTTTTTTTAATATGTATTTATTTCTGAGAGAGAGAGAGAGAGAGAGAGAGACAGACAGAGTGTGAGCAGGGGCAGAGGAGGAGCAGAGAGAGGGAGACACAGAACCCGAAGCAGGCTCCAGGCTCTGCGCTGTCAGCACAGAGCCTGACACGGGGCTCGAACTCACGGACTATGAGATCATGACCTGAGCTGAAGTCAGACGCTTAACCTACTGAGCCACCCAGGTGCCCCATGATCTGAATCTTAATGGTGGATATTTTCTCATCTGTGAAATAGGGTTGCTGCAGGAATGAGATGAGGTTGTGTGTGGTCCCGGCCACCACTCAGGTAGCTGAATCGGTAGCATCCTCGCCATAGAGGCCCCCACTCAGCCCAGCTTAGCCATGACAGTGAGGGAAGCCCAGGCCTGCTGTCTGCCGTCTGGGCTCAGGTGGCTCTTGAGGCGCATCTGTGGCTGCGCATCGTCCAGCCTGTCTCTCAAGCTGAGTGTCAGGACTGGCTCCTTGGTGAGACATGGAGGCCAGTGGTACCATCCACTCTTCTCCAGCCCCCACAATAACACTTGGACCCTACTTGCCTACCCTACTGGAAAACTGAATGGAAAAGTGTTGGAGGCCGGTCACACCTCCACGTTCCCCATCGCTGTCCTCAGGAGCAGCTGGTTCAGGGAAGCAAAGGGGACAAACGTGATGGCAACCACTCCCTACCATTCACCGAGCTCTAACTTTATCCCAGTTTTCAGAGCACTGGGCTAGGCATGTTTACTTACAGGAGCTCATTTGACCTTCACAGTGGGCCCTATGAGGAAGTGTTATCAACAGAGGGCCATCTGCCTAATGATACACAGCGAGCGAATGGCAGAGCCTGGATTTTTTACCAGAGCACATCTGGCTTTAAAGGTGTGTCCTTAACTAGTCTCTGGAGAAATAAATGTAAATTTAATGAATATAATAACAACATCAAGATATCTGAGGCCAGGAGGAAAAGTGGGTTGGGCTCTTTCACAAGTGACCAAAGATACAAAACATTTTATGGATTTATTATTGGTTTTTTGTTTTGTTTTTTTTTTTTTTTTTGTGGGGGGAGGAGAGGATGGTCTAATTGTGTCATAGCCTGCAGCCCTGCTCAGAGCCGACCAGCTCTTGGAGGCATCCCAGATGATCCAAATAATTGGATTGGCTCAAGCTTTTGTTTTTATATTTCCTCACGATCTATGCTGTTGTTTGGCACATAGCTATCTGGGGACAACTTAAGTTTCTGTGTTCCAGACGTGTATTTTTCCAGTGAATAGAACAAAGTGAAATTTATTATTTGAAGAAAATGCATGCGTGTGATTGAAGCACAAATGTTGCAGAGGTGTCTATGATAACCCAGAAGCCTCCCTCCCTCCTCAGGCTCACCGTACTTCTCTTATTTCCCCCTCTTCAGTCTCTTGGGTCACTTTCTAGAGACATTCTCCGCTTGCGTAAACATGTCTCTGCATGTATGTCTTTCTCATGCAAGAAGGAATGTATGTACAGTTGTTAGCCACCACATTTAACTTTCTTGTAACACTGTTGTCTCTGAAGACATTGTTGCCTATGAGCACGTACAACCCCCACTCCTGCCTTTGTCTTGATCCAATAGTATTTGATTATGGTATAAATTATCGTAAGTTATGTGTGCTGTCCCATGTAATCTGGGTTGTTTCTTCCTTGTCACTATTAACCGACAGTCCTGCAGTGGCACCCTTACACATGCATCTTTGCGTGTGTTAGAAAGAAAACCACAGGCCCAGATGATATCCGTATGTATGAGGCCATTGGAAGGGTCCAGTTTCTCTAAGTAGGACTGCTGGGTTGAAGGTGTCTGAATCTTTATTTTGGTAAAAATAACCACCCAGAGTAAGAGAGTGCGTGTCTGCCCCGTCAGTCGGCCCTCATCTCTAGAGTCTATGCCTTCTAGTTAAACTGCTGTCACCCGTAGAACCCAGGACCCTGCCCCACGTACAAAAGGTACATGAGCAGAGTTGCCAGTTAATACGCATCTTGGCTGGAGTTTGGGAACTTTGCCCAGGATTGCCAGTTTCATGGCATGAACATTCAGTCCAAGGAGTGAAAGGCTTAGGAATTTAATAACAAGCTTAGACTATTCAAGGTTCTGCACAATGTGTGTGTGGTTTTCTAGCACCAGATGAATGTCCTGTAATTCAACTCGATTCTGACACATCTACCTGGAGACAGTGTCAGGTCCCACAGACGGGGGATCCCTGTGTCAGATAGTGTCAGATCCCACAGACTGAGCCACAAGACTGCTCCCCCTTGTCCCCACTTCACATGCCAGTTGCAAACCCAGGTTGTTACCTGTACTTCTGACCAATCCACTATAGATCGGAGGTTCGAGTGGCCTGCTCCCTGGGTTCAGTTAATTTGCTAGAGTGGCTCACAGAACTCTGGAAAACACTTTACTCTTACTACTGGTTTGTTTGTTTGTTTGTTTGTTTGTTTGTTTGTTTTGAGAGAGAATGCATGTGTGCACGCACACATAAGCAGAGAGGGGCAGAAGGAGAGGGAGAGACAATCTTAAGCAGCCTCCACACACAGTAGAGAGCCGGATAGGGGACTTGATCCCAAGACCATGAGATCATGACCTGGGCTGAAATCAAGAGTCAGATGCTTAACTGACTGAGCCATCCAGGCACCCCAGATTACTGATTTATTACAAAAGGATATAACTCAGGAACAACCAGATGGAAGAGACACTAGAACAAGGTATAGGGAAGAGGTGAGGACCTCCCATACCCTCTTCGAGTGCACCACTGTACCTGAATCTCCACGTGTTCACCAACCTAGAAGCCTCTAAACCGCCTTGTTGGATTTTTCTGAAGGCTTCATTACATAGGCACAATTGATTAAATTGTTGGCCATTGGGTCCCGAGCCTCTAATCACATCATCGGACCTCCTAGCTACCAGCCGCCATCCTTAGGTGTCCACCAAAAGCCAATTTATTAATATAACAAAAGACACTTTAATTACTCTCATTACAGGAAATTCCAAGGGTTTTAGGAGCTCTGCACTAGAAACTTCATTAAGACCAAGCATACATATGTATGATAAATCATAATATCACAGCCATGAAGAAACACTACTCCCCACCCTTTGTCCTGACAGCTGATTAGCTGGGCAGTGGGCAAACCGTTGAACCTTCTCTGTGCCAGCTGGTCTGTCTCTCGGAGAGCAGAAACGCATTTGCACAAAATGTTCACACTTTCAGCCCCAGAGAGGGTGAAACTCAATCTTCAGATACTAAATAACATGCATTTAGAATTACAAAGTCACAACTTCTTTGCGACTGGAGGGCTTGGGAAGAAGTTGCTTAAACCAAGAAACTCATAAGGCAGTTTTTACAACAATTGAAGAGAGCGAGTCCACCTTCCCAAATTACATTCTCAGTCATGTGCTTACTTCTCTGCAATGCCGTTTGCCTGAAATAGACTCGGTTTGCACTGAATTCCATTACTCGTTCTCCTCCCAGACACACGCACTATGTGTTTGTCAACACTTACAGCTGTATGGAACAAGGGGTTTTGTTCTACTTTTTGCATTACATTTCATACATTTTTGGATTAGCTCATTCAGCAATAATCCCGTTTCTGTTTTGTGTTTCTTGGGAGAGGAAGAAACAGAGAGGGACATAGTGGTTGCAAGTGCTTGTGTGTTCTGGGCAGACAAAAATGCACCAGCCTCATTGGGGGCTGTGCTCCTAAACCCCTAAAACACCCTTTTGGCCTGTTGAGATCCAGCACGTTCTTTTTTTTTTTTTTTTTTTTTTATGTTTAAGTATTTATTTTGAGAGAGAGAAAACCCACACACACAAAAATGGGGGATGGGCTGAGAGAGAGAGAGAGAGAGAAAGAGAGAGAATCCCAAGCAGGTTCCATGCTGCCAGCACACAGCCCAACACGGGGCTCAATCCCATAAACCGTGAGATCATGACCTGAGCTGAAATCGAGAGTCGGACACTCAACTGACTGAGCCACCCAGGCGCCCCGAGATCCTGCACCTTCTAATGGAGGAATTATCTTTCCTTTTTTACAGTAAGCTTTTTGCTGCAGTATAACTTACCTACAGAACTAGTAAGTGAACATTTGATGGATTTTCATACAGTGAACATATCCCTAAAACTCTGCACCAAGGTCAAGAAACAGAACATTACCAACACCCTAGGGGCCTCTTTGTCCCTTTCCAGTCATTACTCCCCCTCCAAAAGTCATGATAGCTTTGACCATTCTGACCGTGGTTTAGTTTGCCTGGTTTTGAATGTGGCATAATTGGAATTACATTTTATATTCTCTCTTGTGTCTAACTTTCCTTTGCTCCAGTCCATCCACATTGTTGCAAGTAATGGCCCTTCGTCAGTTTTCACTGCTGTAAAGTATTCCACGAAATGAACCTACCAGCATCTACTTCTCTGTTTTGCTGTTCATGGATATTTAGGTTGTTCTTATTTTTGATTATTACAAGTAAGGCTGTTGCGAACATTTTCGTACATGTCTCTTGGAGAACATGTGTGCACATTTCTGCCAGGGAAAACACACCTGGGAATAGAATTGCTGGGTCTTTGGGTTGTCTTACCAGGGGCTCTAGGACCACATCTTGCTAATCACTCTCTGTGGCCATTCATTAGTTCATTCACTCATCCATGTGCCAGGCACTGTGCAAAACGCTGGGACATGGTAATGAGCAGAGGCAGATGTGGCTTTTTCTCCAGTGCAGACACAGCAAACACCAAGACGAGGTGCTGTAATTGCAAAAGAGATAAGTGTTAAAGAGGAAAAAAGCAGGGTTCCAAGAGAGCATGTGATACAGGAAATGGATTGGAACTCAGAAAAGGAGTGGTATGTGAGGGAAGACTTCCCTGAAAAAGTGATTCAAGCTGGGATTTGAAAGGGATGGGAGAAGCTTTCCAGGCAGTTGGAAGAGCATGCGGGGAAATTTCCTGGAGTGGAAGGAATGCTAGGGTGGCCAGAGTACAGAGCCAGGATGGGGGGATGGAGAGGGTGGTGAGGCTGACACAGGGGTGGGGCTTACAGGCCTTCGTGGTTTTCCTGGAGCAAGGGGAGGCCATTGAGGTGTTCTAGAATGGTGTCATGTGATCTGTAAGGACCATGAGGACCTCCCTCTTTATTCTTCTGTCTGGTCCATCCTCCTTTGAAACAAGGAGAGGCTGGCCTGGCGGGACTGAATTGAAGAACGAAAGCTTCCAGAAGTGACCATCAGCCAACTGGACGATCCATCTTGGGTCAGTCTCCTTATCTGGCCTGGGCATTGGCTGATGGTCCCTTTAAGTCTGTGTGGGTTTTGTGTGTGACCCTGTGGACAAAATCGTTAACACCTGCCTCTCACCTGTCCCCTTGGTGTTTGTTTGTTTGGTTTATCACCTTTCCCAGAAAAAAGGCTCTCAATTCCCATCCCCAAACCTTCACTGCATCTGTGACATGCAAAGCTCTTTATAGATCTTGGGGCGCCTGGGTGGCTCAGTCGGTTAAGCGTCCGACTTCAGCTCAGGTCGCGGTCTCTCAGTTTGTGAGTTCGAGCCCCACATCAGGCTCTCTGCTGTCAGCACAGAGCTTGCTTCGGATCCTCTGTCCCCCCTTCTCGCTCTGCCCCTCCCCAACTCGTGTGTGTGTGTGTGTGTGTGTGTGTGTGTGTGTGCTGTCTCTCTCTCTCTCTCAAAAATAAACATTAAAAAAAAAAAAGAAAGAAAAGCTCTTCATAGATCTCACATTAATAAATCCCTTCCACTTCGTCTGGCCCTACAAACAACACTGCAGTATTCCTGCCAAAGAAAGGCTCCTTCCTGGCCCCAGCATTCCAGAGTCTTTCTGTTTTCCTTCACAAAGTTCCCCTTGTATCAGTGATATTCCCGTTGTTTATCCACTTAACCTGTTCTTCCTGTCCTCGGTGAGCTCATCTCCACAGGAAGCCTTCCCTGATTACTCCCACTCACACTTATTTGCCCCTTTCCAGTTTCTAACAACTACTGTTGTTCTTGGGGAAGGAAGCAGTGTTGGAACATTCCTCTGGATGGGTGGGTAACTGAATTTCCTAAGGGAGGTTTTGAAAAAACCTATTTAATATTTTAACGTAATATGATTATTGATTAACGAAGCCAACTTTTATAATAGAGCCTATAGGAATTAAAACCAAGCAGGTGTTCCTGTCTAGTGATTCTCAGTGTCGACATCTATGTGTGGGGGATACAAGGATATGGAGGTGGAGAGTGTAGGATAGGAAAGGTGCATAATATTATTACTCGTTAGGAAATGCAAATTACAACCATATATGAGATACTACCACACACCCACCAGAATGAGTAAAGGTTTTTGTTTTTTTTTTTTTTTTTTTAATGTTTATTTTATTTTTGAGACAGAGACAGAGTGCGAGCAGGGGAGGGGCAGAGAGAGAGGGAGACCCAGAATCTGAAACAGGCTCCAGGCTCTGAGCAAGTGTTCAGCACGGAGCCCAATGCGGGGCTTGAACCCACAAACTGTGAGATCGTGACGTGAGCCGAAGTTGGACGCTTAATCAACCGAGCCACCCCGGTGCCCCAAATGAGTAAAATTTAAAAAGACTGGCAATACTAAGTGTTGGCAAGGATGTGGAGCCATCCTTCACTGCCATCATTGACTGCAGGCAAGATTGTAAAATGGCACAGCCACTTTGGAAAACAGTCTGGCAATGCCTCAAAAGGTTACTCATAGAATTGCCATATGGCCTAGCGGTTCCACTCCTAGGTATATCCCAAGACGAATGAAAACGTACGTCCTCATGGTCTGTCAGTACCTTGGAGTATTATTTGGCTATAAAAAGGAATGAAATGCTTACCCATGCAACTGGACTCTGGTAGAAAGGTAAAATGGTCCAACCACTTTGGGACACAAGCCATTCCTATTAAAGTTAAATGTATGTCTACCCTGTGACCATGCCAGTCTACTGCTAGTTTTGTGTCACAAGCACTGAGTATATGTAGCCACAAAAAGCCTTGTAAGAATGTTCATAGCAGCCTTATTCATAATAGTTCCAAACTGATATTGTGAGTTGGTTGTTTCCATCAGTTGGCGAATGGATAAAGAAACTGTAGCACATTTATACAAAGAATACCACTCAGAAATATAAAAGAACAAGCACACACTCAATATGCATGAATCTCAGAGATCTGTTGAGTGAAAGAAGCCAGACACAAAATAGAACGGTACAATACCGTTCCAATGATAGGAGGTTCAAAATCAGGCAGAACTAATACTTGATATTAGAAGTTAGGAAAGTGGTGGGGGTGCCTGGGTGGCTCAGTCGGTTCAGTGTCCAACTCTTGATTTTGGCTCAGCTCGTGATCCCAGTGTCTTGAGATCAAGCCCTGTGTCAGGCTCTGTGCTGAGTATGGAGCCTGCTTAAGATTCTTTCTCTCTCCCACTGCCCCTCTCTCCTGCTCGAGCTCTCTCTTTAAAATAATAATAATAATAATAATAATAATAATAATAACAACAATGATAAAAGTTAGGAAAGTAGCTACCTTGTTGGGAGGTACATATAGATCAGGGCGGGAGGTACATGAAAGAACCTTCTAAGGTACTGGAAATATTCTGTGTATCTTGATCTGTGTATCTATGGTTAGATGGGTGTATATGTATGTTAGTAAGATTAGTGCCCCTTACAGACTTTATTGTACTTTTTAAAAAAATTTTTTTGCACTTATTTATTTTTGATAGAGAGAGTCAGAACACAAGTGGGAGAGGGGCAGAGAGAGAAGAAGACACAGAATCCAAAGCAGGCTCCAGGCTCTGAGCTGTCAGCACAGAGCCCGACATGGGGCTCGAACTCAACAAACCGTGAGATCATGACCTGAGCTGAAGTTGGACACTTAACTGACTGAGCCACCCAGGCACTCCTGTTGTACATTTTTAATTTCACAATAAAAATAATTTAAGTTATTGTATTAAAATTCTTAATTATTTAAAATTATTTTAAAATGTATTTTTTAAGTAATTACATTTAAAACACTTTAAAGCCAATTTTAAAATTGTGTTGGTTTTCAGGGGCGTCTGGGTGGCTCAGTTGATTAAGCGTCTGACTTCGGCTCAGGTCATGATCTCTAGGTTCATGGGTTTGAGCCCCTCATCAGGCTCTGTGCTGACAGCTTGGAGTCTGGAGCCTGGTTTGGATTCTGTGTCTCCTTCTCTCTCTACCTCTCTCCTGCTCATGCTCTGTCTCTCTCTCTCTCTCAAAAATAAATAAATATTTAAAAAATTTTTTTAATAAAATAAAAATAAAACTGTGTTGGTTTTCAAACTACTTGTAAGCTCCTTGAGCCCGGGACCTTGTCTTATTCCTGTCTGGGGGCTACCCCCTGCCCCCCACCCCCATGCTGATGGAAGGCCTGGCTTCTTAGTTGTGCTTTTCCTTCAGGTCAGGAGAAATAATGTGGGGCCCGGGGAGCATTGCTCCGTTTCAACAGGTCCACTGCAATTAGTCTGTTCTCCTTCTAAAGAAAATACATGCTATCGCAGGATCTTCCGGCACAGTGTCTCATAAAGGGAGTCTGGCTGAGGAGCTTTGCGAGAGCCTGTCATTCCTCAGTGGGACACAGGAGACTGTGATGGGGACAGCAGCACTGACATGGAAGGGCCCACTCTGCTGCAGAGCTAGCGGCAAGTGTTTGAGATGCTCCATGACTGCTCACAGCCCGGGGAGCTGATACCTGACTGAGCGAGGGTGTGGGGAGTTGTCAGTGTCCTTCCAGGAGGTAACTGCTGGACAGGGTAAGTCAGACAGACGTCCTTCCACTCACTGAGGCGAGCCTGGTCTCCTGAGGATTGAGGTTGAACCTGCACCTGTCTGAGTTATGCCGTGTCTTTAGTCCAGCTCAGGGCTCTTGGAACCTTGCCCTTGTTCTCTAGGAAGGGGTTTGAGTAGGAAACCATGAAAACTTTGGGAGAATCTGCGGTCTGGAAGGGCGTTTGTTCCACAGACATTTATTGGATGCCTGACCTGTGTCAGCACGTGCCAGGCGCTGTCCCAGACATTGGGCATCCAGCAATGAACAGAACAGACAGAATCTCAGTCTTCGTGATGTTACCCTCCTCCATAGTCTTCTCTCAGAATAATACGAGTGTTTGGTTGAGCTGCCTGATCTCTTGACACCTCAGAAAATTTAACGTGAGAAACAAGTGCTTGCGTGTAGGCGTAAGGAAGAAAGAAAGTAGGAAGAAATTTCAAGAACTTTCCAGATAGAACTTTATTGAAGGACTGATCGGGAGAGGAGCAGAGTAGATAGAGCCTGAAAGAGCATCAGCATCAGTTTGAATCCAAGCTGGGTGACTTCCTGGGCATGTGGCTTTGGGCCCCTTTGATCTGCAAAACTTTGATCTGTAAGACGTAAAATAATCCCCACCAGCGGGATTGTTGTGACGATGAATGAAGAATCACTGAACTGACATCATGTAGGTCAAGCCTCTTGGCTACTGGGGCGTGAGGATTCCCAGATACTCCCCACACAGCGGTGAAAAAAACCTCACCCAGTGCCCTCTGGTTCTGGGTGTTCTCAGCCCCAGCCGTGCGGCCTCCCTCTCGTTCCTGCCCCAGTGCCCAGACCTGTTCTGGCCTCCTCTGATCCTCAGCAATGCAGACTTGTCTGGGAACTTGGGTGCTAAGGCAGCTTGGCATTTCCGGCCAACTGCTGAGTTGAGACAGGTTCATATGGTCAAAGCTGGGCCAAGGAAGGAAGTCTGGTCGGAGGCCCCAGGGCCACAAACCCCAGAGTTTTGGAAAGAAGGCAGTTTAGAATTTTGTAAGTCTGTTGTTTTGGTATGTGTTTCATGGCCTTGGCTGTGGTTTGGGGTGGAGGAATGTTGACCTTGGAAAGTTAGGACGCTTTTGTTTCTGATGGAATCACACAAGGTAGGTTGCCAGGCTTGGGTATTAGAAAACTAAATTTTTTTTTTCTGAGGTTGGGTGTTTTCAAGTGAGCCAAACCTGAACGGGCTGGGCAGACCTGGGCCCCTGAGTTAGTACCAGGTGAATGTGAGTGTTTCATGGGATCTGGGAAGAGAAAGTTGGCCAAGCTCCAGCTAGAGAGGGAGGCCGCGGGAGAGGTTGTGGGAGCCCAGTGTGGGGAGCTGCCTTTCTGCAGAGAAGGATCTGCCAGAGATGTGGAGCCCACATTCCCTCCTGTGTATTCCTACAGGTTCCTCACCCGTGACGGTTGGTGGGAAGTGCGTGTGTGTGTGTGTGTGTGTGTGTGAGAGAGAGAGAGAGAGAGAGGGCAATCTGTGGCCACCTTGATCTCCATTGGTAATAGACTGGGGACCCTTTCCTGGGCTAAGGTGACCTGGCTTTTTCTTACCTTCATTTACCTCCTTACTCAGGAGGACATCAGCAAATATTACATCATTATTTGTGTGAAAACATGGAAACGTATTTGCTCCAAGGGCAGGGCTCAACAGATGCATAGCCCATCCATGTTAGCTCCTGTGAATTCAGAGATCCAGCGTGGGAGAAATATCCTTAGCAATTCCCGGTGCTATGGATACTTCTGTCCAGGGTGACATGGCTCTCATTATCCGGGGTTCGGATCCTTCTCTACGTTACAGACTGCGTTTGCCTTTTCCTTTGATTCTGTGGCATTCAGCTGGGCCCTCCTTAACTTCCTGACCTTCCAAGATGGCAGCCCTCATCTCTGGTTAAGCTATGCATCCGTCAGCGTTTCCCCAGCACTTCTTTCAGTTTATCTTGCTTCTCCAGTGTCTCCTGTCCCCACCAGCACATTCTTTATCCGTGTCTTCTGTACCGCCGTGTCCCTGGTGGGGGTCCAGGGAGAGGAAAAGCCTTTACCTTTCATTAGCTTCCTGAGCCATTCCGTCCTTAGCTTTCAGCCTGGATGTCCTTCCTCAAGTCCCTCCTGTGCTGCAAATCTCCTCATGTCCAAAGACAAGAAGACAGAGGACTTGGACAATGTTACTGTTTGAGCCTCTGAAATCTCTGGAACCTTAGCTACATGGACTCCTGCACCTTGGTCTGGAGGCTGGGGCTTGGGCCAGTTCCCTTGCAGTGTGTTCATCGGGACTCTTTCTGGGGCTGTTTTTAAAGGAAAGAAGATCAGCTAAACATTTTTTTTTTTTTAATTCACCCACAACATTTTTTTCCATTTTTTTCTTTACCCACAAACTTGCTTGTACAGAAGTTGTATTTTCTCATAAGATGATTTCTTTCTTTTATGATAGACATATTAAAAGAAAAAAGAACCCAAACTTTACATACCAGTTCAAGTAATCCTGCTTAACTCTTCATGTACAGCTGGCCCGGTACCTGTATTTTAATAACTCTTAGCATTTTCTATTTTAAAAACATCTGGATAGCAGCTGAGAGTATCTGTTAATGTTTTTAAACCTCCAAAGCAGAAAGCAGAGACGCTTCTGGTTCCTCAGTACAGGGCTGATGCCAGAAACACGAAAAGTTCATTTCCATCTTCTTCGGCCACGTTCCTTACTTCAGCTCCCCCTGTGGTGGAAGGTCTGCTTTTCGGTGAGCTTGAATCCTGGAAAGACGAGTTAGCTGGGCACAGGCCTTGGGCTGTCACACCAATGCTGGACGTTTCCTTGCTATGATGCAAGCCATCACTCTCCGAGCAGCTCAGGCCTGAGAGGGTTCCGAGAACCTCCCGGTTTAATCGCTACCTTGTTTGTGGAGCTAGACAAACTGTTTTCGAAAAGTATTTCTGAATGGTTTGTGCTAAAATGGTGAATTTTATGTTGCATGAATTTTAGCAGAAACTTTTTTTTTAGAAGCCTTATGAGATAAATAGAAACTTTCATATACATGATCTCAATTCTCTCAACTCCAGTGGGGAAAAAGAAGACGGATTTTACAGATTATTAAACCAAGGCTCGGAGAAGTTAAATGGCTTGTGTTCATGAACGGACTGGGTCAGCTTTACTCCAGAACTCATCTTCCCACCTTTCCACAGCCTGCTGAGCTGTAGTTTACACACAGACTTACTCACTCACTCACTCACTCACTCACTCACATTCAACGCCTGCATTGTCCCTTTGTTTTACCTTTATTAGGTTTTCCTTCTTGGAAGGAATCAGTTTCTCTTCACCAGAGAGATTTGTCAGTGTGATCCCTGGCAGGAGCTCCAGAGCCCTTTTCATTAGGAGGAAATAGAGCAGAATGATTAAGGACACAGAAGTAGGATTTCCTGGGTTTGAAATCCAGCTACTCCACTTGCTAGCTGTGTGAGTTTGGGCAAGTTGCTTCACCTCTCGGAGCCTCAGAAACCTCACCCATAAAGAGGAAATGCAAGTCGAAGTACGACGGGCGTTAAGTGGTACCTGTCAGTCCTTTAGGACGGTGCCTGGCACACAGTAGGCTTGCAGGTTGCCCATGGTCCTAATGCGCCTCACCTGGGGCCTCAGGATGGCATCTGAGACCCTCAGAATTTGGAGGGGGATGTGCTGGGAGGCTGTAGTTTCACCAGCACTTAGCTGATGCTTATTATTGGGTTGGTGGGGATGGCTACCAGGGTGGCAAGAAGATAAGGGTGACTGGATCTATAAAGTAAAAGGACTTGGAGGAAAGTTATTACCTTAGGATGAGTGTGGTCCTAGACCAGCAGCAGCGTCACCTGGGAACTCGAGAGAATGCAAATTCTTGACCTTACTTCTCCAGACTTATTGAATGGGAAACCTGGGGGGGCGGGGGGGGGGGGGCGGGCCTAGATGCTAGGCGTTTTGTGTTTAACTCACCCTCCTGGTGATCTGCATACTGAAGTTTGAGAACCAAGCCTTAGAATTAAAGAGCCAGTGCCTAGGGGCGCCTGGGTGGCTCAGTCGGTTAAGTGTCTGACTTCAGCTCAGGTCATGATCTCCTGGTTTTTGAGTTCGAGCCCTGCATCAGGCTCTGTGCTGACAGCTCAGAGCCTGGAGCCTGCTTCGGATTCTGTGTCACTCCTCTGCCCCTGCCCTGCTTGTGCTCTCTCTCTCTCTCTCTCTCTCAAAAATAAATAAACTTAAAAACAAATGTTAAAAAAAAAAAAGGAGCCAGTGCTTTATTTCCTATCAGATAAGTTTAGAGGTACATGTAGCAATTGGAGAAGAAATCTAAAGACCCATTCACCTGTGCCAAGAAGGGAAAAGAAAGGAATCCATGGATATGGGGGCTCAGTTATATTTCTAGCAAAGGCAATGAGTCCATCCTGGTCCTTTGCTTGTCCTATGGTGAGCCAGCATGTGGACCAGAGGAGCAGATGGCCAGGGTGCTCTGCACGGTGGCCTCCACCCCACCTTTCCCTAGCGCCAGCAGGAGCCCAGGGTGAGATGTTCTTTCTGCTCCTTGAGAGCTCCCATGCCCCCTCCCGACTAGACCAGCATCCTTCTCCCTCACCGTCTCTCTCATCCTTGTTTTTTGGGTCAGTGTTGTGAGCACACACTTGAAAGCCTTCTTGTCCTTGCTTCTCTGGACAAGCTCAACTGGTGACTGCAGAACATCTCAAAATAGAGTCACATTTTTCTGACAGGGTCCCGCACCCAGTTTGGCATCCAGTGGCAATAACCCCATCTAGTGGCAGTGGAGTCACCAGACTGCCCACGAGTGTAGCTTCTAGTGGGTGGGATCAGCTGCTGTTTCTGTTACGGAACAAACATCACAGTGCTTCCTATGGAAGATTAAGACCCTTCTAACACAGGACCAGCAGGAAAGGGGCAATAAAGGAAAGGAACGTTATTTACTTTAGCTCCGTATAAATTATTTCAGCTTCTTCCTGCTTCCCTGAAGCTATCACATCACCTTTTTTTTTTTTTTTTTACTTTTGTGGGTTATCATGGTATCTTACCTATTGTTTTCTTCTTCTTCCAATGTTCGTATCCACCCCCGCCCCCAAATTTCTGGACAGAGATTTTTTTCCTGAGATTTTCACTTCTACTTTTTTTAAGGCTGAATATTTATTGCTTCCTTTTTTTTGGTACCTTCTCTCTCTCTCAGAAAGCCTCTCTGTCCTTTTCCCCCTTACCCCATTTGAGATATTCTCAGACTCCTCTGGAATGTGAGAGAACATCTTATCTTGAGCAGGTAGGGGTTTACCTGCAGCCTGGGAAGGGGTTAGCTCTGAGGTTATCTGGGTGGCAGGGCCAGTATCAGCCGTCTGTGGGCTGGCTGGGTGAACCCCAAACCACTGACAGTTGGTGTTGGAACTCAAAGCCTTGGGTGTCCTCAGATTCTGGTTCATCCCAAATGAGCAGTTGGTGATAGGTGAAAATGTTCCTTTTTCAAACTCATTCCTTAAGGCTGTAAAAATAGCAATAGAGTTCCTTTTTATGGAGGGTCCATTAGATTCTAGCTAGATGATTGGTTCTCAGACTTTTAGCAGGCATCAGAGCCCCTAGTGGGGCTTGTTCAGACACAGATTTCTGGGTTCGCCTTAGAGTTTCGGACTCAGTAAATATGGGGTGAAGCCCCAGAAGTTTCTATCCTACCAGGTTTTCAGGGGCTGCTGATGCTCCTGGTCTGGGAACCCCACTCTGAGAGGCCCTGCAAGGGGTTAACTTCATTCTCACAACAACCCTGCAAATTAGGGATGATTACCCCGTTTTACTGACAAGGAGACAAAGGCTATGAGAGAGAACAACTTCGTGCAAGTCTTGCATAGCAAGAACAGAACTGGGATTTGACTCTAAGCCCTGTAGCCAGTGCCCATCATCAGCCACGGTGTCCTCCAGATCTCCTATGTTACATGGGCTGAAGAGGTGCTCCAGGCACTTTTCCAGGCTTGTCTAAATGTGAGACTGGAGGAGCCATTGCTCCCTTAGCCCAGCCCCCTACTGTTCAGGGTGGGGGGCCGGGCGGTGGTTCCTCTGGCTGAGATCTAGACTCACAAGCAAGTGCTCTGTCTACTGCTCCACATAACCTAATCCTCCTATTCAAATGTTTGAGATTCTCCTTTGAGAAGGACCTTGATACTGCTCTGGGGTGGGGGAGGGGGAAGGAGGCCATGGCAGAGAACTGTATGGATGGCATAAAACAGCCCACAACACCCCATGGCAGTCCTAACTAATCCTGTTTGCTGTCATCCTTCCCTCACTGTGTTCCCAGAGTGCTATGCTAATGCTTGCAGGCTGCATCACCTAGGCTCCTTCTGGGTTTGACCAATGCAAGGCACTGTGGGAGATTGGAGGGGGAGAAAAGGAAACGCCAGGGTATTTCTGCCCCTCATTCTCCTTGGCTGGTGGTGTCTTTGGCGGTAGCTGACCTTCTTCCAGGGTTCTGCCCACCCCCTCTTCCCTCCCACCATGTTTTGTTTGCCTTCTCACCTATATAGCAAACTCCCTGGATTAAATTCTTTTTGTTCAAATACTTGGATTGTTTTCTCTTTTCTTAATTGGGTCTTGACTAATAGTGCCCCCTTGCCCCCACACGCGGGTAGTCACTACTCTGTTCTAACGTAACATACGCCACTCTTTGTTATGATCTATTTGCACATGTGTCTTCAGTAGCTGGGACCTCTCAAGAGTAGGTGTCATAATCCCATTCAGTCCCAAGTCCCTAGAGCCTCCCCAGTAGCTATCACTTGTGACATGCTCAGTTAGTGTTTGATGAATGAATGAAGGAGGAAATGTGGCAGGGTCTGAACACGCATGAGAAAATCAGAGTGTGCCACATTCAAAATTTGTGCAACAGTCAAGATTCACCATGTGGAAATGGTGATGTATGCTGTCCCTCCCTCCAATTTAAAAGAGTAATAATAAGCCTTGTGTTTATAGCCCAGAAGACAGATTTTTTTTTAATTTTTTAAAGATTGTATTTTTAAATAATCTCTACACCCAGTGTGGGGCTCGAACTTAACAAGCCCGAGATCAAGAGTCACATGCTCTACCAACTGAGCCAACCGGGCGCCCCGGAGTACAGATTTTTAAAACCTAAATTTGAGGCTGTGCATTGGTTATTTACTGCTGTGTTTGCCGCTGTGTCACAGGCCTCCCAGAATTTAGTGGCTTACAAGAACTCATGGTTCTATGGGCTAGTATTCGGGTTGGCTTTAGCAGGTCTAACTGGGCTCACTCGTCGCTGCATTTGACAGTGGTTCCACTGTGACTGCCTGGTCCTGGATGGCCTCACTCACTTGTCTAGGGCCTCAGAAGAAGTGGCTGACACAGCAGGTCCTTTCTTCCGCTCTTCACGTGGAGTCCCATCCTCAAGGAGGCCTGCCTGGGCTTGTTTGAAAGGCAGCAGTGTTCTGAGAGGGAGAGGAGGGAAACTCAGGCCTCTTGACGTGAAGGCTTGGAAATTATGCAGCATCACTTCCTGTGCCTTCTGTTCCAAAGCGAGTCACTGACTCAGCCCAGATTCAAGAGATAGGGAAATAACTCCACCTCTTAATGGGAGGGGCTTGAGAGAATTTGTGGCCATGTTTAATCTACCACACAGTGGTCTTAGTAGAAAACATCCTTTATGAGAATATTCAGTACAAATGTACCTTAATAGCCTCCTGGAGTAGATTTAAAAGGTGACCCAACAACTCAAGCCCACAAACAGAACTACGCATGATCACTGATTTTCTTAGTTCTTTGCATGACCACCAGATGGCGGCATTGCTCAGTGGACCTGGAGCATTTCGAGGCCGGCACCAAATTCTGCCTGGAGATGCTCTTAAGGCGGAGCAAATTCAGTGATTTTTGCCTCTGTGGATCAGGGCTGGGCAGCGCTGACTATAGGGGAGGACTGAGATGAGGCCTGCGATGGGTGTTGGCTGCCCCTCTGGAAAAGAAAACAACAGTCCTTTCTCTGTTATTCTTATAAAAGGAGGATCAGTGAAGCCCCTTCACCTCCTGGAAGAGGAATTGGAGTCAGATGCTGTAAATGTCATCCCATCACAATGGACACAATCACAAAGAGACATTGTAATAAAGCAATCTTTGCAGGCTCATGAACTGCCTGTCAAAATCATGGTGTATTGATTTCATTACATTGTTGCAAATAATTTTTTAATGTTTGATTTTTATTTATTTTGAGAGAGAGTGGGAGAGAGCAGGGGAACGGGCAGAGAGAGAACCCCAAGGTTCGACACCGCCAGCACAGAGCCCAATGCAGGGCTTGAACTCACAAACTGTGAGATTATGACCTGTGCCAAATCAAGAGTCAGATGCTTAATCAACCGACCCACCCACACTCCCCTGCAAATAATTCTCTACCTTCTGCTCCATTGTAGTTGTTTGTAAATTTACTTATTCATTCTTTTAAATGTTTATACATTTTTGAGAGACAGAAGGTGAGTGGGGGAGGGGCAGAGAGAGAGGGAGACAGAGAGTCAGAAGCAGAGTCAGAAGTCGAATGCTTAACCGACTGAGCCACCCAGGCGCCCTGAGTTGTTTGTAAACTTAAAAATGAGAGCATATGCAAACACTGATGACGTCTGATTGAGCTCTGTAGTCTAGCTCATGTTGTGCTGTCAGGTCCCAGTTTTGACAAGGTAATACAGTTACATAAGATGGCTGAGTCTGCACATATACAATATGTAGACGCAGATCACCTGCTAGACCAGCTGATTAGCTGTACAGAGGACAGTGCATTCACGTCCCTCCTTCCCCTCTGGACTCAGAGACCTATTGCCCCAGATGCCTGACATTCCAGACTCTGTCTTCACCGAGCTCTTCCCATTTGGTATCTCAGTGGTGTCTTCCATCCCTTCTCTCTAGCTCATGGGAAGGCACTTTCTATTCCCATTTTGTGGATAAGAAAACTGCCTCTGAGGAGTCAAGGGATTTGGCCAAGGTCATAAGTAAGTGGTGGACCCAATGCTAGCCTTGACTTTCAGCCTTGGTCTCCCTTGCTGGTTCCTAAATATATCAAAAATTAAAAAAAAAAATTTTTTTTTCAAGCGAAGTAATAAAACGTGTTTTTTAGTTGCCATGTGTGAACTCTAAGCCATTATGTCACATGTTTTCGTTTATTGGCTTGCTCTATTAAATTGCAGCCTATAATATTCATGCAGCATTCGAGGGAAAGAAATGAAACTTTCTCTCATGAGTGAGTGGATAAAGTGGTGTTAACTTTCTCCCCATCAATGAGAAAACAGTAGGTACCAGTTGGCTTAGTAGTTCTGTGACAGAAAGGCATTTCCTGAGATTGAATCCATGCCAAAAGGAGACTCTGTGATGTTTTGCTGAGCCAAACAATGTGGGAACTTTTCAGCCAAAATGCAAGTTAAAACTGTGAAAAATATAACCAGGACTCAGCACGCCTTTCAGTTGCCACCACACCAGTGAAGGCAGTAAGCCCCAGGGGAAGGAGCCCCAGGGGAAGGAGCCCCAAGGGAAGAAGGCTGGACGACAGGACCTGCCAACCTCAGAGAGCTCGCAGTCCAGCTGCCAAGGCAAAGACCAGCATGCAGGAGAGGCCACCAGAGAACAACACAGGACACGCATGATTTTATGCCGGGCTGTGCGCCATGGGCGTTTCTGGAACCAAGGGCTACCAAGGCCTGGATCACTCAGTGGAGGCATCAGGGAGAATGCACGGGACTTGGGCTGCTTGTAGAGATGGAGAGGATAGCTCTCCATTTTTTAAAATGTTAATTTATTTTGAGAGGGGGGGGGGGGGGGGGGGAGAGAGAGAGAATGAGTGGTGGCGGGGAGAGAGAATCCCAAGCAGTCTCCACGCCATCAGTGCAGAGACCGATGTGGGGCTTGATCCCACGAACCAGGAGATCATGCGCTGGGCCAAAATCAAGAGTTAGACGCTCAACCGACTGAGCCACCCAAGCGCCCCAACTCTGTGTTGACTCTTAACATTGCAGTGAAACACTGGACTCTTAAAATCAACTCTTATAATCACTTACTAGCGGTGTGGTCTGGAATAATTATTTGTATCTTCTCAGCCTCAGTTTGTGTATGTGGTGTGGTAAAATACCCAGAGCATAACACTTACCATTTTATTTATTTTTATTTATTATTTGAAAAAAAGTTTTTAATGTTTGTTTATTTTTGAGAGAGCGAGACACAGTGCAAGTGGGGGAGGGGCAGAGAGAGAGGGAGACACAGAATCCGAACGAAGCAGGCTCCAGGCTCTGAGCTGTCAGCACAGAGCCCTGTGTGGGGCTCACGAACCGTGAGATCATGACCTGAGCCGAAGTCAGATGCTCAACCAACAGAGCCACCCAGGCGCCCCACCACTTACCATTTTAAAGTACACAGTTCAGTGTCATCAGGTACATTACGAAGGTCATGCCCCGTCACCACTCTCTAGTTCCAGAACACTTTTGTTGCCCACACAGAAGACCCCGTGCCCACTGAGCAGTTGCTCCTTCCTTCCCCAGTCCCTGATCTGCTTTCTGTCCTGATAAGTTTGTCCATTATGGATATTTCATCCGCCTGGAATCATCAGTATGTGGCTTTCTGTGTCTGGCTTCTTTTTCTCCACACAGAGTTTGTTTTCAAGGGTCATACCTGTTGCTTAGCCTCAGTGTTGCTTTCTGGAAACTTCCTATGTTAAAGGCACTGTGGGCCGTGGCTAGAAGAATAAAACATTGTTCGTGCCGGATACAGAAAAGAGCACCCAAGCCCAGGGGCGAAAGGCACGTGGTGTTCTTGGGGAAATGCAGGTGGTCCGTGGCTGACAGGTGAGGCCTGTAGGGAGACAGGCTGGGAGATGAACCCAGCTCGGGCAGATGCCTTTCTGAGAAGTCTGGATGCAGTGACAGGTCATTGAAGGTTTTGAGCAGAGGACGGAAGTGCCCCACCTGCTGTTCGGGAAGCCGCTCTGTGGAATTCTGGAGCTTTATTTGGGGTGGGGAGTGATGCAAGGGGTACAAGAATAATTGAGGCAAAAGTGCTGACCGGGGCATCGGCAGTGGGAATAGCAGAGTGGATGAATTTGCCCTTGCCCTTCAAAGTGGAGACAGACTCAAAAGACTGAGGCCCTGTATGGATGGGGGCTGTGGGGGGGGGGGGCTGCGGGAGAGGAGGAGGGGAAGATGGGCCCAGAGGGATCCAGTCCAGCCGTCCTGTTCAGCCTGTCTCCTCTCTGCTTTGTTCTGCATTGGGCTGGTTGTATCCTGAGCGGCTGCTAAGCAGTAAAGCCAATTTAATGACACTGTAAGGGACAGCTTTGTGGGTCTCCCTGTCAGAGCCCAGCTAACAGCTTATTCTCAGTCTTCTCAGCTTGCCCTGGTCCTTCACGCCATCCATTCAGGGATATTTCTGTCCCCAGCCTTTGTGCAAACTTCCTTCAGGAGCTTTGGACATTTCAGAGACTAAGCAGACTGTCCCTAATCCCTGGTCCACGCTGCGACAGGACTTGAGACCGCCGTGCCTGTTTGCATTTTGCACATGAGCTACTTAGAGCTCGAAAGGTTGCCTGTGATGATATTGCAAGTAAATGGTAGGGCTGAGACTTGAACGCGGGTCCTCTGCTTCAAGAGAAGCAGCATCTTCTCTCACTGCCTGTGCGTGTTCCTGCCTTTGTGCTTTCTGCTGCTGAGGAGTGGGTCACTGCCTGCAGTCACCCCTGATGCACACTACCCAGTTTTACTCCTTTCTGACAGTTTGCTCAGATAAGGCTGAGGAGGGTTGGGGTGGGGCGACCATCATCCTCAGAGGGTCGCATTCCTCGGTGTACCTCAGGCAAGTGAGCTAAGAGGTGGGGAAATGACTCAGGAGTGCGGCTAATGGCCCCTCCAGTGGCCAAGGGAGAAGTAGCTTGAGCCTAAGAAGGAATCGTGGGCCGCAGTTCTGTTGGTCTCTTCCTCACCACCAGCGTTTTCTTGTCAGGACTGAACAGAGCTCCTGGTGGTTTTGTGTGTGCAGCTATGGGGGGCTGTGCTGGCCACATTCCCAGGAATTGCATTCTTGCTGAGAAGCCAGAATGTGTGTGGCATCACTCCAACTGAGCTGTGTGAGCAGCCCCCTCCCCCTCCGAGTTGCTGCTCTGCACAAAGGAATAGGTCCTTTTGTTTCTGGAAAAGTCAGTGGGCCATTAAGGGGCCAGTTAATCTCCAAAAAAATCCTCGTTCACATGGGGAGAAGACAAATAGTTTTCAGAGGGTAGTCAAGTCCCAAATCCCTGACAGAACTCACTTGAATAAAAAATGGGTTTTTAAATTTATTTTTGAGAGGGTGGGGAGGGGCAGAGAGAGAAAATCCTAAGCAGGCTCTGCACTGTCAGCCCAGAACCTCATGCAGGGCTTGAACTCATGAACTGTGAGATCATGACCTGAGCCGAAACGAAGAGTTGAATGCTTAACCAACTGAGCCATCCAGGCACCCCCAGAATTCACTTTTTAATCACCAGACTCCTTTGATTTCTTCATGAACTCTTAGAACATTACTACATGAGCCATCATATCTGTAAAGTCAAGTACGTACACATATGCACATGCACATGCATTGCCAATTAGATCAGAAATAAGAAAAAGGATACTAGATATCACCACTGCTATTCAACATTGTGCTGGTGGACCAAGCCAATGCAACAAGATAAGAAAAACAAATGAAAGCTGAGGATGGAAAATAAGAGACAAAGCTCTTGTTATATGAAGATTATATGATGGTATACCTTCAAAACTCAAGAATTTTCTAAAGTATTATATATAACAAAAGAAGTAAACATAGTTGCAGAGTACAGCATCAACATACAAAAAACAATAGCATTTCTGTGTAACAACAGTAACCTATAGAAAAAAAGATATTGTTCATAATAGCAACTAAACTGTATGGTACTTAGGAATAAATGAAATAAAACATAGATAAGGCTTTGATGGAGAAATTCATAAAATGTTATTAGAGTATATAATAAATGGACAATGATGTGTTCACAGATGGGAGAGCTTATTAGCATAAAAGCATCTCACTGAATACAATTCTAATCAAAATTCCAATAGGATTTCTCTTGAAACTACACCAACCATTTCTGGAATTCATTTGGAATAGTAGGGCACATAAGTAGATCTGATAGTTTTGGCAAAATAATTTTAAGAAGAACAAGGAGATCCATAAAACAAATTAGAGAGCAGAAAAACAGACCTAAGACACCCCGTGAACTTTTGGCATGGGTAGTGGTGTTTTATACACCAATGCAAAAGGCTGAGTCCTCAGTGACTCATGCCAAGACAGTTGGCTTTCCATAGAAAAATATTAGATCCTTATCTCATAGCATAAATAAAGATAAATTTCAGCTAGCCCTAAATGTGAAAATCAAAACTTAGACACTATTAGAAGATAATTCAGGAGAATATCTTTTGACCCTTGGGGTTAAAAAGAATTCTTTAGAAAAGATACTTCCCCCCAAAAACCCCAATAACTCAGAAGGTTGACAAATTTGAAAAGGCTGGCCAATCTATGTTAAAGTACTACGATTTATGGATCTGTAGTGTGAGAATGTGGCTTAGAATCTACACACGTAGATGTTGCTTCTGGACAGAATGGGAGGGTGGAGGATGAGACATTGATCTTCAGTGTTAAAATGGAGGAAATGTTAACATTGGCTAATTCTAGATGGTGGGAATATGACAGATTGCTACATTTATGCATATTTTTGTATTTAAATTTTTCCCCCAAGAAAACACAAAGAATGCTCGCTTCAGCAGCACGTGTATACTACAAAAAGAAAGCACAGAGCAACTACCAACCCAGATCAGCATGCAGGGTGGAAGCTACAGTTGTATCCAGGAAATTGCCTGGCCTCAAAAGTCTGATTCTGGTCCTGGCAGTGGCATCACCAAGCTGTGTCCATGGGTGAGAACCTTCCCTCTTGGGGGCTTTTCACTCTGGAAAACAAGAGGATTGAACTGATTGTCAGCTGAGGTCTTCTCTCTTGGTAGCTCTCACATTTTCTTCTCTCTCCGTGGGAGAGGTTACCATGGCTGGAGGAGCAAAGAAAGAATGCATGGGGAAGAGCCCTCACATAAGCATAAATTCCATACGAGTGCATGGAAGTGATTATTATTACATTCAGTTTGTGCTTGCCCGACCTCTTGGCTCCTAGACCCTGCCTGATGTCTGTAAAGCCCTAGACTTTTCTGTTTTCCTTGGCAGAGGATGGATCTGGGTGCCCTGATAAGTGTGCTCCCTGCCAAGTGGCAGAGATCTTAATTAGCTGGGACTGAGTAGGAGCGGCATGCTGCTGACGTTCATGTACCTGCTTAATTGGTCTCCATTATTCTCCATTATTGCTCCGAAGTCATAGCCTGAAAAGGAGCCAAGAAATATACCCTGTATGGTACGGTGGGGGGTGGGGAGGGGGGAGGAAGTGTGTCCGGGGTGTTTAGGGAGATACCAGTGTCTTGGTCAAGATGGTTGTCTGTGGGCTGATAGTTTAGAAACAGGAGCCTTGGAATCCTGCCTCACCTATGGATAATGCAGGCCTGTCCTGCCTGAGTTTCCTCATCTGTGAAATGGGTCGACCTGATGAGACCAGAGTGATGTAGAGGATCGTTTCCTTTTTGTCTGCAGAGAGAGGGCTTTGAAACAAAAAGAAGGGAGGTGGTGCTGCAGTTTTTCACCATTTGTAATTACAGTTATCGCTGCTCTCAATCCAAGCAGGGAGTGCAACCAAGACCTCAGTCAGTCTTAAATAATGTGTGCGTGTGTACAGATGCTTCAGGCTTTACATGATATCCCTGTAAAACAGGTCTGGGTGCTAAAGGACAAGAAAATCAGAGTTGAAAGGCAGGAAACCCTTTCATGGCCCCTCTTTGCCATAGGGATGAATTTTAAGACTCGACTGAGTATTTAAGTTGAGAGGCAGTTGCAACACACACACTCCCTCTGTTCCTCTTGGCCTTCCCACCACGTGTACTAAAGACATTTTCTTTCTACTGCAGCCTAACTCCTATCTTTTCCTCTCTCTTCTCTGTTTCTCCCCCTCTTCCTTACATCTGAACATGTCCTCTTTGCATCTTCTGGGTTCTTTCCTGGCAAGGTGGTTTGAGAAATAAGGGGCCTTCAGAGGCTCCATTCTGTGGTCACCATAGTGCTTTTTAGGTTATGCCCGAAGACGAATCCACGAAGGCTCTCTGTGACCTGAACCGTTCCCGTGAAAGCAGCCAAGCTTTTTGAAGTGCACGGTTCCCAAAGTTACTGGCTGGGATTTGACTGTGCAACTTTTAAACACTATCACGAGCTTGCTGACATCCAGGAAGAGAGTGTTCTCATGTAAGAGCGTTCGTTCGTTGAAGTGACGGTGTTTGCATAGCAAAGTTGAGAGTGAGAGGGATCGGGGAAGAGCAGACAGTGCCTGGAGGCAAATGTGACGTTCCTATGTTTTCAGTGACTAGTGTTGAAAATCTTATGCTTTATGGCAGTTGTTTTTATCTGCTAGACGATTGTATAAAGGATTAGCAGTAAATGAAATTGCTCTCTAAATATTTATTTGTATTAAGATGAAATTGGTTTCTTTAAAACTGTGCAGGGGCGCAGAGTTAAGCATCTAGTTTCAGCTCAAGTCATGATCTCATGGTTTGTGGGTTCGAGCCCCATGTCAGACTCTGTGCTGACAGCGTGGAGCCTGCGTGGGATTCTCCCTCTCTCTCTCTCCCCGCCCCCCCCCCCCCCCCGTCCCTTCGCTGCTTGAGCTCTCTCTCTCTCTCTTTCTCTCTCTCTCAAAATAAGTAAATAAACTTTTTTTTAAAATACCAAAAACTCTGTGCAGGTTTATTTCTTAAGCTGCTGCTGCTGTCTGTGCTTTTCCATCTTTACTGTCTCTGCCCATCCCCCCCAGGTTGGGTGATGCTTCCTCCCGATTTCCTTGGTCTGGGGCCGTGGCTGCTCCCCCCGTGTGTTGCCGTTTCCCAAAGCGTGATGCATGATTTGTGGTTTAGCGGCATTGTTTTTGGCGAGCATCTCATTGGGAAGCCACCCTCAAGTCCAGGCTCGATTATGTGTCCTGTTTTTCTAATCCCTGCTCTTGCGCCATCTGAACTGTATCATGGCATCAATATTAAGGGAGAGACTTGAAAAAGCCCTGTTAATTACAGGCACCCACACTTTTCTGGCCATCAGCGTGTCCTTCTGAAATAGGCAGAATAGTTAGGTCCAAGGCATGCAGACTGAGTTCTGGGGCTATCTCAGTGCAACAGACAACACTGGGAAATCTTCCAGATGAATTTGTGACATATGGAGGGAGTGTATGGGGAGAAGTGAGTTATAAATAGAATTTGCTTTTTTTTTTTTGAAAAGTCAAAGTAAAAATAATTTGCTGGATGAAATCACTATGGCCTTGGATAAATCAATCAACTTCATTAGACTTTAGCTGCTTCATCCGTAAACTGGGTATAGTAAGAATTTACTTGTCTGTAAACAGAGGGTTGCATGACATGGTCTCTGGAGAACTCATTCATGGGTTTTTGATTTGCTGAACATTGAGCTGAGGTAGAAACGTCTGGACGTGAAGTGTCGGTGAACAGGAGAAGTATGTGATTGTTGTTATTTTTTCAATCATTTCCCATTGTAAAATATTGCACACACACACACACACACACACACACACATGTTAAAGCATGTATACAGAGTTTAACAAATAAGGCAAACACTTGTGTAACTATCATGGGTCAATAAATGGGATCCCCCTGGCTCCCAGAAGCCTCTGAATGTCCCTGATGCAGCCCAGCCTCCTTCCTCACACTTTGATGATAACTTCCTTGCTTTTGTCTGCAGCTTTACCACCTCTGTTTCCCTCTATTAGGAAAGTCACACACTCTTCCTACTCTAAGAATTACAGTATTTGTACTTAAAGTTTGTCCAAACTTTCATTTCCCACGGGGTAATACCAGGTCTTTGGAACACTCTAAGAACACTTACCCCTCCGACCTTGTTTTCTCTCATTACTGTGTCTTAATTCTGTGTATCTTAAGGAACATCAAATCGTTTGTCCTACCCAGTCAACATTTGTTGATTGAATTCATGCATTCCTCGCTGTCCTTACTCTTCGTTCCTTTTCGTGTTGCGAGTTTTCCATCTGGGATCACTTTCCACCTGCCTGACAGACAACCTGTAGAATTTCTTTTGCTGGTCGGGAGCCCTCTCAGGTTCCGTATGCTCGGGAGGTCCTGAAAACGCCATCATTGTGGAAGGATGGTTTTGGCAGTTGTATTTGTTTCCTGTGGCTGCCGCAACGAACTTGGTGACTTAAAACAACACACATTTATTCTCACAGTCCTGGAGGCCAGAAGCTCGAAATTCGCTTCCCTGGGCTAACATCCAAGTGTCAGCAGAGCTTTGAACCCCCACCCCCATCCCCCACCCCCGCTCGAGTCTCTAGGGGAGTGTCATTTCCTTGCCTTTCCAGCCTCCAGAGCCACATTTCTTGCCTACCTTGGTTCACGGCTCCTTCCTCCATCTTCAAAGCCAGCACTGTAATATCTTCACATTTCTGTCTTCTTCTCTCACATCACCTTCTCCTTTGTGTCACGTCTTCCTCTGCCTCTCTCCTGTGATGACACTTGTGGCTGCCCTTCAGGCCCACCCACGTAATCTGCCCAACTGGAGATCCTTAACTTGATCATGCTACAAAGGCTTTTTTGCCACATAAGGTAACATTACAGGTTCCGGGAATGATGTCCCAGCTGTCTTTGGGGGCCATTATTTATCTCTGCATGGGAATATATGACATTATAGGTTGGTCATTATTTTGTTTCAGCATATTAAATATATGATCCAACTGTCTTTTGGCTTCCATTTTTGATGCTGAGACATCATTTCTCAGCCTTACCATCGTTTGTTTTAAGGTAATCTATATTATTTCTTTAAGATTATACTCTTGCCTCTCTCTCAAAATAAATAAGTACACTTAAAAAAAAGATTTTACTCTTACTTTTGATCACTGTGATGTGTCTAGGTGTGCATTCCTTTATACTTATTCTTTTTAGTCTTCTCCGGGTCTTTTGAATTCATGGTGCTTTTCAGTAGCTCTGGAAAAATCCTCAGTTTATCTCCTCAATGTTATCTCCGTCCTGTCCTAACTCTCCTCCTCTTCAGAGACCCCCTTCAGCCCCCACCCCGTGAAATGTGTGTTGGACCTTTTTACTGTATCTTCCACATCGTAAATCCACTCTCCTGCGCTGTCCACATCTTTGCTTTTCTGTGCTGTATTCAGGAAAGATTCCTCTGATCTAACCTCTGGTTTCTAATTCTCTCTTCTATTGTTTTTAACCTGCTGCCAGGCACTTCTATGGAGGTTTTAATTTGTTACTGAGTTTTTCCTCTCTAGAAGTTCCATTTGATTCTCTTCCAGATCTCCTGGGTCATTTTTTACCATTTTTTTTCTTTTTTCTATTTTTTTTTTTTTCATTTTTTAAACATTTATTCATTTATGAGAGACAGAGAGCACAAGCAGGGTAGAGGCAGAGCGAGAGGGAGACACAGAATCCGAAGAAGGCTCCAGCCTCGGTGAGCTGTGAGATCATGACCTGAGCCGAAGTCAGACGCTTAACCGACTGAACCACCCAGGCACCCCAATTTTTTACAGTTTTTTTCCCTTCCCTGCTGATATTTACAAACTTGTCATTTCCTTTTTGCATGTGGTAAGCGTGTATAAACTTAATAAGTCTGTACCTGAAGCCTGTCCAGGTATGTTTCTGTGCTCAGTTATTTATACTGGTTCCTCCTCATGCTGCTTATTCCCTATGCATCTGGTTATCTTTAACTGTTTGGCTGGTTATTGCCCTTAAAAAAAGTATTTGTGGAGATTCCTTGAGGCTTGGAATATAAATGTCCTTTCCGCCTTCTGGCTGCCTTTTAGGGGCACAAGTTGGGGACCACTTTAAACCAGACTCATTTCTGCTGTATGTTCCTGGGGTGAAATGTGCGTGAGGCTGGGTCTGTGGTCACATCTTCTCAAGAGTATTTTGTCTCCCTTACTTTTTTCCTTCTGCTCTGCCGAGGTACAGAGCAGCCTTCTTCCTGGGCCCATGGGGTTGGAGAGGAACAGGAGGTGTGATGGATTAGTTCTAGTCTGTCTGGTTCCCCTGAGACTGCAGCCCTTCAGAGCCCAACTTACTGCAGGGAAAGGTATCCTGTAAGTCTTTACATTGAATGTGCTCCGCACCAAGGCAAAAACACCCGTGGCGCTCAAATAATCGTCTGGCCTCTTTGGGTTCAAACTCCTTTCCAGAATTGACCTGGCACGACTGCGCTGTCCTTTCAACTCCTCATTGCTCTTCAGGTGATTTATCCAGAGTTGTTTTCAGCCAGAGGATTTATCCAAATAACCCACTACCTAACCTGCCTCGTGAGAAACAGTTCTTACGCTTTTACTCTATAAAACTACGCATTTGTGTTTAACAGCTATGATATTTGCCTGTAGGAACTTTACAGTGCAAAAAAAATCAAGGGAATATAGGCCCACAAGTTTTTATCTGTTCTAATATATTAGTAGTAACCATTTGGAAGACTGATCTGGTGTAGATTTTGGGGGTAAAAAGGTGTGAGACTTTTTTTTTAATATTTATTTATTTTGAGAAAGCACATGTGAGCATGCCAACGGGGGAAGGGCAGAGAGAGGGAGAGAGAGAATCCCAAGCAGGCTCTGTACTAGCAGTGGGGAACCCTGTGCGGGGCTTGAACCCATGACCTGTGAAATCATGACCTGAACCAAACTCTGACGCTTAACGACTAAGCCACCCAGGTGCCCCCAGGGTGTGAGACTTGCGATGGATGAAACTGAAGAGCCCATCTTGCTTGATGCACCACTGTCCCTTCCTCAAAAGGGGTAATAACTTCAGTTGGTTGGCTAATGACTTGCATCCTTGCCTTGAAAAAATAACCACCAAAGGAAAACCACTCTTAGCTGGTTTCCCAACAACCTTAGCCGGGTCCTGGGCTGCCCTGTGGTGGCCAAGGTCCAGCCGCTTCAAGTTAGGGCCAGCTGTGAGGGCAGCTGGCTTTGATTCAGACGGTAAGACAGCATTAGTCAGCAGCCTCTTCTCTCATGGCCTGAGGCTATAGCACGCCAATGTGTGTCTGTGACAATGAAGGCAGATTCCTGACTCTGGCCATGGATAAGTGGGTGCACTTGGGCCAGGTTTGTGAGTCCCGTCTTTGGCCCACCCTCACCATCACAATTTGACTAGTTGGCCTTGGATCCAGTTTTTAAAACTTTAGATCCTGAATATCAAGAATGAGTTTTTGATCCCTTGGTTCTTCTATCCCAAATATGGATAGAAACCTCTGAAATTATAATCAACATGAGGAAAACCGTGTAAGTCATTTGTTGATTCAGAAAACATTTAATGGACTTCTACTCTGTGGAATGCATGCACGGTGCTGGTTATTGTAGAGTCCTTGCCATCAGAATGATTATAATCTTGTCCTGTGCAGACAGAGCTCAAGGATCTAAGAGAGAAACTGAGATTTAGAGGGGCCCCGGGGCTGTGAACTGTGATGTTTGTCATTCCATTGATTTGGCTGATCTGCCTGGTGTTCTTTTCCCTCCATATACCTCAGTGAGTATCCCTCCCAGATCTGGGCTTACATCAGTGAGAGCGACCTTCCCACCTCGGGGAGGACCATCTTTTGGTCAGGATACAAAGGTGGCCGTGCTTCTCTGTTTAAGACTCGGCAAAAGACAAAGAGGAGAAAGCCTGAAGTTGGGAACCAGGCCTACTGCTTCTCACAAGGCTTCATGCAGTCATGGCCAAAGAAACAAAACTTAATTCATGATTTATACATCAGAGTAGATATAATTTCCTATAAATCATTTCAGAATGGATATTGGAGTTTGGTTAATAAAACGTGGCTGTTCTCCTTGCCAGTTCTCTCAAAACTCATTATCCTGTAATGTTCCTACATAAGCAAGGTTGGTGCATTTATTTTATTTTATTTTTTAATGATTATGTATTTTTGAGAGAGAGACAGAGACAGAGCGCGAGTGGGGGAGGGGCAGAGAGCGAGGGAGACACAGAATCCAAAGCAGGCTTGAACCCATGAACCATGAGATCATGACCTGAGCCAAAGTCAGACGCTTAACTGACTGAGCCACCCAGGCGCCCCAAGGTTGGTACGTTTATTAACTAATGGCACTAAGAGAGCAGTTAGAGTTTTAGCAAACAATTGCCACGTGTGCCTTGAAGAGGAAACCAGCTTAAAATCACATTTGTTTCCTTAGCAGGAATTGGAGGCTACACTGCTGAAGTTTCTCCAAGCTGCCCTCTCTTCTTTGGCAAGCTTCCAACCGCCTTGACTCTGGGAAGTCTTTCTTAGTTTGATTCTGAGCAGATTCTACCTGCTCCTATTTTTGCTTTCTATTTGCTTATTATTTTCTTTTCATTGTGAATGCTCCTTTTCCATGCTCAGCTCCTCTGATAGGGCGACTTTTGTACTCAGCTTGTAATGACAGTTCAATAACGTGTGACATGTGGTATGTTTTCCAATTTTTATACCTTTATGCTCTTCTGGTGTTCAGCCATGGGGATCATGTTTTGCTGAATGTAATACTCTTGTCGTTCACATTGTAATTGAAGTTAATAGCAAAACGAAGTTGTGGCAGACTGGTTCCTCCCCCTCCTCCTCCCATTCCAGAGATGGCATCAGAAAGCACTCACAGAGTATGCAGAGTATTAAAATACCAACAACTGTTTAAACTTAAGATCCCATCCTATCATTTACTTTTGTATATGCACGTGGAGGAAAAATGATCATGTGTTGGAGAGGGTCTAATGTTATATGGGAGGGTATTTTGATCTTTTGCAAAAGCAGAGGACAAGGACAGTGTAAGAGCTGGGCCCAGCCCTGTTGACAGACTGATGGAGGTGATGAAAGGCAACTGGTGTTCTGGGAAGAGAATCAGGACCAAGTTGGGTTTCCACTGCCCTGCTTCTACCTACGTGCTTCCACAACCCCCAGAATCCCAAATGCCCTAAATGGGACGCAGGCTTACATATCGTCTTGGTCCATGGGAATATACGTTGCAGCTATCTTGGGTAGCTGGTGTCCTTTGATCCCAAAGTGATGGAGTAGACTCTACCATGAGTCGTTTATTGAACAATATTGACTTGAGCTTCTGTTTGTATCAGATACTGTTTTAGGTGTTGGACGTACAACAATAAAAGAGGCAGACAAGCTCTTTGCTCTCATGGAGCTTATATTCCAGGGGTGGGGCAGGCAATAAAGCATGAGACAAACAAGGTAATTTCAGGTAGTGATAAAGGTAGGATCAGGGGACAGGGAGTCACCATATGTTCTTTAGGTTCCTATGGGTCTATGGTGACCTTGTTGGGAGGGTGACAGTAGCACAGAGACCTGAGGTTGAGAAAGTGTCGGTCACTGAAAATCTGAAGCAATGCTGTTTGGTAGAACTTTCTGAATGCTGGAGATACTGAGTACTGTGCTATCCAGTAGGGTAGCCGTTGGTCCCATATAGTTATTAAATACTTGAAATGTGGCTAGTATGACTAAGGAATTAGTTTTTGAATTGCATTTAATATTAATAACTTAAATTGAAAAGGTACGGATGGCTAATAGCTACCCTGTTGCACAGTACAAGTCCGGAGGAAGGACTTTCAGGCAGAGGGAACAGATTGTGCAGAGGTCCTGAGGATACAGTCACCCTGAGAACCCAGCATGGAATTTATGTCTGGAAGCTATGTTCAGTCTCTAAAGAGCAAATCTGGGAAACTTAAAAATACTTCCTGCTTCTGTTTTGGGGGCCCCTGGAGGACCTACCAAGGAACAACAGTTACCCAGAAGGGAATTAAAACCCCTGCTCAACAAAGAACCAGCTTCCTTTTCTAGGAAGGGCTCATTCCCACATTGTGTGACTCACAACTCTTGACTGGTTTCCTCTGCTAACGGGTTGTGGCTGGCCTTTGTCTATGCAGGATATAGCCATTACTAGGCCAAGCTTGTTCTTTCTGGGAACGAATCCTGTCTTTGTTCTCTCCTTGCATCTTACTGTGACAAGAGACCGAAACCTCTACCATTGCTCTATCAAGGGGTCACTCGCTGCCTTCCATCCCTCTGACAGGCCTGAAACCTCTTTATTTCTGGCTTAACTTTTCTTTGCCCCACCCCCCCATTGCTAAAGATGGCATAGTCAGCCCTGGTTATAAGGGGAAAGTGGTGGTTGAAAGATAGTTTCAGCCCATCCGGTGTGGGCAGAGGTTGGCTCCCGCAAGATTCTCAGCTGAGAAACACAGATGAGGTAGCCACTGTTGGCTCAGTGTGCTGAAGGTCAGAGGAGTCCCAGCTACACAGCCTGTAATCCTGGGCCAACCCGGACTGTTCACTGGTTAGCACTCGCCTTGAATTTGCTATCCAAAAGACAACACAATTACTTAGCACTGCCCTGAAAAGTATATAAAACTGAGCCACGGAGATGGAAATGTTAAATTAGAAACCAAAGCCTACTTCTGGGGTTGTTCGGTGACCCTGCCTTTTCCCCTCTGTCCACCTGACGACAGGTAACTCAGCTCCTCCTCCCCGCCCCCAGACCGGCAGCGGTTTGGGGGGCAGGCAAGGGAAGTGTAGAGGCTGTTGACTTTGAACTGTGATGTGCACCAAAAAACTGGCTTGATGTTAATGACTTTGATCTCTCTGGTGAAAAGTCTGAGGTCATAGCTTTGTTTATCCCTGAACAACATGCTGGCGTCTTCTGCCTGCTTTGTACATGGTGCCTTCCTGGAATACAGGTGTGAAAACCCATCTGAGTCATGTGCTTTGGCTTTCACAAGAGGACGAACATGGCCCTGCCTTGCGTAGATGCCTCATTTCCCATATATCTTGCCTTTACTTTTGGCATATGGCTCTCCAGGAGAGACGTGCCTGCTGTGGCAGAGGGGCTGTGTTAACAACAACAAAAGGGGCCTCGTTTGAAGGTCCTTATAAGCTAGATGGGGCATCATCAGCCCAACTGAATTCATTTTTCCCTAAAAAAATTACTTCTAAACAATAAACATGTTTGTTAAAGAAATACTGGAACATTTACAAAAGGAGAATCAAGTTACCCAGGTTTTGCTATCTAAACACGACTGTCCCTGTTAACATTAAAAATAATTTTTTTTTTTTAATGTTTATTTAGCTTTGAGAGAGACACAGTCGAGCAAGGGGGGAGCAGAGAGAGAGGGAGTCGCAGAATCTGAAGCAGGCTCCAGGCTCCCAGCTGTCAGCACAGAGCCTGACGCGGGGCTTGAACTCACAAACTGTGAGATCACGATCTGGGCCGGAGTCAGACGCTCAACCAACTGAGCCACCCAGGTGCCCCATTTTGATGTGCTCTGTAATCGTGGTTTGTTTTGTTTTTTTCTATCTAAGGGTTATTTTGCCTTTTACATGTTTGTAACCATAATATAGAAACAATTTTGTGTGCTGGTTTTTAATTTAACATTAGAGAGTAAGTGAATAGTAAGCATCACGTTTAATGGCCACCTGGCATACCCTTAAGTTCCTGCGTACTTGGCCCTGGAGTGTTTTGAACCACCAGGACTTGGTGACTGGCTGGAGGTGACACAGGAAGCTGGTGAGGAAGCCAGGCGCAGACCCCACACTTCCAGTTCCAGCTGAGTGTTCCTTATACTCACTGGTTCTCAACCTTTCTCTGCCCTCATTCCTCACACATCAGCTGGCTATGTATCCCTGCCTCTTGGGTCTCTTGCTATGTTATTGTGTATGACTTCCTCCCCACCTTCCACTGAGGATCACTCTGCCACCTGCTTTGGGGCATCTCCCCAGGGCTGGAGGCCAAATGATCCCTTTCCATCATGTCACTTCAAGAAACAGTATCATAAGGAATAGTTTTATTTATTTGGGCCAGATTTGCCTCCTGCTTCTTCCAGCCCAAGTTCCACCCTGGCCCCTTCCCATGACCTTGCATTGATACTAGGTCTGTAGCAGGAGAAAAAATGGCCAAAGGAAACAGGGACAGGTTTGGGTGTCCAGCAGATGGTCCTGGGCTGTGGTGCTGTGCTGCTGTCACTGCGGACGGGTGACGTGGTTCCCACCCCCTGCCCCCTACTTCTCAGAGTTCTTCCTTCCCTTTCAGGACTGGCTACACGGGCACGTGTTCACATGAGGGCCCTTTTATTAGAAGGGTTCTACACTTAATTTAATGCTCTGCTGTTGCCATCTTGAAATTCTTAATAATTTTTGAACAGTGACACTGCATTTTCATTTCGCACTAGGCCCCACATATTTGTAGCCAGTCCTGTTCTTATTAGATGTGAACACACACTTACCTGCAGCACTCATCTTATTTCACTCTGTTGTGTACACTGACTCACCTCATACCCTGGGGGATGTTTTAGTGGAAGGACCAGCCTTTGGAATCCAGTAGATTGTTTCAAATGACCACATATTGACTTTGGGACGTTGGGTTAGTGACCCATTTGGAGCCTCATTGTTCTCATCTGTAAAGTCGGCATAGCGATCTTAAGTTTTTAAGACTTCTGATGATTCAGGGGCGCCTGGGGGGCTCAGTCGGTTGGGCGTCCGACTTCAGCTCAGGTCATGATCTCACGGTCTGTGAGTTCGAGCCCTGCATCGGGCTCTGTGCTGACAGCTCGGAGCCTGGAGCCTGCTTCAGATTCTGTGTCTCCCTCTCTCTTTCTGCCCCTCCCCTGCTCATGCTCTGTCTCTCTCTGTCTCAAAAATAAATAAAAACATTGAAAAAAATTAAAAAGAAAAAAGACTGCTGATGATCCAGAGAGTATGTGGGATGGGTAGCACAGTACCTTGTGCATCCACACTCAGTATCAACTTATGTTCCTCCCTCCCTCCTCGTCTGGCAGTGTTGGTATACAGTAAGTGCTCACCATGCACCTATTACATTGCAGTTTGTGATGGTCATTTTGTGCCTCTTCATTTCCAAATGGGGCCAGGCTTTGTGTCCTAATCTCTGGGTAATCACACAATTAGAAGGGCTCATTCTAAGTACTGACTTTTCTCCTCCTTAGGTTTGGGGAGATGTGCATAGTGGAGTGCTTTTCAGTAAACTCTTTTTTTTTTTTTTTTTTTTTTTTTTAACGTTTATTTGTTTTGAGAGAGAGCATGAGCAGGGAAGGTGCAGAGAGAGAGGGAGAGAGAATCCCAAGCAGGCTCCATGCTGTCAGTGCAGAGCCTGACGTGGGGCTTGAACTCACAAACTGTGAGATCGTGACCTGAGCCTAAATCAAGAGTTGGACACTTAACCGACTGAGTTCCTATCCTAAGAAAGTCCTGAGCATAGTGAGGTAAGACAGACGGAGGAAGGGGCAAAAATGTGCAGTTGCTGATTGGAGTTGAGCCTGTGCCTTGCAGAAACCTGGTGTATCATGGGAGGGACCCACAGCCGGAGCAGAAATGCAGCTGCAGCCAGGCTGGCTGGTTCCTGTAGGTCAGGATCTGGGACTGGCGCCTTTGGGTGTCTGTGACTGAGTCAGCGGCAGAGAGCCAGGCAAGCTTAGGGCAGCCTGTGGGCTTTGGCTATATTAGGAAGAAAGAACCCTTGGGCTCTCCCCGGAGCTCGCTGGGCAGGTGGGCAGTGGACAGGCCTCTGGTGGGCAGCTGGAAATGGGCTGTTTGGACAGACATGACCGGCTTTCACTTCGACTTTTGAGCGGGCTGCAGGAAGGTCACGCACTGAAGTCCTAGCAGAGAGAAGCTTTCCTGATGCCAGTGACCCCTCCCCCCCGCCCCCCGCCTTTATGGGTCAAAGTAAAATAGGAGACCCCAGTGAGCTTTAGTCCTTCATTCTTCTGTAAGCTCTTTGGGGGAGGTTTTACCTTGTAAAAAGCGCGCTCTCCTGAATAGTTTTAAGAGGAGATTAGGTTGGATACTGGGTGTCACAGATGAACAGCAGACCATCCAGACAGGACAAACTGGGACGATGGCTGCTTTACATACCATGGCAGCGAGGTCTTCATGGACAGCTGGTCTTGATTCAGAAACTCACCAAAGGTTTAGTTTTCCTTTGATTGTTTAGTATTACAGCATGAGATTTGGAAACAGAAGAGGAAACAATGGGGCAGAAGAATGGTGGCTTCTGAGGAGAAAAGGGAACAAGTTCCTGAGGAATTAAACCACAGTTCAAGCAAAGCCCATCCCTGGCCCCCCCGACCTCTTGGCTTTCAGTTTCTTTTCTTCTTCTTTTTTGTTCTGTATCCTGTTTTCTGTAAGACTTATGGAAAGGCTAATCATACAGCAGTTTCTCCACTGAAGTACTCTTGATGTCTTGGGCTGGGTAGTCCTGGTTTGTGGCTTCTGTCAGGTGCTTTGTGGGGTTTTAGCAGCATCCCCCCAGTTCTGACAGACAAAAATGCCTCCAGCACGCCCTGCAGGGGGGAATCACCACTGTGAAGAGCCTCTCTGAGCAGAAGGCAGTCCATTTGGAGTATCTGGGTGCCTCAGCCAGTTAAGCGTCTGACTTCGGCTCAGGTCATGATCTCATGGCTCATGAGTTCGAGCCCCGCATCGGGCTCTGTGCTGATGGCTCGGAGCCTGGAGCCTGCTTCAGGTTCTGTGTCTCCCTCTGTCTCTGCCCCTCCCCTGCTCACACTCTGTCTACCTCTCTCAAAAATAAATAAACTTTTTTTTTTAAGTCCATTTTTCCACTGAAAAGCATTATTGCAGTTACCACTGGGCGGGTGATACGATGGGTCACCTCTCTCCATCTCCTGCTCCATAAAAATAAAAGCAAGAAGGGCAAGCTGTTCAGGAGGTTGGCTGGCCAGGAGTCAGTGTGCAGTGCTGTCTGATGTGGCTGCATTGCTAAATGTCCTTTTGGGCACCTTGAGGACCAGACCGTTGCCTGTGAAAACCCAGAGTAAAAAAAGAAGCAAACAAACCAACAAACCACCATCACTCCCACCACCACCAGGGAACCATAGGAAAGGAAACCGGGACAGGAGGGAGGCTTTGGAATTTTATTTAAAATGGCTGCACGATTTGCACAAGACCCCCTCCTTCCGAGGCGCTCTCAGGAGGCCTGTCTGTGCAGAGCTGGCTTGGGTGTTATGTGAAGAGGCTGAGAACATGTGGCATAAACATCGACTGATATTGTTTGCCATTTAGCTCGGCATGTGTAATGCAGCAGGAATGGCTCCTGGCGGCATGTGACTCCCCTGCCAGCCGGGTGTGCACCGGGGCCACTCTCTCTCTGTCGCTTGCTCCCTCGCCTGCATTCCCCCTCCTCTGCCCCTTCCCAGACTCGTGAGAGTTTAAGTGGACGCTTGTCATGATTGGCAAGCAGAAAGCCGGTAGAATGTCACTGGAATTTTCTAGGGAGGCACATGCGTGACGCCCAAAATGACTCCCGGCTTCGGTGGCCTCAGGTGAGCGTTCGATGCCAGGCGCCTGGGTCTTTTTCAGAAAGGTAAGGTTGCATGACATCATCCTACCTTTCCCCCCAGCACAAGAAGGAAATCGAGGGTTTTCTTTTTACTCTCTAGTCCGGGGCGGCACTTCTGACCATGTTCTTGGCGCTAAGCATCTGTGCATGAGTATGCGATTTGTCTGTATCCCCACCCCCTCCTGTTAAAAAAAAAAAAAAAAGAATTGTAATAAATGATTCACAACGGCAGGGTAACATGTGACCTAAAACAGCTCCCCATGACCCCAGCGAAATCAGCGATCCCAACGTCAGCAAGTCTAGATGCTCTTTTTACTCTGGTTACTAAACTCTTATAAAGAAAAGTTGAGTGGCCACCGGGGAAACAGATCGCGTTATCATCAGACCTGAGGGAGCGGGCATTTTCGGAATCCCGAAACCTTATGAATGATGGGGTGTGTGTGGGGGGGGGGGTCTCATAAGGCGGAGGTGTTTGGTGTTGATTGCTGGAATTTGTCAGCGATGGAAAATGAACGTTCGAAATGTCTTGTGTCTGCCGAGTGCCGTCAGGCTCATGACCCGGGAGGGGAGCACGGTCTTAGGATTCGGAAGCACGGGACATTTTGCCAAGAAAGAATGCTTGAAAGTTGCTTCTAAGCACCTCTGAAGGACCCACAATACGTGTTTCAGCAACTATTAGGTATCGTTAAGTTAAATTTCAAAACAAAACTATTTTCATAGTCCCCAAGCAAGCAAGCAAGTGTATAAACATCTGTCGTGAGGTTCAGGGAGCACATTTGGACATGACTGTGCTGATCTGTGAGTAGGCTCACGCACAACCAAACATGACTCACCTCGTTTCTCTGTCTGATGCAATTAAAAGTCTCCTCGACACGTTTGGGACAGGAGCACTGGTTTTCTTCTGGCAAGTGTGGAAAAGCAAACCCATACTCGTAAAATGGCGTGTAAAATAGTGTGTGTGATGGATCCTACCTCATGGGAATTTTTTAACCTTCAAAAAAATGCATCATGTAGCTTTCATTGGTTTCTGCCTTATATGTGTTGGAATCTTTTTTCTTCTTCTATGTTGCACATTCTTTGCAAAGATGTCAGAAAACTGAAGGGTAGATATTTTCACACACTTGCCCCTCCCCTGCATGCATCCACTAACAGCTGCCACGTATGATTTTGTGGAATTTGATATTTTGAACGAATGACTTCCTTCTTTTCCATAGTAATATAATAATCAATTTTACCATAGAGGACTCTGTACATGTCCAGCGTTGACTGCTCCTAATTAGCAATGCATGGGGTAGCAGAGGAAAGTGCCGGAGAGCAGTTTTGAGTGAAAGAAGAGTCAGCCGTCGAATTTTAACCATTCTTTCTTGCTTCAGCCAAGGCGGTCCTCAGTCTCCGTGGATCTTAGCCGCAGGTTTAGTTTGTGGTGAACTGAGAAAATACTAGAAAGGCACGTGCAGACGTAACCAAGATGGCTGCATCTGACGGCTGCTGCTTTTTGTCTTCTATCTTTTCCCTTCGGTAGCTTTCCTATGGCCACAGCTGTGTTAAATGGAGACAATAGCCAGAAGTAACCTACAGATAATATTCTCTGCCTTGGGTGGCACCTGTGATTTGTTGTCTGTAGTCAGAAAGGTATGTGTCTTAAGGCACCAGAAACTTCATCAACATTGGGAAATGGAAGCTTTCTCAAATAAATAGTTCCATGGTGTATTTATAATGTTCCAACCTTAATATTCTCATTTGCTCTAAGGAATTTAACAGAATTAAATAGTGCATGATCCCAACACACATAGGAAATGTATGCCTCATACTTCACAATGAAACGCTGAGCATACACGTCCAAGACCTCCGTTCCCATATGCTTAGAGGCGGTCATAAATTCAAGTGAGTTGAATAAGTATTTGTTTAGTGCCTCTAATTTGCCCGGCACGGAGCCAGGCAGACACTCAGGAATTTGAAAGATTTTAGGACGTGGATGAGGTCTTCAAGGTGTTTAAAATTTAGAAAGCTAGGGTCACCCGTAGCAATCATCATCTGGCTGTCTACAGCAGAAACTATATGCGTACTGTGGAGAAAGTCTTGCCACAAAAAATATTTATCAAACCATGTGAGAGATGCTTCAGTGTATAGCTAAGAAAAATCGGTTGATTGCCCACTGTGTTTGTGGGCTTATAAAAAGTTCAGTGTTTATTCTTAAGTATAATTGAAAACAAATGGTCATGCTGCTTGTGGTGACAAAAATGGCTTGTGTGGCTCAAAGTAATGAAGAACAGATTGATTCTATTCCTTTATAGACTGTGAAGACTTTGCTTCACAATAGTTCTCCTGGGGAGCTATTAAAAATCCCAGTGTCAGGGCACCTGGGTGACTCAGTTGGTTCATTGTCTGACTTTGGTTCAGGTCATGATCTCGGGGTTTGTGGGTTTGAGCCCCACGTTTGGGCTCTGTGCTGTCAGCTTGTCAGTGTAGACCCTGCTTCAGATCCTCTGTCCCCCTCTCATTGCCCCCGCCTCTGCTTGTGCTCTCTCAAAAGTAAACATTAAAAAAAAATCCCAATGTCTAGGGTGAATCAGAATCTATGGAGATATGGTCCAAGCATTAGTGTTTTAAAAACACCCCAAGTGATTTCAATGCCACCACGTTTGAAGTTTAACAATAAAGATGATTTGTCAAACACTTTTTGTTAGCATAGGGTGAGTTTGGAAGGTGGACTTTCTCCTGATATTTCTCATAATGTTGCTTGACTGAAGAATTTTTGACATTCTGGAGTCTGATCCTTCTATTTTCTGCATTGGTGAACTCAGAGTGAATGGAGCTTGCTTTTTTCCTATTCAGCAATCGATAACGTGACGCTAAGCCAGTCAACGAACTAATTCGATTGCCGGAAGTTTTATGAACCCAGAGTGTTTTGATTCCAGGAGGCCAAATATTGTTGAACATGTCGACTGACTCTCTTAAAGGAAGGTAGGTAGAGTAGTGCAAGTGCCCTGGATGTTACTCTTGCAGCGTCTGAAACCCCTGTGAAAAAGGGGGCCCCTTGTTGGTGTATTGGGTGCCTAGGAGATAGAAGAGGCTTGTTGTTTTTTTTTAATTTTTTTTCTTAATGTTTGATTTATTTTTGACAGCAAGAGAGACAGAGCACGAGCGGGGGAGGGGCAGAGAGGGAGACACAGAATCCCAAACAGGCTCCAAGCTCTGAGCTGTCAGCACAGAGCCTGATGCAGGGCTCAAACTCACAGACCGCGAGATCATGACCTGAGCCAAAGTCGGACGCTTAACCGACTGAGCCATCCAGGCGCCCCAGGTGTGGCTTGTTAAAAATACAGTTGTTACCGAATGCTTTGTAACTCACCATTGATTCTTGGAGTTGTAAGGTAGATTCAAGATAGTCTAGTCCAGTGGTTCTCAAAGTACAGCATCAGTATTGCTTGGACTTGTTAGAAATGTAGGGGCGCCTGGGTGGCTCAGTCGGTTGAGCGTCCGACTTCAGCTCAGGTCACGATCTCGCGGTGGGTGAGTTTGAGCCCCGCATCGGGCTCTGTGCTGATGGCTCAGAGCCTGGAGCCTGCTTCCGATTCTGTGTCTCCCTCTCTCTCTGTCCCTCCCCCATTCATGCTCTGTCTCTCTCTGTCTCAAAAATAAATAAACGTTAAAAAAAAAATTAAAAAAAAAAAAAAAAGAAATGCAAGTAAATTCTCAGGCCCCTGCCCGGACCTCCTGAGACAGCAGCTGGGGGTGAGTCCAGCATCTGTGTTAGGAGAAGCCTTCCCAGTGCCCACCTAACTCTTGAAAACCACTGCCCTCATTTCACCTTGTCATTTTACAGACAGGTTTATTTAGTGCAGATTAAATGCCTCTCTCTGAAGTCACCCAGAGCTGGGGGAGGGGGAAAGGCTAGAAACTCCGATCTCCCAGGACAGAAATCTATCACTGTACCATGACCAGATGAATTTGACTTTTCCTTGTGCCATCAATGACAGCTTTAAGAAAACACCCACCATCCTAAAATCATAAGGCATAAAGGGACCTTAAAAATGTTTCATCTGACCCTCCCATTTCACAGATAAGAAAACTAAGGTCTACAGGGTGAAATGACCACAATCAGATGTGTAGTTATTGGGGGCAAAGCCTGTTTAAGAAGTAGGTCTACTTACGAGCCAAACAGTGCTACCCCACCCAAACTACCCCACACTGCCTCTTCAGCTTCGTATAGACTTCTAGTATTTGGTTTAAGTCACATTGGTTAAAATGTTCAGGCTAATAGTCAGACAACTCTGGGAAGAGAACAGCTGTATTGATTGAGAATTTTAATTTTTAAAAATTATTCTGAAATTTTATTTTGATTTAAAATTGCCTTGGGGGGGGTGGGGTGGCGCCTGGGCGGCTCAGTCACGTTAGGCCTCTGACTCTGTCTCAGCTCAGGTCTTGATCTCAGGGTTGTGAATTCAAGTTCCGGGTTGAGCTCCATGCCGGGCATGAAACCTATTTAAAAAAATTATAACAATAAAATAAATAGAATAAAATTGGCTTGCATTTTATAACCATCCTTGTACATTTACCAGAAAAATCTCAGTGATATAAATTACTGAAAATAAAGTTAGGAGAACATAGGGGCCATTCCCAGAGCATGTGTTTTATCTCAGAATCATGTAGATTAGACACTTACATCTTCTCAGATCACACACTAAAATCGCATTTTCTTCAGGTTCAGTTAAAAGGAAACACTGTCTATTTGTTGAATATTTTAGAATTTTGTACTCTGTGTGGTTGTGGTATTTACATAATTCTGATGGTGGTCAGAGACTGAATCTAATCCATATTGTCCACAGAGCTTCATCTTTAAAGCCTCGTAGCAACGCATATATGAAACATTTAGCCAGGAAGCCAAATTGAGAATATGATACACAACTACTAAGTCCACACACATACGCATGGAACAGTTGTGTACTTGTACAGAAGTGTTTAATGGTTCCACACACCAACCACGTACCAGGTACTGTGACATGAAATAGAACACATAATTCCTGCCTTCAAAATAATCACGGGGCAGTGAGGACATCAGATGAGCCATTGAATGGACGATTATGAGAGAGGGTGGTAGGAGCTAGAAGAGAGTATAGTTGAGGCTACCGGAGCAGCTGGGCATTCTGGGGAATCACAGAAGGGACATCAGCACACACTGGATGGGGGCAGGAGTCAGAGAAGGCTGCCTGGAGGAGGTGCCATCTGAGCAGCATGTTGAAGGACCCTGAGGGGGAATAGGCAGAGGTTTTCCAGGGAGAGGGAACAACGTATGCGAAGGCATTCATGTTTGTTTGCGTTGTTGTCCTTCAGGAGGGCAATTTTGGCCTATAAACCCCTAAACACTTCATTTGCATGTATAAACATTAACATTTGGTGCCTTGGGGAACTTGTATAGCAGTTTTTAAATATACATTTCAAACAGCTTGTTTTTCCATCTCAAAAGACTGAGCTTCTCCTGAAAAGTTTGTTGGTTGAGAGGTTACCCTATTTTATGTTACTGAGAAAACAAAGATCTCTCTTAACCCCAGAAGTCAATCTAACTCCCTTAATTTTAGCCTGCACAAAACCAGTGAAATTCTGCCCAACATGAATTTTCTGAAAAATTGTGTCTCAGGCAAACCCAACTCCAGCCCTGAAAGAGATTTGAGCTGAATTTCACTGTAAAAGGCTCCTTTGGTCTGTGGAATGCCTTTGTATAGAACATCTTATAATGAGGCACTTTTGGTATTTGGATCACTGAATCTTCGTGGACAGAGTCAAGAGAGCCTCTTCTTGTGCTAAACTGCCCAGGAGAACAGGAATAGAAGAAATTAAGTTATTTCATGCTGATTGGCCTGCAACACATATTATCTGAGCCACGTATATGACAATAGTTTCTTAAAAGGTATTTCCGGTAGCTTATAATCGCTTAATTTGTGAGACGTAACAATAATAAATTATAAATTGTAGTATTTTGCATTTATTGTATATCAGTTACATACTACATGATGTTATTAACATCATATATAGTATATACAAATAACGATCTATTATTAAATAGTGTTTATTTATAATATTTATGTTATGATTTAATATTATTTGATTCTGTCATCAGCATCAGCTTGCTTTACAGAGTGCTTGCGTATCATGTTTGTTCTTTATAGCCACTTAGCAGGGCAGAATTATTATCTTGACAGATGAGGAAATTAAACCTGAGAGTTCTCAGATTTCAAAGGTGGAGGAGATCTTGGAGGTCCTTTCATCCAGCTTTTCTCATTCTACATAAAAAGGGAAACTGACTGGCCTCCAGTCCCACAGGGAGCAAGCAGCCGCTGTGGTACCTGGGTCTTCCAATTTCCAGTTCAGCAATTTTTTTTTTTTTTTTTTTTTCACTTCACCATACACCACCTGCAGGCCCTACTGTGTTAAAAGAAACTTGAGAGAATGTGCATTTCTTTCTTTAGGAGAAATACTGCTGAACCCCGTCCTACACGCTGGTTTATGAGCACACACAGGTATAGATAAGTCTCTTATTTTTATACTTTATTCTATGTTTAGAGAGAGACAGACAGATCGATAAATAGACGCACCACACGTGGATGTCACTAGGGAGGTAGAGGTGGAATTAGACTGGGCAGAGTCTCAAAGGGGACTTCCCCTTTATCTGTATAGTTTGGGGTTTTTTTAAATAAAAAGTATCTGAGGGGAAAAAAATTACCATCATCATAGCATTTGTTAATTTGAGGTGATGGGTAGGCAGTGAACTTGTAAAGATGATAAAGATTTGTTATATTCTTCATATTTTTAAGGTTTTAAAGTTGAAAACAAAGCCAAACGTGAATATTAAAAATAAGTTACGACCTACAGGACTATCATTTTATAAAGGGTATTTTAGGGGCGCCTGGGTGGCGCAGTCGGTTAAGCGTCCGACTTCAGCCAGGTCACGATCTCGCGGTCTGTGAGTTCGAGCCCCGCGTCGGGCTCTGGGCTGATGGCTCAGAGCCTGGAGCCTGTTTCCGATTCTGTGTCCCCCTCTCTCTCTGCCCCTCCCCCGTTCATGCTCTGTCTCTCTCTGTCCCAAAAATAAATAAACGTTGAAAAAAAAAATTATAAAGGGTATTTTAGGGGCGCCTGGGTGGCTCAGTCGGTTAAGCCTCCAACTTCAGCTCAGGTCACGATCTCACGGTCCGTGAGTTCGAGCCCCGCGTCGGGCTCTGGGCTGATGGCTCAGAGCCTGGAGCCTGCTTCCGATTCTGTGTCTCCCTCTCTCTCTTTGCCCCTCCCCCGTTCATGCTCTGTCTCTGTCTGTCTCAAAAATAAATAAACGTTAAAAAAAAAAAATTAAAAAAAAAATAAAGGGTATTTTATTTTACTTATTTATTTTAAGGTTTTTTTTGTTTGTTTGTTTTTGAGAGAGAGTGAGAGCAGGGAGGGGCAGAGAGAGGAAGACAGAGGATCCGAAGCGGCCTCTGTGCTGACAGCAGCGAGCCCGATGTGGGGCTCGAACTCACGAACCGTGAGATCGCGACCTGAGCCGAAGTGGGATGCTCAACCGACTGAGCCACCCAGGTGCCCCAAGGATATTTTAAAGAAAGAAAACTGGTACAGAAGAAGGAACAGAAAAAGAAACGAATACATGGTTCTTGGTGGATAAGTTGACATTAATTCTGTCTCTGCTCTAAGTCTTTCCTGTTATGACATTAGCAGAATATTTCTTCTTTGCTCTGCATTTGCTACACCATCGGTTCCCTTGTGCACATTTTGAGCACTTCTAGTAACTCCAGCAGGAAAGTCAGGCCTCTCTTGTGAGTTATGGAACCGCTAGCGGCCCCTTGGTGACTGCACGTCCCTGGTTCTGAGAATCTTCTGATGAAAGTGGAACAGAGTACAATGGTACAGAAAACTGTTCATTTAATAACACCAAATGTGTTATTTAAAATAAAATCTTAAATCATTAACCAAACTTATTGTGACAGTCATTTTACATATCTGCATTTGTCGTACCATTATTTGTACACCTTAAACTTACACGATGTTAATATCAATAAAGCTGGTGGGGCACCTGACTGGCTCAGTCGAAAGGGCATGCGACTCTTTATCTCAAGGTTGCGAGTTCGAGCTCCACACCGGGTGCACAGATTACTTGACTAAAAAACTTAAAATTGTATATCGATAAAGCCAGAAAAAATAAAATAAAATACATTGGGAGAAAAACCACAGAATAGAGGAAAATTCTTTATATTTTAGTACCTTTAAACAAACAAACCAAAACCCCTGTAAAACAAATCACATCCAAAGAAATAGAGCCAGGAATGTGGTTTTAGAAGCGCCCTTTAATGAACGTGTAGGCAGAGGGTAGAATCCTGGCCTGAAGTAATACCCTGCTCCGCATCCCTTATTTGCTGGATGCCTTCGGGCATTCTGGAAGACCTTTTTTGGTCTCAGTCTTTGTAATGTAAACCAGAAATGGTCATATCTGACTTTCCTTCCCATTTGGTCCTCCTGGAAATCAGATAGCTAATGAGGTGAAAGAAAACACTGATTAACAACCTAACTAAAAAAACCTGGAACGGGAGAGAGATGGTAGGATTATCATCGCTGTTACGAATGCCTCCGAGACGCGCCACGCTGTTACAGATCACTCTATGTCATGGCTAAAGCCCACACGTGGGATAACGCCAGCATTGACCCAGTAATCTTGATGTTACTCACAGAGTAACATCCGGTAGTTCTGTCGTTACCAAGAAGAGCACTATCAAAAAATGTATGACCTCCTTCTTCTCACAAAGGAGAAGACTAGAAGCCACATTAGCCCTGAGGAATGAGGAGACACGGGGTCCAGTCCCGCTCTTCTCTAGCCAGCTCTGTGACTTGGGGTGATCACATATGACACCAGCTTCACTGGGTTTCACTTCTTTCCTCTGTAGGATGAGTGCATTAAACAGAAACGGTCTCTAGGGCCTCTTCTTGCTCTTAACATTTGTGACAGTTAGCTAGAGTTTGAACCTTAGCTCCAATATTACCTGGTATCATCATTTTTGTCTTTGTAACCTGGCCTTTAGGGACTGTTCCCGGTGGTTCACGTCCTGACCTAGCTTGTAAGTGTTACAATAGAGTCAAGAATTTACGATTTGAAGTTCGGCTCCCAGGAGACAATGGAAGGGCAGGACTCAGCAGTGCCCCGGCCCTAAGCATTGCCCTTTATTTGATTTGGCCACACAGTGAAGGTGTGACCAAACCTGGAAAACGTTCTCTCACCTGGTCATGAGCTCTCTTGCCTGGATTCTATTTTATATCTTAGCACATGAGAAGAAATGACACATTCATTGCTTGGCCTGGAAAGGGAACTGTGTTGAAGTGGAAATGAATTTAAATCCCTGCTGGGTTATCTTGAAAGATCCTGTGCTTAACTGAAAATGTGTCCATTCAGGTTGGCTTAGGCACTGCTGTGCTCTGGGCTGTGGTTCCTGGCTTCTGCTTCCGGGTGGCTGAACATTACCAGGGTAAAGCTCGCTGTGAGTCCACACACATCTATACGGCTGAACTTCAGTTGCGTCCGTCTTTGTTATTAATCCACAGCCCTTTACGTCTGTTGCTGACTACTTACCAGTTTACCCAGCAGCTGCTGTTAGCTCTCTCTGTTCTCCCCAAGTCCCAATCCACACTCCTGCTTCTTCTCTCAGCGGGTTTCCACCCTTGTTTTTACTTCCCTCCTGTCCATATTTACATCTCTCTGTGTTTTCCTCTTCCATCTCTATCTGTCTGCCCTGGCAGAGCTCACCTGCCATGTGCACTGATGATACCGGTGATGGCAACGGTGATGGAGATAGTATTAGTGATGGTAATGGCAATCATAACGGTGATGGTAATAGCGATACCAATAGAGATGATAATGCTGATGGAGTGACATGGGTGATGATAATAGAGTGACAATAGTAATGGTGGTGGTAAAGGTGATGGTAACGGTGATGATAATGGTGATGGTAATGGTGATGGTAATATTGATAATGGTGATGGTAATGGTGACGACAGTAGGGGGTTGTAATGGTGATGGCAATGGCAGCAGTGACGGTGATGGTAATAGTGATGCTCAGGGCTATGACGATGGTAGAAAGACTAGTAGCAGTAACAGTTACTGATACGTTGTTTCGTGAATGCTTACTGTATGCTAGGAACTATGAAGAATAATTTAGGCACAACTCTCGGGACAAGCCCGTTGCTCAGGCGTAGCCATCCCAGCTTTAACGATGAGGACCTTGAGGGTGAGAGAGGATTAAGTATTTGCCCCCAGCCCCCAGCTCACAAGTCGCAAACTGGAATTCAAACCCATTTTGACACAAACTCTGAAACCTGTGCCCTCAGCCTCTGGTGCTCCTTCCCATCCCTGCCTCCGTCCAGAATGCAGAGCACAATCATATTGATATGGCTGCTACTCCATAAATATGGCTAAACTGATTTTAACTCATCCCACCCCGAATCCTAGTGGCAATGAGATGATCTGCAAGGACTTGAGTGACAATATTACTTCCTCTGTAGAGGAATGTTTTCAGAAAGGGAAGGGTGTGTTGTGATCACACAGAGAATGTTCTCTTTCCGATAATGTTCTGGACATCTGTACAGCACCTAACAGTTTGCAGAGGGGTCTGGCAACTCTTTACTTAATCCCATGTCAATCCTCATAACGTAAACAAGAAAAGATTGTGACTTCTCTTTTTAGAGTTGAGGAAACCGAGGCTGGAGTCTGTTGTCCACTGTGACCCAGCTGACAAGCCTCACGTTATGCCTAGAACTCACGATGCCTGATTCCTACCCCCGTGTCCTACAAGGCAGTCCACAGCCCAATTGGCACTCACTCTATACCCTCCTTTGCTCCACATGAATGAAGACTAAGAACCATTGTATTTTTAATAATGATTCTTTTCTCCTAACAGGATAATTAATGCCTTTTATAAAGCCAGCTCTTAGTGTAGCAGAAATGGCCCATTAGGTGCTGGGAAACAAATGGTGTTTCAGTCAGCTAGAAACTGTCCCCTGGTGAGGGTCACGGCATTATATCCCCTGCTCACAGGAGCACCTGTGTGGCCAGAGCTGGATCTGTGTACCTGTAAAAGGTTGTTGTGTATCCCGTGCCCTTGTGGGGACTTTACTCGTGCACCCCATTCACACCCTGGCCTACTGACCATGGTACAGGCTCCTATTCCACCAAGAAGGGAGGAGCATTCTGTGTCTCAAACTTCCAAGAAGCAGGTGTCTCTGGTCGGCAGATAATCCCACCAAAGTGGCTGCCCAAGTTTCCCCTGCAGCGACCCTGGAGCTCCAGCTGCTGGGGCCTTATGGTCAGTCCACTGTGTAGAGGAACCTGGACAGTGACAGGGAACTCTTGAGTCAACGCGGTGCCATGGAGGGGAACCATCTGGATTAAAAACAGACGTTCAGGTAGGTTGGCTTTCTTATTACATTATTTTTATTAAGCAAATAAAGGAAATGCATTGATTCTTGTACAGAAATGGCCAAGCAGATACAGGGGATACTGGCTCCAAGTATCCCTCTGAGGTCATTCAGGAGCTGCCCGTGCCGCTGTTCCCGGGCCAGTGTCTTTGGGTCGGCTTTATTCTCAGGCAGGTTTACCTTAAGTGGTGCCTTAAATTCAACCAGTATAGCAACTCATTCATGGCAGGACCAAAGAGTGCCTGTCTTCCAGAAGTTCCAACAAAATGTCAGGGAGTGTCCGTCCTTGAGCCAGTCATTATGGCCAGGGGCTCTGATTGTCCAGGTTTGTGTCACATTGGGTGGAGATTACCGTCCCGTTTCGTAGATGAGAAAATTCTGAGTGTCAGAAAAATTAAGCGATGTTCCCCCATCATACAACCCATACAACCAGTAAGAGGCAGCTGGAAGCCTGAGTCTCCGACCACAGCTCACCCTACAGCTACCTTTCACCAACAGTGGATGCATCTTTGCATCTGTAGCTAGATCAGTGAGTCCAGAATGTTTGTCTTTGTTCAGAGTTCGGGGACAGCCCTTGAGACAGCCTTTTCTTTCACTTACTACATTTCTCTAAGACATCTGAGGCTTGAACCACTTCCTCTTGTGCCTTACTGTTTTTGTGCTTAGGCGGTTTCAGAATACTCAACACCCTCTGTGTTGCTCTGTCTCCCCTGCGATCTCAGGAAGGTTGTCTTTGTTCATCTCTGGATCCCCACCACCTAGCTTCATTGCCTGGCACATAACAGACACTCCATCCATGTGGGCTGTATGAACAAACACATAAATGCCCCACTGGCCCCTTTGAAGGACTCTTTCTGAGCAGAGGCCCAACAGCCCCTTGCCCACGTCTTGGTTGCTCTCCCTTACTTTCAGAACCGGATGGATTATGTCACAAAAATCTTGCTGAATTTTCAGGACCGTCCCTGACTTGAACCAAGGAACGGCCCTGCCTCACTCCTTGTGCACAAATACTAACCCATCATTGCATCCTGCTTGGGACTCAGAATAACATATGAAAGAGCTTTGGGACAAATAATGAGCATTTTCAAACCGAGACAGCTGTTTCGCTCTCCCAGTGAACACAATATGTTGCCCATCCTTTCAACACTAGGGAATTAAACCATTAGAAACAGTTTTCATCTGGTTCTCCTAAATATCCTGGCATTTAAAGGCAACTAGTTTTCCTTTATGTTGTATTTTATTTTTACAACTCTTGAGAGAAATGCTGCTTTAATTTAAAAAAGCTGTCTAAGTGAGCCTGGAGCCCAAGTTTTTGATGTAATTATGCACCGAGAATTCTTCCTAACAGTGAATGGCTCAGAAAGGCAACCTCGTCCCTGGGGGCAGTTAGCCTTGCAGAGGCCTGGGTGAGTCACAGTGGCTGTGCTGAGTGATAGGCGGTTCCAGCTCTGTGCCAGATGCCCAGGCTACATAACTCCCCGTGCGGCACTCCCTGCTCCCTGGTCCGTGGTTCAACTCCTTGGCTGCAAACTGTATCACTGTACAGGTTTAGGGGAAGAAATGTGGCAGATGCAGAGAACCTTGCCCCCACCCCCTCCCCTGCTATCCTCTGTGCAGGGCTTATGGGGGTTCTAGAAGGGGCCTGTAGCTTTATGTCTCCCTGGTGCTCAGGGAGTGCCTTGCATATCAAAGGTAGTCAGTATCTCTCTGAACAGGGCAGGGAGATAAACATGGGTGGAGATGATAATTGGGTGAAATAGATAGTTCTGGGACTTATTTAGGGCTTTCAGAGGTAAGGCTTTTCTGTCAAGCACTAGAAGCTGGTTTGGATGATCTGGGTTCTCACTAAGGTCTTACTGCTACCCAGCTAGTTGGCTTTGGGCAGATTACTTTCTGTCTTTGTTCTGGGGGTGAGAGGATGATTTGATCCTTAAGAGTCTGCAATTCAAAGCTTAACGCAACTGGGTAAAGAAAGCTGACTTTGAAAAGGAAGAGATCTCTGGGCTTTTCTGGCTCCCGGCAAGAATTGCCACAGGGTCTTGGGATGGACACCTAGTCAGATGGTCTGTGCTTCCTAGGACCCCGGGGGAGGTGGTCATGAGTTTGTTCATTACCAGCAAGATCCAGCCAATACCCCCCACCCCCACCACTGCCTCTCTGAGTGGAAGCTTCTCTTACATCTAATTTTCCTGCTGGATTATATTAGTTTCCTGTTGCTTCGATAACATATTACCACACATTTAGTGGCTTACAGCAACACAACTTTCATATCTTACAGTCCTGGAGGTCAGAAATCCAAAGTCAGTCTCACTGGGCCAAAGTTAAGATATCAGTAAGGCTGGTTCCTTCTGGAGGCTTTAGGGGAAATTCATTTCCTTGCCTTATGGCCCCTTCCTCCATCTTCAGAGCCAGCAGTGTGGCATCTTCTTTGGTCTCTCACCTCTGCTTCTGTCCTCGTGTCTTCTCTCCCGGACTCTGATCCCCCTGCCTCCATTTTATAAGGACTCTTGTGATTACATTTGGCCCAGGATAATCCCTCCATCTCATCACCCTTAACTTAATCACATCTGCAAAGTCCACTTTACCATGTAAGGTGCTGGCCGTGGGGCTTGATCCTATGACCTTGGGATCGTGACCTGAGTGAATTCGGAAGTCTGAGGCTCAACTGACTGAGCCACGCAAACACCCCCATAAGCAATTATTTTTAACACAAAGCCGGGTGTGCTAAGTGATGTAACAGTGACAGACTCAGATAGCAGGAATATAAGAAGGTGACATTAGTTCCAGCCATCACATGGCCCAATTTTCGGCTTAGAAATATGATTGTTATACGTACCTGAATTTTAGGTTATTAACTTTTGTAGGCTAAGGATTTTAGGGCTTTATTTTCTGCTTTCTTTTAAATTTTTTTAATGTTTATTTATTTTTGACAGACAGCGACAAGAGCGCAAGCAGGATGGAGGCAGAGAGAGAGGGACAGACAGAATCTGACGCAAACTCCAGGCTCTGAGCTGTCAGCACAGAGCCAGACGTGGGGCTCGAACTCACTAACTGTGAGATCATGACCTGAGCCAAAGTCAGAAGCTTAACCGACTGAGCCACCCAGGCGCCCCTCTTTCTTTCTTTTAAATAGGATAGTGTGTCTTTTCCTTTTTAAGCCTCTTTAGTTCAAAAGAGGTATCTGGCTCTGATGATTCATGCGAAATCGCTTTTGCTTAAGGCTGGTTAAGGTTGGAGACAATCTGAATTTGCTAGACACAGCAGATGTTGGGAAGAAAATCAAGTGAGACTTCTCATTTCATGCTGCATCTGAATGGGTAACTTCTGTAACCTGGGCCGTACTACAGAAGAGCACTTGTTTCTTGTGGCTGACCTACAAATACCCAGCAAGGTTGGCTTTCCTAGTTGGAAAGACCATTCTTCCTCGTGTGTTCTTTCCGAGGCAAAGGGGCATCTCCTGTGAGAACTCCCTGCGGCCCAGAACACAGTTTTAGAAAATACAGCTGACTTCTCTGGGAAAAACAAAACCAACCTTGTCTTACCCTGGTCATGGAAACTAAGTTGGCACCTCATTATCGCCTTGTTAGCAGGGACTGGCTATGTTGTGGACAAACCTGGTAGGAACGGTTGGCCCTGTGTGGGCAGGGTTTTGAGTTAAGCTTAATTGCTCTTCTAAAGCTCAGCTACTTAATACAACACAAGTAGAAATCTATCATCAGACTCTTGACCACCCTCCTTTCCCTTCATAGTCTCACCTACGCAGACAATTAGCGCCTCCCCACCTCTGCGGCTGCCATGATTTGTGCCTGGGCCACACTGGGGCCATCAAGGCTTGGCTGCACCCAGCACAACTACCCAGAGGAGGAAAGGTCTGTAATCACCTTTAACCGTGACTCCCCCAGGCCTCCAATATCTTCAAATGCAGTCAACCTGTTCTGTCCTGGGAGCACAGTAGGGCTGCCGGCTGGGTGAAGAGGACGTCTCCTTAATGACTTATACAAGTTCTCGATTTCTCACAGAATGGGAAAGAGTAATCCAGAATCATTTTCATCTGGCTCTGACATGTATTTTGCACTTGTATTTGAATGTTGGTGTGTCTGATGTTCTGAGAACTCACTTCAGACAGAGCCATGGAGCAGCCCATGAGGAGAGGGTGTCCTCAGGGATAGCTGAAGAACTGCATCCGTAACCACGTCTGCCCCTTCTCTTCTTTTCAAAGCCTGGCTGGGGTTTGAATCCCACACCTGTATTCACCAACAGTCGAGTGTTCACAGGAAGGTCACCTAATCTCTTTTGGCTTTAGATTGTTGCTTTGCAAATTTGGGGTGAACATTTTCTACCCCGGAGGACTGATGGAGATATCAAGTGGGATGACAGGCTGAGCATTGATCACACAGGAGTATTGCGTGCAGTAAATGTTAGGCTCTCTCCTGCTCCCTTTCCTCCCTACCACCTCCACACCTCCTCCCTGCGCCCCACCTTTCTCTCAGAGCAGTGCAAAGTGCTGGCCTCAGCAGAAGCTCTCTTTCCTCACAATGTCTCCAAAGTGGGAGGGTTGTGACATGACACACACTTTTCACATCTCCCCTTTTTTCCTCACCGTGCCCACTCCCAGACTCTTTTCTTTGTTCCATCAGACTTCTGTACAGAACCTATGACAGTGCGGACCTTGTCTGAAGTGTCCCTGCCTTGCAGTTTCTTCCCCATGCTGAATGTATGACTGGGTTCTCCATGGTAATCCCAGTTTCAAATGCGTAGTCCTGTTCTTCCCATTAACAAGTCCTGGGAATTCTAGTTCATCCACATCCCAAACACATTTCCCTGATTACCCACTACCCAGAAGGGGAGCTGAAGACGCAGAAGATGTGGTCTTACAAAAGGGCCCTGACAATGGTAACCACACATCCAATCTTATATTGGTCAAGAAAACACCATAACCAACCGAGTTCCCATAACCAACCAATAGAGTTGCCATGAGAGGCACATGTCAGACAGAGCAGCCCCACAATAAGCTTCTGTGAGAGCCTGCCACTGCTGACGACTTCAAATTCAGATTCTTCGCTTGCAATTTTTGTGTTATTCCTCATGCCAGTTGGGTTTGAGAGTGGGTTGAAGGAACCTTGATTCTTGTTTTGGGATGTGAAATGAGGATCAGGATGAAAATATGTTTGGCACAAAAATGCACATGATATACTCTGGATGCAAGTTTGTAGCCTCCTTTTTCTTTCACTTCACATATAGACTATATGGATTTACTCCTGTCGCTAATTTTTTGTTGTTGTTGAAAACAGTGACTTGACCAAGTTCACAACCGTGTCTACCGTTGGCAAGATGGTGTGGGGCTTGAACAGAGAGAACAGATACCAAGGGGGATTTAGTGGGCTGGAATGTTTTCTATTTTAACCTTGGTGTTGGGTGTACTTTTTTGGATGGTCTTAAATATTACGGAGTAAAGTAGAAATTTACGATAGTAAATGGTTCCTTAACATCTTGTTATATAGGTATATCATAATGTACTTTGTTTAAACCCTCCCATCACCCCCATTATCAGATATTTGTAATTTTCAACTTTGGACTCTTGAATAATGTAGTATTATTAAACATCTTTGGGCATCAAGTTATGTCTGCATTTTAGCTCATTTTCTTAGGATAGTTTTACAGAATTGAATTATTGGGTCAAAGAGTATGTTGTAATGAGTAGATATTACCAGACTATCTTTTAACAAAGTCACACAAATCTAGATTATCAATACCATTGTGTCCACTCCACCTTATCTTACCAGTCCTGAATGCTGTTACTAAAAAAAAAAAAAAAAAAATGCTATTTTTCTAGGCAAAAATTTTTTTTTCTCATGGTGATAGCTTGTATCTCTGATTAGCAGTGAGGTTGACCATTCTGTCATAAAATAATTTTTCCATCAGAGTTTTAAAAACGTTGACATGTATGCATGAGTACAGGCTTTTTGCAGACTCATATATAGGTGGGCCCTGGGTTTTATATGAGACGGGGGGACCACAGATGAGCAAAGAAAGAGCCCCTTGCTCCCTGGGTGAAAACTAGCTGTGCATCTAGACTTTTTGTGTTTCTGCAGTGCCGCCAAGCTCCTGGACAAGAACCCGTTCTCGGTCAGTAACCCGAACCCTCTGCTTCCTTCGCCCGCCAGTCTCCAGCTGGCCCAGCTACAAGCCCAGCTCACCCTCCACCGGCTGAAGCTGGCACAGACAGCTGTCACCAACAATACCGCAGCCGCCACGGTCCTGAACCAAGTCCTCTCCAAAGTGGCCATGTCCCAGCCTCTCTTCAACCAGCTCAGGCATCCGTCTGTGATCAGCGCCCCCCAGAGCCATACGGGGGTGCCTCAACATGCTGCGGCCATGCCCAGCGCCCGGTTTCCCTCGAATGCCATTGCTTTCTCACCCCCCGGCCAGACGCGAGGCCCGGTACCCTCTGTGAGCCAACCCCCCAATGCCGTGGTGATGCATCCTTTCAGTGGAGTCCTGCCTCAGACCCCTGCCCAGCCAGCAGTCATCCTGGGCATTGGCAAGACTGGGCCTGCCCCTGCTGCGGCGGGATTCTATGAGTATGGCAAAGCCAACTCCAGCCAGGCATATGGCTCTGAAACAGACAGTCAGCCCAGCTTCCTGCCAGCCACGGCCTCTACCACGGGCAATGTGACCTATGAAGGGCACTACAGCCACTCAGGGCAAGATGGCCAAGCTGCCTTTCCCAAGGACTTCTACGGACCCAACTCCCAAGGGTCGCATGTGGCAGGTGGATTTGCGGCCGAGCAGGCCGGGGGCATGAAAGGCGAGGTAGGTCCGCTGCTGCAGGGTCCAAACAGCCAATGGGAGACCCCCCACGGATTCTCTGGCCAAAGCAAGCCCGATCTTACAGCAGGCCCTAGCCTGTGGCCTCCACCCCCCAGCCAGCCCTATGAGCTCTATGACCCTGAGGAGCCCACCCCAGACAGGACCCCTCCTTCTTTTGGGGGTCGGCTAAACAACAGCAAACAGGGTTTCAGCGGTGCCCGGAGGCGGGCCAAGGAGGAGCAGGCGATGCTGTCCGTGCGGCCCCTGCAGGCTCATGAGCTGAATGACTTTCACGGTGTGGCTCCCCTTCACCTCCCACACATCTGTAGCATCTGCGACAAGAAGGTGTTTGATTTGAAGGTGAGTCCTGCGAGATAGCCTGGGAGCCACCGCTGGAGCCTGGGGGTGCTCCCCGCCACAACCCTGCTCTTTGCTACTCAAGAGCGAGGAACTGTCACCTTCGGGGACTAGGTAGCAGCATTTTGCCCTCAGTTCCCTTGATTAAAATTATAGGGGTTAGAACCAAAGTTCATTTCAGAAATGTATCAGGGCCAGTCCCTTGCTTTAAGGCAAGGAAGAGATTCTTTCCCATGTTTATGGATGAGAAAGCTGTGGCTGAGTCGGGGATCAGGTGACCCCACCTGGGTGACAGAGAAGGGACTCAAGGCCTGGTCTCCTGCCTCCTTGAGGAGGACTCTTCCTGCGAGGTATGCCCAGAGTACATTGTACTGAGTATGGAAGGGGAGGAAAACGCTGGAAGAATTTTGGATGAGGGCAAGAGAGCACCTCTCAGGTGAGATCTGGACACATTTTGTAGAGTGCCTCAGCTTCCCATCTGCAAGACGGAGGTGGGGCCTCATCATACCTTCCCAGTGGTTGTAATACACTTTGGGCCCCTTAAGCAAAGTTTCAGTATAGTATAAATCCACGCCCCCACCCCCCGCCAAAACGTGTTAGTGATGCAGTGGAATACTCCAGATCAATAATGATTCGGACAGCTAACATACATTAAATCCTTTCCATATGTCAACAGTAATCCTGGGAGGTAGATACTATTATTATTCTCATGTTGCAGATGAGAAAACCGAGGCCCAGAGAGAGGAAAGGACTTGCCCAGGGCCCCATAGCTAGAGAGTGGCAGAGTGGAGATTCCAACGCGGGTCTGGCTCTCCCAGAATCGGTGCCACTTGAGCACTGAGCTGTGCTGCCTCTCTTCTCTCATCCCATCTGCAGAGCATAGTGATCCCCATGTAATGGAAGTCACACCACAGTGTGTCCTTCACTTCTGCTTGGGTCACGTTGTGCAGGTGCATCCCTGTCACCCACGGGGAGGGGGCTGGCTGACACTGGGAGGCGATGGCGGATTTCATCTCATAAGCCTTTCTTAAGGGTTTGCAGCCCAGATTTTCCCAACCAGACGTAGAGATGGGTGGGGTCTCTCTGGGGGAGGAGGGAGGGAGTGGGAGGTGGGAGGTGCCATGGGACTAAGGGTGCCCGGAGGGAGGAGGAGAGAACCCGACTTGGGATTCCGGGCTTCTGTCCACGATGAGCAAGGGATATGCGGGTCTGGCTGATGGAGTGAGGGCTAGATGGGAAGGCAGGTGTGGAGAGGAGCCAGGAGGGAGAGGAGGAGTGGAGGGAGACATGTTTGCAGGGTTGGTCCAGTTTCTGGGCTCTGAGCCTCCTGCCTGATGGGGAAGCCTGCACTCATCCCTTACCTTCTCATGGACTCAGTTCTGCTTCAGTCATTTTTCCTTTCCTTCCGGTTTAGGACTGGGAGCTGCATGTGAAAGGGAAACTACACGCTCAGAAATGCCTGGTCTTCTCTGAAAAGTAAGTGCTGGCCGAGAGAACAGGTCCGTGCGTGTGTTCAGCAGGTAATCCTTGAGCACCTACTGTGTGTCACATTCTGTTTTAGGTGCTGGGGAAACAGAGAACAAAACAGGAAAATGACCCTGTCCTCAAGGAGCTTATACTTAACGGTGGGGGTTGGGGGGTGGGAAGCAGATGATAAAGAAAATAAGCAAGTGAATTATATAGCATCCCTGGTGGTAAATCCTAAGCAGAAAACAGCGTCAGGGCAGGGGCAGGAAGCGTGTGTGTATACACGTGTGCACTTGCAGGGGCTGGCCCTTGCAATTTATTTTATTGCTTTTTTTTAAAAGTTTATTTATTTTGAGAGAGAGAGGAGGGCAGGGGCAGAGAGAGAGGGAGAGAATCCCAAGCAGGCTCCCCGCTGTCAGTGCGGGGCTTGATCCCACGAACCATGAGATCGTGACCTGAGCTGAGATCAAGAGTCGGACGCTTAACCAACTGAGCCACCCAGGAGCCCCTGGTCTTTAAATAGGGTGGCCAAGAAAAGGCCGCAGTGAGGACACCTCAGGAGGTGGGGAATGAGCCCCTGGCTGTCTGGCGGACATGTACCCCCAGCAGAGGGAACAGCAAGTTGGAAACTTGATGTGGCTTTGGGATGCTCAGGCAGCAGCAGTGTGACCAGAGCAGAGTACTGGAGTGAGCAGCCAGAGACGTGCCAGGGCCTGGTCCTGAGCTCCTGGGCTTGTTGTGAGGACTTTTGTTTTGCTTTGAGAGTGAGGGCTGAACGAAGGAGTGGTGCCCTCTGGCTCCACTGAGCGGGGCCTTGGCTGCTGGGCTGAGAATAGACAGGAGCAGGTTGTGGGCAGACCAGTAAGCAGGGGGCTGTGGTAACGCGGGCAGAGAAGAGGTCACATGACCTAGGGTGTGACCAGCCGGCTGGAGTGAAGTGATCTGAAATGAGCACATTCCAAAGGCTCCCCTTTCTTTTTTTTTTTTTTTAATTTTTTTTTTTTTTAACGTTTATTTATTTTTGGGACAGAGAGAGACAGAGCATGAACGGGGGAGGGGCAGAGAGAGAGGGAGACACAGAATCGGAAACAGGCTCCAGGCTCTGAGCCATCAGCCCAGAGCCTGACACGGGGCTCGAACTCACGGACCGCAAGATCGTGACCTGGCTGAAGTCGGACGCTTAACCGACTGCGCCACCCAGGCGCCCCCAAAGGCTCCCCTTTCTTATTCACAATAACCAGTGGGTGGAAGTAACCCAGATGTCCACCGACAGATGAATAGGTGAACAATGTGTTATATCCCTACGCGGGAATATCATTCAGCCTGAGGAAAGGGACTTCTGACACATGAAGCGACACATGGCTGAACCTTGAGGACATTGTGGTCCATGAGGTAAGCCAGTCACACACGGACACGTACTGGATGATTCTGCTTATGGGAGGAGTTGCAAGAGTCAGAAAGTGGAATGGTGGCAGCCAGGGGGCTCAGGCAGGGGAAGAGGGGTGTTTGTTTTCTAGTGGGGGCAGTTTCCGGTTTGCAAGACGAAGAAGCCTGGACTTGGACGGTGGGGACGGCTGCACAACAGTATGAATGTGCTTCAGGCCCCTGAACTGTACGCTTAGAAATGGTTACGATGGCAAATTTTATGTATATTTGATCGCAACTCAAAAACTAATTTCATAAGGGTCTCCCTTTTCCGGCTCCCTCTTTTTTTGTTGCGGTGAAGGTCACGTAAGACTCACCATTTTAACCAACTTAGGGTACAGTTCAGTGGTATTTAGCAGAGTCACAAGGTTGTGCAGATATCATCACTATGTGGTTCCTGAACATTTTCATTACCCCTGAACCCCATACCCGTTAAGTGTTCATTCCCTTTCCCCCTCCCTTGTAGACTGGCAACCACTAATCTGCTTTCTGTCCCTATGGATTTGCCTCTTCTGGACACTTTGTGGAAATGGAACCGTTTAATAATATAGCCTTTGATTGCTGGCTTTTTTCACTTAGCAAAATATTTTCAGGGTTCATCTATGTTGTGGTATTTACCACATTTTTATGGCTGAATAATATCCCATTATATGTATATTACCACATTGTGGTTATCCATTCATCTTTTGATCTATATTTAGGTTGTTTTTTCACCTTTTGGCTATTGTGAATAGTGCTAATATGAACATTCGTGTACAAGTGTTTGAACATTTTTTTTAAGTTCATTTATTTTGAGAGAGAGAGAGAGAAAGAGAGAGCATGGGAAGGGCAGAGAGAGAGAGAGAGAGAAGAAGAGAATTCTAAGCCACTGAAGGGCTTGATCTCATGAACTGTGAGATCATGACCTGACCAGAGATCAGGAGTCAGATGCTTAACCGCCTGAGCCACCCAGGTGCCCCTGAACATTTATTTCTAACTATTTTGGGCCTTTGGCTGGGAGTGGAATTTCTGGGTCCTATGGTAATTCTTCGTTTAGCTTATTGAGTTACTGGTTCCCCTTTTCCACCTCTCTCCAGTGCTGGCATCCGGTGTATACTCGGTTCAGCAGAGGGAACGCTGGGTGCCTCTCCCAACAGCACAGCCGTTTATAATCCTGCTGGGAACTCTGAAGGTGAGTAAGGCCCTTCAGGTCAGCCACTTGAAGCAGAAACCAGCTTCCCAAAGGCTTACTATGTCACATCCTTAATAGCCAAACTTCCCTGATGTGCCGTATGTGTGTGTGTGTGTGTGTGTGTGTGTGTGTGTGTGTGTATAGCAGACAGATCCCAAGACACTAAAATGTATTGGCCTACGCTCTAGGCTCTTAGAGACATAAAGCTTTGTTGGTTACCAACATGCCCAGGGGTAAAATCACACCAATCACTAATCAATGTATTGAGAGGAAATTTTAATTTTTTTCTTCCAATTTACATCCTAATCATGACTTTTTTTTAAAAAATAAAGTTTATTTATTTTGAGAGAGAGAGAGAGAGAGAGAGAGAGAGAGTGCAAGTACGGGAGAGCGAGAGAGAGAGAGAGGATCCCAAGCAGAGTCTGCACTAACAGGGTGGGGCTTGAACTCAAGAACCACGAGATCATGACCTGAGCCGAAACCAAGAGTCGGATGCTTAACCAACTGAGCCACCCGGGTGCCCCCATCTTAATCATGATTTTTGAAGGTAAAGCAAATGACTAGGATTTCACACACTTGGTGTAATTTATCATTTAGATTATGCCTCAAACCTTGGATCATCGTATGCGGCCATTCCAGCAAGGTCATTTGCTCAGTCAAATCCTGCATTTCCTTCGGCTTCCCCGGGGACAAACGTGAGTACAGAAGCATGTTCTCCACTGTCATAGTCATCATCAAAGCATTTGTGTCACCCGCTATTCCTGGGTGTAGAGGTGCAAAGGATGCTGGGATGAAGTTGGCACAGATGTGGCTTTTGTAGGGCAGGAAACTGTGTCCTGTGGGCAGAGGTCAATGGGTGTTTTCTTCAGTCCAGCTAGCATTGAAACACACACACACACAAAACTGACATGCGTTGTTAAAATCGAAAGCACACATAGACTTTCTAGCATTCAGCATTGGTTTAAGGGGGAAAAAAGGTTTGAGCTTTTGTATGTATGTGTGTGTGTAAGACTTTTTGCTATTTTATTCATGTGGATTATTTCCTATGGTGGGTAATTCTGGAAGTTGAACCAGAAAGAGAAAATGTGTTTGAAAGTAAGGACCATGCAGTGATGGGATTTGTTGGCCCCTTGGGGAAATAGTTGCTTCTGTGAAATCCTTGTTTTTAGTTGTGTTTTCATTTCTTTCTCTCTACAACATGCTCTCCAGTCCCTCAAAACTCAAAAGCTTCATGCCCCCTTTGCCTACTTATTGTGATAATTTCCCTTTCCTCTTGGTTTTTCTGTTTGGTCACCACATGTAGCCTCTTCCCCCAGAAGCTTCTACTCCAGCACATGTGGAGGGAGGTGGGAGAGGCAGAACCAGAACCGACTGTGCAACAAAATGTGTGGCCCAGCCCTGCCAGAGGGCGCGTGTCTGTGTGTTCGTGGCCATGCCTGGATTTCTTTCAGTTTGTGGTGAGCAGCTGTAGCCTCTTTCTCCTCATGCAACGAGTGAGCACGAGCTCGAGTGCCATCCCCTCCATGTGTGGGGGTGTTCATGCAGAGCTTCGGAAGGGCAGGCTGAGAACTGTAGGCGTTAGGCCCCCCGGGGATGAGTGAGTGGGGAGGCCTGCCTGGGCGGAGATTTCTGTTTGCGTGTGTCTGGCTGTGTGTGATGTTTAACGGGAGAAGCGCCCTGAGACAGAGCTCTGGGCTGGAAGCCCACGCACGTTTTGGTGAAAGAGAATTTTGTGGTTTCCCTCTCTGCGCTCACCGCACTGAGGGCCACACCCAATCGGTGCAGCTTTGGGTCACTCCCGGGAGGGTAGTAAGGCCTGTCATTTGTCTTTGACCTTGTGTCTGGACAGGGGTGTGGGTGGCTCCAGCACCACCCCCACCCCGGCGTCTGTTTCCCACTGTGGCGTGTCTGTGCCCAAAACCCTGCTCTGAGATCTTAGCACGGAGGGGAAGGGGACTGTGACCAGATGGGCAGGCAGTGAGAGGTGGGCCAGGGATCTGGGCAGGGAAAGAGAGCCGATGTCCACTGAGCCCCTTTGTAAAGGGGAAGGGACTGAGCGGCAGAGGAGAAGCGAGAGCAGGACGACTCCTCTGCGTGTGTCCCGTGCCCCAACCCCACCCTCCGGCACTGACCAGGGAACAAGAAGCCCTTTCTTGCGGATGTGGAGCCAAGAGACCTGAGTTCAAACCCTACTCTGGAGCACACAGGCTCAGTGGCTGCGGGCAAGTCACTTCATTACGCTGAGGCTCCCTTTCAAATGGGGACAATAACTCCCCTAATAAAGACTTTTGAAAGTAAAGCACACAGCTGCGTTCTTACCAGACTTATGTAATTGACCGTTTTGATGATGCCTCAAATCTCGGAACACTCACACCATCCGAGCAGAGCCTCCTGATGGGTGTTCAGAGCCCAAAGGTGGGAGCGAGGCTGAGGGCAGACCAAAGCGGTGGTCACGAGGACTGAACGTGACACGGATGGACAGGGACGTGCTAGCTGCACAGTGTGTAAGAAGCACCAATGGCTGTTACTAAGCAGCAAATCCTTTTAACCGCTTGTGGGAACCTATCCTGTCCCAGGCCACGTCGTCACGTGACTGCCCCACAGCCATGGCCGGCCCAGGAGAGAACCCCTGTGACCTTGGGCAAGTCTCAGTATGTGGTGTTTCTCCTGCACAGATCTGTCTGGTAATTCCTGTGGTCATGTCTGCTTCCTCTAGAGACATGGCCAGGCTCCCATGGAAGCACTCTTCTTCCTCATGCCACAGGCACAAGCGATCTGATGATATGTGTTGATAATGATTCACGATAATTCGTGTTAATACTCAGAAGCTCTGAGTGCAGCTTCCTCCAAACGCCTGGAGATGGGAGTTCATCCAGCTTGAGCCTGAGGAGGAGCAACACAAGGAACACTTTGCTTTCTGCACTGGCAGCCAGCAGGAGATGGGGACCTCAGGGCATTGTAGGCTGATGCTGATGACGATGGCTAACATTTATACGATGCTTACTAATTTCTTAGCATCTTCGTTTGTATTTTCTCATTTAATCCAGACAGCCCTGTGAGGTGGGGAAACCAAGGCACAGAGAGACTAAGTGCTTTGCTTAAAGTCTTATAGCTGATGGCTTTAATGGAAGTGCTGGGATTTGAACCCAGGTGACCTGACTCTAGATGCCTCCCTTGTAACCATCAAGCCCTGCTGCTGCCTTTTGAGGGTTTCTGAGTTTCCTTCCTTGCTATGAGTCTCTCTTTAGCGAGCCCACTCCTCTCCCCTCTATCCACTTCCACTCTACACGCTGCTCAGTGGGATCTGAATCTGCCTTGAGGATGGCAGTGACTTATTGGGCCTCAGCTAGACATCAGCCATGGAGCAAGGCAAGGAGACCAGTGAGACCTGGCACCCAAATTCTGTACTGTGACAGTGTCCCCCACGATGAGCTGTTTGGAGACATTTTCTACAGATCCAGTGAAGGGGAGAGTCGTCACCTGACTGGTCTTATAAGTTCTGTGAGGTCTTGTTCGTCACATGAGCCTTCCCCAGGACATCTAGGGGACAAGAACAATGGCTGCCCCAACCAGTCCCTGTATCATCAGTACCTGGATGGGCACATTCTTCTACCTGATTCTGGTCCGTCGAATGCACTTGTGTCTGTCTTTAGGAGAACTGGAAATACACAAATACTGACATTTGAAGAGAAGCTGAGAAGTGAAGAGCTGATTAATTGGCTACAGAAAGATACTTTGCAAGGCTCGGTTAAGTAGCAGGGGAGTCCTTCGGAGAAATTATTGATTCTTTTTTCTGCCTACAAGTCCCGACCTCCAAAGATAAATGAATACATCAAAGGGTAATTACTCTGTTACCAAAAGACACTTTGTGAGGCTGGAGGAGTGGCCAGTGGGCTCCTTTTGCATGTACATCTCTACTCTTTTTTCTGCTTGCATAATTCATGCTCTTTGTGAAAATTCAAATGGATAAGAAATATTTCATGAGGACAGGGAAAATTCCTCCATTATCCCCCTCCCAGCCCTCATACAAAACCCATAAAAGCTTTGATGCATTTTTTCCTCCAGAAATGTTTTCTGGTTCTGTGCCGGGCTTTTTCGGTCCCATTCTACTTACAGACATCTTTTCAGAAACGCATTTGGTTGAGTAAAGCCAGAACCAGCCAGGACTCCACCATTATAATATTTGTAGAGCAAAGAGCAGTTGCTGTCTCTAAAGCTCCCTGTTTTCAAGCAGGAAAACAAATCGACCCAGGGCTTTGGGAATGAGCTTTTAGAAGGTTTCTGCACTGCTACAAAATCTAAAAGCACCCAAAAACCCATCGACCACCTCCATCAACCCTAGGTTTGGCTGAATGTGCGCTTCCGTCAGCTCCGTGGGGAGTGTGAGCCTTTCATTTCCGTGTTTATTGTTGGCAGAGATGGGGCACTAAACTGACAGTTGTATGCTGGGGGGAGGGGGGGACTTGTGTCTGTCCCTGCCACCCCAGGGTCCCCAGAGAGTGGTTTTCACTTTCACTTACGCTTTGCCATTTGACAGAGCAGAGGCACTTTATCCTTGGCTGCCTGAGTCGTCATAAACAGAGTAATCAGGTTTCTGGAAGGGGCCACTGGGGCCTTCTCAGGCTGTAAATAGTTTTCTCGTGCTTGCCCAAGATGCACTTTGCTTGCTGACTGTCCACATAAAATGGCATTGCCATTTTCACAGCCACCTTGGAGTTTATTTAGTGCTGGTGCTACAGATGGGCTTCCCTAGCCTAGGAGGACAGACATCATTTTCATGTTTTCTTTCTCACTGGGACCCTGAACACTAGAAAACTTGTATAAATCAGGAAACTGAGGCACAGGGAAACATAAATGTTTGTGGAAGGCCAGAGGTTTAAGTCCTAGGTTGCCCCACAGATGGCTGGCTGTTTCTAGAACTTCTCTCTGTCCATTCTGGCCTTCCTGGTCCATGGCTCAGATCACTGTCGTCTCCTGACTTCCATCCAGAGAAACATGAAGAGCAATAATTGATGTGGCAAATGATACCAGCCCTTCCCCCACGATTCCAGCTCTGTCATTGCTCTCCTCCCCTTGTGCATTTTCAAAGAGCAAAGAGCGAGAGGGAAACAGGACACCTGAATGGGTTTTGTTTTCTGGGTTTGTTTCCTTTTCTTTTTACAAATCTTAAGTATTTTTCTTGTTGCAAAAGTAGTACAAACATGGTATAAGAAATCCAAACAGTAACAGAAATATTTGAAAAATGGAAAATCTTAGGGGCGCCTGGGTGGCTCAGTCGGTTAAGCGTCCGACTTCGGCTCAGGTCATGATCTCGCAGTGTGAGTTCAAGCCCCGCGTCAGGCTCTGTGCTGACAGCTCAGAGCAGAGCCTGCTTCAGATGATATGTCTCCCTCTCTCTCTGCCCCTCCCCCGCTCATGCTCTGTCTCTCTCTCTCTCTGTCAAAAATAAATAAACATTAAAAAAAAATTCTTAATTAAAAAAATGGAAAATCTAGCCCTATAGAGAGAATTGACAGTTTTATACTATTTATCTCTAGCTGGTGTACATGTCCATGTTTAACTTTTAAAAATATAGGGGCACCTGGGTGACTCAGTTAGTTAAGTGTTCCAATTCTTTTTTTTTTTTTTAAGTTTATTTATTTTGAGAGAAGAGAGAACACAAGCAGGGGAGGGGCAGAGAGAGGGAGCGAGAGAATCCCAAGCAGGCTCTGTGCTGTCAGCTTGGAGCCCGATGTGGGGCTTGATCCCATGAACCATGAGATCATGACCTGAGATGAAATCAAGAGTCAGACGCTCCAGGTGCCCCAGTGTCTGACTCTTGATTTCGACTCAGGTCATGATCTCACGGTTGGTGAGGCCCGAGTTAGACTCTGCACTGGCAGCAAGGAGCCTGCTTAGAATTCTCTCTCTTTCCCTCTCTGTCTGCTCCTCATCTGCTCACGCTGTCTCTGTCTCTCTCAAAATAAATAAACTTAAAAACGTGTTTTAAGAAGTATTTTTGTAAAAATCATTTAACGCCACATAAAGTTGTGCAACTTGGTTCTTTTTATTTAAACAAGCTCTCAATACATATTTTAATTGATATCTCTATCTCTTTCCATTTCTAAACGTAAAACCCTCTCTTATGCTGTAACATTACTACCGTATACATTTACCTTGATTTATCAAGTCTACTATTGATCGATTTTTCTGCGGGACCAGAGTTGTAATCACAAATCTGCCACTATTTAGTTGCCTACAGTTCAAGCGCCTTAGCTTCTCCTAAGCATCATAGGGTAGGATTCTGTGACTTTAAAGTTTACAGGGACATTGAAGTTACCTGGCAGGTGCACCACCCAAAGCCTGTAGGCAAGTCTGGCACCAGTAAAAGTACTAGATGTACTTCAAGTCAAAGCTGGTATGCTTTATGAAATATATGAAAGTGTCAATAAAGACATCAGTGTCTACTCTCCCAAGTTAAGCCAAGATCCATAGCTATTCAGCCCATGTCCATTTACTATCTGCATAACATGTTCAAAATCAGTACCGTGAGGAATAAATATTTGCCCTGTGACTGTCTTTAGGTGTGTTTAGCACAAAACCAGAGACCGTGTGCCAGGTGAAATTAGGTCACACCTGAAAGGGATCACGCTGGACCACAGAAATTGTTTATTGAAGATCCAATCTATACTTCGTTGCCCTAGGAGGAACTTTGAGAGACTACTCTCACCCCGAAGGCCAGTTTCCCTAAGCCACATTTTTATTGCAACTTTGTGAGTCATTTGAACTGAGTCTCCTCTTTGAACTCATCTACAAAGCCTGTTCCCACCTGCACCAGAGGGTATTGAAAGGTCTCAGAATGTTCCTATACAAACTGTTTGCTGCTTTCACCTTCCCATCTGTTTATAAAAGATTGAGTGAGTTGGGAGGTCTGGGACCCAGCCGCATGAACCATTAGAAGCAGCATCTGGTTTTAAATAAGTGGCCCCAGCAAGTGAAAATGTACAGCCCAGTCCCCTGATTGCAAATGGGGGCATTCCAGGTCTGTGCTAGCCTGCATGCTAACTGAAATGTCCTCCAGCCTGGGAAAGGATTACTGTCCCTTTGGGTTAGTTGTTAGGACTTTGGTTACAACCCCCGACACCTTAGCTCTCTTGGAGATTCTACTCTAGGCTGGAAAGTTTCAAATGCACCTGTCACATACGTGCCTCCCAGGCAGAACAGTGAGTGGGATGTCAACAGAGCCCATCAACACCTCACATCAAAAATTCAAGTTGGCCAGGTCTTAAACGATATTCTCTAAACCCATCTACTCTTCTGTCCCATAGCACAGCTTTTAAAATACATTTTTTTGTAACTTTTAATAGAGTTCAGATTTACAGAAAAGTTGCAAGAAAGGTATACCTTTTGCCGAGATCCACTATTCCTTTACATTTTGGAATATGTAAAGTATGCCCTTTACATTTATTCTGTTTCTGTCTCTCTCTGTTGTCCTTATGTTCACCCATCTTTTTCTGTCCGTCCATCCATCCATCCATGCATCCATCCATCTAATCAATGATGTGTTTTTCCTGAACCATTGGAGACAGTGTACCTCTTCATGCCTAACTATGTCAGCATGAATTTCAACACAGGCTTTCTCTTACATAATGACAGTATAGTTGCATTTTTTTTTCTCAGTCTAGGAGCATTGTAGCACATCCTTTAACTGTTGAGGGAAACAAAGAGACATATGTTTTAAGGAAGCTGCTGGATGCCAGGCATTGCACCAAGGCAGTTTACTTACATTGTGTGCCATTTTTGTCTTCTAAAGGGTCCTGTGGAATCAATTTTTATTTTCCCTGCTTGATAGATAAGCAAACTCAGGCTTGGAAAAATTCACTTACTTGCTCAGGGTTAGTCACTGGGCAACAGACGCAGATCCAGGTCTGTCTGAGGCTCTCACTGCCATGGCACTGGTGCCAAGAGCCTTAAGGCTCAGACTCGCTGTGTGTCTGTCCTCATAGAGGCACCAGGCCTGCATCTTTAGTTGATCTCAATATATCATCTCAGCTCTTCTAGGAGCTGCAAACACAGAGACATTCAGGGAGCGGGAGGGCTTATCAGCAAGGTACTCACAGCTTGGAACTGATCTTGAGCTCTATAAAGATGAGACCACCCCCCAACACAGGCATGTTTTTAAGATGAACATGGTTGTGAACGTATGCATGCTGAACAGCCGATCACATAGAGAAGGAAGACAAAAACATTATATTCGCTGGGACAGGGAGTGGGGAAGACACAGGTTTTCTGTTTATGCCCATCACAATTGGGGAAGGTTATCATTGTCCTAGGTCCTAGGCAAGCCTTTGGCAAGGCTTCTGGGAGGAGTGAAATTGTAGAACTTAGAGTCACACAAACGTGGATATTTCACATCTGGAAAGGACTCTAGACATATAGGCTGCCTCCCTCATTCCAGACCCTGGGAAATAAGTTTGTCCCTGTCATGCACCCAACCAGTGGCCAAGCTGGGACTCGAATCCACGTCTTCCGTCTCCCACTACATCAGGAAGCCACAAGCTTTTTACAGCCCATCCCCTTCATCATTGACTCCTACCTACCTCAAGCAGCCACCTCCCTGCATTCCGTGTCTGGAAAAGTACTGTATCTGCCAAAGAAAGTACTTATATTAATGAGTAATTAACTCATTAACTCATTTTTATTAATCAAAACCACAGACATACCAATCAGACTTTCTCATCAGCTTAAGATCTAACCAGGATTACCATATTGATAGGAGAAAGAGACTCAACTCAGGTTTTTTAAATGTCAAAAATCATAACACCCCCCCCCCCGCCGCCCCCACTGAAATATTGTTACCCTCAAAAACCCTTAAGGAAGTATTAGAGAGGGGGCGCCTGGGTGGCTCAATCGGTTAAGCGTCCGACTTCGGCTCAGGTCATGATCTCGCAGTCCGTGAGTTTGAGCCCCGCGTCGGGTTCTGTGCTGACAGCTCAGAGCCTGGAGCCTGTTTCAGATTCTGTGTCTCCCTCTCTCTGACCCTCCCCTGTTCATGCTCTGTCTCTCTCTGTCTCAAAAATAAATAAACGTTAAAAAAAAAATTAAAAAAAAAAAAAGGAAGTATTAGAGAACCCAGGCTGGAAATCAATGTACAGCATCATGCTGCGTGCTCAAAGGCACTCAGGGTCATCCGTGCCCCCAGTGGACAAATTTTGCTCTAACTGTCCACCTGAAGACCTCATTCTCCTTTATACTCCTCTCCCCACTCCCCTCCCTCCCTCCTTTTCTGCCTCATCATTCAGATCTGCCATAGGGCATAAGGCAAATAATAGCCACGTTTATGTAAACAGTCCCAAGAATAGATTAGAATGATGACACAAGTAACTGGACACCTTTTGTGAATCAAACATGATTTTGAACCTAACTGAGTGTAACAAAAAGGTATTTTAGATCGGGGCGCCTGGGTGGCGCAGTCGGTTAAGCGTCCGACTTCAGCCAGGTCACGATCTCGCGGTCCGTGAGTTCGAGCCCCGCGTCGGGCTCTGGGCTGATGGCTCAGAGCCTGGAGCCTGTTTCCGATTCTGTGTCTCCCTCTCTCTCTGCCCCTCCCCCGTTCATGCTCTGTCTCTCTCTGTCCCAAAAATAAATAAATGTTGAAAAAAAAAAAATTAAAAAAAAAAAAAAAAAAAAGGTATTTTAGATCAATGACAGAGAAGAACTTAGACCAAACTATCCTAAATCAAATATTTGTGAAAGAATATAACACATAAATGTTTCTTTTTCTGGCTGGATAGGGTCTTTCACCCACCCTGAAGCCAGACACCATGGAAACAATTAACATAGTTTCAAGATGTTCATTTCATGGGTCACTTAGAAAGTGATAAACGGAAGTAATCTGGTTGAAATGAAGAAGCTGCTGGTGGTCTTTGGAGGCACTTGGCCTCTACCCTGAGCCAGCATTTTGCGAACCTATGACCCATGTACACATCTCCAGTTGAGAAGCTCCTAATTAGTATAATTAACTGTGAGGATACAAAAAGTCTCATGGTTCTTTGATATTAAGTGACAGCCAGGGAATTAATAAAATCCAGCTTCTATTTCTGATTAAAAATCTTGGGAGAAGAAAGTGCTCATGAAATGTACTTTTAAGATTTAAATGTAGGGGTACCTGGGGGGCTCAGTCAGTTAAGCATCGGGCTCTTGGTTTCGGCTCAGGTCATGATCTCATGGTTCGTGATATTGAGCCCTGCGTCAGGCTCTGTGCTATCAGGGCAGAGCCTGCTTGGGATTCTCTCTTTCCTCTCTCTGCCCCTCCCCTGCTCACATGGTCTCTCTCTCAAAACAAATAAACATTAAACATTTTTAAATAAATAAATAAAGCCAAAATAAAATTGAAGTGTAAACCTTTTTTTTTAAATAAAGATCTTGTCTTTACATGATCATCTCTACACCCAACATGGAGCCCGAACTCACAACCCAGAGATCAAGAGTCACTTGCTCCACCACCTGAGCCTGCCAGGCACCCCGTGTGTAAACCTTCATTTGAGACCCATTCATTTAGGACCTAACAACGTCTGCAGCATGAATTCCTCTTGAGCTTTATCATTGCCCTAGATCTTGGGGGTTAGCTTTGGCAAGGCTTCTGGGAGGAGTGAAGAGGGTGAGAGGCTGCTTACTTTGCAGGAGGCATGTTCCACCACCCAGCAGCTCGGATACAAGCCTCTTGAGTTGCTCTTTCAGGCTGCAGGAGATAGTGAGAGAGGTGCTGGCCTCTGTGATGGTCACTAAGCAACTGGACGGGCAAGGAGAGGGCACAGCCCAGAATGGCCCTGTGGTTCTGTGTGTCTCCCCTGTCGGTCAAGCACGACTTGGCCCAGGCCGATCACAGCAAAGTCACATGAGGCAGAAACGTGCTCAGCCGGCCTGTTGATAAATTCAGATGACCAGCCCCTTGGCCCTGCTTCAGAGCTCGGCTGGGTCTGTGTCTTTGTGTAGACCACTCACCCTAATGAGAGGCAAAGATCCTCCTGTCATCCCTGGAGAAGGGGTCAGTCCCCGGGAGCCAGGCTCAGGCTCAAAATCTGACATCTTACGGGGAGTTCTGTCTGCGCTCCGTGGAGGCCCAGGGCTGATCTGGGAACTGCCTGGGCCGCACACCAAATCCCGTTCCTCTTTGGGAAAGCGCCTGACCTCTGGACACCACAGAAGGGCAGGTCTGCAAGGGGCACTTGGGTTTCTCCAATGCAACGTTGAGCCATGAAAGGAAATTCTTATTGACTCTAATTGTCCTCAGCCCAGATGAGACAAATGACAGCTTCTTGCGAGAGAATTACCCAAGTATTAGCCTTGCTAGGGATGAGACCCACATCAAATGTAATTACATGTTGAAGTTCACTTTATGTTAGAAAATGGTGATCATGCAGTTGTAGGCTATGCTATTAGAATATGTTTCAGGTTTGGAAAATTGCATCCTTCTCTTCCACACTGGATTGGCTTATGGTTACTAATTCTTGAACCTCCCGGAGACTTCCAGTCTGATTAAGGTTTGCACAGACCAAACAGACGTACTTCCTCCCTCCCGGAGCTTTGATTTGGCCCAGGTCATGGCTTCCAAACTGTGTTCTTTAGGACTGCTCGCTGGTGGTAGTGTCAGGGTGCCGGACCCCAGAGTTTGTCTACAGCAGCTGGTCTTATTTGTGAAATATATTGGGCTGCTGGAGGAAAGGATTCCACGGCTAACAAAGTTGTGACAGCCACTGCCCTGAATCACAGGTTGTTGTCATGAATGTCTATAGATAAGGTCCCCAAAATGCTTGCTGTGCTCCTTTTTCTCTAGTCAAACAACATGAGGTATATAAGAAAGTGTTAAAAACATCTTTCCCCTTATTCCCTTCCAGTTCTGTTCTTTGAAGACAACTAGTGTTGACAGGTTGATATGTATCCTGCCCGGCCTGCCTTTCTCTGTCTGTGCTGATATCCTTAACAAATTTTTCATTGTGAAAAATTTCAAACATACAGAACAATCGACACTAGAATAATTTATCCCTTGTATATTCCTTCCCCGACTCCAATAATTATTAAAACTTTATAACACTTGTCTTATCTATCTCTTTCTCATATGTTCTGATTTTTTGTTTTGTTTTAAAAAAAATGGCATTGTACTGCGCGTGCTGCCTGGCAGCTTGTTTTTTACCTAATCATTTTTTTTTAACGTTTATTTGTTTTTGAGACGGAGAGAGAAAGCGTAAGTGGGAGAGAGCCAGAAAGAGGGAGACAGAGGATCTGCAGCAGGATGTGGGGCTCGAACTCGCGACCCGTGGGATCATGACCTGAGCTAAAATCAAGAGTTGGTGCTTAACCGATTGAGCCCTCCAGGCACCCCACTTACTTAACCATTTTTAAAATTATTCCTTATCAGTTCATTTACCTCTGCCTTTCAGTGGCTCTGTAGTTTTCCGGTACTTGAACCATCATTTACTCAAACACTCCCCTAGTCTTGGACATCCAGGCTGTCTCCAGAATGTTTTGCCACCTTATAAGTAACAGCAATATCCTTGTGCATAGGTTTTTATATATTGGTGCATTTATTTCTGTAGGATAGATTTCCCAAAAGTGGGATGGCAAGATCATGGGCTATCTATACTTTAAGTTTCATTAAATATTGCTAAAGTATATTCTCAAGAGATCATAGCTGAACAGCTTCCCCACAGTGACACATGGATAAGCCCATGTCTTCATATCTTTGACGGCCCTGGATGTGATTGCTCATTAAACTGTTGCAAATCTTGGGGCACCTAAGGTGGCTCAGTTGGTTGAGCATCTGACTTCAGCTCAGGTCACGATCTCACAGTTTGTGGGTCCGAGCCCTGCGTTGGGGCCTGTGCTGACCACTTGCTTGGAGCCTGGAGCCTGCTTCAAATTCTGTGTCTCCTTCTCTCTCTGCCCATCCCCCGCTGGTGCTCTGTCTAACTCGGTCTCTCAAAAATAAACAAATGTAAAAAAAAAAATTAAACTGTTGCAAATCTTTTCTATAAAAGGATGGCATAAAATTGATATTTTGTATGTGTCTGTCAGTGGGTTCTTTTTCTGCATTAATTTCGGAAGTTATATCCCTGCAATCATTATTTGGGGGAAGATGGCCATTAGGAACATCTGGAATAGAGGGCCAGAGAGAAGTGTCTTTTGAAGACCAGCCTCTGCTCTTTGTTCCCATCAGTTTGCACAGCGGAAAACGGGTGCTGGCCGCGTGGTGCACATCTGCAATCTCCCTGAAGGAAGCTGCACGGAAAATGATGTCATTAACCTGGGGCTGCCTTTTGGAAAGGTCACTAATTACATCCTCATGAAATCTACTAATCAGGTAGGTCTGGGCAATTTCACATTGTTATGTACCAGACAGACCCCCACATGGGTGGAGGGGAACTATATAATTTTTTTTAAAGAAGCTGTTCTTAAAGAGGTAATACACAGCTGGCCTCTTGCTGGGACAGCACAGAGGTTTTTGGTGGTGGTGGTGTTTTGTCTACCCTTGTCTCACTTTACTCTTCTTGTGATGGGTACGGGCCTTTGTGAGTTGCTTAGAGGTAAGGCGGTACTTCAGAGTGAGGTACTCCTTAACACAGAAAAGCTAACTGGCCCCCAAAATAGAAATCCATAGACATGAGTCTTTTCACTGTTATGAACCCCCTGAGCTAATGCTAGAAGCTTCTGATATCTGAGGGCCTGTATTTGGAGTGAGCCAACAGCTAACTGGGAACAGGTTTTTTTCACAGATCTTTGGTGTTAACACCAGAGGCCCTTGGGTCTCATAGCAGGAGAGTGGGTGGGAATTGATGGGTGCCTGGTAAGTCTCAAGGACAAAGAACCCTTAACCTGTGGGGATTGACTGAGAATTTGAGGGTTAATATGGTTGTCTTCACTTCTAAAGTTAAAGGAGGAGTTTATACCGAGAAATGGTCAGAAATAAGAATTTTTTAAAAATATTTTATCTTTTGTTAATATTTTTATTTTGTGAACCAGAGGAACAGACATAGAAGTCCTTTTCTTGATTAAGGCATGAACTTTAGAGATCAGAGCCACATCAGATCATCAGTGGTCTTTCTCCATCAACGTGGGCTTAGACTACTCACTTAGTCTCTTTGTTCTGACTATTTTGGGTAAATGTACAAAATTCAGCTTGCAACATTAATGCAGTGGGAGTCACTGAATTAGTATTATTCCCATTTGACAGTTGAGAGCTGGAGGTGCTAAAATGTTTGCATCAAGAAAGAGGCACTTAGAAAACTGGGTGGAAGAATCTGAAATAAAACGCTAAAGAATCTTGACTTGTTCATCTCCCACACATCTGCCATAGACTGTGACAGCAGGGAAAAGCATCTCTGAGATTCAAAAACAAATGTGGGTGAAGGATGGAGTACCAGCTTGGTTAACCCACTCAGATCAAGGAATCAGGAGTATAGGGCTCACAGAGAGGGCTCTCTTGTCACAGACCACTTTTCCTTTCCAACATCAAGGGACCAGATCAGTGCACCAATCAGTATAGTACAAATGAAACGAATTTAAGAAACGATAATGACAGTGAACCGCTGCAGCAGCTATTGGGGTAAACCAGCAGGTCAGTCAAAACAGTCTATTTAGAAGCTCTCTGGAGACACTGATTGAATGCCAAAGCCTGGTTCTTTGTGTTCTATCAGAACAGTTAAATAAAGAGGAAAAATGCTGTGGAGATATAACTGAGGGTTTTCTTCTCTCTGTAATTCAAAAAGGCATGGCCTTCTTTCAAGCCTCAGGAGCCCCTGAGTTGTTTAGTACTTTTCTTTCTTTGCAAAGAAAGTGAGAGTTCAAATACCCATGGCTGTGTCTCTGTCTTCTGTCATCATCACAACAAAATAGCACATTTTGCAGGGATCAGCCCAAGGTCACTTGTACAACAGACCCACTGTCCCCCCTATTACTCCTAAGGGTACTGTGGGTTAATGGACCCTCCCATCCCAGGGGGACTCCTGTGGCATGATATAGCACAGGATGGACATACATAATTTAAGAATCATTGGTAACCATGGGGATCAGGGGAGGGGCCATCCTATAATGAACTCTTTGGGTGAAGTTAATAAATAGGTCTCTTTGAACAGATGGGATCAAAGAGAGCTCTTATACTGGTCTTTTTTCTTTTTATTGAGGTATAAAGTATATATTCTAAAGTATACTCAAGTGTATTACTTTTCTACATGTGTACCCCTATGTAATTACCACACAGGTCAAGATAGAGAACATTTCCAGAACCTCAGAAGGTTTCCTCATGCTCCTCCCAGTCAGCACCTCACCCCCGCCCCAGAGGGGAGCTCAGCCCCAGCTTCTATCAGCATTGATTCGTTTTGCCTATTCTTGAACTTCGTAGACACAGAATTATACCTGGTACTGAATTTTGTTGAAGACCATACAAGTCAACTTGAGTATATGTCCGTCCATTTTTTCCTAGGCCTTTTTAGAGATGGCTTACACAGAAGCTGCCCAGGCCATGGTCCAGTATTACCAAGAAAAATCTGCCATGATCAATGGTGAGAAGTTGCTCATTCGGATGTCCAAGAGATACAAGGAATTGCAGCTGAAGGTAAAGCACTTTCTGACTGTTCAGTCATTCAGCAAGCATCAGCCGAGCATCTCCTTGTCAGGCACTGGCCTAAGTGCTGGCGGGAAGGAGAGGACAAGGAAAGGTCCTCAAATTGCCCATTGCCTTTGGGGATATCACGTGGGAAGTCCAGCCATTATAATGTGGAATGCTTATTGAGGTGAGTACAAAATGCAAAGGGATTTTAGGGACAGGATGACTAGCTGCCTGGGACCCAAGGAGGATTCTGCAGGGGAAGTCTTGAAGGATGAAACAAGAAAGGGAAGGTGGTTGCATTTCAGAGGTGGGAGCTCTGAGTATAACCTCCTGAATAGGACTCCCTTTTCTGTACTGAAGTACGGGTCTTCAGTAATTTTCACTTCCTCTCTCACTACTGCCCTGCCTTGATCTCTTATTCTCTCCTCCATCCTCTATAATTATATCTTTTTTTTTTTTTAATTTTTTTTTTCAACGTTTATTTATTTTTTTTTGGGACAGAGAGAGACAGAGCATGAACGGGGGAGGGGCAGAGAGAGAGAGACACAGAATCGGAAACAGGCTCCAGGCTCTGAGCCATCAGCCCAGAGCTTGACGCGGGGCTCGAACTCACGGACCGCAAGATCGTGACCTGGCTGAAGTCGGACGCTTAACCGACTGCGCCACCCAGGCGCCCCTATAATTATATCTTAAGCCCCATAGAAATCCTCCTAAGCAACACATGACTGAATTGGCCACTGTCAGAATGACTATCAGGGATGAATTCAGATAATTCCAAACAGGGCTTTTGCTTGTTTGTTTTAGCTTATTCTACATTTCTCTTTTCTTTTCTTTTCTTTTCTTTTCTTTTCTTTTCTTTCCTTTCCTTTCCTTTCCTTTCCTTTCCTTTCCTTTCCTTTCCTTTCCCTTTCCTTTCCTTTCCCTTTCCTTTTCTTTCCTTTTCTTTTCTCTTTTCCTTTCTTCTTGCTCTATTGTGAAGTATAACATATATTCAGAAAAATGACTAATTATGTATTGTATAGTTTTAAAAGTAGTAATGGTTGAAATCCCATAAATCCCATAAAACCACCACCAAAGTCAAGAAATAAGACACCGGCGGCACCCAGAAGCCCCTCTGAGTCCCTCCTCAAGCTTTACCCCTCCCTCTCCACTCTCCTGACTTGGGGGATGATCATTTCTTTGCTTTTCCTTACAGCTCTACAACCCACTTATGCCTCCCTTAAGGTGATTGTTTAGTTTTGCCTATTTTTGAACTTTACATGAATGGAATTATATTGTGTTCTTTCATTCAACATCTGCCATCCATGCTGGGTGTGTCTATTTATTTTCATCGTTATGTAAATTTCCATTGTCCGACTATAAATTTATCTATATGTTCCACTGTCTGTGGACATTTGGGCTGTTTCCAGTGTTAGGGTATTAGGGACAAGGTTACCGTGAACATTCTTGAACACGGTATCCTGGTACACGGGTACAGGGGCATATAACTAGGGGCACATACATAACTGGGAGTGGAATTGCTGGATCTCAAGGCATGCCTACCCTGAACTTTGCTAGGTAATAGTAGCAAGCTCTTTTCAAAATTAGTTGTCCTAGATTTACATTCCTCCTAGTGTCAGGGTGTTCAGCGGCCTGCATTCTTGCTAACATTTTGTTATCTGACGTTTTAAGTTTTGCCTGTCTTGGGAGAGTATAATGGTTTATCATGGTTTTATTTTTTATTTTCCGGATTACTAATTGAGGTTGAGCCCCTTTTCCTATGCTCGTTGGCTATTCCATTTGGGTCTTCTGTGGTGGAAAGTTTCTTCTAGGGTCATTTGCCCATGCTTGTCTTTAGATTGTGTCTTCTTAATGGTTTCCAGGAAGGAGTTCACTTAACTGGAGCACTTAGTCCCTTTGGATTTATTGTAACTATTGCTATGTATGTATTTTTTTTTTTTTTTAATTTTAGAGAGAAAGAGAGAATGTGAGTGGAGGAGAGGGACAGAGGGAGAGAGACAGAGAATCTTAAGCAGGCTCTGTGCTCAGCACAGAGCCTGATGTGGGGCTCAATCCCACAGCCCTGGGGTCATGACCTGAGCAAAATCAAGAATCCAATGCCAACCAACTGAGCCACCCATGCGCCTCATATTTATATTTCAATCTACTTGTCATTTTGTGCTTTCTACTGTCCCATTTTAATAGGGATCTTCTAGTTTGCTTCAGCTTATTCCATATTTACATAGGGTCCAGTTGGTTAAGACCCACAGCCCTTAATCAGCCTTCAAGGTTGAAGGCAGAAGACAGAGGCTCAGTGGTTGTTGCTAGGATCTGACAAGTCCACGTACGTACATGGTAATGTGTCAGCCTGTTGTCAGTTGCCAGTCTTGATTCAGCTTTGCTTGCAATTATTGCTTCTGAAGATCCTTCACCAACAATTCTAGCAGCACCTGGTTTTTGTTTGGTTGGTTGGTTGGGTTTGTTTTTTTTTTTTTCTGGCGAATGCAAGCATGTTGCTTTTCTCAACAAATCAAAGGTCCTATCCCATTATGTACCCAGCCAAAGTTCCTGTTCTCCTGGATTCTCCCCTGGAGGCTAAAATTGAATTTCTGCACTGAATTCCCAGTGGATCTTTGGTGTCTAAATGAGATGTGGTTGTAAGAATCTAATTCGGATGAACAGCAGTACTCAGCTTTTTAAATTAAGGTACTGAGGCACTGCAATACTTACTGAGGGAAATAGTTCAGGATGGTGCAAACACCATGTGTTAAAGAGATCACGTGGTCAAGGTCTGCATTCAGCAGATGTTCACTGCGTGCCCACTGGACCAGGCACCATGGTTATAGACATAGCAAGCTTGTGGAGGAGCTCACAGTCTGGTGTGAGGAAGAAAGGGAAAACAGCACCATCGACAACCATGTGACCTATTTCAGACTGGAGGGTGGTGGTGCAGCCTAGATTTTACCCCTTCCTGCTTTGAGGAGCTTAGACAAGGTGCTTTACATCTGTGAACCTTAGGTGCCAGATCAGTAAAGGACTCCACCTTGAGTTCTTCGGTTTTAAGCACTTTTTTTTCCCATGTATTATCTTTTTGAGTCTTGCAATCACCTTCCCCTATGAGGTGTGTAGGGTGGATAATAGCAGTAACTATAACAGTACAACAATAATAACAAGAATAATATACCTTTAATCAAGTCCTGGTACTCTGGGTCAAGTCACGTGCCCAACACCTTATATACGTTATCTTCTGTAATCCTGACATCAGTCCTGTCAGACAGGTATTATCTCAGTTTTATAGGTAAGGAAACCGAGGCTCATAGAAGTTCAGTAACTTGCACAAGATCATAGCTGCTGGAAGAGCCATGATTAAAACCTAGGACTGTTTTGGTTTTGCACAATATCTACACTTCTATATTGTGTTAGTAGGGTCTCCATTGTCCACATGAGAAATCAGGTAATTTGCTTATGGTCACCCAGCTAGTAAGCAGCAGGTAGTATTCTAACAGGGCTTCTCAAACTTTAATGTGCATACAAGTCACTTACAGGTCTTGTTAAGATTTCTGATTCAGTAGATCTGGGGCAGGGCTGTGATTCTGCCTTTCCAACAAGCTCCCAGGAGTTGTTGCAACGTGTCTAGAACACATTAACTACCCTTTAGGAAGGATTTTCTGCTCCCAAACTGTCACAATGCCTCTAATAGAAAGCATATCAAAACCTACTTTAACTACATAGCAATGCATTCATCATGGCCCTTAGGTTGACATAAGCCAGCTAGGACTTTCTCTGTAGGTGACAGAAATTTGTCTCATGTAAGCTCATCAACTAAAGTAAGGAAAGAAATTTATTGGCTCATGTAAATGAAAAGTCCAGGAGTAACCCTGGCTGCGGCTGCGGGCACAGCTGCGTTTAGGGCCTAAGTGATATCATTAGGACTTGGCTTTTCTGCACTCTGCCTTCTGTTCACTTTGCTTTATTTTGGGGTCCCCCTGGATGGCCCCCGGCTCCAGCCTCTAGGTGGCGTGGTGGCTTCATTGACTTCAGCAGCTCTGGCCTCCCATTTCCTTCAACAACAGAGCCAGAGTTTTTCCTAGTAGCTTCCTCGTAAGTGCTGAGAGGCCTTGTCTGTGCTCGAGCTAGTTTGGGACACATGTCCTTACCTGAACCAATCTCTGTGGCCAGGGAAGGCCTTGCTGTGACTGGCCAGGCCTGTGTCACCCCAGAGCAGAGGTGGAAAAGGGGAAATGGCCCACTAGGGAGGTAGACAGCAAAACACTGTATCCATATGTGTCTCTGGGCCCAAGGGGCCACCGCTTGAGGTCCCACCAGGGTTTGCAGAGGTGGGGGGAAATTTTGATTGGTCTTTTTCCTCTAACTTTACCTTTTGCTCACCAGGCAATGTGGAGGGAGAGAAAAGAGAGATTTAAGGTATCTCTCTTCTCCTGTCTTGAATATTTCCTCATGCTGATAATCATGTCTCTCTATACACTCTTTGCGGCAAAGGCTCTATTCCTCAGGGCATTTGGGTAAGAACCTTTCGCATAACGTGTATCCAGCAAATGCATGGAATGAATGAGGAAGAGTAAATCTGAAGGAACAATAAAAAGTGAGTTTTCCTTCCTGCAGACTCAGACAAGAAGGTTGAGCTATTTTCTGGGTTGTTCCATAGAGACTTCTCCAGAATCATAGTGTCTCAAATGCAGAAGGGAACTTAGGATAGTTTAAACCAGTGTCTCCCAGTCGTCAGGGGAGTTTTCAGGTTCTCTGGAGCAGAGGTTTCCCTCTACTGAGGTTTCCTGTCAGTAGATTCGGGGTGGGATTGAGGGTCCCAGGCAGTTTGGCGGCAGAGGGCTTGGTTTCAGGGCCACTGGTCTTGCCAGCTTCCCTGCCACAGAGGGGGTCTCTGGCCCTGAAAAGCAGTTGTGTGTGTTCCTGTGGTGCTCGCAGGAAGATTAAATCAGCAGACGGTGACTGATTTCATGTAAGATATGATGCTGAGAGCTACAGCTGATAGGAGGCTTGGTCCTCACTTGGGGAGAGTTTCCTGTGTAACCGAAGAGGCAAATTATTCTTGTGGAAATTATACAAGACTTAAGCCAGTGCATCAGTTTGGGAGCTCCTAGAAGTTCAGTGGCAAAAGCCAGTATGACTTGGTTGTATAAAGAAGGGAAAGATTACTGAGCAGGTCCTTCAAGGATGAGGAGAGTCAGATAGACTGAGAGGGTGTCCAGGCAAAAGGAGTCAGGTGAGGAGGGAAGCAGACCCTGGAAAGCCCAGTAATGTTGAAAACTATCAGGGCTGCTGGGACAGGGTCTGGCTATGACAAGTTAAGGGCTCATCTGGAAAGTTTCAGCATCTTCACAGGACTCTTGAGGCATGGCCTAGAAAACAGCCACAGAGGGGTCAGAGGGTGTGAAACCCTCCAACAGCTCCTTTTATGTCGGCCCAGCACCTGTGGCTTTTATCAGCCTAGTCGCTGTGCCCTGAGGCTATTGGTGGATGCCAGATGGGCCTCATTATCTGAACTTTATAGGTGGAGAAAGGGAGCCTCCCACAGACAACGAGCCTTGACCCCAGATCACTCAGGCAGCTAGAGGCCAAGCAGAGTTGTTCTTCCTGGGTTGAGATTCTCAAGGTGAGGTACATCCCCTTGAGTATGCCAGCACTTCCCTGGAACAGCATGGGGCTTGGCCTCTCACCCTTGTCTTAAACAGAGCAAGATGTGTTGACCAGAAGCACCATGGATGGTTCCCTATGGTGTTATTGAACCATATCAGTGTCTTCATAGAATGGATGAGAAGATATTATGTCTGAGATCTGCTTCAGAATATTCTATGGGGTGGGGAAAGGGTTCGGGTACAGATGAACTAGGTTGGTCAGAATTGTTGACAATGGAAATGGAGTCATGGGGGTTCAACATACCATTCTGTGTGCTTTTGCATATATTTAAAATGTTCTACAATAAAGAGGTACCCAAAATGTCGGGGCCCCTCCATTCAGCATTATGCTCACACTCCTCATTCCCTGGATTAAACTTCTTCTTCCTCTAAAAAGGTATTTTTTTCCCCTTGGGTGGACCGGGCAATGGACCCAAGTCCTCTCTGTTTCCCTTTGGTATTTGCATGGCTGTCTCTGGTCTGATGATGACCTCTCTGACTTTGCCTAGAAACCCGGGAAAACGGTAGCTGCCATCATCCAGGACATGCATTCCCAGAGGGAGAGGGACATGTTCCGGGAAGCAGACAGGTGAGGCCCCAGCTCTGGGCATCATGGAGGATTCTGGGCAGCTGGGACACTCTCTTGTCTCTCATTCTTACGGGTATTGAGTCACACTGTGCCCTGCCCTTGCCCCGTCCATCAGCCTTTCTGGGCCCTACTTTTCCACATGCCAGATGCCGTCCACAACTGCTGCTCAGGTTAAGCCTCAGGAAAATGCAAGATGGTAGGCTTCCTCTCATCTGCACCTCCTTTGTTAGAAAGGAATATAGAAGGGATTCTGTTGATATTTGGCCCTTTAGGGCAAGGCTACACTCTGCTAAAAAACCTTAAAGTCAGTGTGTGTGTGTGTGTGTGTGTGTGTGTGTGTGTGTGTGTGTGTTCTATTTAGAGCCAGCTGTTGGTTTTTCATGAGCTGAATGTAGATATAGGAACAGGAATGTAGGTGAACCCCCAAAAAGTAGTGACTTGCCCAGTCACCTGCTCTGAACATTGAATGCATTCAGTTTTCCAACTCCTTTCTTCCGACTGAAATTGGGACCGTGTCAAGTTGGGGGTACAAGTTTCCCCCTGTCGCTGCCCTATGAAAACAGCCCTTGTGGAGAGCCAAGGTGGAGACCACAGGAGCCAGCACTTGGCCTGCACTTTCCATGGTTCTACCTGGGGCTGCCACAGATAGTGCTCTCACCAGGCTGGGTCCAGGCTGTTTCCCCACTGATGGTCAAGGCAGCCTGGTCCTAGGGAGCCACCTCTGGGTGTCCCCTGGTAAGTGAGGGCTGTCTGGTTTTTCTGTATTTGGAAACCAAACGAAAATTGCCCATTCTTTTAGAATAATGGGTACATGATTAACTAGATCTGCTTAATCACCAAACAATCCCCAGAGAGAGAGAGGCTGGGGAGTGTGTGTGTGTGTGTGTGTGTGTGTGTGTGTCTTTGTATGTATCTAGCTGCTCAGGTTTGGGATCCCCATTTATTTGTTTGGGTTTTTTTTAAATGGTTGGTTGGGGTTTTTTTTAAAGATGCGTTTAAAGGCAGATCATGCTTCCCACAGTTCTTCAGCGGAGCGTCTGGAAGAACTAGGTCTTGCTCTGAATCTTAGGCAGATTGAGAATCCCTTTTCTGGGATTCAGTCCCCTCATCTGAAACACAAGCAGGTCAGAGCTCTAAGGTTCCCTCCAACCCTAAAGTGCCCTCCTAGTTCTTTGGTTTTGGAATCTCTGAGCCTGCCCTCCTCACTCTTGTCCCCCCCCCCCCCCCAGTAATTAGCATCCTTCTACTATACCCAAGACCTGAACAAACTGAGATGAGAAACAAACAAGAAAAATGGAGGCCAAGAGGTTGCCTTCATTATGGTAAAAGTCAGGTGGAGTTGTGGCTTTGGTCTTGTAGTCGAGACGCTGGCTAATTGAACCCCAGTGTCAGGCAGCCTTGCCCACCAGGCTAGACCAGGGCAACCACCGCCTCCCCCCCTACCACCACACACACACACATCCAGAGGGAGAGTTGCCTGTCCCCTGAGCTTAGCTTCCTTCCAAGAGGAAGAAAGATGGAGTTGAGCCTAACCAGTCCAGTTATTTATCCCAGTTCCCAGAAGCAGAATGAGTAAAAGGGCAGAGACAGCCAGGACTGTACTCTGGGAAAATCCTCCTCCTTAGAAGCCAGAGGGGAGGAAAAGCTTTCTCCTGCACCACTCTCTGTGCTGGCTGTGCGGTTGTGGTGAAGAGTGTATGGCCACATGGGGTTAGTGCACAGTATGTCCACTGGGCATATCTGTGCATGGGGGCAGGGGACGTGCAGATCATAAAACACACTCCTTGGCTCCTTCACAGATACGGCCCAGAAAGGCCACGGTCTCGCAGTCCGGTGAGCCGGTCACTGTCCCCGAGGTCCCACACGCCGAGCTTCACCTCCTGCAGCTCTTCCCACAGCCCTCTGGGCCCCACCCGCACCGACTGGGGCAACAGCCGGGACTTGTGGGAGCACTCGCCCTATGCCAGAAGGGAGGAAGAGCGAGATTCGAGCCCCTGGAGGGAGAATGGAGAGGACAAGAGGGACAGGGCAGACGCGTGGCCACATGATCGCAAACACTACCCCTGGCAACTGGACAAAACGGAGTTAGATGAGCGGCTGGAAGGAGGGAGGGGCCACCGAGAAAAGCACCCAAGGCCCGGGTCCCCCAGCCCGCTGCACTCCGCCTTGGGCTACAAAAGCCGAGAAGACAGCTACTACCGGAAGGAGCCCAAAGGCAAATCGGACAAGTATGTAAAGCAGCAACAGGAAGCTCCCGGGAGGTCCAGGAGGAAAGAGGAGGCCAGGCTGCGGGAGAGCAGACACCCCCACCCCGAGGACTCAGGCAAGGAAGACGGGCTGGAGCCGAAGGTCACTAGGGCCCCTGAGAGCGTCAAGTCTAAGCAGAGTGAGAAAAACAGAACCAAGAGACCTGATAGAGACCAAGAAGGAGCTGATGATAGAAAAGAAAGCAGAATGGCGGGGAATGAGGTAACGATGCAATCTCTTCCCCAGGTAAGGAGAGGCAGGTTCCCGAGGACAGTAATATTAATATGATGATGATGAACATTTATTTATTGAATGAATGGAACACTCATTGGATGTTTACTCTGTGCCAGGCACTGTACTAAACACTTTGTCTCAGTCAAGTTATTTAATCTTGCCAGCAACTGTATAAGGTAATAATGGTAAGAATACTATTATTGCTATAGATAAGGAAACTGAGGCACAGAGAGCTTAAGGGAGTTGTCCAAGGACACACGGTCAGGAAATGACAGAGCGATCGGGATCCAAACCCCTTGGCGCGTGGCTACCTTTACTAGAAGTTAGGCAGCGACATGACATGATGCAAAGGCCGTCTGTGGACCCTTGTGCCCGGAGCGGAGGTGCCCTGCGGTGTCGCGGACTCTGCTCAGGGAGATTAGATCTTTGGTCTGCTCCATTCTTTCTCCTGCCAAAAGCATCTGCCGACCCTGGGGCTTCAATGAGAGGTGGTAAAGGAGAAGCAGCCACCACCCACTACGTGACACTGAGTGCCCAGGGCTTGGAGTGCCTCCCTAGACACTGTCCAGTGTTTTACTTCCACTGTAATAAAAATGCTCGGCAGTTGGCTGGCACCTTTCATCCAAGCGTCTGGAAGAGCTTATAACCTGCTATATAACTTCGGTTCACACAGTGAGCCGCGAGGACTCTGGGTACAAAATTTACATCCTGGCTTGGTTTATACTTCCTCCTTTCCCAAAACCACCTACATTTAAGTAGGAGTGGGATCGTGGAGGTCGGGGAGGGGGTGCTTCATAAGGAACTCAATTTAAAAAACCCTACGTGCCTGTCTCCTAGTTTGATTCAGGAGTTAGTGACAGTGACTAAGTTGAAATAAGGAGCCCAGTTCTCAAGGCCATGGTCGCTGAAGAGTCACGCTTTTGTTCACTACTGCATTCACTCCTATATGCATTGGTGGGAGGCCACTTTGACAGGTAGCAGGCTAGGCACAGGGGGTCCAAAGGTGAAGGGGACATGGTCCAGGCTGTAGTGGAGACCAAGGTCTAATGGTAGAAGGAGAGCTACCAAAAGTGATTTACCGTCAGTGGGACCCATACTGGAGCGGAGTAGCGGATGGGCTGTTCTGTGGGCGTTACTTCTGCACCAGGAGAGGAGGAAAGCAGCACAGAGGAGGTGACATTTGGCCAGGCATGGAAAGTGGGGACAAAAGCGATTTGGGAAGCAGCGAAGGCAAAAGTGAGAAAAGAAGACTGTTTTCAAGAATCTAGAGATACTCAGCATGGCGGTGTCTTTAGGGCATATTAAAGAATAATGTTTTTAAACGGTAAAACCCTGGCTCTTGTGCAAACATAAAATGAATACATGTCAAAGATGTTATTTAACCCATTAATTAATGAGGGATCCGTAAGATGTAAAAGCTGGGTCAAAGGAGAAGCCAAAGAACAGGCAACATGGAAAGGCAATTGAGAACGCTGAAATGAATTTGCTAAGAGACATAAAGCCTTTTCCACGGGAAGCCAGCTGCATCTCCAGCAGGTAAAATTGCATCTCTAGGAACAAGAATCATTTGCACTACGATCCGTCTTCTGTAGTTTGCAGGGTTATAAAATAGTTCCAGATAACAAAAGGCCCCAACTCCTAAGGATGGGACACCCCGGAAAGGGTGTGCTGGACAGCTAACTGCCCAGCAGTCCGTGGAAAGAACACCCTGTGGTCTTTTCGCCCATCTCAAAGTCAGCCACGGTTTTTCCTGACTGGCACAGCAGGGGTTGCTCAGGAGGTGAGATTAGGGACCTGGGTGGGGTGGGTCCACAAAGGCCTTTGTGTGCCTTGCTGAGGACTTGAACTGGATCCCGAGGACCTGTGAACCAGAGGGTGTTTTTAAGAAGTGTGTCTACACCTGGAGGTACCTAAGGGGCTGGTGATGGGTCAGTGCCTCCAAAGAGTCACAGAGGGACAGAGAGCAGCAGCCCCTTGAGCCAAGGGCTCAAGCCTGGGCCTCATACACACGCCAGCAGCCCAGCCCCCTGTGTCCCCATGGCAAAGTGATGGAGCTTCCCTTTCACAAGCCTACCCACATTTCTGAGACTCTTCTTCAGTCTCGGTATTGTTCCTACTATTTCACCCACCTGCTTTCATCGGTTTGCCCATTTAAGGTGACACATGCTATGGGTCATCCCCAGAGCCCTGATGCAAAAAAGAGATGCCCAGAAAGCCCCATGGGTTTCCACAAATTCTGTCTCTTTAATTGGTTCTGCCTCTAATAGCCCTAGAGTGGAGTGGGTGGGGACTTGGGGTCCCCAATGGATTGTTTCCGTGGGTTTGGGAGCCAGGAAGCCCCAAACCCTTTTTTTGATGGAATATCAGTAGCATAGACTTTCCCTCACTGATCTCAAAGTGTATATAACAATCTTGAAAACAACCCAAATCCTCCAGGGCTGCCCCAGGAGTCGGATAACAGGCAGTGACTGAACTTGGAGATGGAAGACAGCTTGGCTGAGGACAGTGTCATTGCCTTCTTCTAACATACCGGACACTTCCCACCACAGGGTCTTTACAGATGTTCACCTGCCTGAGACCCCTCCCCTGCCAAAGTCACGTGGCTCCTTCCTCCCCACCTTTCACTTGTTGTTCTGCTCCCCCCCCCCCAAGTTTATTCCTGGAGAGAAATCCCACAACATAAAACCACAGTGTCCCAACTCACTTGTCTTCCTTCCCTGCCAAACTCTCCTAGGTCCAACCTGTCCCCTGGTCTGTCTTTATTTTATTTAGTGTCTGTCTCCTATAGCCTCCAAACATAACCTCCACAAGGGCAGGAATTTTTGTCTGCTGTGCTCACTGCTATGTCCCCAGTCCCGAAATCAGGGCTTGACACAGAGTGGGTGCCCAGTAAGTATTTGCTGAAGGAAGAAAGGAATGACTGACCCAGACTCTGGAGACAAAGGCCTGGCTTCTGAGAACCAGGTCACTCCCTGTCTTCTGGGCCTCAATTTTCTCATTGGTGAGATGGGTGTGATCACAGGGCTGTCATAGGGCTTTAATGAGCTTGTGCTCATTCAAAACCTCTAAAATGTCTGGAGAAAGTGCCCATGTTGGAGAGGCCAGTGTGTGTGCTGTTCAGTGTTTGTAAGTGGCCAAGTCCACACCTGAGACTCAACCTTGACCACAAGACCATAGAAAGAAGGAAAGAGATCAAGTCACTGAGTAGGGTGAACATGGGTAGGAAACATTCCTCCACCTTACTGGAAGGGCGATCAAGGGTTATAGACCCAGATGCCTGGAGAAAGGAAGCCAGGAAGGGGACACAGACCTGGTAATAGGGGTGAAGCCAACGTGGAAAGAAGTAATCATGGCAGACCAAGGAGGGGGTACCTGTCTACTGGGGGCAGTTAGCCACTCCGCAGCTCTGTTCTATGGCTGCCATTCAGGAATGCAAGCCGGGTGCTATTAGATCCCCCATTTTTTAAAGAGCAGCACCAAAATCCACGTATCTCTGAAATTTTTCCACGTTTTAGAAACTGTATAGACTAGAACATGTCTGTAGGCCAGATGGAGCCCAAGGTTCCCTAGAATGCAGCCCCCAGTATAGGCAGTCCATAGAAGGGAGAAACAGAAAAACTACTTATGCTCAGTTCAGAGCCTAGACAGAGACCTAAGCATGCCAGAGGCAGGTGTGAGCTAGTTAACCACTCCACCCCCTCCTTCCAGTCTCCATCCTCGTATTGACTAATATCCACAGAGCACCTAGCACTGGGACTACAGTTCTGAGTGAAAACTGAAATGACCCTTGATCTCAGGAGCTCATGGTCTAATGGAAAGACACACTAATCAAATAATTCCTCAGATGAGTAGAAGAGCATGAGTTAAGTGCTAAGAAGGAGATGGAGGTATATACTACTGTTAAGGTGGCAACGAATTAGAGGCTTCCCTGGGTTAAGATGCGACTGTTGAGATTTGAAGGAATGGTGGGTTTCACTGAGTGAAAGGAAGGAGAACAGACAGAACAGCATGTGCAAAGGCCTTGTGGCTGAGGGTCAGTGTTGCAGGAACAGAGACAGCCAGGGTTAGAATGCTGAGACGTAGGTCTGGTTTGTCAACGGGCCTTATCATGCAAGGTTGTAGGCAGGTTACGGATTTGTGTCTTTACCCCGAGTGCAAAGGGAAACAAATGAAATATTTAAGCAAGAAGGTGTGGTGAGGTTAGGACAGTTTTTGCCTTGTGGAGTCATCATTCTTGATCGCCTTGGGGAGAATAGACTTGGGAGGAGGCTACAGGGCAGAAGGGGGAGACCAGTTAGGAGGTGGTTTAACCGTAGGCCTAGCTCTGTGGAGGCAGAGCTCTGCTTGCAACAGTTGGGGCCCAATATCTTAGTCTGTGAGCTGGCACGGGCAGCTGGGTGCATTGATTGCATTTATTGGCTTCCCTTAAACTGCTTCTCTCACTTGATGTGATCCCAGGGCGAGGGGCACACTGAAGGCACTGCTCTTCCTTTGCCTGCGGGAAGAAACACCTAGATGCAAATGGTGAGGTGCTTCTGTCCGGCCAGGCTGCCCCTGCCTCTCCCAACTGGAATTGGAGGGGGCTGTATTGTGTCCACCTAGGAGTGTGGCTGGAGGAATTTGCTTGGGGAGGGTAAGCGTTACTTACTCAGACAAGCGAGAGCCATAGGTAGTTTATTCAGGGAGATAACAATAAAAGATGTCTCCTTTTGGTGGAAGCTATGGATTCTGATGGCTAAAAAGGCATTTGGAGCTGCTTTGCACTTAGGCTAGCTTGGAAGACCAGAGTAGAGCTTGGAATCTTCCGCTCCAAATACCAGAAAGAGCAAGGACCTGAGGATGTTAGCTCTCTTCCCCTGTCTGGTAATAACTGGTTAAACCAGTCAGCTCTGAGCTCCTGCCCCAGCTGGTTCTGTGTCAGCGCCAGAGGGGTGTGTCCAGTTGTAAGGAATCAGAACTAGAGTCACTTACTCAGAGCCAACCTCAGCCAAAATCGTCGGGAAGATGCAGCTGGCCCCTGAGAAAGTCCAGGAAGAGTCACTGATCTGGTGGCCAAAGTTTAAGTCAGGGGAGAGTATCCTCCAAAAACTTCTAAAATGAGGTTTGGCAAACTTGTTCTACAAAGCACCAGACAGCAAACGTTTTAGGCTATGTGGGCCAAGAGGCCAACGTGAAGATATTATGTAGGCACTTATGTAATCATTTAAAAAGCAACTATTTAAAAATGTGAAAAGCCTTGTTAATTCACAGATTGTGTAAAAGGAGCTCAGATTTGACCTGAGGATGAGTGTTCGCTGACCCTGTTTTCAAGGCTGCTCAGAGGCTAATTCTCCAACCGAACACCTGCTTCTAGTTGTTCGCTTTCTCAGACATGAGCACTGTCTATCATGAGGGACTGAATTTGAGGGAGGGAATAGAAGGAAGGAAGAAGGGAGGGGATTGCTAGTTTGGACTGTAGCTCTAGGAAAGAGAGAGGACAAACAAGGGGTGAGAGGACACTGGTTGGCTGACCGCCCCCTTCCTACTCATAAGTGCCCTGGATGGGACTTCTATGGCCACAACAGATCTTTGGGGGAGATGTCACCATGATGTTTGTTAACCCTAGGGCCAGTTCACCCTTGGTCCCTTTACTTCTCCTGTCTGTAGGTTTCATAACAGCGAAAAGCACCCAGTTTGCCAGGGATTTCTGCCCCACTAAAGACATCAGTCCAGCCATTAAGACATTTCTGTGCCTCCTTTGTCTGTGTGACTTTGAGCAAGTTACTTAACCTCTCTGAGCCTTAATTTCCTCATCTGTAAAATGAAGATCATAGCACCTGCCTCCAAGGGGTTTTTGTGAGGATAAAGGAAATGGTGTCTGTGAAAACACACTTGGTGACTGTTAGCTGTGCTCAGCATCATTTTCTCTTGGCACTCCCTCTTTTCTCTGCCACTGCTCACTGTTGATTTGGTTTGTTCTGTTCTTCCTTTGGTAAGGCTGGAAAAGAGGAGCAGGAGGGCATGGAAGAAAGCACCGCATCAGTGGGCAGGCAGGAGAAAGAAACAGAATCCTCTGATGCAGAGGACACAAGGACAAAGGTAAAGTTTGCGTAGAGCCACATGTGCATGATGGCAATTGGGCACCACGTCTCTGGAGTCCCCATCCTGCCCTGTGATGCCCCGCTCTCTGCACGGATGTGTCCAACACCCCACCTGTGATTCCACGAATGAAGCCAGAATGGTTTTGGGAAAATGGTTTTCCCTGGGATCTTTGCACAGTCTTTACTAAGGAGCTCTTTACCATATGCCTGGGCTCTGCCTCAGTCTCCAACGACTTGGCTGTGCTCGTAAGAGAAAACATGTGCCCAAAAAAGACTCAGGCTTCAGAGCCAGGATCCCAAAATAGGTCCCTTGGGAGGGGCTGGGGGAAGAGGGGAGCTTTGGATGCACAGGCTGGGGCCCTGACTTCAGCATGCCCAGACCCTGGGACTAACAAAACATCTACTGTGCTCGCAAAGATTATTTGACTTTAATTAAAGTAAAACATCCACTTACAGTGTTGGGGCTGCCTCAGCAAAAAGAAATGTGTTTGGAACGTGGCCAGCTTTGTGTCTTTCTGGTCAGGAGAGGTAGAGAGATGGGTATCACTGGAAAGGAAGTTGATCTCTGAAATCTGGCTGCTGGGGACGTGAAGAGAAGTTTCAGGAGGGGCTGAGTATGAGCCATGGCTGTGTAGGTTGCACCCTTGCTGGGAAAGGGACCTTGGGGGAATTTAGTGTGGGGGTGGGGTGGGGGGACTTTGCTACTGTTACGTTCAGTGATGGCCTACATGCAAGGAAATAGCTCCAGCAAGTTGATTTATTTAGAGTTTGTAAGTTTGTCATTCACTCATTTAAAAACTGTTTATTGAGCACCTATTACGTACCAGGGCTTGAAATTCTTTGTGCCGTTTTAAACATGGTAGATGAAGCATTAAGGGCTTATTCCAAATGCTGTTTTGAGCCCCAACCTAGAGATGAATCAGTGATGTGGGACTTGAGTGGGTTACAGCTCCTCATTAGCCAGCAAATGTTCCCAGGCAGAAGTAAGAGTGCTCAGGATCTTTCTGGTTTTTAGGGGTCCTGTGGTCAAGGTTTGTGCGCTCTGGTTGAATACTATGACCTGCTTCTCAATCACTCTCTGACCCTTATTCTGCATTTTTGTTCAGGAGCAAGACTGGGAGAGTGGAAGTGAGGCAGAAGGGGAGAGCTGGTATCCCACTAACATGGAGGAGCTGGTTACGGTGGACGAGGTTGGGGAGGAGGAAGATTTTATTATGGAACCAGACATCCCAGAACTGGAAGAAATTGTGCCCATTGACCAGAAGGACAAAATCTGCCCAGAAATATGTCCCTGTGTGACGTCCACCTTAGACCTGGACGTAACCAAGGATTTCACCAACGAGTGTGTGAAGCCTGTAGGTAACGGGGCTACGGAACTCAGCCTCAAGTCACCCAAAGATCTGCCTTCTGCTTCCACGAGCTGTCCCAGTGACATGGACGTGGAAATGCCTGGCCTAAATCTGGACGCTGAGCAGAAGCCAGCTGAACGTAAGACAGACCTCTCACTGGAGGGTTCAGATTGCTACGAGAAGCAGGCAAAGGGAGGGGAGAGCTCCGATGTTCATCCGGCCCCTCCACTCCAGCAAATGTCTTCCCCTAAGCCAGCAGAGGAGGGAGCCCGGCAGCCTAGCCCACCTCTCGATGACTGCAAGGCCGGGGGGCCCCCCGAAGATGGGGCATGTGAAGGCGGTCCCCTGGAGGGGAAAGCCAGCCCCCGCACCGAAACTGACCTCCAAAGCCAGGCTTGCCAAGGAGTGTCCACCCAGGGTAACTACCTCCCTTTTCTCCTGTGTGCTTGGGTTGATGGGACCACTGCTCACCTAGGGAGGTGTGTGGGCATGTGCAGGCTGGAATGAACATGACTAAGGTTTCAGCCAGCATTAAAGTCGGTGCAGAAAGCCAGCTTCTAAAGGCCTGGTTAAACGGTTAGCGCTTTTAGGCAAACGGTGTAAAGGAAATCAGATAGGAGGCCACATGTTTTCTGAGAAGCAAACTCAGATAGGGCAGACTTCTCTGAATTTACGGGAGCCCAGGTGGACTCTGGCAACTAAAACCTAGCAAAAGCTTTGAGTTATCAGGCCAAGGAGCTTCGGGTCCTCCGGTCAGCAAGCAGCCTGTCATGGCTGCACAACGGTGGACCACCCAGGCTGTTATTTCTGTGAGGCCCGAGTGAGGGGGCGGGAAAAGCAGCCAGGGAGGCAAGGAAGCAGCCAGGAGCGGGCGGAGGTTAGGATCAAGGTGCTGCCGAGGGGTATGGCCGCTTCCCCTTGCTACCACCGCAGACCCCTTTTTTTCCATGGCCTGGTGGTGAAACAAGGCTTGTCCCAGACTGTCCTCCGCCTCCATTGCAGGTGATGTTGTATCTGTGCCCGGCGCTATGACATCATGAGAGACGGAGTTTAAAATAGGCTAAGCCCTGTCTTCTCTGCCAAGTGGAAACAAAGATCCATCAAGGGCCACGGCGGGAGGGAGGGGGGGCAGAGGAGGAGGAGCCCTCAGTGTTCTCCACATGGAAATAACTAGAGCTCCATTTCGCAGAAAGCCTGCGGCACTTGGAAGGTTGAAGTAGGGGGGCCGAGAGTCGGGGACAGAAGCCGTTGAGTAAAGGCTTGAAAAGAGACATTTCCACCCAGCGCCCTGCGGCCGGCATGAGCCTGTCAGGGAGCTGGAGGCTCCGGCTTTCCTCCCTGTCAAGCTGACCTGAGCTGTTTTCCACCTGCGAGTCTCCATGGAAACTGCCACGCGCTGCCTTCTTGTTGCCAGAGAAACACTGAGGCCCGGGCTGTGTCTACAGAAGGCAGGAGCAAAGAAAGAGCAAACTGTTCACCTTGCCCTGATTGAACCCCTTTAGTTTGCCGGATAGGCCTCAACATGCACTGGTGTTAATGGCTTATTAGCTTACCCAGTGTTTGGAGTTCATATTTAATAACACTGCTCTACCAGCTTGGGGTGGAAACGGCACTGCCTGTTCTGTCAGCCTCTGCCCCTACAGACGTCAGCACAATTTTTGCCCTTCTGCCTGCAGGGATGGAGTGATTTGTGAGTTGGGGGGCAAGGTAGGGATCCTCCCAGCCCAAAGGGGCAACAGCCCATCCCCCACAGACCCAATGCAAAGGTTTGCCAAGGGTCCGTGGGTGTGGCATTCTTTCTGGCAGTGGAGCAAACTCTTAATTACAGCATTTTGGACCTAATTAGCAGTCCTTGCCCTAGCTTCGTGTTATTAAGCCGTGCAAGGGACCATTCCTGATCACACAGTGCAAGAATAGAATTGCAGGGAATCTTTGAGGTCTGTTGTGCTTCATTAGTTCTCTGCCTTGGCTCATGTCTTGCAGAAAACTCCAGGTACATGGAAGTAAAATCTTTGGATGTGAGGTCACCGGAATACACGGAAGTGGAGCTGAAACAGCCCCTCTCTTTGCCTTCCTGGGAGCCCGAGGATGTGTTCAGTGAACTTAGCATTCCCCTAGGTAGGTGAAATACACAGTCCTTCCTGAGAATTCAGCTCCAGGAAATGATCGTTCCATGGACACACCTAGGAGCTCCAGAGGGCCTTTTGTCATTTTGTTGTTGTGTTTAATGTCTGATGTAATGACTGAGACACGCAAGGTGGGTATCTTTAAAGTTTCTTGCAATTTCACTCTCCCATGATAGACCAGATACCTCATGGTATCAGGCCTTGGGCAGCATTGCCCTGGGAGCCAGAGCAAAGACTTGATTTCCCTCTTTGGGAATGCTTTGTTTCTGACCATATGGCTTTATTCAGGCAGGGATCAGAGGCCCCAGTGGCTGCCCAAAGTCAGCAGAAATGAACTTCTTCAGCTACTGGCTTCCCTATCCCAACCCTTCCCAAAACATTTGTTTGTTCTTTGAAGGACGAGCTTCTGTGAGGCAATGATGCTGAAGAGACTGCATTTGGGGCAGATACAATATAGTTGACGGAAGGAGCATTGAACAGAGAGAGACGTGGTCCCCTTTCCTTCCTATTCTACTTATTGGATGACTGCGTAATCTCAGACAACCCATCCCCAGGATGTATTGTGATTTTTTTTTTTTTCCCAGTCACTACAAGTCCTTTATTAACAAGTCAATAAAAGACAGAGAGAAAGATCGGGAGGTAAAACTACTTTTCTTGGAGGCCCTTGGAGTGGAAGGTACTGTCAGAACCCACCTGGCAATCAACCCAGCCACAGGCAGAATGGAGATTGGGGATCCAGGGGACCAGATGGTAGGGGGCAATGAGAAGGGGGTGGCTCGGGCCTCGGGCAGGGAATGTGCAAATGCAGAGGCCTGGCAGGAAATGATAGGTTGGGGTTCCTGAGCCTTAGTGTTTTCACCTATAATATGGGATTGACTTGGATCACTGGTGTTTTAATGGTGGAAGTGTTGGAGGGGGATGGGAAGGGAGGTTAATAATAAATCAGGGGCGCCTGGGTGGCTCAGTCGGGTAAGCGTCCGACTTCAGCTCAGGTATGATCTCACGGACCATGAATTCAAGCCCCGCGTCGGGCTCTGTGCTGACAGCTCAGAGCCTGGAGCCTGCTTCGGATTCTGTGTCTCCCTGTCTCTCTGCCCCTCCCCTGCTCATGCTCTGTCTCTCTCTGTCTCAAAAAAAAAAAATTTTTTTTTTTAAATAATAAATCAACTAGGACACATTTTCAAAGGGGAGAGTTAACTAAAGTCTCAGGGCAGAGTGAGGGCACCTGGGAGCTTCTGACACTATCGCTAACCCAGTGACTCCCACTCCGCATCATCTTTGAGTCTTTGCTTTGACTTTGAGAGGTTGGAAAGCAACGAGAAAAAGGAGAAGTAGCAGCTGCTTGAGAGAGTGCTTAGGCAGGTGTCATTTGGGAAAGTGTCACAAGGAAGCACGAGAAGAATGGGTTATGTGATGACCAATGACCACATGTCTGCTTATCCAGGGAGGGGCTGGTCAGTACAGATGCTCACCCTTCCCATCAGGTTTCTCTTTTTGTTTTCATCTCCTTTTAAACATTTCTTACTGTTTTTGTCCTCCAAATGCTCCATTTTCATAGAGTACTCCTTGGTACTGAGCAGCGCTTACTAGATAACATGGCACCATGCAGAGCATTCTGGGGCAGTTGAGAAATGGAACACAAGTCTCCAAGAACTTGGAATCTATATGACCCACACAAGCAAAAATTAAGAATAAGTTCTGCTACCTTGTAATTCATGTCTCTTTTATTATTTTTCATTCCCCAAAGTGTGAAAGATTATTATGACAAATTTAAAAAATAAGAGCCATATAGGGGCACATGGGTGGCTCAGTCGGTTAAGCGTCCGACTTAGCTCAGGTCATGATCTCACAGTCCGTGAGCTTGAGCCCCGTGTCAGGCTCTGTGCTGTCAGCTCAGAGCCTGGAGCCTGCTTTGGATTCTGTGTCTCCTTCTCTCTCTGCCCTTCCCCCACTTGTGCTCTGTCTCTCTATCAAAAAATGAATAAACGTTAAAAAAATTTTTTTAAATAAGAGCCATATAAAGTATATGTTAAATGTTGTGTCTCTTCCCTCCAGTTTTCTCACCAGCTCCAGAGGTAGCCATGGTCATATCCACGGGCTAGATCACACTATACACAGAATGTTCTACAGTTTGCTTTTTTTTTTTTTTAATTGTTAATGTTTATTTATTTTTGAGAGACGGAGTGTGAGCAGGGAAGGGGCAGAGAGGGAGACACGGAATCTGAAGCAGGCTCCAGGCTCCAAGCTGTCAGCACAGAGCCTGACATGGGGCTTGAACTCAAGAACTGGGAGATCATGACCTGAGCCAAAGCCAGACGTTTAACCAACTGAGCCATCCAGGCACCCCCACCCCCTTTATTTTAATTAAAAAAAAAATTTTTTTTTATGAGAGAGAGTGAGAGAGTGCAAGCAGGGGAAAGGGGCAAAGGGAGAAAGAATCTTATTAAGCAGGCTCCACATTCAACACAGAGCCCGACGTGGGGCTCGATCCCATGACCCCGGGGCCATGACCTGAGCAGAAATCAAGAGTCAGACACTCAACTGACTGAGCCACCCAAGCGCCCTTCCAATTTGCTTTTTTAACTTAACAGTGGGTCTTAGAGATCTCTTCACATCAGTACACAGAGAATGCATTCTTCTGAACCAGCACACATATTCCATCCTAAAAGATGTACACCATAAATTATCCATTTCTCTCCTGGTGAACACTTAGGATATTGTCAGTTTCTTTTCCCATTATTAAAGGGCTATAATAGTTAAGCTTTTATTTTTATGATTTACCATGCAGGCACCATTGCTAGTACTTACCTCATGTAACTCTCTCAAAACACCCATGAGGTATGTGATATTTTTATCCTTATTTTATAGGCTAGGAATCTCAGATGCAGAATTACAAAGGTGATGATTAGCAAAGATTGGAGCCAGGATTCAAATCCCAGTAGTTTGACTCATGGAGCTCTGCTGCCTCTATGCTCTGCTGCCTTCCAGACATGCTCTTACATTTGTGTGCATGCCTGGGTTTCTGTAGGACAGCGTCCTAGACCATGGGATTGCGGGGCGGGGGGGTGGGGGGGGTGGCATCAGATATATTTGCATTTCACATTTTCATAATTGCTGCTAAATTGCACTCCATAAAGATTATACCAGTTTTCACTGCCGGAGTGAGGATTCTCATTCTCCGCTTCCTTACCAACATTGGATGTCATCAGTTTTTAATCTTTACCAACCTGTTAGGAAAATGGGATCTCATTCTGTTTTTAAAAACAGCTCTAATGAAGTATAATTGACGTTAATGAAGTGCACGTACGGAAGGCGTACAGTTGATCAGTTTTGACATATACGTACATCTGTGAGACCATTACCACAATTAGAGAGCGAACGTGTTCATCACTTCTTAAATTTGCTGGTGCTCCTTTGTAATTCCTCCCTCCCCACGCCTCAGTCCCCAGGTAACTACTGATCTGCTTTCTGTCACTAAATATTAGTTTGCATTTTAGAATTTCATAGAAAGGGAATCATATGGGATACATTGTTTTTGCCTGACTTCTTTCACCCAGCATAATTATTTTGAGATTCATTGATAATTGTGGGGTGGATCAATGGTTGGCTTCTTTGTATTGTTGAGGAGCATTGCATTGTGGATACAGGTAAACCACATTTTGTTGATTCATTCGTCTCTTGATGGGCATTTGGGTTGCTTCCAGTTTGGGCCTTTTACAGATTGTACTTTGGTCTTGAATGTAGTCTTTGGTTAGCTTTGAGACCCATTATCTTATCTCAGGGGGTCGGGGTATGGTACTATTTTCCGCATTTGACAGGAGAGGAAATGGAAGCCCAGATGCTTACCCAAGAACACACATCAAGTTCAGGTCAGAACTCGGGGCTTCTAATCTGAGACCACTCTGCCATTCTGGTTCCTCTGGCACAGGAAGCACAATGTAGGAAAGGCAATTTTTGTGCAGTGGTTAAGAGCACAAACTGTGGAAAATGACTCCCCAGGTTCAAATCCCAGCTGGCTAGGAGACAATGAGCAACCTCTTTGACTCTTTTCATTGATTTATTGACTTTCTTCATCAATAAATAAGGGTAGTAACATAGAAGCCTACTGTGTTCAGTTACTTTGAGGATGAAACGCATGAGTACTTGTAAGGTCTTAGTATCTTCCAGTAGGAGGTACTGAAGGGTTGTCTGTTGTTATTACTCGTTCATGAGGTAGTAATGGAGACCTACTGTTTCCTCTCAGTCAGGCTGCATAACCCTCACCCTCCAGAATCGGTCACTACTGCAGAGACTTCTAGGGAGGCAGGGAACGACTTTCAGGCTTTGTCCCTACGGAGAGCAGGGAGGCGAAGGGGAAATGCCAGGATCCAGAGTAAAAGGGAGGTGAAGCACCATTGCTCAGGGACTGGGGTGGGCATGGCTGGCGGGGAGAGGGCACTGCCCATGTGTTTCAGGCCAGCTTTGGGTGACCCTAGCCAGCCTGCGCCTGCCAGGGCCTGTGCTTACCAGTACCAAAGGGCATTGTCTGCAAAAACGCAAGGTCCCCCTGCACCCATCGCAGGCTTTGCTAGGATGACCGAGTTAGAATTGCCCGGGCCAGGAGCTATTATTAGAAAGCAAATGCAGCTTTAATCATCGTTCCCTTAGTAGAGGCTGAAAAATGGGAGGACCACGTGGCTCCACACTGGTTGGGGAGCTCACAGTTTTCTCGACGCGGTAGCGTCACTTGTGGCCCTCCCATTCCAGAGGCATCCAAGACGGTGTTGGCATGTAGTGCCCGGGGCAACTCCCAGTTACTCAGGGGGGAGTCGCCAGGCATTCGGGGATCCTCCTCAGGCTTCTCCTCCCTCAGCGCGGTCTTTTCACCACCTGGTACCGCCTGCCCGGCCGCTGGGCACCAGGCAGGGGCAGGGAAGTGTTGCTGCCAACCTTTGGAGACTGGGTTCTCCACGCAGCCCTGGTGAAAGGTTAGAGGGCAAGAAGGCCTCTGTGGAGAAATGTGTCTGGAAACTCTCCGTTTCTGAGCACCAGGCAAAATGAGAGGTGCTACCCATAACACCCTTCGTGGGGGTATCATTTCTGTGAGGAGGAAGCTAATCTCAGAGAGTTTAAATAATGTACCTGAGGTTTCACAGTGTAAGTCAAGGAGCTAGATCTGTCTGACTCTAAATTCTATTTTCCCTCCATTATTCCGTGGCTTCCAAGCTTGTTTTTGGTTTTTGTTTTTGCGTTTTGTGTTTCTGTGTTTTTTTGGCAATGGGAGCCTTTGTTCAAGTGCAGTCTCACCCAGAACCAGCCCCCCACATGTGCTTCTTGTGTTGAAAGGGGCCACAGCTGCCAGCTTGGGCCTAGCTTTACACTCTGGTGGCTTCTGAGGCAGCGAAGCTCCTTCTGGGGGACCCAGGGCAGCGGTTAGAAGGTTTCTGGGGAAACTTGAAGGATGCTGGAGGCCTTACCCCGGGGCCTGCAGTGAGACCCCAGGTTTCTGTGCTGGGACCACCCAGCTGGCGCAGCGAGCGTCTGGGGCAGGACAGAGGAAGGAGCGGCCCTGATCCCAGGCCTGTGCCTGCTCTGCATGGTTTCCGGGTAGTGCTTCTTCCTTCCCAATTGCCTGTATCTCCCTGTTGTGCAGCAGCAGCAAGGGGGGAGCCGTTCTGTGGGAACAGGGGGTGAAGGCGGGCCTTGCTTCATTTATGCTCCTTCGCCACCAGCCTGTTTGTGGGGTGGAGGGGGGAGCTGGCCACCCACAGGCAGGGCAGGGGCCGCTTTTCTGTCCCTTGCAGTGAGGGCGGGAGGAAGGTGAGGAAGGGAAGGACACAGCCTCCCTCTGGGCAGAGGGCCGAGGGAGGCCCCCTCCCTGCTGGCGACTGCTGGAGGCAGGGCAGCGCTCTGCGTGGCAGTTAGAGAAAACTGGCTGAGGAGGCTGCCAAAACCAGGCCCCAAACCACAGAGGAGCAATCAGTCAAGGCAGGCCTGGGGCAGGCCTCCCGGGCTCCCCACTCCCTCCAGGCCCCCTGCTGCACACTGATAAGTGGCTCTTTTGACACGGAAAAAAAAAATTGTAATTACAAGTCTAAGCTGCTGCTCTATGACAGGGTCTCCTGTGCGTGTAGGTCTGTCTCCGCTCTGGGAGGCCAAGGCAGGAAAGTGAAGGAAGCCCGGACTCGTGGTCACACGCAGCGCCTCGGTGGGGACCTGGCCTGTCTCCCTCTGTGCAAGAAGAAGCGGCCGTTCCCCCGGTGGGCTGCTCCCAGCCCCTCTCTCCCTTCCCTGCCCCCCCCAGCCTCCCACGCCGGCCCCCCCCCCCCGACTCCCGTGCGAGCTGCTCTCCGACCACTGCCACCCCCAGCAGGGCAGCGGGCACTAACCAGATGGGCGGCAGCAAAGCCCAGCCGAGTGCCAGGCACACACACCAATGGCCCCGGTCTGGAAGCAGGATCCGGGCATTCGGAGCCGCCAGCCCCGTTCCTTTAGTTCCATCACGGGTCCTGCTTTTTCACAGCCCTTATACCTGCTCTTTTATTGGTATGTCACAATCAGGCACCTGAAGAAACTGAGGCCCTGGCCAACGGTAGCGTTCAGCTGACTCTTCCCGGGTTCCACAGGTTCTTGGAGTCTGGTCTGCGCCCTCTCAGACCTGGGCTCTTTCCACTCTGCTGACCGTGGCTTCAAGAGGAGAACCATGGGGTGCCTGGGTGGCTCAGTCAGTTGAGTGTCCGACTTCGGCTCAGGTCATGATCCCACGGTTCGCGGGGTCCATCCCTCCATCAGGCTCTCTGCTGTCAGCCTAGAGCCTGCTTTGGATCCTCTGTCTCCCTCTCCCTCTGCCCTTCCCCTGCTCACGCTCTCTCTCTCCCTCTCTCAAAAATAAATAAACACTTTTTAAAAAGTAAAAAAATAAACTCAGCAGTGGGGCTAGTAATTTAAAAAAAGAAAGAGAGAGAGAGAGGGAGGAGAACCGTGGCCCTCAGAACACCGTGGTGAAGGCTGGAGCTTCTGCCCTCTCTTTCAGGTGAATCCTCTGGGCTGGGACACTGCCACTTAACTTCCCTGGCTATTGGGCCACTCTTTTCTTTCCTTTAAATCAAAAGGCCTCCCAGAATCCTGTGACCTCTGTTTAGCAAATCCCAAATAAAATGCTGTTGGTTAATGGCTCAGAGGTAAAGACTGGAGAAGGGTGGGAAAATGTTTATGATTTTACATAACTGTTACGTGGAAAAGGGAGGAGACAGAATTGCATTTAGGGCACAGTTAAAACGGCCCCCCCGCGCCCCCCACCAAAAGAAAATATTTTGATTGAAGGACTGAGTGATTTTTCCTCACTTCTGTGTATTTTTACAATTTTCTTTAATGAATATAATTCTAAAACAAACAAAAATGAGAGCATTCTTTCAGAATCCTGGCCACAGCAGCTACAGAGAGGGGTACAGCATGGAGAAATGAAAGCCAACCAGTGAAATGCGAGAAACCTCCTTCCTCCTCCTCTCCCTGCAAGCAGGCTGATGGTCGGAGGGCTTGGGTCTGCAGAGGCAGCCGCAGAGCATAGAGTTGCTGAGCGTTCCGGCACGCTTGGGGGAGTTCATCCCTTCCTTCAACCGCCTGTGAACGGAGTCGGCACTGTTTTCCTCATGCCTGCTCTGCAGATGGGGAAACTAGACTTGGAGAAGCTGGCCAGCCAGCCAGAGTCCACGGCAAGCGAGGGACGGAGCTCGCTGCTCCCGTTTCCACTGACGGCTGGCAAGGCCACAGGGGTCTCACGTCGCCTTCCTAACCCCTGCCTGTCCATCATCCCCTGTCCTTCTGCAGGGGTGGAGTTCGTGGTGCCCAGGACTGGGTTTTACTGCAAGCTGTGTGGGCTGTTCTACACCAGCGAGGAGATGGCGAAGATAAGCCACTGTCGCAGTGCTGTTCACTACAGGAACTTACAGGTAACCAGCGCCTTCCTTGCCGAGCAACCAGGGACTCCCTGGTCTCTGTGTCTGGGAGTTTCCATTTCCTTCCACCACATGGAGAACTGCTCTTTCCTCAGGCTTGACTCCGCCAGGCTGCTACACATGGTGGCTGCCTCCCCTGAGCTCTTGGGGCATCTGTCTCTCCTGGAGTACTCACAAGACATTCTGTTCGGGCCTGGATTTGGGGGTATCTGCCTCTCTCTGGCCTGAGTAATTCAAGCTAGCCATCACCTGGTCCATGGGTGAGGCTGAGTCCTGTTCACAAGACTTGGATGTTCCAGAGGCAGAGATTTCTCTAGATTTCTGTTCCCCCATGCAGTATCCCTGTTTGCTAGAATAAAAATCACTGTTTTGTCCTATTTAAATCTATCCTGCAGCTCTTAATTGCAGGCATACTAGGTACAGACGCTGCTCTAGGCACTGGAGATAAAACAGCGACGACGACAACAAATCAGACAAAAATCCCTGCCCTCCTGGGGCTTCCATTCTAGTGCAGGAGATAAGCGCTAACTAAAATAAGAGTTAAAGTATAGTAACAGGGGACGTATTGAAAATAGTCTACATACCAGATTTCATCCAATGTAAGGTGCTGTCGGTTGTAAGATACGCTCCCATTTCTCGGAGACCAACAAGAAAAAAAAAATGTTGCAATGGTGAGACTCCATCAATTGTAAAATACATCTCAATTTCAGAGATGTGAATATGTGGGGAAAAAACCCTCATCTTAAAATCAGAGAATTACAGGAATATGTTCTATAACTAATACCCCTAATATGTAGCGTGTTGGAACAGCTGGGGTTTAGTAACTTAATGGAAAGCATGGTATATCAGATGCCCGGGAGAAATAGTTCATGGCACCTCATGTTTTTACTACAAGGAGTCAGACTGGTGTTTTGACACAGGAGGCCTCAACTAGGACAGACCCTCATGGTGGCAGCATGCCCTAATTCCTGAGCAGGCATTACTGTCACAATTAAATTGTTGGAGGAGCTGATCTAGCATTTCTTAGCCAGAGATGTGAAATAGAATCACCTGGACAGTGTTTTGAAAGTATATATATACTAGGTTAGATACTTGGTAGAATTTGGGGGCAGGGGTCCAGGAATACATAATTTCAGAAAGTTCTCCATATGAGTCTAATGTGCATTCCTAGTTAAGAAATGCAGATATGGGCCAACTCTTTTGTTTTATGGCTAAGGGAAACTGAGACCCGGAGAAGCTATGTGATTTATCCAAAGCCATGCAGATGGTGAGTTACTAGGCTTGGGAACAGATTGCCTGATTCTTTTTTTTTTTTTTTTTTTTTTTTAATTTTTTTAACGTTTATTCATTTTTGGGAGACAGAGACAGAGCACGAGTGGGGAAGGAGCAGAGAGAGGGAGACACAGAATCTGAAGCAGGCTCCAGGCTCCGAGCTGTCAGCATAGAACCCGATGCGGGGCTCAAACTCACGAACTGTGAGATCATGACCTGAGCCGAAGTCAGACTCTCAACCGACTGAGCCACCCAGGCGCCCCCTTTTTTTTCTTTTTTAAGTTTATTTATTTATATTGAGAGAGAGCAGGTGAGAGGCAGAGAGAGAGGGAGGGAGAGAATCCTAAGCAGGCTCCATGTAATCAGCACAGGGCTCAATGTGGGGCTCGAACTCACAAACCTCAAGATCATGACCTGAGCCCAAGTCAAACATTTAACCGACTGAGCCACTGAGGTGCCCCCAGGTTGCCTGATTGTTAATCACTTTCCTTTTTTTTACTCTATTAAGCTGATCTTGCAAACCGAGGCCCATAATAGCATAGCCTGTGTCACCATCTGTCATTGGCCATGCCCAAACTCATGTCATTTAAACCTCTTGATTTCCCTCTGGGGAGCAGCTGCTCTGTGGACAAGGAAGCTATGGAGCCTGGGGCCCAAATCCTGCCCTCTCCTGGGGGAGCTCGGTGAAGGCCTGACCTGGCCAGACCAAGGATTCAGACTGGGCTCCACAGGGCCAGTTGAGGGCAGCCATCTACTCTGAAGACATCCTCCTCTTCCACTCCAACAAGATAAAATCCATAGAATGGCAGGGCTGAATGGGGTCTTGGAAATCATCTGGTCCTGATTTTCCCAAACTATGGTCCCCATACCAGCTAGCATCTTTTAAAAATGCAGCTTCCTGGACCCACCCTACTCCTGCTTATTCATTCTTTCCAGGGCTGGCCCTGAGAATACTCATTTAAAATATCTTTCTAGCAAGTTCTGATACCTCGACTTGAGAACTTTTGATCTCATGTGGCATTCTCAGCTGGATTATGTAGCTCTCAAGGAGGCCACACAGCTCAAGGTCATTCAGGAAGTTAGGATAAGTATAGGCTTGCCAGGGCCTCTGATTCTAAATCCTGTATTCTTTTCCAGGGCAGTGGACTATACTATGTTCCGGGCCTATGGGCCAAGCCCCCAGGCCACCTTACCTCCCCACAGCAGGCCAGAGCCATTCCTGCGGTCCCCAGGCACGTCAGGACCAGACATGGGCTAAGCCTTTTAGGCCTGCCAACTGTGGATCAGGTTTCCCTGGTACACCTGTTGGGGAGCTGGGAGCCTCCACCGCGGGCTTCCCAGATAAAGTTTCTGTCAATGGCCTTGACAGAATGTCTCTTGTCCACACAGCCTCGCCCACCCCACACTACCCCGAGTTACACGTGGGAAAAGTGAAGAATTGAGACCCGAGTAGCAGGTGCTGCTCACACCTGAGTCAGGCAACTTATAAACTTAGCAGCACCAGGAGGCCTTGAGGTGGGGGTGAAGGATTACTCTTTGAGGTAGGAGGCAGCCTCCATTCTCTCTGTGCATTCTCTCACAGCTACTGCTGTGCCCCCACCGCTGGTCACAGCCCTGAGATAACCCACCCCGAGTGGCCTGGAACAACGGGTGGGGTCAAGTGCTTGAGAGGAAAACTAGGGGCGACTGGGTGGCTCGGTCGGTTGAGCGTCCAAGTCTTGATTTTGGCTTGGGTCATGATCCCGGGGTCATGGGATTGAGCCCCAAGTAGGGCTCCGTGCCGAACGTGGAGCGTACTTGGGATATTCTCTCTCTCTCTCTCTCTCTCTCTCTCTCTCTCTCTCTCTCAAAAAAAAAAAGAGAGAGAGAGAGAGAGAAAGATAAGCTAGGTGCCTGCCTGGTTGCAGGTCCAGAGCTCACAAGCAGTGCATCACCCACTTGCCTTCCTGAGATGAGGTGGAGGGCAAACCAGGCCTCCATCAGCAGCCTGGCCCACAGGGACCCTTGGTCTGTCTGCCGCCCTCGCCATCGGGCTCACCCACCTCTCAGAGCCAACCAGTCTGTTCTAGAGAGAGCAGGTGGTCTTACGCACATCCCCTCATCTGACCCTCAGAATCACCCTGAGAGGAGGGAAGGCACTGTTTCTCCCACTGACCAGGTTAGCAGAGCCGAGAGCAGATGAGGGAATCAGATGCCTGATGCAACTCATGATAAAGGGCAACATTACAGAGCCGTTTATTCTGTGCCAGGCGCTATGCTAAGTGCTTTACGGTACTTTCCCTGGACCCCGTAGCAACCTTACGTGGTAGATACTGTTACTACCCACACTTTACAGATGTCAGAGACCTTGGGTCACTTGCCTACTGAGAGCTAGGATTTGAACCCAGGTCATCTGATGGCAGAGCCCACACACTTGACCACTGCACTGGACCAAACCCTGCTGACTCCTCACCCAGTGCTCTTTGCACTGCCCCCTGCTGCCCTGGCAATCAGAGGACCCAGCTGGGTCCTCCCTAGGCCTTTCTACTTGTGTCTCACTGCGTGGAATCTAGAATCCCAAGCGTGGCCTGACGTTTGGCTGGGGGCCAGTGATAGTGGTGAGTGTTTGGGAGGCTGTGTGAGCAGCTCCGACTATAGAACAGGAATCCAGCAAAGGACCTCCAGGGCACTCAGCCTGCCCACCCGCCCACCAGGAGACAGGTTGTTAGGAGAGGCTGCAGTGTGTCCTTCACAATCCTTGGACAATCCAAGGACATTGCTTCTCTCCTCCCGGAGGCCCGTTGGTCTAGCGGGCTTCTTCTCCCTCCACCTGTCATACACACAGCCCCTGGGTGCTGAAGCTCTCCTGGAAAACAAGTAGTCTTTGTAATTCAATGAGGTGTGGGTTCTTTTATGTTTATTTATTTATTTTGAGAGAGAGAGAGAGAGAGAGCAAGTGAGTATGAGCAGAGGTGACACAGAGAGCAAGAGAGAGAAAGAAAAAAATCCCAAGCAGGCCCCATGCTGTCAGTGCAGAGCCTGACATGGAGCTCGATCTCACGAACCGTGAGATCGTGACCTGAGCTGAAATCAAGAGTCGGACGCTTAACCGACGGAGAGACCCAGGCACCCCTAAATGAGTTTCTATAAGAAAAACAGAGCAGTGCTGGCACTGGATAAGGGCTTTGGAATTGTTTGCTGTCGTTAGGATCTGTGTTTTACATGTCTTCTGCAAGAATCATGCATTACTTGTAAACTAACACAAGGAGTTGGGGTGGGGGAGCTTAGCTTGGGTCCGGTAGCCTCAGAAGGATCTGGGGAGGGTAGGGAGGGGGTCCCACCCACTGGGAGACAAGATAGGAGAAGAGGCTAAGATACCTCCCTTTTCTCTCATTTCCTTTCTGGCCAGGTCACCGCTAACCCTCTCCCTTCCCTTCCCTGTCTTCCGCTGCAGAAGTACTTGTCCCAGCTGGCCGAGGAGGGCCTCAAGGAGACCGAGGGGGCAGGCAGCCCAAGGCCCGAGGACAGCGGAATCGTGCCGCACTTTGAGAGGAAGAAGCTCTAGGCCCCTGCAGCGGCTTCAGCCGGGAGAGGACGGCCTTCTGAGGCGGGGCCTTCCTGACATCCTGGACAGGAGCTAAAGCCTGGGAGGAAGGCAAACCAGGCCGCCCGAGCTTTTTCTCGGAGACTCATGAAATCGCCCCTCAAGTGTCTCCCTGGTGAGAGCTGTCACCTCGTGTGTCCAGCGGCCGAGCGCTACCCTCTCTCTCCCCGTTGATTCTTGTTTCCTTCAATTTGCTTCTCTTCTTTCCCCTCCTCCTCTCACCTTCTGTGCCAAGGGTCATTTGTTTTTCATAAAACCCAACTTCTCAGGGATTTTCACAGTGTCCAAATTCTTGGTGGCCAGCCGGATCAACCAAGGAAGAGATCTCACAGAAACCCCTGGGTCAAGAACCACTTCGGGGAGCCTGGAGCATTTTCCCTGCCTGGCGTTCTGAGCAGGGGAGCCGAGTCAGGCCCTGCAGTCCCGGAGAGGGGGGCACCCTAGACCATCCGTTGGCAGAAGCTGGGAGTTTCTCCAGCAGGACCACTTTTGCGAAAAGCCCCCATTTTTAATGACTCTTTCATCGTCTCAACTATTCTAGAAGCCCATCAGATTCATGCCTTAAAATAAAGTTAATGAATTTCACAGAGGAGGAAAACCACTCTTCATTTTGGAACCTCTGTTAAGTCCCCCGCCACCGCCCACCGCCCCACAAAGTTAGTTCTGTCCTCAGGATTTCAGGAGGTACCAGGGTTGGTTCTGTTCCAGACAATGAATTTGGTGTAGATTCACTTCAATAAAAAATTAAAACAGTAGTGTCTTTTCCCTTCAGCTGAGACCGTAGTTGGTGTGGGCTTGGGTCAGATGCTGGCCTCCCAGCCATGGGTCATATTGCTTGAGAGACACGTAATAAGGAAATGGTATCTGTCTTTGACTCGCTCTTGGTGCCTGCACTCTGGGCCCCAGCAGCCTCTCAGTGGGATGGTTTCTAAAATGGTCTTTGTGGGTGGGGGGCGGTAGAGAAGCTAAGGAAAGAGCAAGGCTGCAGGACTGAAGAGCAGCATTTCGGGATTGCCAAGTATTTATAGGTGGGCAGGAGGTCAAGGGCATTTCAGAGGGCCCCATGTGCAGACTTTGATATGGAGTGTTATGAAGAACAGAACTTTTCTTCCTGCATGGTTTTCTGATTCTAGAGGTCAGTGCCTTCAGGCCCGAGACTAGAGGGTCTGATATTCCATCGGGAGCATTTGGGACAGAGGTGTTAGGCTTGGCCACAGCTGTAGGGAAGACCTCAAGAAGGTAAGAGGGGAGCCTTGTGCTGTTTCCATAAGCTAATAAGCTACTTCCCTGGCTCAGCCCCTAGAAGATGGTTCCTATGTTTCTATTCCTGACCACAGAGAGAGAGAGAGAGAGACCAGGAAGGGATTGTTTGTTTTCTATTATTTTTTGCAATTTTTATAGTAGGTGAGATTTTTTTATGGTAGATACCTATACTGCACATTCTGTCCTCTGCACTAATGGTGAAAGAATAGAAAAATCATCTGAGTTTGACACTGACATTTTATCAGTAAGTCTGAGGCACGGAGAAGAAAGAAATGTAGAATATAAAATGTATAAAATGATCCTGCGTAAACCTTGGGGCACATGGTCACTGGTGAGAAGAGTTGCGGGGAACCTGTCAAAGAGAACAGTGAAGGCAAGTACCCGAGGCAGACCAGCCAGCCCCTGGGCATGAGCAGTGAGAGGCTGGAGGAAGCAGGATGCCTGACCTTGGCATTAGGCCATCTGGGGGCCTCGGAAAGGTTGGTGTCTCCAAGAGAGTGGGCTCTGAAAATGGTGGCTCAGCTCTAGCTGCCTCCACAGGTTTTTACCTGGTGTTCTGGAGACCAGCCTCCTCCATTTCTGGGAAAATCTCTGGCCCTATTTGTCTTTCCTCCCACCTGGGGGATGTCTAGGGTCAGCTCCCTGGCCTCCTCGGGAACCTTGCTGGGAAAAGTCTACCACCTCCATCAGAGGCTGGAACTGAGCATTTTCAGAGAAGTTGGCAGTCTTTTCTCCCAGCAAAGTGGAAGCTGACCCCACCGGCTCATCCCCGCAGCACTGTTTCCATGGAAACCAGGATAGCTGTTCAAACAGCCTCATTCCCAAGTAGCGCAATGGCTCCCTTGCTGATAGACTGACCTTCTCCATATTGCAAATCTGGCAAGAGCCCCTGGGAGGGAGAGAGGAGAGGCTCTCTGCGTTCAATCAGAACCTTCAGTTTAAAAATCATCTAAGATTCTGTATTGGTGTATATATATATATATATATACATATATATTTATTTCTATTTATTTTTATACAATTCCATTGGCATGGTCCTTTACCCACTCCATAATTTGCACTCCTCGCTCCTACATGTGTCATACACAAGGCAGTATTAAAGAAAACCAGGAAAATACTGATCTATTTTTTAAAGCTTTTCTTCAGTGTTTGTCAAACATTTCAAAGTGTCTCCCCAAAAAGCTTGTTTGAGAGCAGCTGCTACCTTGAGCAACAGATTCATTTGTACCCTGGGTTAAGATACCAAAAGGCCGATGTACTTTTCATTGTAAACACCCAAAATAAAGTATATCCAGATGTTATTCCCAAAGAATTTGGTAGATTTGATGTTGGTGTGAGAACAGCCATTACTATCCGGGTTTCCCTTTCTTGGACAAGTGTAAGGCTGTGATCTGTTAGAATGTACTTGAACTGGACCAGAGTTTGTTTTTTGAGCTTATGAGAAAAAGAAAAAGAAAAACACTAGTTAGGCTTGAACTTGTAAAGTATTGGAATTTGTTGAGTGTCTTATAAATTGTCATCGCTTTTCCTGATCTGTATAATTGACTGCCATGTTTGTTTTTACAAAAAGAAAAAAAAGATTTTTAATAAAGAGAATTTGAAAGCTTGTGGGTAGCTGTCGGTCATGCAGGGATCCTTTGACGTGTGGCTGGGGGAAGCTCATTGAGCACAGAGATTGGTATCTGGTCCCTCTCCGAATCTAGAATGTCTCTAAAGCGTTGAGCAGAAAAGATACAACAGCTTCTACTTGGAGCTCGGGAATCAGAGATTCTTAGGGGTAGACCTCCAGAAGAGTTAAGCCTGGGAGAGTGGGGAGCTGCTGTCCCTTTTGAAGTATCAGGTAGAAAAATCTCCTGGCCTCTTATAAGCCCCTCATTCCTACTGCCCAGTGCCCCGACTCTTCTAGTGGGCTGAACAACATTGTCCTGCACCAGGACAAGTTGGCTCGTTTCTGGCCATTCCTTCAGCTGATGGTTGATGCCCAGCCCGGGCACCTGTTAGCCCTGTGACTTCCTAAGTCCTGAGTTCTCAGGCATAAAGGGGGATTATAGTATAAATCACCTCTGGGTTGTTTCAGGTGTAAGGTAATTGCTGGTGAAAACACGTGGTTCGCTGCGTAGCCCTGAACCTTGTTTCCTTTTGGAATGTTAAGCTCTTCCTCAGCCATGTCTTCTAGCAAAACAAGGCCAGTCTCCCGGGCCCAGTTGGCCAGTTCTTTGAATGGCCTGGAACCTTGTGTCGGGCCCTTCCCTCCTGTTGGCAGTGTTTCCAAGTCAGCGGGGAGGGGCTGGACAGTCTGGCCCTAGAGGGCAAAGTGAGTGGGGCCGCCTGTAATTAGCTACAGCACATTGTAGATCTGAGGAAAGTTCCTGTCAAGCCTGTTGCTCCCAAGCCCCACCCTCAGCCTATTGTGGCCATCTGGGAGCTGAGCTCAGGCCTCCACTTCCCAACCAGGAGGGGTGGAGAAGCATCCTTCCCTGCAACTGCTGGCTGTGCCCCAGCTGGCCAAAGCAGTGAAGGGGCCTGGAGCTTGTCCTCTGCCCCAAGTTCGGGATCCAGGATGTCTGGGTATGTCCCTGGTGCCAGGCCCAGCATGTCGCTCCACGAGGCATAGCTCTTGGGGCGGGGGGAACTTGCACACTGTATTCTGTAAGATGGCCCTCCCTGGAGCTGTGCAGTGGAGATGTCCTGCCGGGAACTCTGTGAATTGCAGTTTTCCTGCCCTTGCCTGAGTGTTCCCATTTTCTCTCTGATATTCTTAAAGGCCCTAGAACCTGGTTCTGAGCCAGTCTACCAAGCTGGAGCCCTGATATTCAGACCCACTCTCTGTGCTTACTTCTCTTCCAAGGATCAATGCCAGACTGCCCCTGGTTCAACTCTGCCATGGCCTAGACGTTGAGGTTGCTTCTCATAGTCCCTGACTAGGCCAGGCCACTTGGGATACTGATCTTGCCCACCCCCCCCCCCCCCACCTTGGAACATCATTAGCAAGCAACTGTTGACCGTCCGCAGAGGCAGTAGGACATCTGGACTCACCCCCAACAGCCCTTCATTCTCCTTTCCCACTACAAAGGAGCCTATCCCAGCCGGATTTCCAAGCAGGTCAGAACCGGAGGGACACAGGGACTGTCAAGTCCTGGTCCTTTTTTTCGCAGGTAAGAAAACTCAGGCCCAGAGAGGAGAAGTGATTTGCCTAAGGGGACACAGCTTAGATCAAGGCGAGCATCCAGATGACCCGGGTGGTCCTGCTGAGGACCCCCAGGGATCTAGGTTGTTTCAGTTAGATTCTTCACGAATTTTCCAGGCCCAGCCCTAGCTTGCATTTGGACTCTCAGGGAGAACTCAAGACAAATCACTGTGTTTTATGCTTTGGGTGTATCCAAATCACCTGGGGAACTTGTTAGATATACAGATTCCTGGCCCATCTATGGAGACTCTGTCTCCTTAGGTCATAGGAGCACGTGGACGCTTGCATTTTAGCAAGGCTGTGGGTGGTTCAATGCAGGCGGAGTCCTCTGCTCACACTTTGAAAACACTTCCCTCGAAGTCAACCAGGGACTTCCCCAGCAGCGCCCGGAATAGAAGGGGCATTTATTTTGCTGGGGGAAGGGCAGGCAAGATGTGAATGGAGATCATTCAAGGTAGAAGAGACACCAGCGCGAAAGAGGCTTGAAGGAGGATTCTCATGGCCACGGCAGACGGAGATGGTGGCAGCTGGTGGTGGAAGGGGTGGTCACCAGACTGGGTGTGGGGCACGTGTCAGGATTTTTTCAGTTGGATTTATACCGCCTGTGCTCAGGCAAAAGTCCGTCTTCCAATGGTCTCTTTGTCCTTATTAATGGCTGAGGATACTGGTTAGTAAGAAGACTCCCTGAGGGGCGCCTGGGTGGCTCATTCGGGTGAGCGTCCGACTTCGGCCCAGGTCATGATCTCGCCGCTTGTGAGTTCGAGCCCTGCGTTGGGCTCCATGCTGACAGCTGGGAGCCCGGAGCCTGCTTAGGATTCCGTGTCTCCCTCTCTCTCTCTGCCCCTCCCCTGCTCACACTCTGTCTCTCTCTGTCTCAAAAGTACATAAACATTGAAAAAAAATTATAAAGAGAAAAAGAAGAAGACTCCCTGAGATTTGCTGATAGCTCTGCCCTCTGGGCAGAGAGCTGTGCACAGTCAGCAGGCCTTTTGGGGGACTGGAGTCCCACAGGACAGGGGCATCCCCCAGGGCCATGTCACTACCAGCGAGGTACCGTGAGGCTCGCACACTCTTTCTCCCACCATGAGAGCCACCACTAACACCAACATTAGCCCCAGAGACTAGCGAGCAGGTCTATGTGCCACACTCAGTTGTGCTCTCTTGGCCCGGTCATTGTCATTCTCCCATTTCACAGATGGGGCAAATGAAGCTCAGGGACCCAAAGTGGTTTGTCCTAGGGGTCAGAGAGCCAGTAAACGACGAGTTGGGGCTCAAATCCAGGTCCGTGTGACTCTCAAACCATGCTTTTAATGACTCTTCTCCACTGACTGTCTCAGGGCTGGAGTCTTCTGTTCCCACATCTCCCTAAAGCCTCTAGAGCAGGCCCACCAGGAACAGCGGGCACGGGATGATGGGAGAGCCCGATTTAGCTGTCCTCAGGTCTTATGACTGACACCTGGGTTGCTAAATTCCTGAAACTGATCTCAACACCTGCCCTCCTTAGAAAGTAACTAAAGGCAGGCCCCACTGGCCCCCCTACAGAAAACAGACCGGAAGGCCCCACGCACGGAAGGAGCAGTTTCTTCCTGTCCCCAGGTAGCAGAGCTTGCCAGGGGAGCTGGATCTAGGGGTGAGAGGGGGAGCAGGGCCCAGGGGTGGGGGGCTGCTTCAGTTCCTCCTGCTTCAGGGAGGGGAGGAGAGCACCGTGGTCTCCGTTTTCGGGTAATTTGGGGGTACAAGGATGTGATCAAAAGGGGATTTCCCATGACCCCAGCATGCCGGCCTGCCTTTGCCCTTTCAACCTCTCTTTCCTGAGTGAAACTTCATTGTTTATTTACCCACCACCTCTTGCCAACAAGGAGCTGAGATGATATACAACCCAGGCCACGTGTGACCGGATTAAACCAACAGAAAAAAACATTTCTTTTTAATATTTGTTTTTGAGAGAGAGAGAGAGACAGAGCATGAGCAGGGGAGGGGCAGAGAGAGGGAGACACAGAACCCGAAGCGGACTCCAAGCTCCGCGCTGTCTGCACAATATCCCATGCGGGGCTTGAACTCAAGAACTGTGAGATCATGACCTGAGCCGAAGTCTGACTGAGCCACCCAGGCGCCCCTATCAACAGAAAAATTTTAGGTGAGGGCTGAGAAAAGTTGAAGGCGGCAAGTACGTGAGTTGTAAGGGCTGATGGAGCCATGGTGAACACGCATGAGATTTGACTGGGAGCCTCCTGGGAGCCAAGGCAAAAGGAGGAAGCAGTGTCCAGTACTTGGCTTTCCCTGTTAGAAGGAGTGTTCCAGTTGATTTGGGGAAATTGTTCTACTCGACTCTGTATTCTAGAATTCTCTTACGGGACTGTATATGATGTGGGCAGAGACACTGAGAGCCTTGGAGAAGATCCTTAGGTAGCTGGCAGCCGTACACAGGAGAACAGACCAGTGGATGATTTCTAGTCTGTGTGAACGGGTTCCTCATGTCAGGATGACACTTCCCAGCGTCAAAAGACCTGATCTTTGCACATGCCTGCCTAGCCCACCTGAGCCAGTTGTGCTGGCTCAAATTTGTGGGTTTTTTTTTTTTTTTTCCAAACCGTTTTTCAAATTTCTCCTGGTACTTAGCTGATCTTCCAGGAGCCAAGTCCGTAGGACAAGGAGGAGGCTGCTGCTGTCATCCCTGTCACCTGCCACCCCGTCGTTCTGGGTGGGGATCCTGCTGGTCTGGGTTCTGGGAACACCTCGCAGACATTTACTCTTTGGGGTTCTCCACTGGGTCTGACACCACCAGGAGGAAGCCCAGCCTGACTGGGAAGCACTGACTCCTTCAGGCTGATCCTTGGGCCGCCGCAGACCTGTCTGATGAGGACCGACCCTGGGAGGAGGGGTTCAGAGGGCACCTCCGGTTTGCAAGACAAGAAGGGAGAGAACTTTCCAGTTCAGAGGCAGGTGCCTGGGCTGAGAATCGGGACCCTTGGGTCCCTGTGTCAGAGCCGCAGTGAATTCACTCAGGCTTGGGCAAATGTCTACCTCCTGCCACCTCCATCTGCCCCTCTGCCCATTTGACCTGTGTCTTGTGCTTGCCTGAGGTTGTTGGAGCCAAAGCGAGACACGGAGGGCTGGGGGAAACGGCTCCCCGTCGGTCACAAGGGGCGGTGGTCTGTCTGTCCCAGTACTTCCCACAGCGCCAGTGCAACAGGCCCCGGGGCCTGTCTGGAGATAGGGTGCTGTTCCCGTGCGCCCCCCCATGCCCCCCGCCCGGCTGGGGCTGCATCTGTGGGTGCTTCCTCACTCGCCACCCCGGTCTCTGCGTTCTGCCCCTTGGGTGCCTCCGCCAGGCACCTCACCTCGTAATGCCTGCATCATCTCCGCCCACTTCCCGCCCCCATAGCCACCGTTCTGGTTCGGCCCTGTTCCATGCCTCATCCTCCCCAAACAGGCCCTTCTCAGCTCCTTGTTTTTACACGTGGTCTTCCCCCTGGCTGGAACACCCTTCCCCCGCTTGGAAACTATGACTTTCTTTAACATGCTAGGTGAGTGTTACCTTCTTTACGAAGCCTTCCTTGACTCTCTTTGACCTCCTTACAGGTGTTACGGCTCCCCTGCTGTGTCCCAGGACACGGTCCCTCTTTCACAGGTTGTCCTTGGGATCAGTTTATGGGTGGGGTCTACATTAGCCGGTGAGTCTCCAAGGGCAGAGAGTGTGTCCCACCGCCTCTGCGCCTGCCACAGAATAGGTATCGGTGACTGTTAGTTGAAGGACTAAGCAGCCCCCTTGTCCATCCTCGTCTCTGAGCCCCTGGTCTCTGTTCAGTTACCAGCTGGCTGTTGGAGCAAGATGCGTCCTTGGAGTGGTACCAGGGGGCACCTGCCCCCTGCCCTTGGCTTTGTCCATCCTGCCCTCCAGGGTTCCCACCCACTGGGAGGCAGCTCTGGCTGTTGGAGACACAAGCCTGGCTTAGATTGCCCGAAGTTTGGCCTTTCAACAGTTGGATTCTTCTATAGCCACAGAGCTGGGCTTCCTACGCCAGCTTCATCCCTCCGTGTCCCCAGGGGTGTCCCCTCTCCAAACCTATCTGTCCTCACTGTGCGTCCCCACCTAGCCAGGCCCACCCAGTTCTCAGGGACCTTCCGCAGGCAGGGCTGGGAACAAAGCACGGTTTATGACAGTTGTGTCAACACTGGGGGGATGGCCTGGGTTCACCCTGCTCCTTGCAAACCACGCCTGCCTGCCTAGTGCCCGCACCTAATCAGTGCCTCCTGAAGCTGCAGGGGCTGCAGGGAACCTCCCCACCCCCTTCTTTCCTAGCATCTAGAAAACCCTACAGGCTTAGCCCAGTGAGAGGGGATTTCACAGCCCTGGAAGAGAGAGACCTTGGTCTAGATTGGTCAGGCTAGCCAGATGATTAATAATTAAACCTGATCTGTTCCCAGCCACACACACACACACACACACACACACACACACACACACCCTGCAGCCAGGAGTCACCCGAGAACAGGGGCTGAGAAGGAAGCCGGGAAGCTCAGTATGGGCGGCTCCCAACGCCCTGAGGGTGAACATAGCCTTTTAAGAGTCTCAAGGCTCCTCCTTCCCACCTGCCAGAGGTCCTACGAGTCCACTGCCCAACTAAAGCCTTCCTGACTTTTCCCACAGGCTCTGAGCAGGCCTTGGGCAATTCCTAGGGTGCAGCCAGCTTTGATGGCTCTGCCCTGGGGTGGGATTTGCAGATCAGATTGGACTTGGGCTCCACCTGTGTTGACGCTAGATTTCCTCAGCTCCATTGTGAGTTCCTCCTGAGTGGCCTCTCCCCTTTCTTATTTATGTTCCCACTGCCCAGTGCTCTGCAAAGGGCCAGGCACACCCAGCAGGCCCAGCACCAGCTTTTCGTCTGACCTGGGCACAGGGGCAGCGTTCAGCTCAGAGAGGGGGGATCTAGTCAGCCAGATGCATTCCACCCTCACATCAGGGACCCCCTAAGTTCTCTGAATGTCCTTCCCCAGCCACGAGAACCCTGAGACTCCGGGTAGCTGCTGGACAACTTGGAAGCGGAGAACCCCAACACCAGAGCTCAGCCAGGCAGCCAGATTCTCCACTCTGCAGATTCATCGTTTTGGCTTCTCCCTTACTTGTCCCAAGGCCCTAGGGAAGCATGATCTCCTCTCTAAAGACCACCTTCCCAAGCCACATCTCCCCAGAGCTAAGAGGCAGCCCCATCCAGTGGCAGCCATTCTTTTAGCTTATTGACCAGCCTGCTGTGGTTAGTTCTGTTTGGGTAGGTGGGGAGGAGAGGGGTCTCCAGTCTCTGTGGTGTCCTAGCCTCAGGCCAGCCAGCCTGGCCCCCCTCCCTGGGTCTCTCCCATCCCAGGAAAGCAGGCCATCACCCTGGCCCTGCCTTCTCCCCTCCTGGTGATATGGGAGATAGGACAGAAAGGCCTTGGCTAATTGTTTAAGCACAGGTACATATGTGCGCATGTGTTTGCACCTGCGTGCATGGGTGCATGCGTGTGTACATGCATGTGAAGCTTCTGGAAAGCAATGGTCACAGATGGAGGTTCAAAATCTGAGCCTTCCCAGGACGCTCTATCATATTTACACTCCGATCCTGCCCCTTCCCGCTTGGTACACCCATCTCTGTCTAGACCCACACTGTGATCTGCCTGTTCTCTCACTCCTGGCCCAAGAGTTATTCCTCTGGGACTATTCAGAGCCTCTCTCCTTCCTTGCTGAAGAAAACTCTACCTGCCAAACATTTGCCCCTTCTTTTCTTATTAGAGCAGGGCTGGGGGAGAATCAGAGGAGTGTGGCTAGTGTGTGTGTTCTTTATAGATGGCCGAGATTGATTCCCAGAGAGAAGAAGGAAGGAGGGAGAGGGAAAGGGAATGCATTCTCTGTGGGGAAGATGTCAGGGAGGCTCTGTCTTACCCTGGTGGAGAGTAGAGATTCCAAGATGGAGAGACAAAGAGGCTTCTAGCCGGCTGTACAGTATTAGAGAGTTAGAAACCAAAAGAAATGGAAGCAGGGATTTAAGGACACGTTACTACAGATTACATATTTGATCTCATTGTCCTTTGAGTGACCCAAATAACATATTTCGTTTAATCTAAGACAGGATCTGTTGTAAATTTCATCTTTATTTCTTGTTCAAAAAGAAGGAAAAAACACCTGCCAATTAAGTTCTAACAAAGTATTCTTAGCTAATTATTTGTTAGATGCAGCCTGACTTCAGGAATGTCAAAACGTGAAAAATTGCAAGTGTTTAAATATATGAATATGGTACTTTTACTTTAGAGTCTTCAAAATTCCACGACCTGTTGGGATTTATTCTGACTGCAGTCGCGTATGTGCTTGTCCCCAGCTCCACCCCCACCCGTTCCAGGGAAGGACATTGACTTTCATCCTGGTAAGCTTCACTACATGTGCCTGGCACATCGTAGGGACACATTTACTCAATTAAATTTTATGGAGCAACCACATATTCTCAGGGGGGGCTGCAGTCAGAGCCTCTCCAAATGTCTTTGTAAATATTTTCACTTAAATGGCAATCTGAAAGATGGCTAGACAGGGGTGCACACACACAGGCACGCACCGCAGTCTGGAAATCTGGGTTGCCAGATGACCTGATTTCAGTCCTCCTGTGTGTGTGTGTGTGTGTGTGTGTGTTTATGAGGGCCTTGGTGTCAGTGTACCAATTATTCCCATTATCTCAGGCTCTTGGGGAAAGCCTAGTTGGGGACTCCACACACAACACGTGTTTGTGCATGCTGCGAGGAGAAGGGGGAGGTTTTGCAGTGGTTTTAAGAAAGAAACGCTCTCAAAAAAAAAAAAAAAAAAAAAAAGAAAGAAAGAAAGAAATGCTCTCAAGTCACCCGGGTGGCTCAGTCAGTTAAGGGTCCAACTCTTGATTTCAGCTCACGTCATGATCTCATGGTTCATGAGTTCAAGTACTGCATCAGGCTTCATGCTGACAGTGTGGAGCCTGCTTGGGATTTTCTCTCTCTCTGTCTCTCAAAATAAATAAACAACAACAAAAAAAATGCTCTCAAGTAATTGAGAGCATGGGGACAGATCAGATTGCCTACTGAGAAGAAGGGAGGTTTTATGACAGCATCGCCGAAGACTGCCATCATTTAAGGATGCGCAAAGGAGTCTAAGAAAAAGCAGCCAGAGGGGCGCCTGGGTGGCTCAGTCGGTTGAGCGTCGGACTTTGGCTCAAGTCATGATCTCACAGTCTGTGAGTTTGAGCCCCACATCCAGCTCTGTGCTGACAGCTCAGAGGCTGGAGTCTGCTTCAGATTCTGTGTCTCCCTCTCTCTCTGACCTTCCCCCGTTCATGCTCTCTCTCTGTCTCAAAAATAAATAAACATTGAAAAAAAATTTTTTAAATAAAAAGCAGCCCGAGAATCTCCCAGGAGGAAACCTGGGAGAATATGCCATTGAGCAGACCCACGAAAGAGGGAAGAGGTGGCCATCGAAGGTGAATAGTTGAGCTGATTATCTATAATCCTGTTAGATAGATGATAGATAGATAGATAGATAGATAGATAGATAGATTCAGTCATTCTGAGAGTAAACATGTAGAAGATGCAGGGTGTTCAGTGGTAAATGTGGAGAAGGCTGGACAGGTAGAATTGCCTTTGAACCAATGCCATTTTAAAAGTGCAATGACTTGTGTGCCATAATCTCCGTCTATTTGTGGATAGTGTAGACAGTTGTCCTCCATCCCCAGCTTCTGATACGTGGATCCCCTCACCCTTGCTCCACCCCTTACCCCTGGGGGCCCACTAGGTTCCGTTTCCTGAGTCAAGCCTGACCAAGATAGGAAACATAAACAGTCACACTCCACTGTTGTTGAAGGGGGCCACAGTAGAATACTGCCCCTGTAAACACACACACACACACACACACACACACACACACACACACAGAGTTTGACCCAACCCAAGCTTAGCTTACATGGTCCTGCCTGCTGGGCTGAATTAATGTGCTTCCAAACTGTCTGCAGGTCCTGGTGTCCTCAGGGGCTGGGCTCTTGCATGGGTGCCTTCTCCTCAGCTGTGATCCATTTTCCTGCCTGACCCTGGCCTCAGGCTCCCTCAGGAATAGGACTGTCCCGTAGCCCAGACATTTATTGTCAAACTTCTTTTACCCTATTGAACTGTACAAGGTTGTTTTGCCTGTGTAGTATCCCTTCTCTCCTCTGCAGGTGAGGGAACCGCTCCTTGTGAGACCCCATTGGCTGTGATTTGGGTGGGCTGATCTGTCCCATCCTTCTCAGGGTAAAGGGATTTTTTTTCCCCAATTTAATACATTGTTTACTTTGAGGGTAAAGGGATTTTTGGGGGTGTAATCTCCCTGCATGATCTATGAATCGGAATCCAGCAGCTCCTTTTCCTGCCATCTTTCCTACAAACCTTTACATATGGGAGTTAATATCTTCTCTGTGACTTTTGCCAGAACCGTCCAAAACAAACAAACAACAACAGCAACCGCAAAATAGGAAAACAAAATGAAACCCAAACCCACCATACTCCGATTCTGGGACTGCTATCTGTAAGCCTGTGGTTCTGTAGATCCCTGAGGGTCCAGAGATCATTTCAATGGATTCATAAGGTCAAAACTGTTTCTATAATAATATTGAGCTTTCATGTGCCTTTTTCTCCAAGTTGACATTTTCACCAAGAGTGCAAACACAGTGTTAGACAAAATTACTGGTATGTTGGCCTGAATCAATGTAGTGGCACCAAAGTGAACTTGTAGCCATTGTATCCTTCACTGCCACACATGTGCAGGGAAAACAAAGCCAGTTTCACTTAAGAAATCTCTTGATGAAGCAGTAAAAATGATTAACTTTATTAAGCCTTAACCCTTGCGTACACACGTTTCTAATATTGTGATGTGATGAAATGGAAAGTACCCATAAAGCTTGGGGGAGCCGTGAAGATAACACCACTCAGACCTCCCGCTAGGGGAGCGTCTGCTGTTCTCTGAATCCACCGCCATGTTCTTGCCACGGCCACGCTTCTCTCCGTCTGCTCCCAGCCAATGATCACGCATCAACACAAGTTCATTCTTGACATGGGATTCCAACACCGGGTGACTTTGGCTTGAAGACCCTTCATTGGCCCGACTGAATCTTTGTTGAACTCTACACTGCCATCTGAGACGTTTCTTCTCTCCTTTCCCCGGGTTAGACCAGTATGGTGGCCAAAGGGTCTCCTTGCTTCTCTAGCTCTTCTCTCTCTTTTTCCTTCACAGGTGATCTCCCCATCATGCCCATCCAAGCTCTCCTTGGGATCTGTTCCTGAGAAGTCCTACGTGTACATAAAGCTCTTCTACTGCATAACAAAATACTACGATTGTCTCATGAAAACCACCCATGTGATTGCGCCGTGAGTTGAGCCAGTGACTTTTTTCATAGAATACCATTTTGACTGAAAAGAATGACTGACTGGCAGACTGTGGTTATTCAGACTTGGTGTGGGGCAGACGTTTCCTCAGAAATGAACGAAGTGAGCTTGCCATTTCAAGGAAAACAAATGGTAGTTTTGTTGTCAACAATCAAATTTGAGCTCTGAAGCACAAATTGGAATTTTGAAAAGTCCTGTATCTTCACCATGAGCTCAACGGTTTCCCAATGCTCACTGGCTTTTCTGGTGAGATAGGGGGTGATACTAAATGATGGGATGTTGTGTAATGAGATGGGTCAACATTGGAAGATTTGCAAAACTCAGTGAACCAATACTTTTCAAATAACCCATCCGTGATGTTTTAAAAATCATTCACGGGTGGAAGTCTTATTAAAGTGAAGGACAGATCAATGGATTTTATTATATTTTACTTTTTTTTTTTAGATTTTTTATTTTTAAGTAATCTCTTCACCCTACACGGGGCTTGAACTCACAACCCCAGGATCAAGGGTCGTGTGATCCACCGACCCAGCCAGCCAGGCACCCAGATCAATGGATTTTAATGTAACAGAATATGAAAAGTTTATTGATATGGCTTCAGATTCCCCATTGCTATGACTACCCTTTAGTAACTACTGTTCCCTTCAAGGTCCTTCTAGACAGACTAAGAATCAAATTGACATGAGACAAATTAACAGAAGAAAATCAAATGTGGTAGTATACGTACAAGGAATCCATACAAACATGGGAATTCCAAAGACAGGCAAATGAGGTATATATGTCATTCTGAACAAAAAAGAAGGAGGTAGGGGTCTGGATATCCAAAGGGAAAGAATACAATCCTTAGGAAGAATGAAAAAGAGTAAATGTTTGGTGAACAAATGTTTGCTGGGCCACTCAGAAACAATGGAAAAAACAGAGGACTTTGACCAAACAGGGCTTGCCAGGTTCCTCTCTGGCCTATACCTAGTTCTGATCATAAAGCAGTGATCTACGGTGATAGCTCTCTTCTTGGAAAGGGTCCTCTTTCTAAATTCTTTTTAGGCCATTGTTGGAGGTAAAGAACTTTTCCTGAATCTCCTGGGTTTTGATTGCTTTTTAACTCAAAATAATCTTGTTTTAATTTTTTTTTTTTAACGGTTATTTATTTTTGAGACAGAGAGAGACAGAGCATGAACGGGGTAGGGTCAGAGAGAGGGAGACACAGAATCCGAAACAGGCTCCAGGCTCTGAGCTGTCAGCACAGAGCCCGACGCGGGGCTCGAACTCACGGACCGCAAGATCGTGACCTGAGCCAAAGTCGGCCGCCTAACCGACTGAGCCACCCAGGCGCCCCTAACTCAAAATAATCTTTATGCTAAAGTGGCCCATCCTGGGGCAGCCTGCCCTTGGCCCCCCGTACTACCATTGAATTTTGGTGTGGTATCCAAAAAGCATTACCACAATTATCTGAAAAAGTTATTAAAATATTCTTCCCTTCTCTACCCACATATCTTTGTAAGGCCAGATTTTATTCACATACTTCAACCAAAACAACATATTGCAACAAAATGAATTCAGAAGTATATAGGAAAATCCAGCTATCTTCTCTTAATCCTAAAATTAAAGAGATTTGCAAAAATGTAAAAACAATGACACTCTTCTTAGTAAATACTGTTTGTTCTGGAAAATATTTCCTCATAAGAATGTGTTCTTTAAATTCACATGTAATACATTTCTTATTGTTTTTTTAAATGAATTATGCATGTTTTAAATTTTTTCTCAGTTTTATTTTCTACTGTAGTTAAATATTTATAGCTAGAGTGCACATAATCAGGGACACTTAGACGGTTAAGTATCTGATTTTGGCTCAGGTCAAAAACCTGTTTTTCTCTCTCAAAAATAAATAAATGTTAAAAAAATTTTTGTTTAATGTTTATTTACTTTTTGAGGGGAGAAAGAGAGAGTGAATGTGAGCAGGGGAGGGGCAGAGAGAGACAGAGAGACAGAATCTGAAGCAGGCTCCAGGTTCTGAGCTGTCAGCACAGAGCCCGACCCAGGGCTCGAGTTCACGAGCCATGAAATCATGACCCGAGCCAAAGTCGGACACTCAACCGACTGAGCCACACAAGCTCCCCCAAAATAAATAAATATTAAAAAAAAAATTTTTTTTAGAGTGCACATAATCAAAAGTTCTTTGGGGTCCTACATTGTTTGAAAGAGCTGCTAGAGAATGACTGTTTATAAGGTGAGACAGACAGCTGTCCTTTTGTCATCATGTGGCAAGAAGCTGTCTGAAAAGGAAGGCAAGCAGAACTGAGAAACAGAGTCAGAGTCCAGATATATAAATATTTGGACCAAATTCCTGGGTGGCATGACTGCAACACTGAAGAAGACGTTCCAGTTATGAAAGGCAATGACTTGTTTGCTTTGCGTTAGCTGGAATGAGTTGGAATTATGTCACATGCAACCAAGGATACTGACCAATAGCCCCATTTGTCCAATGGGCTGGCCCAAGGCTCCCTGTCCTTGACTCCCGCCTACACTGGACACCCCTGGACTCTGTACTTTTTGTTGTTTTTAATTGATAAATGTTTAATTTTTGAAAACCTGTCAACTAGTCTCCTGTAATTCAACTGATCTCATATGTAGGTATATACATTTTATTGTAATGTGGGATTCTTATAATGTGGATTAGGACCTCTAAAGCCCCAGAGACCCTTAAAATGTCCCTCCTCCCCATTAATTTCTTGATCTGTCACCACTGACTTTATAATGGGCCTATATACAATATCATCTGTAATGGGACCCTCCACTCTATATACCTTGCCACCTGCCATCATCCCAGTACAAACATTCACATGCACATGAATCACCTTAGGGATCTTACAAAATGCAATAGGCCTGAGATTGTTTATTTTTAACAGGTTCCCGGGTGCTCCCCTATGCTTCTGGTCCATGTCTAGAGTGCTGTGTGTCAGTAAACTCATTATTCTCAGGTTTGACGCTTTCAGTTTGTACTCTTCCTTGGGTCCCAAAGGCCCAGAACACGCAGTGAGTTGTGCTTTTATTAATCCAGGAGCTTTAATTGGGCAAGCTTTGAAACTGACAAGTGGCATGAGCCACTTGGCCAATGACAACCCGGTTAACAGCCTACCATCCCTATTTTTAAAGTCAAAGTAATTGTATGCACCCAACATAAAAAGTCAAATAGTGCTAAAAGGTTTATTTTAAAAACTGGCACTTCTGGGATGCCTGGGTGGCTCAGTCAGTTAAGCGTCTAACTTTGGCTCAGGTCATGATCTCACAGTTTGTGTGTTCGAGCCCCGCATCGGGCTCTGCACTGATAGCTCAGACCTTGGACCCTGCTTCGGGTCCTGAGTCTTCCTCTCTCTGTCCCTTCCCCTCTCTCACTCTGTCTCTCTCTCAAAAATAAATAAACATCAAAAAAATAAATAAATAAAAATAAATAAATAAAAAATAAAAAACGGCACTTTCTTGTGCCTCCCCACCTCCCACCGGCTCCCAACCACTCTCCGTTGTTTCAGCTGTTCCTTCAGATATTTAACTCCATGTTTCTAAATAATATGCATACGCACATTCATTCTTGATAAGTGAATTTTAAACACTATCTATTGACTTCCTTGGATGATTCGATAATTTTAGCTTGCTTACACTCTTCTGAACCTCCCTTCCTCCCATTCCAAATGGATATTTGTGTTTTTATTGTAATTAAGTAGATATGAATCACTCGTGAGCCAAGTAGCAAACTGCGATCACATTCCCTTTCTTATATATATATTTTGTTAATCATTACCTCTTTCCGTTGTTATTAGTTTCCTTCAAACTCATGGATAGGTCTTCTCATTCTATAACTAAGATTTTCCACAGGGTCAGATAATCTCTTGATTCCTTGGGTTTTTTTGTTTTTTGCTGTTTGTGTTTTGCTTTTTTGCCTGGAGATTCCCCCCAAGACTCTTCATCCACTTCTGTCCCTTCATCCAGTTCAATTGGAACCACTTGCGCTCTGGGCTTCCCTTACCTGTTGTCCCTGCCATCATCCTAGATGCCCTTTGGATCTCTCCTATCTTGTATCTCCTGTTTTCTGGAGCTCATACCTTTCTCTTTGTTTATTTGCTTTTGTTTTCAGTAGAACATACATTCAAATAGCTCCTAGAAAGCCTGAGAGGTAATAATTCTGGAATTTTGTGATTCTTGAAATACTTCTATTCTAACATTGGTTGGGAGTCTGGCCTAGTAGAAATTTCTGGGTTGAAAATCATTTTCTTTTTTTTTTTTATTTTTTTTTTAACATGTATTCATTTTTGAGAGTGAGAGAGACAGAGCACGAGTAGGGGAGGGTCAGAGAGAGAGGGAGACACAGAATCAGAAGCAAGCTCCAGGCTCCGAGCTGTCAGCTCAGAGCCCAACGCGGGGCTCGAACTCATGGACTGCAAGATCATGACCTGAGCCGAAGTCGGAAGCTCAACCGACTGAGCCAGCCAGGCACCCCGAAATTCATTTTCATATGGAATATCGAAAGCATGACTGCATTGTCTTCTCACTTCTAATGCTGCTTTTGCAAACTCCATGCTATTCTTATAACAGATCCTTTGTGTGTGATCTGATTTTTTTTTTTTTTTTTACCCTCCCCGGAAGCTTTTAGTGTCTTCTTTCTATCCTCAGAGTTTTACACGTAACTGTGCTGTACCTTGGTGTGGGCCTTTAAAAAACTTTTTTTTTTTTTTTAGATTTATTCTACTGGTTTCTTTCTGCCTGGAGACTTATGAATGTTGTACTTTGACCTCTCCGCCACCTACCCTAAGGCTATCTCTGCAACTGGGTCAGTTTTCCCAGCTGCTGAGCACTAGCCTCTCTGGCCTGTTCTGAGGGAGGGAGCTGAGCAGCAGGGAGTTGAATGACAGCCCTGTGAACCCTGTGCTGTCCATGCTGTGCCCTGTAGTTACAGAGATCAGGTCCATCAGTCAGAAAACTCCAGGGCACCTTGGATAAATAGTCTGTGTGAGTGGTCCTGCTAAAGCCATTCAGCACACAACCTACACGCCTCTACCCAGTGGTCCTGAGAGCCATGCTCCCCAAACTGTGTTCCATGGGATTCTGGTGCCGCAGGATGCTCCTCACAAAAAGGACGTTGTAGTTAAACCAGCCTGTGAAGGCTGCCTTCTCTACATGCCTCGCTTGGAGATTCTCAGTGGAAATCTGCATGCTAATGGTTCTAAAGTCTTAGAATAAAGTAACATGATTGACTTCATTTAATCTCTTCTTTCCCCAACTACTTTACCACTTGAATCATGTTAATTCAAGAAATAGTAATATGTCACAGAATACTGAACTTTAGCAAATGTCATTGAATAGTACTATAAACTCCATGAGAGCAGAAACTGTCAGTTTTATTTTCTGCAGTGGGCCCAAGGCCTAATACAGTGCCCAGGACATAACAGGCCCCTGAAAATGATCTGTTGAATAAACTAACGAGTCAGTGAATGATCGATGCTTTCACAAGTCCCTGATCTCCTTCGTTCTCTCTATATTTACAAAAAGTGAGGTCCCCTTAGTGTATTACTTATGCCATTTTGCCAGCATTGAATTCTGTGCTGTGGTCAGTTGTCTTTTCCAAATGATAGGTTTTTCAGGATGCAGTGAGATTTTAGATATTGAAATTTGTTCCCTCTGTGCACAGGGCTGGACTAGCACAACTGTTTCCCATTAACACAGGCGCTCTGAGGCCTCCCTCCGCTCCGTGGTTTGGGCTGGAGAAGAAACACAGGCAAGCCCTTCCCAGCGGTTTTCATGTGGTTGGCAAAGAGCTAACGCCACAGCCTTGGGAAAGGAAGGGCTTACAGCTCTTCTGACTCCACTCTCTGATCCTGGGCGTTTGGGCAATAACGAAGCTCCTGATCCCCTTCTCGGGAGCTGTCAGGCTCAGCCTACATGTCCTCCTTTGGAAAAGAAAGGGCACCAAGAAAGGGAGTGAAAATGTCTGGGAAATGTCAAGATTTTGAAAGTGTAGGATTTAGGGAGCTGAGGTGAGAGAGTGAGGATATCCTAATTTCTTTAAAAAAATTTTTTTTTAATGTCTATTTATTGTTGAGAGAGAAAGAGAGAGAGAGAGAGAGAGAGAATGTGAGTGGGGAGGGGCAGAGAGAGAGAGAGAGACAGAGACAGAATCTGAAGCAGGCTCTAGGCTCCGAGTTGTCAGCACAGAGCCCAATGTGGGGTTCGAACTCACAAACCACGAGATCATGATGCAGGTGCCCCAAGAGTATCCTACTTTCTATTATCTTCAAGTGCAGGAATTAGCAAACTACATCCTGAAACCAAACCCAGCCCACTCCCTGTTTTTATACTGTCCATGGGCTGAGCTTCACTGAAAAAAAATAAATAAATAAAAGAATAATATTTTATGAAAATTATATGAAATTCAACTTCCGTTTTCAACGAATATATACATATCTCATTACCTATCAGCATTAACAGATGAATGTTTGCAATAGATTTTGATGATAGAAGACATTGACTTTGGAAAAATAATTTTTTTACGCTTTTTTATTTAAACAATCTCTGTACCAAACGTGGGGCTCAAACTCACGACCCCAAGATCAAGAGCCACACGTTCTACCAACTGAGCCATCCAGGTGCCCCAGAAGACACTGACTTTGAAACCCAATTAAGTGAAATGTTATTCCTCAAAAACAAAATTTATTCTGCTCATTAGGAGACCTGTATTATAAAAAAAATATATACTCTATTATGATTATTGTGTTTAAATGTTATTACTAAAAATCTCATTAGAGATGTGTTATCTTTGGCTTTTTAAGTACCTATACAATAGCCTCAATTTTGCCTCTTGTCTGCAAAGCCTAAACTATTTACTGTCTGACCCTTTACAGAAAAAGTTTGCTGATCTTGCTCAAGTGGATTATCTACTGCGTTGGAATGACTTAAGCTGCCGTAAGTGGCTGGGGAGAAGGGAGTTTAAATAGATTCATCTAGTAATCATTCAGTCAACAAGTTCTAATGTGAGCCTCCTATGTGCTGGGCCCTGAATGTACTATTGGTGGACAAAGCTGCCATGGTCCCTGCCCTCAGAGAGCTTACAGTCCAGACTCAGAGCACTGGAAATTCACCAGCCTGCGTGTGCATGTCTGTAAGGATGCCAAGTCAGTGACCCCTGACAGCTTTAACGTCTCAACTTGTCAGTAGGTCACCTTGGCCAGGGCACAGCTGCCCGGAAGTGCTCTGTTGAGAAGTTCTGGAAGGGTGTATAAGGAAGGCAGGATCAGGTGAACACCATGAGACTAGTGAGGGAGAAGCCAAGTCCGGGAAAGTCAACCAGGATAGGGTTGCCCTGTCATATTGGTTCAGGCAAGAGGCCAGAGAGCCAAAAGCAGAGATGGCTTCAGAGCTACTCATAGACTTAATCCTGCCTGCCTAGGTCCCAAAGAGCCTGAAGAACCCTGCAAGCTGTTCTTGCAGAGAAGCCTGGCAAAGAACATGGAAAGAACATGGGCTTTGGGGCCACGTGAACCTCATCTGGAGTCCTGGTTCTGCCACTCAGTAGCAACTCTGTCATCTGAACTTGGCAAGTCACAACTTCTATGTACCAAAGTAACCTTACATGTAAAGTGAACATAGTAATTGATCTATCTAAAAATATGTAAAGAGGAAAGTAAAAGTCCTCATCTTCACCAGTCAAATCCCCCTCCTCAGACGTGCATTATTAATATTTTGGTTCAAATACTTCCAGACTTTTCCCTAGGTTTATACTGCACAGATATATATGTATACACATGCATCTATTTACAAACCAAATATTACTGTACATGCTGGTCTGTAACTTGATCTATTTCTGTTCAACAATCAATCATAGGGGTGCCTGGGTGGCTCAGTCGGTTAAGCAATTGATTCTTGATCCCAGCTCAGGTCATGATCTCATGGTTTGTGGGATTGAGCCCTGTGTGGGGCCCTGAGCTGACAGAGCAGAGCCTTCTTGGGATTCTCCCTCTCCCTGTCTCTACCCCTCCCCAGCTTGCACATGCACACGTGTGAGCTCTCTCTCAAAATAAATAAACCTAAAAAAATCTATTATATACATCACTTTAGGTCCATACTTATAAAATATGACTCTTTCTACCAACTCCATAGTGCTCCTTCATATAGCTAGGTGGCAATTAACACAACCTACTGATGGAAATTTGGTCAGTTCTGATGTTTTTCTGTTATCAAACATGCTGCAACTGACGGGCATACTTATGAATCTATGTTATTGCTTCTGTAGGAGAGAGTCCTGAAAGTCGAATTGCTGGGTCAAAAAGTACACATGTGGAAAGTACACACATTAGATTCTAACAAATCACCTACTTCCCAGAGGTGTGCCATTTGCACTTGGACTTGCAGTCGATAATATCACGTGCTTACACATATCCTTATAAGCACCGGGTTCCATTAATTTTTTAGTCTTTGTATTTCCTTGACAACAGTAAAGTTGAACATCTTCTTATGTTTATTGGCCATCTGCCTTTCTTCTGTGAATTCTTTGTTTATATTCCTTGCCTATTTTTCTATTTGGATGTTTGAGCTGTTCTTCCCGGTAGGCATTTTTTTGTACATTAAGTGTCTGTTGGCAGAAAGAAAGGACATTGTGTTTTGCAGCTCAGTTAAATGTCTTAAATATCTTACCCAGGTCTACTATTTGGCTTTAAACTTTATGCTGTTTTTCATCATGTAGGAGTTTTAAATGTTTCAGTATTCAAATGTGTATTTTTTTTTTTTTCTGGTTTCTGGGTTTCCTGTCTTGCTTAAGAAGTCATCCTACCCTGATGTTACATAATTGGTCTCCTTTGTTATCTTATCATCTTTTTAAGGCTTCATTTATTTATATTCATATTGTTAATATTTTAGGAATTTCTATTTGGAGTAGATGAGGAATGTATGTTGATGATGTGTCTCTGAGGTTTTTCTTTTCTCATCACTTTGAATGCATTGAGGGACCCATAATTTTTTTGAGCCAAAAAGGCCTGTGTGCTGTGTGTTCCTATAAATGTACTCATTTCGAAGAACAACTCTACAACTTGTTAATACAAATGTTAATATTGGTTATTTCTGTGTGATGGGATTAAAGATGCTTTTAATTGTTCTGTCTTGTCATATGTATTTTCTTGTTTTGTTTTTTTTTTTTTTACAATTTTTTTTTTTTGTAAGTAGGCTCCACACCCAATGTGGGGCTTGAACTTAAGACCCTGAGATCGAGAGTCACATGCTTTACCAACTGAGCCAGCCAGGCGCCCCTCATTTCCTCTACACCTAGCACAGAGCCTGATCAGCAGTAAAAGTGTGGGGCTTAATTGGTTAAATTTCTCCACCGGCCCCCAGTATTCATGTGGACCTAAAGACAACAGCTTGACTCATTGAAAAGGACATTTTCCCTAGTCAGAAATTTTATTTCCTGGCCCCCCCTCTCCTTTCTCCCACAGCGGGTATGCCACACATGTTGAGAACGTGAATAAAGGCAAAACAAATTTGCATTCCAGACTAACTCACCAATAAACATGTTTGTTAGTACCGTTCCTAAATAGTCAGTGTTCGAGAATGATTTGAGACCAAGGGGTTTACTCCCCACTATCCCAATTGTTAATTTGGATAGGGTTTCGTACCTTTTCGGGAGCTTCTCCGTTCCTATTATTTGATTTGATCCTGGGCTCCAAACACTGGTATGCAGAGAACAGGTATGACTGTGCCCTCCAGAGCACTCCCGGAGTATATACGTCTTTCCCAATGTCTGAACATTCAGAATACCAAAGAGTTTTCCTTTTAAGCACCTATACTTTATTAAAGCGTTTGGAAGGAGATTTTCCTAAAATAATCGTCTATAGAGCCCTGCTTTGCTAAGTCCTTGAAAGTAGCCTTTATCACACTCGGCTGCTAGGCACGACGGCCCTTAGAGCTACTGACACATGTAAATGTGTTTGCCATAGTACTAAATGGCTTGTGTGGTTTTTAAAGATCTAGTTTCTGCCCTATGGTATTTCTTTTCCCTTCCTTGCTCTCTTGGTTGCCTTCAGTGTTTTTGTCAGTCATCAGTATGTCTATATCTAACAGACCAACCCCTGCTAATCAATTGTTTGTCATCTGTGGTATGCCAGGAAGCCAGAAAACCAAGCCATATTCTCATTATACGTAAACTAAAGAAACCCAGGCTCCAGGAGAAGATCTTTGAGGGCTTTTCTCCACGTAAAGAACATGAGATAGACTGACAGTTAGAGTAATTTCTTTTGATTACCCAGAACTGTTTGGGGATTTTTCTTCCTGGTTGGCACATTGCTAAAAGCATTGGTTGCACTTTACAGATTAGGAAACGAATGCCAATGAGACAAGGTGACTCAGTCAAGGTCACATGGTAGCTGAGTGGCAGAAAAAGTCCTAAAACCTGAGGGAGCTTCCTCACCTCCATGGCCCTGTCAGGTTCAGCCTTGTACTTTTTTTTTTTTTTTTTGTAAAGCAAAAAAATTTTTTTAAGTTTATTTTCAGAGAGTAGAGAGAGAGAGACAGAGCACATGAGTGGGGGAAGGGCAAAGAGAGCGAGGGAGAGAGAGAATCCCAAGCAGGCTCTGCACTGCTTGTGCAGAGCCCAGTGTGGGGCTTGAACCCACAAACCGTGAGATCACGACCTGAGCCGAGGTCAAGGGCCAGCCGCTTAATCAACTGAGCCACCCAGGGGTCCCTTGTACATGCTTTCTTTGATGAGCCAAGTGGCAGGAGCCTGGTTGGGGCAGACCTCACCATTGCCTCTTCTGTGTTTCTTGCCAGGAGTGTGGGCCCACTGCAGACCTCTGTTTCTCTGGGAGATTTAACCAAACCCACTACCCATCTGGAGACCCCTTTTGCTAATATAGAGCCTGGTAAATTGCTGTGTTTACATCCAGAAGGCTAGTTTATTGCTGCTTGGCACTGGAGAGGATTGTTCAATCTTATCTTCTCTGGATAGTGATGTACTGAGGGCTGCTTAGTTCTGACCTAGATTGCAAATTAGCCGCAAAACACCTAGTCCTGAGTACACATGCACACACGCACACCCATACACACGCTTCTCAGGGAAATTAAGCCAACTGCAACTCACTGACACATCCTTTCCTCAACAGGCCGACTCCTTCCCAGAAGGCTGTGAGCTGGGCCAAGGCAAACTGGCAGAGCAGCAAGGTCCCGGGGCGCCGTGTTTATTGAGCCAGGACCATTTCCCGGAGCTGGATGCTTGCCTCCTGTCCCATATGCCTCAATCTCCTATCTTTCGTGCAAGGAGAAGGCTGGCTGAGAGGACCCAGAGGAGAGAGAGAGTGGGCATCGGGCTGCGGTACAAAGAATAAAGGTCAGCTTTCAAACCACTACATGTTTCAAACCCTGAGTTCAGAGAACAAAGACCCTGTAAAATGGTGGAACTGGAGTCTTTCTCTGTTAGAAATTCCACCGTGGTTGCTTTGGTTGGTGGAGGTCTAATGAACTGCTCCAGCCCCCATGGCTCTGAATCTGCCCACTGCCCTCGTCAGAAGCCTTTGATGGCTCCCAACAGTCTGGCCCCATAATGTCCAAACTATCATTCAAGACCTTTTATGGATTGGCCACACTTTTACCGCCCTCTCAGCCCAGAATCACCCTCTTTCTGCTCTCAGCCTTCGCAGTCTTATCTGTACCCCTCCTAATACACTTATCACTTCCCACTGCATACTATACTTATTTTTATGGGTCTTATCATCCCTACTGGTCTAGTCTATGAGCTCCTTAAGGGCAGGGTCTATGCTTATCTTTGTACCCGGAGTCCTTAAAACAGTACAGGATGTCATGGGGTGTTCAATAAAATTTGTTGAATTAAACCAGGAACTCTCCTACAGGGCTGAGTTCACTCTGAGAGAAACAGGACATCCAGTGTCTCATCCACTGTCCCATGAGCAGGAAGGACACCTCCAACCCAGCCTGCATAGAGAGCATTTGAGATAGAAACCTCAAGGGCCTGTGGCCCAGCCCTTGCATTTCAGAGATAGGGAGACTCAGACCCAAGCACTGGGTTAAGAACAGTGGATGTTTTCATTTCATTTACAGCCGAGAGAGCTGAAGGATCTCCCAGCGGAAGCTACTTTCCTAAAGTCAGACAGGTAGAAGGTGGTAGAGCTGGGATTTAAACCTGGGAATGCCTGACTCCACCCCCATTTTCTGCTGTGAAGGCCCCTCTCCCCCCAGCCCCTGAAAATTCGGCTTTCCTGCTGTTTCCCAGAAAAGGGCTCTGGCTAGCCAAGGCCAGGGAGGGTTCAGACACTGAGGCAGGCAGCATTTGGCTCCAGTCCAGCCTGAGCTCCGTGGCTGGAGAAGCTATTTATGAATTCTGCCCGTCCCAGGTCTGGCAGCGCAGCTACCTCAGCTGGGTCTTTTCACAGAAGACCCGTCAGGCAGGTAGCAGAACATCACACAGAGCCTTTGTCTACAGGACACAGTGTTTTCCCCTGAGAAGTTTGTGTTGGCCCCGCTGGTGGGGGCAAGGGAAGTAGAGGCCTCCAGCCTTCTGCCCGCAGGGCACTGCTCCAAGGGGGCAAAGCTTGTGGCTCCTGAGAGTGAAAAGGTCAGAGGGAAGGAAAGGGAACTTGAGAGGAACCCAAGTAGAAACTCAGGAGAGGAACATTCCGGGTGGTACTCAGGACAGTGGATTAGGAACTGCACAAGAGTAAATCGGGTTTTACATTGCCAGGCCGCAGAGGGCAGGGGAAACAGTTCAGGCTAATAGGTCACTGGGGGCCAAATCCTGCCCCTTGCTGCTTGTGAGGTCTCAGTCAATTTTTTGATCTTTCCGAGCCTCAATTTCTTTATCTCTTGTGTGAGGGAATTATAAAAATATCTTGCTGGGTGTGGTGAGGACCAGACACCTGGGAGGGTGCCAGGCACAGTAGTCACTCAACAAATGGTGGGGTCTTTATGAAATTTTGTAAACATTCCCTCAGTTTCCAGATTTAGGAGCTAATAAAGGCCGGGGCTGCAGAGAACACCCGGCTAATGGTGTCAGATGACTGTTGACTGAGAAAAGGAAACAAAATCACCATGAATAGACCCACATTTAGAGGAACTCTGTCCCAGAAACAGTTGGGGGGAAGACGATCTGCTTCTAATCAGGGAGCAGCCAAAGGAAGAACTGTGGAATTTAGAGTTGTTGACCCATAAATGTTTTAAAGTCAGCATGTGTATGGGTGCGTGGGGTGTATGTGTATGTGTGATATTTGTATGTATTGTGTGGTCTGTACACGTGTGTGGTACACTGCGTGCAGTGTGTGTGTGTGTGTGTGTGTGTGTAGTGTATTGTGTGTGGTGTGTATGTGTGTGATATGTGTATATGTGTGTGATGTATATATATGTTGTATGGTGTGTGTATGTGTGTGGTAAGTGGATGTGTTGTATGATACGTGGATGTGCTGTGTGGTGTGTGTGTGGGGGGGTGTATGTGTGTGGTTTATTGTGGGCGGTGTGTGTATCATCTCTCACAGTAAGATTTCGTCTTCTTCCTGGAGGCCTTGTAGTTCACCTTCACGAATGCTGAATAGCAAAGGAAGGAAAGAAACTTATTACATAAATGCTTGGTCCCTTAGCCTACGCTTTTTGTTTAACTTTCCCAAAGGCTCCCAGGCCAGGAACATGAGGCTCAGAAGGGCCACTTGTCTAAGCTCAAACCATCTGGTTTGTGGCAGAGGCCAACCCTGGAGCCCATCTGCCTGAGAATAATGGTAGGTTCTGTTGACCTGACTCCTGAAAGAAGCACCCCTCAAATGCAAATAGAGCCAGGGTTTTGTTCTTGGGTCTGATCTTCAGGCAGCTTTCTTGTGGCATGTCACCTAAATACCTGAGCTCTGCTCTGGCTCCAAGGCCCGCCACTTCCTGCGCAGCACTTCACCACCTTGGGTTTATTTTTGTCAGCTCTTCCTCTGAGCCGATCCTCACCCCGGTGAAGCAGGCTCAGTGAGAACAGAAACAGCTTGGGGTGCTGGGTCTGGCCCCTGGGCTGGGGCAGAAACAGCAATCCTGCCTCAGCCCGTCAGGCCAGAGTGTTCCTGAGACAGCTGGAGGGTTATTCTGCACGTTCTGCCTGGAATCCAGCGTGGCTGGGTCCCCGGAGAGTTCCAGCTTCCTGCCATTCCCGGAGGCCCCTACAAACTGCCACAGTTTCCCTCCTCAGCATGGCCTCAGCAAAGTCAGGCTTCAGCTGCAGGCACTGAAGGCTGCTTGTTGTAGTTTATTGTCCTGAGCAAGTCCCTGCAGACCCAGCGAATGACAGGCAGGCATCTGCTGGGCTAAACCAGGAAGTGAGACTCCCACTGATAGCTTCAGACATGCTCTTGTACAGAAAACCAAAATGGTACTAGTTTCTTTATTCCTTCACCAAAGAATCTATTGTCAAGCACCTACTAAGTGTCTGATGCAGAGGCGGTTTTTTTGTCCTTCTGGAACCTACAGTCCAGTGGGGAGCCATTGTGAAAAGAAAGAGCTGAGCCTGGGAGAGGGCCATAAGACCAGAGGAGTGTATCCTGGGAGTGGTATCTTGTGGCCCACCTTGGATACTAGGGCGCACACACTGTCCGGTGGTGTGTGGGGAAAGCCCTTCCATGGAACAAGTTCCAACTCATCGCTGGCTTTGTTGCCTGCAGCTCTGGGCCACTGCTTTTTATGACATCTTCCCTGTGTTATGCCTGCAAAATTTTTATAGAGTTTCCTGTACCTGGGATGCAGAAAGCACATGTAGCCTTAATACTTCCCCAGGGATTGTGCAAGAGCTCAAGACCTTCACAGGTAGTACTTAATGTGCTCCCAGGCCTCTAGTATTCCCTGGGAAAGCTTGCTGTCAGGGCGGTTACTGACTCCAACACCTTTGAAAGTGAGCTAGAGCCAGCACTTTTTTTCTCTGAGATAGGGGATTCTCCCAGAGGGTAATAATGCCTGTGGGAATGACTTTGGTCCTTTGAAAAGAGGCATTTGCTCTTAAGGTCACGTGGTCATGCTTAGTAAAATCTTACTGGCTTCAAAGAGGCTGTGTAATTTGCAAAAAAAACCCCAGCCCCATTGCCAGAAGTATTGAGGCACCGGTGAAGACGTGAAGGTTATATTGGAAAATTCTCAGGGAGAGGGTGTTGCACAAAGAAGTATAGGCTTTAATACATACCTGAAGAGGAAGAGAAGGAAGAAATTTTCCACCAGCAGGAAGCCCCAAGAGAATCCAATAGAAGCTGTGCAATTATGTAAACTTCTTTAGTCAATTGGCTTCTTCAAAATAAAGAAGTATGGTAATCCTTATCTACATACAGTATAGAGCTTCTCAGAGGCCCAGAATATTGTCATATTTCTTTTTTTGTGAATTTTTAAGCTGCAAAGCTGATGGCCTAATTTCCTTTTTTTAAAAATTGTTTTTAATGTTTATTTATTTTTGAGACAGAGACAGACAGAGCATGAACAGGGGAGGGGCAGAGAGAGAGGGAGACACAGAATCTGAAACGGGCTCCAGGCTCTGAGCGGTCAGCGCAGAGCCCAACGCGGGGCTTGAACTCACGAACCGTGAGATCATGACCTGAGCCGAAGCCGGACGCTCAACTGACTGAGCCACCCAGGCGCCCCCTTAATTTCCTTTTTTTGACACTGCAAATTCTGTAAAAGAAATCATATCCATATACTTTGTTGCAAAATGTGAATTATTGACACTGAACTAACTGTGTACTGTTTGGACAGGGTCCCTTAAATTTTCTGACATTTTTTTTTATATGGGTGTGTTTTTTTTAAGTTCTTATGAGAAAGGGAAGGGAGGGTAAATAAACCACTGGGTGTCTGGGTATAATTTGAAGGTTCCTCCATCTAGATTAGCAATCTTCTCTTGATTATTCTCTGTTATATATAGCGGTGCTGTGAGAAGGGGGAAAGTATTTTCCAATATATTGGAGTTTTGCGTTGCTTTTTTGGTAATAAATAATCAAGGCTACAAAAATTTTTTCTAAATAGAAAAGAGAAATTTTATAAGAAGACAGTATTAACCTAATCATCATCTAAGCACTCTGGATGAAGGAGTCTACAAAGTTTTGTTTTATGATAACTTCTTCTCTTAGATTCTTCATTCATGAAGGGGGATGGGAGTAGGGAGGTGAGGGCAGAAAGAAGGGTTTCTCCTAAAATACATTAGTTGTGTTTTTTTAAATAGTGTAACTTGCTTAAATTCCTTGTGTGACATTAACATTTGTTAGCTAGTGTTTGTATTGAATAGGGTCTATGTCTGACACAACTTTGCAGTGTTGGTTCCATTCTGTTCTAGTGCCTAGACATTTACCTTATCTCTTCAAAGGAGTCTTTTCTTTAAAAAATTGAGGTATGGTTGATGCGTAACGTTACCTTAGTTTCAGGGGTACAACATAATGATCTAACAGTTCTATATGCTATGCTGTGCTCATCATGAGTGTAGCTACTGCCTGTCACCATATACCGCTATTACGATACCATTGACTATATTCCCTGTGCTATACCTCTCATCCCTGTGACTTATTCATTCCATAACTGGAAGCTTGTATGTCCCACTTCCAAAGGATTCTCAAGAGACGATGGCTTACTGGCATAGCAGGTACTGTCTAGTCTCCTGGATAAAAATATGCAAAATCATAGAAAAGCGCCAAATGCAGGATCTTAGGCCATCAGCCGACCCAGAGATCATAGTGGTTAGATCACAGCCCAGAAAGAATCTGGGAGGCCTTTTGTGTTCTACACTTTCAGAGCAGTCAGAAGACCTATGGTCACACAGCCACACAATCCAGTAATAGAACAAGGATTGAAATTCAGGCCTCTTGCCTTCTAGCTCAGGTCCCATTCTACTATATAAGTACTTTCTTATATTATGTAAAAAGAGTGCCATGGTCAAGTAAGTTCAGTAAACATTGGGCTAAAGAGAATTAAATAGACTAATTTATGACAGGATTTCTCAGAGCCTTTAAAACACCATTTTTTATAGCGATCCTCCAAGAGGGGAGATGATAAGTAGTTTTCCCCAGTTAAGTTTATCCTAGAACCCTTCTGTGATAGAACATCTGCAGAGCATATTTTGAGAGACACTATGTACTGCTTTGTCTCTTAGATAAGTTTGAGGTTTTTTAAAAGATAAATTCATGGTTATTGGAGCTATGACTTTCGGAAATGTTAGGAGGTTCAGTTTATAACTCTGGCCCATAGAGGTCAACATAATGGAAGGTAGCTACCATACCTGACTAGAATGACTACTGGGATGTCCCAAGATGACATTCCGTCTCTCTTTTTTTTTTAATTTTTTTTTTCAACGTTTATTTATTTTTGGGACAGAGAGAGACAGAGCATGAACGGGGGAGGGGCAGAAAGAGAGGGAGACACAGAATCGGAAACAGGCTCCAGGCTCTGAGCCATCAGCCCAGAGCCTGACGCAGGGCTCAAACTCACAGACCGCGAGATCGTGACCTGGCTGAAGTCGGACGCTTAACCGACTGCGCCACCCAGGCGCCCGACATTCCGTCTCTTTTTAGGACTATTGCTATCCTAAAAACCAATTTTGTTTCCCTTTGCTTCCCTGTTGTGGTTGCTTTGAAGGTGCTTTGATTCTGTACCTGGTTTGACATATAGAGGAAAGTTGGCACTTCTTGGTGGAATACCACTCTGTATATGGGCCCAAACATAATAATATACTGTATTCCAGAAGTTCTTGATCTTCTCTGGGACATGACTGTTTCAGGGGTCTCTTAAAAAAAGTTATAGACCCCCTGGGCTGAAAATGCATACTCATAATAAAATTTTAGGGTGGACTTCTTATACCCTTTGAAGCTCATCAGTAAATCACTGACCTAGATTCATTGCTCTCAAAAAGAACTTTATAAAACAAAATGCACACACACATACACAACACAAGAAATGGTAGTGGTAAGACTTTAGGTTGCCCCCTCAGGAATAATTTTTTTTCTTTCTTTTGAATTCTTGGTTCTTGATGCCTTGATATCTACTATTTCCTGTTTTGATGCTGACTTTGTCAATCGTGCCATAGGGCTGCCAATCATGTTGCTTTAAGGGCAGGGTTTGGGGATTTCCTGGAACTGCTTTAAAATGTCAGTCCTTGTTTTTCTTTCTGGAAACTGCCCTTTTTGGAAAGAGACAGACAGAGACAGAGAGAGGGAGGAAAGCGAAGACTGAAGGGCAAGACATATGCAGAGAAGAACCATACGAGTAAAGGAAGGCAGCTGTGTATTGTAGGAAGAGGGACTACGACTGGCTATAACTTGCCTGGAGACAGACCCTTCCCCTCTCTAGGCTTCAGTTTTTACATTACTATGCAAACAAGTGGACCCAGCGAGGCCATCTCCTGGGACTTTCTTCTGCTTCTGACCTTCCATGAAGCTAACTTCATTTTTAATATAAACATCTAATAATACAAAACAATATCTCCCTTGGCTTGCTCCTCACCTCTTCTTATTTTCCACTACTTTTATTTTGTTTTGCCCAAGATAGAGGTTTGATTGCTTCCTTTCCTTAACTTCCTTTTCTATGTGTGTCTCCATCTACCCAGCACTGGCCTCTTGGGCCACCCTCCACTCCTTTCCCTGCAGATCAGGTTCTCTTAATCACAATCCATGATCATTCATTCCTTTTGTGTGTGTGTGTGTGTGTGTGTGTGTGTGTGTGTGTGTGTGTTTCCAGTACAAAGAATCTCTCATTTCCACACCAGGCCCCCTGGGCTCTACTGCCTCTTAGGAGTTGAGCAGAAACTATCGCAGCACAGACAGGATGGGGGCATATAGGCATCTTCTGTGAGCTCAGTGCTCACTGGAGAGAAGAGGATGAACTCTGAGAAGTATGCAGCCTAGGATCCCTATGTTCCAGAAGAATGCAAATAAAGCCCCTGGCGACACAATTCAGAAGCGCTTCTCTTCTCTGACTCAACATAATTAATTCGATGGAGGGTGTGACAGTTGTAGGAAGTACTGGAAAAGCATCTGCTTGCATGGTCTTGTGATTGCAAAATTCTGAGGAGCTGAAGTTTTTATAGGCTTAAAACTCAGGCCAGGTATGGGAGACGTGTTGAAAATATATGGGCTTTTGGGGAAAAGATGATCTATTAGAGTTCCTGAATCTGAATTTAGTTTGTTTCTACATCCTAAGATAGCAGGAGTGATTTGGTGGTGGAAACAAAGATAAATGCACCAAGAAAACCTCTCGAAACTTGAAATGGGGAAGTAAAACCATATCAGCTTTTCTTGGTACTATTTAAAAATATTGCATCTACTTCTTTGTGGCATGCTGCCCATTAGTCTATGTTTTTTAGTCTAGGAAAGATATTCTTAAAAATGCCCCCATCAACAGCTTCTAAATATCATTCTAAGCCTCCCTACCACCACTCCCCCTCCTCCCTCACTTCCAGGACCTTAAATGGGCTCCACAGATAGCAGGAGGCTCTGGGGACCAAAATTGGCTCAGATATTTAACTTTTATTCAAGAGACTCAAAGTTGAGTGGCAGAAAGAATCCAGTCAAGGCCTGGGTACCAGAAGGTCTGGGCTCCCCTGTCAATGTTGCCCAGCCCATGCAAGGGACACTGAGACCTCATTGGTACTCTGGCTCTACTACTGACTAGCAGTGTGGCTTTGGGCAACTCACTAAACTTCTCTGGGTCTCTGTTTCTCTGTTTGCAAAATGAAAGGTTTGGACTAGGGATCCCCCGCATTTCCTTTATCATGAAAGTCCTATGATTACCAGTTACCGGCTCAAGCCCCATTTTCCTCATATTTAAAACCAGGAGAGTAATAGCTGCTTGTCCACGTCACAGGGAGGGGGCAAAGGTATATGTGAAAGTGCTCACAGAGCCCTAAAACACAACACAGATGTCGGTTATCATCATTATCAGAATTCTTTATGCAACTCTCCCCTCAGAGTGTGTTCCATGTCTTCTATCATTTCTGCTAAAGAAATGCCTTACAGGAATTCTTAAAATTCAGTCCTTGGTTTGATGAACTAGGAGGCAGAGGTCAGCTCAGGTAGATGTTGTTGCAAACGGCAGTGGTATCTGAAAATTCTTCTTCAGGAAGTGGGCTAAGGCATCCCTCTGTCCCCAGAGAGAGACTGACTCTTTTTGATCTTATTCAAGGGCGGGAACAGTGCTTACTGACAAACTCGTGTCCTCAAATGGGGCTTTGCCCAAAGAATGAAAAGGCTTTGGAAGTTCCAAGGACAATAATAGTAATTTGAGGTGCTTATCTTTTGCCTATCATCTATGTATTTCCAAGTCATTTACTCACAATAACTCATTAGTGCTTCCAACAAGACGTGAGCCTTCAGTCTTGCCTTTGTGATGGTAGGAGGTGAGTTATCTGAGCTTTGCATTTAGAGAGAGCCCCTGGGGCGAGAGCGACAGTTCCTCTATCCACACCTGGTGATGAATTCTTCCCTGTCACCAGTGGCAAACCCTCACACCCCTGGTCCCCCACTACCAGGACTGCAATGGCGCCATCTCAGTGCCTTGTCCAGTGTCATGGTGTCAAAACTGGAATGACTCCTTAAAGACTCCCTGCAGGGGCCAACTCCTTTTACAGTGCAAGACTGAGGCATTCAATCCACCCAGAGAGAGGAAGTGAAACACCCGAGGCAGCACAGCTAGCTAGAGATACAGTCAATAACCCATCTTAAGAGGCAACACCTAGAAACTGTCCTCCACCCTAACCCCCATACACCTTAACAAATTAAACATTCTTTGTGTCCCTCCAGGTATCAATAGTGCTTAAACCTGGGGGTATGGGGAAGATGAGAGACACTGTGTACGTCTCTCTGATCACACAGCACTGGTTCTGTTGCCACCTCTGAATGGCTGTCTTATTCCAGGCAACAGTGGTGGCCCGTCCTCTCCTAAACTGGAATGGGTCATTTTTTTTTTTTTTAATTTTTAAAAAAATGTTTATTTTTGAAAGAGAGGGAGAGGCAGACAGAGGGAGACACAGAATCTGAAGCAGGCTCCAGGCTCTGAGCTGTCAGTACAGATCCCGATGCGGGGCTCAAACTCGTGAACTGTGAGATCATGATCTGAGCCGAAGTTGGACGCCCAACTGACTGAGCCCCCCAGGTGCCCCTGGAATGGGTCATTCTTAAAGGAAATAGAAGTTGAACTCCCGTGATTCTGGAGAGAATGAGTTAAGATGAAGGGTTTTCCCCTTTTCTCTCGTCCAACAGCTAAATTAACACAAGCCCACAAGCACAGGGCTTTAGGAAACAGAAAGTCAGGTTGTGAGCAATTATAATGTGAAATGAAAGTGTACATTGTGGCCCAGAAGCCTGGGCAGCTGTATGCTTCAGACACTACTTACCCTACGGTAGAATGTAATGCCTTTTGCCAAGAACACAGCTGGGTCAGCTCTGTGCTTTTCACAGAACAGTCACACAATAAATATTTGTGGATTGATTTGATGGACAAATCTGTATTTCCCAAACTGGTTTCTAAGTAACACTGATTAAATTAATTAGTGGGGGGAAAATTAAATAAGTTGGAGAAGTGCTACTTGGCTTCTTACTCTGGGCTCTCAAGATTCTCAAGGCTCATTAGCTCATTAAAAATACTGAGAAGAGTTGGGCCTCCCCCCAAAACCAGCTTTAACTTCGTTAAAACAATTTCTTTCTGGGTTGATATGATTATAGAATAGTCCCTCCCACATATTTCTCATGATATCCATTAAAGTTCCACAAAATTCATGTTCTTCGGAAAATACCTTGCTAACCACTAATTGAACTCGATTTCTGAATTTTACTGGTGAAAAAAGAGGTCCTGAGAGGGGTTGAAGTTCTTATAGGTAGTTAGTAGGGGAACTAGGACTAGAATCCCATTTCTTATTGCTTGGTCCAAACTAGAATCCCATTTCTTATTGCTAGGGCCATTCTCTAGGGTGGGTGCTGGGATGCCAAACATCATATCTAGGGATGATGGGTAAAAAGGATGTGAACATTTTACTCCACAATGTGTTCTTTTGGGGTAATTTGCTAAAAAGATATAGGTTGCTTTAGATGCTTTTAAAAGTGGGTGATCACATCCTACTCTTTTGTTATCTCATAGATCTTGGGGTGCTTGTTCACTGTGGCCTGGGTATGCGATAGGTGCTTAATAAATATACTAAATGAATCAGTAAATTAAAGAACCCAGCAGAAGCCCAAGGAGGTTGGTGGCAGGGAGGAAGAAGAGTCATGAGCTGAAAAGGAGAAAAGGAAAGATGTGGAGAAAGAGGGGGATGGGTGAAGCAAAGGAGCCAGCAGTTACTGCTCAGTGGAGGACGGATGAACCCTGGCAGAGAAGAGAAACGAGACAGCTGCAGGTGATGGAGAAAATGAAACAAAACAAAACTGAGTGACCGGGAAGCTTTGTTTTTAAAAAGTAAAAGTGACTCATAAGGCTAATTCAGATGCTGGACAAGCCAAGACGCTCTTGTCCAGGAGCGTGGGGCTGAGCACAAAATGCTGAGAACCTTTGTGACCTCAGATCAAGGAATTTTTATTGCACCAGTACAGTAAACATGAAAGACATCTTCTTAAGACCTACAATGGTAACACATGAGCAAGATGTGAACTTGCCTTCAACAAAGTGACAGTTTAATGGGGGAGAAGAGCTAGGACAGGGACTCAGGTAGCACAATGCCAGGCCGAATGTTTCAATGTCCCCAGAGGTACAACAAGTCATCAGTGTGAGGAATCAGGAGACAGGAAACTCATATCAAGTCATGAGGCTGAAGAAGGCCTGTGTGGGAGAGCCAAGAGGGATGGATAGGATTGTACCAGGTAGAGGTGGGAGATAAGAGAGGCGTTTCGAGGTGATACCATAAAGAAGCCTCAGGAGGTGGGGAAGCATATGGAACCGCGAGAGGTCAAAGTAGTTTCCAGCCAAAGGGGCGGTGGCCTGTGAAGGTGTGGAGACATGGCCAGAATGTCTTGAAGCCACACTCTGGGGCCTTAAATGCCTGGTTGAGGTACGGATGCTCCAGGTGGGCCACGGAAAGCTAACGAAGGTTTTGTTGTTGTTGCCGTTGTTCAGAGAAGTAATACTATTAGAGATGATTCCCAGGCAGGGTGACTGGGCAGATAGAGGTAAGTCAGGTGAAGAAGCTTGCGGGGGGCGGGGGGGGGGGGGGGTGGAGGGGGCAGTTTGTGCTGCTGAAAGGCCACATAGACCATTCAGGTGTTGCACATTAGACAATCGTAAAATCTGGCCAGAGATAATGGCTGAGTTCTTTCCTGAGAGCACAAAGACAGCAGAAGGTTCTGGTCATTACCTCCAGGGAGAGGGAAGGAGGAAGAATGAAAGCACGATATAAGCCAAAGAGAATGCAGCCAAGGAGGAAAGACTCCGAGACCAGCTGCCTGGGGTGCGAGTTTCAAGAAAGAAGTTATAGCGAAGTTTGAGAACCCCAGCCTTGCAGCAGGAATGCGGGAGTTTGAATCCCAGAGGCCTGACTAGTCATGATTAGCACAGGGACTTCAAAGAGGTTTTGAGTCTGTTTGTTTCCTCATCTGTGACATGGGAATGATTTCTATCTTCAAGGGATGAGAGCTTTCACGGAGATAAAATTCTTACTGTGCACAGTGGGAGCCAAGGAGTGTACAGGACCAGCGGGAGAAGCATCTGTAGAGATTAAGGGTATTCAACCGAGGAGCCTCTGCAAATGGAGGCAGGGCCCTCAGGAAGCCCAACATTCAGGCGAGATTGCTGACTACCCTGTAAGAGGAAAGGGTGAGCGGGTCAAGACAGCCTCAACCTAGTCCTCACCCCAAGGCACTGCCTTTTCGCCTGCGCTTCTATCTGGCGGCGCCTCCCAACCTCCCGCCTCCAGCTTCCCGCCCGGCTCCCACTCCAGCCTGTCCCAGGAGTCAGGTGCGCATGCGCCCTCCGGCGCCCCAGCCCAGCTTTCCACGTTTCACTTCCCTCTCTTTTCCTCCTCTGCTCCCGCTCCACCGCCGCGATTGGCCAGCGGACCTCCTCGCTTTGACCAATAAACGCCGCTCTCTCGCCCCCGTGTTACTGGGTAGAACAAAACAAAAACAAACAGAGCGAAAGGGGCAGAGACGCTCCGAGGCGGCGGCAGAGGCTGAGCAGCGGGGTTTGGGCCGGCGGACCGAGGACCTGGGCAAGCGGCGGCAGCGGCCCGAGGGGTCAGTACCAGCGGGGCGGCTCGCACTCCCGGGACGACTGCATCCTCTCCCTCAGCTCCGTTTCCTCTTGAGGCAGTCGCACGTTGGGAGGGGGAGGGGGCGTGAGGCCGCAGCCGAGTCTCGGCCGGGTGGTCGAGGGTCCGGCCTCCTCTTCGGAGCCCCGCAAGGAGGGCCGCGGCCGCCCCAACGCCCGGGCGGCGGAGGGCGGGCCCCTGTTCCCTCCTTCTGGGCCCGGGCCCGGAGCGCGGTGGCGCGGGCCCGCCCCCTCCTGCATCCCCTCCCGCGTAGCGGGGTGCGCGGGGCGCTTGCCAGCGAGGGACTACTCCTCATCCTCGATAAGGCCGAGTTTTCATTTTTATTTTGAGAGGAGGGCGTTGGGAGACGTCTTTCTGGCCTGACTGAAATCCTGTGAGGAAGGTTCGCGCCTTCCCCGCCCCCCCCCCCACGGCGTCCCTTGGGGGGCCCCCCTGAAGACGCGGTCCCCCGCTCGGCGATCACCGACCCAGGCCCTCGGCCCGCAACCCGGAGCCCAGGCCCGCCCCGCTGCGGTCGAGCAGCCCCTGGGGCCTGCCTGGACTAGGGCCCGCGGGGTCCCGGCCTGCACCCGCGGCGGGGAGGAGGGCCAGTCGCTGCGGGAGGGGCGGCTGGGAGGCGGACACGTGCCCGCCTCCCCGGCCCTGCGCGGACTTGGGGCAAAGGGGCGCTTTTTTAGTTCAAGTGAAAATCTCCCAGGGAAAACAAAGACAGGAAGGGAGCCCTCTTTCTGTGAAGCGCAGGCCGAGTCTGCTGCATTTGTCAATTAGGTTCTGCAATGTACACGAGAAGGGGTCCCCCGCCCCCCCACTCCGCTGGAGCTTCAAAAACTAACTGCAGAAGTCAGTATCTCCTGTTCGTATGCCCTTATGAGAACTGGTTATGGAACCAGCAACTGTGCAGGATCTGCAATGAGTAAAATGATCAAAAATGCGGCTTCGTGTGGAAGACAAAAAAAAGAGTCACCGCCTGTTTTGTATATTTTCTGCTAAGTTTTACGATTTGGGCATTCTTACTAATGTGAGGCTTTTTAGAAACCTTCATATACTCTTCTAAAAAGGGAGCACTGCAGATGTCCTGAGTTTAATTATTCGTATTTGTGCCATTAACCTTCCTTCATTATAGGTTTCTTAAATTCCTTACAATCTCAGCAGGGATCTTTGAATTATATTTTAATTTTTTTTTTTTCTGTTGTAGTAATGAGAAAGGGAAAATAGTTTCTGGGAGTGCGAAAATACAGGACACTTGGATATTTTCTGCAGTGCTTGCTTTTGCATCATTGTGGTTGAATACTTTTAGCTGATTTTAAGTTGCTAATTAGCTGTGATTGTGGCCCTGGAATGAATACAGATAATTTTCTGGTTAGCATATGGCCTAAACTTGACTCCAGAAAATGTCAGAGTGGTTTGTGGGGTGTATTTCAGGGAACAGATTTTGGGGGGGGGGGTGAGGCTCTGTCTTTTAGGGAATGTCTTGGCAATTGAATACTTCTGAGTATATGTTTCTGTAAAACTATTGAAGAAATGAAAACTGTTTAATGCTAGCCTTAGTTTTGCTCAACTTATATGTAGAGTTTTGTTTTTTTATTCCAAATTAATTTTATTGTTTAATATGAAGGATGTGGCTTTTGGAGTTTTTGCTTTATATTTTTGTTAACTTTGGGGCAAAAATCTTAAGGATTGTTTAAGCTCCTGTTAAGCTCGTGTTAAGCTCCACGAATTGAAGAGAGGAAAAACATGCAATGTATTTTTATCCTTCTCTAAATTCTTAAAATGTCTGTGTTGCTATCAAGTGTGACTGAGTTCTTGATTGCGTTACCATTGCCTAAAGACACAGACGACACTTTTTTTGGGGTTAGGATTACTTAAAAACAAATATGGTAAGTTATAGATGATAGTCATTACCTAATAATTTTCTTTGACTAACTGAATGTCTTCTGTGTGATACTTTAAATAAATATTATTTTTAGTGTTTGGAAAGTAGTATTTAAAGTAGTATCTTTAAATACTGTGTTTTAATAAGCTTCTGTCTGTTAGCCCCAAAGACTTTAATAAGTCTGCGTTTTAATAAGCTTCTGTCTGTTAGCCCCTAAAAAAGAATCTTCTTGTGATATATTAAAATCTTATATTGAACTTGTGCAAGCAGTACTGGATTGAAAAGGTCTGGTTTCTAATTCTGGTTCTTCCATTGAGCAGCTGTCTCTATCTGGACAGATTAACTACCTTCTCTGAATTTGGTTGTGTGCAAAATGGAAACCTCAAAGTTGTTCTGAGAAGTACATGAAATGATGCATGTAAAATTCTCTGTGAATTATAAAAGGCTTTATAAATATTAGTTATAATAATTTCCTTTAGTAGCAAGGTTCTGCAGAAAGTGTCCTGTCAATGATCATACTTGCATCAAGTATGAAAAAGACTCTCTAATGTAATTCTATTTTAAAAAGCTCATACACACATCATAGGACATTTTCACTTTTCTGTATCATGTAACCCATATACTGAAGTGAGATATGACAAATTTTAAGACACGGAGAACACTATATGCTTAGGTTTACAAACTATTTTTGTTCATATATTTATATGTATCTCTATATACATATCTTTAAGGTTCATTTTCCCCCTTAAATCCAGAGTTGTTGGAAATTATGATATTAGAAAGATCATTATGTAGAATCTGTTTATTCTGAATAGAATTAGAGAGTGATCGCCCCATTTTCTTCTGAAGCAATATAGCATCTTAGTAGCCTAAGGATTATGCCATATTCAGAAGTTTACCATTTTAGCATTAAGGTGTGTTTATTCTTGTTTTACAAAATAATACCCTTTTCTGTGGCAAAGGGGCTATAAACTTTTGAGATGTTAAAACGATATATTGGGGAATTTAAAAGTCAGTTGAGGGGTGCCTCACTGGCTCAGTTCAGTGCAGCATGCAACTCTTGATCTTGGAATCCTGAGTTTGAGCCCCATGTTGGGGGAAAAGTTCGCTTAAAAAAAAGTTGAGTCCCAGGAGGCATCATATATTATTATCTTAAAATGAGATCTTATAGTAGGTTATTTGAGAAAGACTTTCCTTTAATTAGTTTATTAGTCTTTTTCATTAATTTGTGCATATCTTAAAGCACACTGCTCGTGAAATGATTATAAATGACTGGAAGGGCTTATATCTAACTTATATGATTTGAACAGATCAATGCTTAAGTACTATAAACCACTATTTGAAAAATAGTTACAGAGAGATTCTAAAATCATATTTGGTTATACCTTCTGGTAATAGTTTTCATGAAATATATTTTGCTAGTCTTTCATGTAACATTAGATTTATATCACTAAATTAAAGGTAACTGGTTTCAACACCTTACAGCATTAATAATTTTTAAGTCATTTTGAAGCTAAGGTCTAAAATACTAAGTTGCTGCTACCATTGTACTTACTCCTTTTTTAAATAGTCAAGTTTTTTAAAAAATTATTTTATTTATTCTTGAGAGATAGTGAGAGAATGTGTGTGAGCAGGGGAAGGGCAGAGAAAGGGAAAGAGAGAATCCCAAGAAGGCTCCACCGTCAGTGTGGAGCCCGACATGGGGCTTAGACTCACAAACTGTGGGATCATGACCTGAGCTGAAATCAAGAGCCTGATGCTTAAAAAAAAAAAAAAAAAAAAAAGAGCCTGAGCTTAAGCTGCTTAACTGACTGAGCCACCCAGGCGCCCCTAGGCACTTTTTTTTTTTTTTTTTAAGAAGAATAGGAGGGGTGCACTTGGCTGGCTCAGTAGAGCATGTGACTCTCTCTTTTTTTTTTTTTTAATTTTTTAAAAATATTTTTATTTATTTTTGAGACAGAGCATGAGCAAGGGAGGGGCAGAGAGAGAGGGAGACACAGAATCTGAAGCAGGCTCCAGGCTCTGAGCTGTCAGCACAGAGCCCCACGCGGGGCTCGAACCCATGGACTGTGAGATCATAACTTGAGCCGAAGTCGGATGCCCAACCAACTGAGCCACAGGCACCCCTAGAGCATGTGACTCGATCTCAGGGTTGTAAGTTTGAGCCCCATTGGGTCTGTAGAGATTTCTTTAAAATCTTTAAAAATTTTTAAAAATAAGAATGGGGTTTTCAGATTATGAATATACTCTTTTTTCTTTAAAAAATTTTTTAAAGGTTTATTCATTTTTCAGAGACAGAGACAGTGTGGGGGGGGGGGAGGGCAGAGAGAGAGGGAGACACAGAATCTGCAGCAGGCTCCAGGTTCAGAGCTGTCAGCACAGAGCCCGATGTAGGGCTCGAACTCATGGATGGTGAGATCATGACCTGAGCTGAAGTCAGACGCTTAACCAACTGATCCACCTAGGTGCCCTGATTATGAAACTACTCTTATTATAGAAAACACCATTAAAAATTTCTCCCAAAGTCTTATAATGCTAATTATAGACACCTGGGTGATGAAATGTCAGCTGTATCTGCCTTCAGATGTGTTGTGATGTGATAAAGAACAGAATCCTGTGATATGCTTGATTAACCAAAACTGTTGCTTGCGTTTTGTAGTAGTTCTCAATTCATTGGTAGTGAACTATACAATATTATGTACATGAGATTAATTATGAGGACTGGTAGTCCTGAAAAATTTGGAGTATGTATATGCTGCTTTAACTTGAAATAACCATGTATAGCAAATACATCTTTTACTTCAAGTTAGAGGGGTGCTTTGGCACATTCAGAAGTATGGAGGGTTATTTTGGACACAGATACACTTGTCAGGAAGATTGAAACCAAATGTTAATTGTGGTAAACTATTTTTTCAAAGTAAAGAGAGCTCTTTTTTTAAAAATGAAGTTAGGGGAGGGGCGCCTGGGTGGCTCGGTCGGTTAAGCGTCCGACTTTGGCTCAGGTCATAATCTCACGGTCTGTGAGTTCGAGCCCCACGTCGGGCTCTGTGCTGACAGCTCAGAGCCTGGAGCCTGTTTCAAATTCTGTGTCTCCCTCTCTCTCTGCCCCTCCCCTGTTCACGCTCTGTCTCTCTCTGTCTCAAAAATAAATAAACGTTAAAAAAAAAATTTAAAAAGAATGAAATTAGGGGAGCCTGGGTAGCTTAGTTTGGCTCAGGTCATGATCTCATGGTTTGTGAGTTCGAGCCCCACATCAGGCTCTTTGCTGTCAATGTGACGTCTGCTTTGGATCCCCTGTTCCCCTGTCTGTCTTCCTCTCCCCTGCTCACTCACACACACATACACGCGTGCTCGCTCTCTCTCTTTCTCTCTCTCATAAATGAATGTTAAAAAATTATGTGCTGGGGCGCCTGGGTGGCTCAGTTGGTTAAGTGTCCAATCTCGGCTCAGGTCATGATGTGGTGGTTCGTGAGTTCAAGCCCTGTATTGGGCTCTGCTGACAGGTCACAGCCTGAAGCCTGCTTCAGATTCTGTGTCTCCCTCTCTCCTCCTCCCTGACTAGTGCTATGTCTTTCTCTGTCTCTCAAAGATAAATTAAAACATCCAAAAAATTTAAAAAAAAATTATGTGCTGGTTTTATTTTTTTTTACAATGTGATTAAGTAAATTGAATTTACCTTAATTCTATCAGTTTGGAAGATGTTGAAGGTTTTTTTTTTGTTTTTAAGGAAATAGATCCCAAGGGAAGACTTCCATTAATAATTCAATCAGTGCAAGTGACATTAAGGAACAATGGATGTAGAAAATGAGCAGATACTGAATGTAAACCCCACAGGTAAGTAAGAATATTTTGAACCTTGACTATATTGTGAGCAAGTTTGAGGTCATACCAAATTTTATGAAAACATAATACTGAAACCATCTTTACTTTAAAAGCCATCTTATTATGCTACAAGTTGTATTATTTTAAAAAATCAAGTTTGTGATTCTTATTTTTGTAGAAATTCTTCACATGTTCTTTTCTGCCCATCTTTTCACATTCCATACATTCTAACTTTCCACTGTTTATAATAAACTATGTGCTACAGAATGGAGAAGAATAGTGAACTTCCTCATTAATATTTTCAAATGAACTAGTTGGTTACTGCAATATAAACTGTTATTGATTTCTTTTATTTCTTTCCTAATAATTTATTTATTATAAATTACCTATGGTATTTTCCTTATTTTCCATAAAAATGGTTTTGTAGAATATTTGTCCAAACGCTGAGTAACTTCAGACAACTTAAAATATACTTATAGCTTTCAGACTAATCTTTGTAGAGTTAAGTAGGATTTTGAAATATTCTGAATGGTGAGATTTTTCATCTTTTGAATTTTGGTTTTTTTAAAGTCAGATCAATAGTGGTTATGGAACCCTAAACCTAGGTAAGTATGAATAGTGAAATATAAATGAGTAATTGATAGAAACATGAGTTAAAAATTATAAGGTCTAATATATAAAATATACCTAGATATGTTCTGCTGCAGTCATACAAACATATTTGAAAGGATATTAAAATAGTTGAAAAGAAATCCAATTGTAGGAAATGATGTTTGAATACTTAGGACTCCAAGGGACAGTTTAAAGCAGTTTATTATAATTTGAGGTCCTTTATCTTCTGGATGAGTTTGGTGGTTTGCCTTAATTGTAGAATAATGAAAGCAATATGTTACAGGTAAATGTTTAGTGTTTTCTTCAATTACCTACTCTTACTTGAAATTCCATTTAACTTGTCTGATCTCTGGTCTTTTTTTTCTCCTTCCTCTTCTGCTTTTCTCTCTTATAATCACTCCCTTGTCCTGTGTCTTTAGCTGTCACTACTCTGCTATACTCTAGCTCTGTATTTTCTACAGTTATAATCATCTGATATTTAAGCGTGGATTTGAATACTGGCCATAATCCTTTTTAGATATGTGACTTTTCTATGAAACATCTTCCATCTGTAAATTGAGGATAAACAGCTTTGTTATAGAGCTTTGTGAAGATTATAGATCACGTATGTAGAGTGCCTACCATAGAACCTGGTATCTAGTGGTAACAACGGTGACGATAATGACAAAAGAAGTTGCACTACTGCTGTGACTATGACTGTTGCTAGTAGTTGTAGTATAGTAGTTCAGTTATGATGATGGTTATGATGATGTCTCACACTCACCCTCTAACACTGAATTCCCATCTGAAAACTTTTAAGACTTCATTTCATGCTTCTTTATTCTGTTTAAAAGTCCTTTACTTTTCTTTAAGTGTCACTTTATTTAACCCAAAGTTACTACCCTTGCTCTTTTCAGTTAGTGAATGAATTATTGCAACATTTTCTTAGCTGGTCTCTCACTTTATACTTTCTCTTTTTCCTTATATATTCTGTATTCCTCTGCTAAACCAATCTCTCCATCACTGCATATGATATCAGTCTAAGCTCTGACCATTTGAATGTGGTAGTGGTCAGCAGTTATTCTGGTGACATAAGCAGGGGCAAGATTATGTAGGATGTTAAGTTACAAGATAATGAGTTTAAACTTTATTTTGAAATAGTGGGAAAACCTTTGAAGGGTTTTCAGTGGGGGCATGTTTTACAGAATCCATTTCCATGCAGTTTGGAGAATGGTTGGAAAGCACAGAGACTAATGATGGACTCTATTTAATGTTGTTGTTTGTTTTTGATTATCGCAGTGTTCTTAACTTTCATACTTTTTTGTCAAGAATTGTAAAGATTTTAACACATCTATGTTTTTTATAGGTTGACTTAAGAAATTTTCAGCTTCAACATATTAAGACATGTTAAAGTCTATACACATGGACTTGACACAGCCTAATTACATTTAGGAATGTTTAAAACCACTTGAGAGATTCAACTCTGACTTGACTTAGCCATAACAAACAAAACTCTGCCCCAAGGGTACCTAATTCAGTAGCTTTCTGAGTTTTTTAGAGCAAAGCCAGGTATCTCCATGGACATTTGAGTTGTTAGTATGAAGGATCCTCAGTTAGGTGCTGAGGGTACAAAGAAGTACAGGTAAAGGCATGGCTCCTCTTTTGAGGCTTATGACTTATTTGGAAAAGCAAGACTCCTGCATAAATAGAAAAAGCAAAGTGGTTTCTGTAATGTGGTGAATGAATAGAGTGTGGGCATTAGTGTTATTGTGGCTAGAATTGTTAGGAAAGTTATGTGAAGGAAATAAAACTTGAATATATCCTAAAAGATTTTGATAGTGAAAACAGCAATGAGGATGACATTCTAAATAGGACCATTGGGAACTCCAGATATGTTGCTGTCTTTCAGGGGATAATGTACAAATCTTACATAGGCTGGAAGATTTTCAGAAGATGGTAAGTAATATAAGTCAGGTTTGGAGAGGTGAATTAAAGCTTTAAAAGCAAGCTTTATCTTTCAGAGCAATGAAGCCTCAATGGTTCAGCTCAGTAATATTATGTGATCATTTATTTGCCAAGTATCTTTCAGGTTCTTTGGATTAGAATATTTCCTAAGTATCTATAATTAATCAGGAGGTGTTTGGCAAGGTATTTAAACACTCTCAGTCTTAGTTTCCTTATCTGTAGTAATGATCCAGTATGTAATAAATAGTTCTCAAACTTGTGGGTAAATGACAGAACGCCCAGCACAGTGCCTGATAAATAATAGGCATTCTCTAAATACTAATTTATCTCTCCTCTCAAGATTCTTAGTCTTTTCTTACTATCTCCAATTGCTTAACTCCCTTAGCTCACAGAAGTCTAAAGGATTTATTTGTGGTTATATATTAACATAAAATTTTATTTCTAAACATATGAGATAACATTAAACTTTGCTCATTAAAATTCACTGTCTTAGTTTATTTTCTATGATAATGTGAAAAGTAATCCTGTTTAGTTGTCATTTATTAGATTGAATCATGTGAAATTTCCAATATGTGACTTGTTACTGACCTAAAAAATGTAATTTCATGTGATTCAACTTAAGGTAACTTATGACTATAACTGGTATGACAGTGAATGGTTAAAGTACTTACTTAGAATTTTCTTTCTTCATTTTCTCCTTAAGATCCTGATAATTTAAGTGACTCTCTCTTTTCTGGTGATGAAGAAAATGCTGGGACTGAGGAAATAAAAAATGAGATAAATGGAAATTGGATTTCGGCATCCTCCATTAATGAAGCTAGAATTAATGCCAAGGCAAAAAGGCGCCTGAGGAAAAACTCATCCCGGGACTCTGGCAGAGGCGATTCAGTCAGTGATAATGGAAGTGAAGCCCTTAGAAGTGGAGTAACTGTACCAACCAGTCCAAAGGGAAGGTTGCTAGATAGGCGATCCAGATCTGGGAAAGGAAGGGGACTGCCAAAGAAAGGTTGGTGTGTTCCATTTCCACAGAAGCAAACAAAACAATATTACCTGGTTCTTATACTATGGTTTCCTTGTTCTAGGAATATGAGAAATTTAAACAATCATGGTGTGTGTAAGAGGTTATGATTTGTGTATGTTTTTACAAAGTAATAATCTGAGGACCATCCCACTTGTTTTTAAGTTGAGCCTTTTTTCTTGAGATTCAGTTTCTTGAGCAGAACTTTCTTTTCAGCAAAATATACGTGGATGTTTTATACAGTTATGAATTGTGCGTGTATTCTCTAACTTTGCTTAAAAGTAGGGTCAGAAATTCATCATACCTGGGGTACCTGGCTGGCTCAGTCAGTGGAGTATGTGACACTTGATCTCAGAGTTATGAGTTTGAGCCCAATATTGGGGGCAGAGATTACTTAACTTTTAAAAGTTAAAAAAAAAAAAAGATTCATTATACCAATTACCTAATGAATATAATTATGTCCTTTGTTAAGAATACATGATAGATATAAATTGGATTGCTAATATCTGGATCAGAATTTTTAAAAAATTTTTTAAATGTTTATTTTTGAGAGCGAGAGAGACACAATATGAGTGGGGGAGCAGCAGAGAGAGAGGGAAACACAGAATCCAAAGCAGGCTCCAGGCTCTGAGCTGTCACCACAGAGCATGATGTGGGGCTTGAACTCATGAACTGTGAGGCCACGACCTGAGCTGAAGTTGGAGGCTTAACTGAGCCACCCAGGTGCCCCCAGAATTTTTTTTTTTTTTTTTTAAGTTTATTTTGAAAGCGCATGCGCAAGCAGGGGAGGAGGAGGAGAGAGAGAGGGGGAATCCCAATGCAGGGGCTCCAGCTCGTGAACCAAGAATGGTGAGATCATGATCTGAACCGAGACCAAGAGTCAGTCACCTAACTTTAACTGAGCTACCTAGGTGCCCCTCTGGATCAGGATTTGAATAATTTTATAGATCTGGTTCTGAGTTCTCTTTGACTGATTGGTTGGTTGGTTGATTAAAAGATTTTATTTTGTAAGTAATCTCTCACCCAACATAGGGCTCGAACTTACAGTTTGAGATCAAGAGTTAAGATGCTCTACCCACTGAGCCAGCCAGGCACCACCCAAGTTGTGTTTTGCTCTCTTTTGGAAACTGAAGTGGATTGGTCTGTTTCACTGCTATTTCCAGGGCCTAGAGTAGTTGAATATATTTAAATATTTGTTGATAGGGGGTCTGTTAGTTTTGGTCTCTGGTAGGATTTTGATGTAATTTGGAGATTTCACTAGTTTCTGAATGGTGGGAACTTCAATTTGTAGCCTAGGAGTCTTGTAAAATCTTTTTGTGATCTGCCAAAAACTGTTATTCTTGTTGAATGGCTCTACAACCATTGGTTGGATAAAAATGAATCCTAGTAACCAGATTCTGTTTTGTTCTAGTGGCAGGGATTATGCTCTTGGTATAAAAATACAACCTAAAAATAATTGGTGATACTGAAAAATTCTTTAAAAATAATGAAATATGTTGAGACTTACAAAAACATTTCAGTTTATGTAGAAAAACCACTTTGAAAGTTGGAATTGTTAAACTTCAACTGGTCAGTTTGCATATAGAAGTACAGAGAAATAAAGATAAGTGCAGTTAATGCTTAAATAGCTTAGTCATTTGTAACATATTGCCAGTTGTCAAGTATAGTTTAACGTGTACATTTATATTTAAAGAGTATTTGAGGGGTGCCTGAGTGGCTTAGTCTGTTAAGCCTCTGACTCTTGATTTCAGCTCAGGTCATGATCTCATTGTTTGTGGGATTGAGCACTTCAGGCTCTGCGCTGGCACCGCTGAGCCTGCTTGGGATTCTTTCTCTCTGCTCCTCCCCTGTGCACGCAGTCTGTCTGTCTGTCTCTCTCAAGATAATTAATTAAAAGAAAATAAATGGGCACTTGGGTGGCTCAGTTGGTTTAGTGTCCGACTTCGGCGCAGTTGATGATCTCACAGTTCGTGGGGTTGAGCCCTGCTTTGGGCTTTGCGCTGACAGTGTGGAGCCTGCTTCAGATTCTCTGTCTCCCTCTCTGCCACTCCCCCCTGCCCCCCAAATAAATAAACCTTAAAAAAAAGAGTATTTGACTTTGAAACACTTAACAGTGGAAACTGCTTTTTGTTAAATAATTTTTCCCTTGTTAAGTTTCCTATGCCACATCTTACTGGCTCAACATATTGTTGTTTTGGCCTTATGAAATGTCCAATAAAATTTAGAGCTCAGCTACATACAGTATCATGGCCCCTTGGGGTCCCTGATACAGCTGTTTTTCTGTTCTTTTTTGGTTTCATTTTTGCTTTTATTTTAAAGCATCTGCCTTTTTAGTGTTTTTTTTGTTTTTTTTTTTTTTCAACGTTTATTTATTTTTGGGACAGAGAGAGACAGAGCATGAACGGGGGAGGGGCAGAGAGAGAGAGGGAGACACAGAATCGGAAACAGGCTCCAGGCTCTGAGCCATCAACCCAGAGCCTGACGCGGGGCTCGAACTCACGGACCGCGAGATCGTGACCTGGCTGAAGTCGGGCGCTTAACCGACTGCGCCACCCAGGCGCCCCTCTGCCTTTTTAGTTTTAACTTTATAAGTTATTTCAACTTGATGTTTTGGAAATAGGTTATAAAATATATAATATCTAATCATTACTGAAAAAGTGATCTGAGTAAAAAATTTAAAGTATAACTCAACTGGAAAAAAATTAGCATATAAATTAAAATTCAGTTTTTAACTGTTACTTAATATCTGAATATCTAGAATTATTTCAGATTTCAACTAAACTTTATGAACTATGAACTTTGTGTTCTTTTCTTTCTCAATTCTAAACTTTTTCAGGTGGAGCAGGAGGCAAAGGTGTCTGGGGTACACCTGGACAGGTATATGATGTGGAAGAGGTGGATGTGAAAGATCCTAACTATGATGATGACCAGGTATCAGTGTTTTACTTTCTTTTTAAAATCCATGTTTAAAATGCTTATAAATTTTTCACCTTCATGTTTGTAGTTTACTCATACATTTGTCAGGTCATACGTTCCATATCTATACTCTGTGCCTGTCAATCATATATATATGATTTGTAGTATGTGTGTATATATGTGTGTGTATATATATAATGTGTATGTATACATATGTGTAACACATACGTGTGTATACACACACATTAGTATCTATATCTAAATCATACATATACTCAGTACTCTCAGACTGTTAGGGAAATTTTGGATTAGGAAACCAAATTAATTGATAGTGATAAATTTTCCCTTCATTTCTAAAGTGAGTCAAAAGTAGGTCTTTACAGATTCACTTAGGATTATCAAGCTGGTTATTTTTCAGTAAATTCTGTTGAGTTAATATAATTTCTATAGTAATGAAAATCGAGAAAAATAGATATTATTTTGAATATCATAAAAGAGTTAATAGGTATTAGGTTCCTTTTAAATATTACTGTTTAGGATGATAACCTTATGGTAAATTTTATTTTGGGAACATAAATGTCTTTCTTCAATATGAGAATGTAAGTTTTGTTTTTCTTCCTTATGCTGTGCCTTTTATTCCCATGACTTATTCCATAACTGGAAGCATGTATTTCCCACTCCCCTTCATCAATCTTGCCCCTCCTCTCTGGCAACTGTCAGTTTGTGTTTGCAGGTCTGATTTATTTTGTTTGTTTATTTATTTACTTTTTTAGATTCCACATATGAGTGAAATCATATGATATTTGTCTTTCTCAGTCTTATTTCACTTAGGTCCATTGATGAGAATGTAAGTTTTTAATAGATTTTATAAGGAACATATATATTTTATTTTAATTTTTTTAAAAACTTAATTTCTAAGTAATCTCTACACCCAACATGGGGCTTAAACGTACAGCCCCCAAGATCAAGAGTTGCACACTCCATCGACTGAGCCAGCCAAGAGCTCCTATATATTTATATTTTTAATGGAAAATGTGTAGCTTACAAAAGTAGAATAGTATAATGAAACTGCTTGTACTCCTCTCCCAGCTTTACTGACTTCAATAATTAATAACTCATAGGCAGTCTTATTTTATACTGTACCTCTGTTTACTCTTCCTCTTGTATCCCTCCTGCATGCACCACTCCCACCCCCCATGCTCTGGATTATTTTGAAACAAATCCCAGACGTTATGATATCTTTTCTAAAGAACTGTCTTTGCGTGGTGATAAAAATTTTAGATAGGAAATTATCAGGGCATATGATAGATTGTTTTTATTGCATATTATTTGTATATACTTGTTTGTTTTAGCTAATTGTTGGACATGGAAATTTTTTTTTTAAGTTTACTTATTTATTTTGAGAGAGAGAGGGAGAGTGACAGAGCTGTCAAGGCAGAGCCTGCAGTGGGGCTTGAACTCACGAACCGCAAGATAAATAACGACTGAGCTGAAATCAAGTCAGATGCTTAACCAACTGAGCCACCCAGGTGCCCCTATATATCCTAATCTTAACATACAGTCTTTCAAGTGAGACTAAAACTAGTCACAAGTTGCACATAAACATTTCTGGCCTTTTTCCAGAGGAGAAGGGAGATAGAAAATTAATAGACATGAATTTCCTTGTTTTTTGAAATTTCTGTTGAATAATGCTTTTTCTTAGAGATTTTTTAGTCATACAGCATTGATTCTTGTTACAAAGGCTTTTATTATAATATTAATCATGAAATCTTTGGTTCCTTCATTTTTTTTTTTTTTTTAAAGTGAAGTTTTAATGAAAACAGTAGGTATGATAGGAAGTCATCTTAAGCTTCTTGGTCACTGAAGGACTGGTATTATGAGAGGTAAAAAAAAAAAAATTAACAAGATATGGGGGGTTGGGAGCAAGTCCTATTTGCTGTGGTTAGTAGTTCTGAACTGTTAGTTTTATTCATAGATTTGTAAAAAAAAAAAAAAAAAAAAAAGACATGGATTCTATTTTAGTATCAGTGTTCAAAGCATGTAGCACATCTTTTTCTTGTCCTGAATGAGGATGGAATATAAAATTCGTTGGGATATACAGTTAGAACATAAAAGTATTTATTTATAGTGTATATGTGAACAGAGGAAGGGCAGAGGGAGAGGAGGAGGGAGAGAGAGAGAAGGAGAGAGAGGGAGAGTCATAGGCAGGCTCCGTGCCCAGCACAGAGCCCGTTTTGTGGCTTGATCTCACCACCGTGAGGTCATGACCTGCGCCGAAATCAAGTTGGACACTTACCTGACTGAGCCACCCAGGGGCCCTGGAATATAAAATTATAAACCAAATTTCATTTTATTTAGCATTTTATTCATTAATTTGTAATTTTTTCTCCTTCCCTTCCTAGGAAAACTGTGTTTATGAAACTGTAGTTTTGCCTTTGGATGAAACAGCATTTGAGAAGACTTTAACACCAATCATACAGGAATATTTTGAGCATGGAGATACTAATGAAGTTGCGGTAGGTTTAAAATTGCATGTATAATTTACTTAACATAGAAAAAACATTATTAAAAGCAAAACATTATATCCGAAATTATCCTTGATCACTGAATAAGTTTTAATAAGCATTTTCTTTTATGTAAATGAATTTCTAAGAAATGAAGTAAAATATCCTTAACTTAGTTCTTTCCTACTTGTGATGAAGGCTATATGCCATTCCCTACCTGAAAAACGGCACAACAATATTTTAACAATTTTTGTAATTATATATTTTTGTAATTGATAGTGTATAAAATATGATATAATTTCAGGCATCTATGAACCTTCTCAAACCTCTTCAGGAATCTCAGTTAAAAATGCCTGATTTAGGGGTACCTGGGTGGCTCAGTTGGTTGGGTATCCAACTTCGGCTCAGGTCATGATCTCGCAGTCCGTGAGTTCGAGCCCCGCATCGGGCTCTGGGCTGACAGCTCAGAGCCTGGAGCCTGTTTTGGATTCTGTGTCTCCCTCTCTCTCTGACCCTCCCCTGCTCATGCTCTGTCTCTCTGTCTCAAAAATAAATGTTAAAAAAAAAAATTTTTTTTTAATGCCTGATGTTGTTCTATTTTTTTTTGCCATTCATTTCAATATTCAGGATTAAGATAAAATTTATCTTTGTACTCTGTCCAAAAGAAAGAGAACACAAAGATCTGAAAAAGAATGTATACAGAAACTAAGAGAACAAATGTTTTTTTGAAATGTAATTTGCGTGGGAACATTTCCTGTGTTATGGATTGTTCATAAAATAAATCTAAAAGGGTAAAATAAAATTACCTAACTAGGATTACTGACTTAAAGTACTAAAATTGCAGGTCTTTAGGGGATCCTGGGTGGCTCAGTTGGCTGAGCTCTTGGTTTCAGCTCAGATCATGATCTTATGGGTTTTGTGGGTTCAAGCGCCGTGTCTGGCTCTGCGCTGCTGGTGCGGACCTGCTTGGGATTCTCTGTCTCCGCCTCTCCCCCATTCATCATGCGTTCTCTCTCCCTCTCTCTCTTTCTTTTCTCTCAAAAATAAGTAAACTTTAAAATTGTAACTCCTTAAAAGGCTTTTTAATTTATACTCTTTTACTTCAGACTGAGCTTTCTTGGTTTGTCTAATACCATGAGGTCTGATATCCTTATATTTGTGGAATTTGAATATAAAATCAATATTTGTTTAGTGCATACCATGTGGAGGAATTTGTAATAGGTGATTCCTGCTCTTTTGAAGCACAGTCAGGTGAGGAAAGAGATATATAAATAGATATTAAAATATCATGTGAAGCCTTGTATTGCAGAGAAAGAGTTTAAATCCTGTAAGGACAGGGACTATTGGAATCCTATGTACCTAGCCTGGGGACTAGTGGTCTACTATGTATTTATTAACTGAGTAGTATTATGAACAGAATATTATGGAAGCATAAAATGAAGAGTGTTAGAGATGATTCTGAACAATGTAAGGATAATTAGAAGTTTGCCAGGGTAAGAGGGCTGAAGAGAATTTTCCAGGAAGAAGTATCATGTTTAAAGGTAGTGAGTGAGTTGTTCAAGCATAGTCCAGGAAGTTGAAATTGAGTGGAAGAGACAGCTTACAAGGACACCAGTTAGGTGGCTGTGAAAATAGTTCTGGCACCCTTTTAGTAGTATAACATGACTTAAACACTCTGAGAAAACTGTAAAAGGAAGGCACTTTAAATAACTGAGTTAGGGGGCGCCTGGGTGGCTTGGTCGGTTAAGCGTTCGACTTCGGCTCAGGTCATGATCTCACGGTCCGTGAGTTCGAGCCCCACGTCGGGCTCTGTGCTGACAGCTCAGAGCCTGGAGCCTGTTTCGGATTCTGTGTCTCCCTCTCTCTCTCTGCCCCTCCCCTGTTCATGCTCTGTCTCTCTCTGTCTCAAAAATAAATAAACGTTAAAAAATAAATAAATAAATAAATAAATAAATAAATAACTGAGTTAGAATTTAGCCTCTAGGGTCATACTGCCTATATCCCACTTTCAATTTGGCCACTCCAGCTGTATGTCCTCAGCAGATACTTAAAATTTCATTGCTTTGGGTATGATGGATATGATGATGACCTCTCCCTGAAAAGGTCGTTTTGAGTCTTAAATAAGATAATAGAAACTAAAATGCCTGTTACAATGCTTGACACATTATATACAGTAGTATTAGCAGCTGCTATTATTATTTTTAATAGGAAATTTTAACTGAATCCCAGCATTTGAAGCAATAATTCCACTTAAAAACGATGGTTTAAGAACTTTTATGGATACCTGACTGGCTCAGTCGGAAGAGCATGTGACTCTTAATCACCAGGTCATGAGTCTGAGCTCCACGCTGGGTCTAGAGATTACTTAAATAAACAAACTTTAAAAAAAAAAGAGGGGGGGGCACCTGGATGGCTCAGTGGTTGAGTGTCTGAGTTTGGCTCAGGTCATGATCTCGTGGTTTATGAGTTGGAGCTCCATATCGGGCTTGCTGCTGTCAGCCCAGAGCCCGCTTCAGATCCTCTGTCCCCCTCTCTCTGCCCTCCCCTGCTTTCATGCGCCAAATGCTTTCTCTCAAAAATAAACATAAAAAAAAAAAAGATCTCCTTTAAACTTAATGTGAACAGTATAAACTTTAGTGCAAAGAGAAAACTTTGAAAAGTAGAGTATAAACAGCTTATGATAATGTAAAATGAATCTCTCCACAAATATTCATAAAAGAATATTCCTAGAAATTAGGGGTGCCTGGCTTGCTCAGTTGGAAGGGTATGTGACTGTTGATCTTGGGTTCGCGAGTTTGAGTTCCACATTGGGTGTAGAGATTACTTAAATAAAAAGAAAATAAAAAAAATTATAAGGACAGGGTTAGTTAATTCCTAACACAAACTTAGCAATATATAGTTTCATACTGTTTTAGGTGTGATTCACATTCTTGAGTTTAGTGATGTTTAGATAGTTAAAGCTTGACAAAGTGTATCAATATCTAATTAATATGCACAGAAAGATGAATTTATCCTTTCCTACAAAATTGACTGCTTTTCTGATTATTTCCAAAGGGGAAGAGGTAAGGATATATGGATAAAATCTTGATTTTTCAAAATTAAAATCATATTGAACTAAAGGTAGTGACATACTTTTTAACTTTTTTTTTTTTTTAATAGGAAATGCTAAGAGATTTAAATCTTGGTGAAATGAAAAGTGGAGTACCAGTGTTGGCAGTGTCCTTGGCATTGGAGGGAAAGGCTAGTCATAGAGAAATGACATCTAAGCTTCTTTCTGACCTGTGTGGGACAGTAATGAGCACAAATGATGTAGAAAAATCATTTGACAAATTATTGAAAGATCTACCTGAATTGGCATTGGATACTCCTAGAGCACCACAGGTTTGTATGATTCTTTTTATCCATTCTCTCCCTCCCCCTTCCCCACTACACTTCCAATTATAGAAATAATACATGCTTCTAAGAAACTTTAGTAGATAAAATGGGACAAAATGACCCATATTTTTTACCATACAAAAATAGCCCTCTGACATCTTAGCATATTTTTGTCTAGCTGTTTTTCTTTTTCAAATATAGTTTTCATCATACTGTAATTTTATATCCTGCTTTTCCACCCATGCTCTGTATAGTTTGTAGGTCTTTTGTTTTTTGTTTTGTTTTTTTGCTGCTTGTATATTCTCTATTATATGTGGTTAAACTGTTGTATGATCTAGGATTTAAAAATTATGTAGATTGTTATAATTGAAGATTGAATTGGCTTGACTGATGTTTATTATAAAAATAATCATAAATAAGTCTGTTCCCCTTTGTAGCTTTGTGGGAAAATTATTAGAAAATTTATGATTTATGTTTCTGTTTAGATTCTGATCTCAAAGCCTTATGTATTTATTAGATTCAATACATGCTGATAGTATAATGTGACTTTCTGATTTGAAATTAAAAATGTGTGAAATTGTTTCTGTTTACTTGACCAGAGTTTTAAGTCAAGGTAGGAGCACTTGGGGCACCTTGGTGGCTCAGTCCGTTAAGCATCTGAATCTTGATATTGGCTGAAGTCATGATCTCACGGTTTGTGGGATTGAGCCTGCATCAGGCTCTGCACTGACAGCTTGGAGACGGCTTGGGATTCTCTATCTCCTTTTCTGTCCTCCCCGCTCCCCCCCCCCAAAAAAAATAAATAAATAGACATTAAAATTTTTTTAAAAGGCAGGAGCACTTAAACATTAATTTAGGAATATATATATAAGTTAATTCCTAAATGCTGTTTCTTTTCTATGCCAGACAGTAGTCTGGTAAGGTATTGAGCTATGATTCAAACGTGGACTTTTTTTTTTTTTTTTCAACGTTTATTTATTTTTGGGACAGAGAGAGACAGAGCATGAACGGGGGAGGGGCAGAGAGAGAGGGAGACACAGAATCGGAAACAGGCTCCAGGCTCTGAGCCATCAGCCCAGAGCCTGACGCGGGGCTCGAACTCACGGACCGCGAGATCGTGACCTGGCTGAAGTCGGACGCTTAACCGACTGCGCCACCCAGGCGCCCCTTTTTTTTTTCTTTTTATACCAGTACTACTCATATGTTAAAAAAATGATTACATAAGTTCATATTATAGAAATAAATAAATAAAGTCAAAATGAAGAAAAGCCAGCAGAAATAACCAGTGTTAACTGTTAAACATTTTGGTGTTAAATCTCTTACTTTCTGTGGATGTTTATCAGTGTATGGTTTTTGTATATCCTTGCATTTTTGTTTTAATAAGAAATGGAATTATACTGTATGTGCTGTTTTGTAAACTTGATTTTTCTTACACTATAAAAAGTAGTAAATGTATTTCCTAATGACCCCGTAATGACCCCCATTGTATGTATCATGTAACCACACCTTTATTGTTGGACACTGAAGTTGTTTCCAGTTTTTATAAGAAATAATGTTATGCATAGGGTCGTCTGGCAAACTTAGTCGGTGGAGCATGTGACACTTGGTCTGGGGGTCGTGGGTTTGAGCCCCACACTGGGTATGGAGCCTACTTTCAAAACAAAACAAAACAAAATAACGCTATGAATATACTTTCAGATAGAAATTTCTACACAGTGTTTTCTCCATACAATAAATTCCTTTAATCAGACAGTTTTTGAGAAAACCTAGTCCCATTTTGTTTTTTTTGTTTTTTTTTCCAGAAGAGAGTTTTCTCTTAAATTTAGGTCACTGGCTTAACAAGCATTTTTGATTATGTACTGTGTTTCAGGCAGTGTGCAAGGTGTTGGGGGATTCAGTAGTGAGCAAAACTGATATGTGTCCTTCCCACCCACCATGGGTAGTTAACCTTGGAGGTTAAGATGTGGGAATGTATGTCAAACATAACAAGCAGGTGCTAGATAGATGTTTGAGTATTCCAGCATGTCTTAGTTATTGATTCTGTAGTCCAGCCAGTCTTTATCATTTATGTATTAGAAATTGTGTCCTATAGAGTTTCATTTTAGATTTTTTTATACAGCTATTTTTTTTTTTTTTTTTTTTTGTAGTTGGTTGGCCAGTTTATTGCTAGAGCTGTTGGAGATGGAATTTTATGTAATACCTATATTGATAGTTACAAAGGAACTGTAGACTGTGTACAGGCTAGGTAAGTAAATTAATTTTCCTACTTAGAATTTCAAAATTGGGGAAAATTCTACAGCATTTTATTGAAATGATATTTGAATTAATCAGACATTGTGGACATCTATTTGTCATTTGTGTATATTCTCCACTGTTAAAAAAAATTGAGAGATTGTTGACATGATGTAATAGGAAGAGGACAGTACTGTAATGTAGAAATTTGGGATTTTAACTAAGCCATTAGCTACCTTTATGTCAAGCTGCTTTTCTCTGGGCCTCAGTTTCCTTACTTATAAAAATGAAGGGTTTGACTGAGAATGTTTCTTTAAGCTCTGTTCAGGTTTTCACATTCTGTAATTATTTAATATTCTAAGAAGATGGACAGTATTAACAAAGGAGCCCCATTTTCAATTTTATTTTATATTTATCTGCTACAGAAATATTAGGAAATAATGTTTTCACTCTTGTTCTTTGTTATAATTAATTTTAAGCTAAATGTGATATTTGGGAATCATGCCATATGGTTTTTTGTAACTCCCTGGAAACTTAAATTTAGTCAGTGCCATGTCTTAGATTTGCTCAGGTGTAGATGTTAACTTAAACTTCTAAGACTACTTCAGGTCAGAATGGAATGGTTGCCCTGGTGGGAAGGTGCAGAACTATGTAAAAGTTAAGTTTTATGTGACATGTTTCCACTCAGTGTAGATCAATTATTTTGTAATAAGGTTAGATTTTGAATTTTAGATTGATTTTAGGTTACGTGAAAGCTTTTAGGTCAACCTGAAGCATTTCTAAGTTGTCAAAATTATTATTATTGTTGTTATTATTTCTGGTAGAGCTGCTCTGGACAAGGCTACTGTGCTTCTGAGTATGTCTAAAGGTGGAAAGCGCAAAGACAGTGTGTGGGGCTCTGGAGGTGGGCAGCAGTCTGTTAACCACCTTGTTAAAGAGGTAACTACTGGGTATTGTCTTTAACTTAATATACATGTATTCCTCAGGGGAAGTAAACTATGCCCTCTAGCTGGTATTTTTGTGGATAAAAATTAAGTTCTGTCTTAAAGCTATAAATGGAAAATTGGATAATCTTTGTGTATTTGGCTTTATTCCCTGGTGCTATAAATTATACAATAATTATATAATTATTATTACATTTTTATGGCTTCCCTGACTAAAAAAAAAGACTGTGTTAAATTAAAAGGGCTCTCATAAGAATGCTGTATTTGAACCTGAGAGGAATGCCTGAAGTACTTTCTTGTAGTAGTTAAAATTTTTCAAATACTGTCAACATAACACTTTCTATTTTGTAGTTATTCAATAAATACATTTAAAAAAATTTTATAGAGAAAGTATGAGACAGGGAGGAGGGCAGTGGGGCAGGGGGAGAGAAAGAATCTTAAGCAGGCTCTCTGCTCATCATAGAGCCCAATGCAGGGTTCGATCCACGACGCTAGGATCGTAGTCTGAGCTGAAATCAAGAGTCAGATGCTCATCCTACTGAGCCACCCAGGCACCCTAGTAACTACATTTTTATATGAGCAATTTGAAACTGGATAGTCTTAGATCATAAGTTAGGAATTATGAACACTAGAGTAGATCAGAGTGGTCGATTTTTGTAAGGAAGTTCACTACTTGTGTGCATGCTTTAAAGTAATTGATTTATTTCATTAAAACGCCAGATTTATTCTCTATGGACTTTTTTTTTCTGGCAGTAATGTTCTATAACAAGAAACCAGAAAACGTGCTTAATATTACTTGCAGATTATTAAGAAAATTAGAAGTCTTACAGTTCATGTACTTCTGACTTTTGAGTATAATCTTTTCATGTGACTATAGTTTTGATATTTAATAAATCTTTTAATGATATGTGTACCTAGTTTGAGTGTTAAGGAGCTTAAACTATAGATTTTTGACCAGTTTGCTTTTATATATCTTAGGATAGATAATGTCATGATTATAATATCTGCTTTCAAAAAAAATTTCATGTGGTTAGGAAGATTGAGGTATAAAAACAGTCAAGATAACGGCATTTTGGCAAGAAAATGACATAAAATGCATCTAGATGGGAAAGGAAGAAGTAAAACTATCTCTATTCCCACATGACATGATCTGTATACAGAAAATCTTAATGAATCCACAAAAAACAAAAAAACCCCAAACTGTCAACTAATAAATGAATCCAGCAAGATTATAGGATATAAGATTAATATGCAGTATTCAATTCTACTTCTGTACACTAGCAACGAATGATATGAAATTAGGAAAACAATTGCATTTACAATAGAATAAAAAATATCAAAATACTTAGGACTAAACTTAACAAAAGAAGTGCAACTCAGGGGCGCCTGGGTGACGCAGTCGGTTAAGCGTCCGACTTCAGCCAGGTCACGATCTCGCGGTCTGTGAGTTCGAGCCCCGCGTCAGGCTCTGGGCTGATGGCTCAGAGCCTGGAGCCTGTTTCCGATTCTGTGTCTCCCTCTCTCACTGCCCCTCCCCCGTTCATGCTCTGTCTCTCTCTGTCCCAAAAATAAATAAACGTTGAAAAAAAAAAAAAAAAAAGAAGTGCAACTCTTATACACCAAAACTGCAAAACATTGTTGAAATAAATTAAAACTTAAAATAGATACCCAGATATCCTATGTTTATGGATCGGAAGACTTAATATTGTTAAGATGATAACACTTAGGGTGCTTGCCTGGCTCAGTTGGAGGAGCTGCAACTCTTGATCTCAGGGTCGTGAGTTTGAGCCCCAAGTTAGGTGTAGAGATTACTAAAAAAATAATAAACTTAAGAAAAATGATGGTAATATTCCCCCAAAATTATTATTTTGAGAAAGTGCCAAACTGTTTTATGTGAATTATCTCAACGAAAAAATAGTCAAGATAGAAATGGAAATAAAACTAGCAATATGAGTTTGAGGTTGACATTATTTGGGTATTCATTTATTTTTACATGGAAGGATGAGTTGGACAAAGAGGACTTTTAGAAATGTATATGTATGTATTTATAATTTATCATTCTCAAAAAATGCATGGAGCCTGATGGGAAACATTGAAATACTTCAAGTTCTGTAACAAAGTTAAAAAACTGTAAGTGATATAATTTAAATAATAAATTTATTAATTTACAATTATAAAGTAAAAACACTTTATTCAAATGCCATGCTTTAAATATGTACTTTTTTTTTTTAATGTTTATTTTATTTCTGAGAGACAGAGCACGAGGAGGGGAGGGGTAGAGAGAGAGGGAGACAGAGAATCTGAAGCAGTCTCCAGGCTCTGAGCTGTCAGCACAGAGCCAGATGCAGGGTTTGAACCCACGAACTGTGAGATCATGACCTGAGCAAGAGTCAATCGTTTAACTGACTGAGCCACCCAGGCGCCCCTAAATATTTACTCTTCTAAAGCATGATAATAGATATTATTCAGTATGTATCAGTATCATTGGTATGTATTCTATTGATCAAATTTTACTTTACCCTTTATTAAATACATTGCAGAAGTTGGAAGTCAAAGATAACTTAAATGAGATTATTTAATTAAGTGAGCCAACATCCATTGAGTGTCCACTAGGTGCAAAGGTGATTTTAACAGGCCATGTATAGGGAAGAACATTCTTGTTTGAAGTTCTTGTGCTGGAAAACTTTCCTCCTTTTCTCTGGAGCCATAGATGTTACTGTATTTGAACAAGAAAGTCAAGACTTGCCTCTTTAGTTACAACTAGAAACTGAATTCCAGATGAACATCTTAGATAATAGGTTTCAAATCCTATTTGAAGAGAAAAGAGAAGCTGTATGGATATTTTTGCCCTGTCTAGTAAAGCTCTATTATCATCATTTTTTGGCTTCCAGTGACTATTAAGGTCATCCTGATGGAAGTGAAAGTTTGTGACACTGTAAAAATATATTTTGAGACTTTCAGCCAGTGCCCTCTAGTGGTCTTTAAAATCCCTTGTTTTACAGTGAGCATTGAAGTATTATGGTCACAACTGAGGTTAAGTCTAGTCATAGATCTCAGTGATTATTAAGGCACACTGAAGCGCTGCATTTTCTTTATAATTATCAGCCATGTAAAAATTGGGGATTTACTTTTTAATTATGAAAAAAATTTTGTTATGATAGTGTTGTGTCAAGTCTGTATGTTCTTACACAGCTGTTGGTGACCTGCTATTTGAGAGTAAGTAAATCCTATAGGCAGAAAGCACAGTTTAAAAAAAAAAAAAATTAGGAATTCTAATACATCTAAATTTTTAAATTTAATAGATTGATATGCTGCTGAAAGAGTATTTACTCTCTGGAGATATATCTGAAGCTGAACATTGCCTTAAGGAACTGGAAGTACCTCATTTTCACCATGAGCTTGTATATGAAGTAAGATTACTTTGACATTCCAAAGAGAGTTATTATTAAGTATTCCTTTTTGCACCACAGTGACTTAATGGTTCTTTAATAGTGTACATCTATTTTTATTCTTTTAAAAAATTTTAATGTTAAGGGAGAAAGTTGTTTTTAAATTTTTATAATGATTATAATTACATATAAGACAAAAGGGATCTGATACATTTTAGGAGCAGTTTCTTATATAAATTTAAATGACCAAAAATTCATTCATTTATTCATTCATTCAATTTTTAGGCTATTGTAATGGTTTTAGAGTCAACTGGAGAAAGTGCATTTAAGATGATTTTGAATTTATTAAAATCTCTTTGGAAATCTTCTACCATTACTCTAGACCAAATGAAAAGAGTAAGTATAACATTATTTTGAACAATTTTTAGGTTTCTACCTTAAATGTATAATAATTGAATACATATTATGAATTGTCAATGAAATATTCTTTTAGGTATGTTAAATAATATTGTGCCTATAGTTTTTTTTTTTTTTTTTTAATGGTTGTGATTATGTTTGATTTCTTGGAAAGTAACACTTCATTGAGTTTTTTTCCCTGTCTTTTTTAAAGATGTGATTGTTCTTCCTCAAGAGTTCTATTTTTAAGATATGATAGTTTTTATTTTGTATCTAGAGACAAACATGAACATGATCTTTTAACAAATGTTCTTTAAAGTATTTAATTTATTCCTAGTTAAGATATTGGTGAGGTGCTTACTTGCCTTATATTTTAAAAAGTGTACTAAATGTATACAGATGAAGAAATGTGTCCAGTGTCTGATGTCTGCCTGAACTCTCTTAAGAGAAAAATTTTAAAGAAAACATTCTATGACAAATATTGTCTATACTTTTCAAAGATCAGATCTGACTTCAGTCTAATTTTAAGAATGTTTGGTCTTTAAATGTCGTTTGATGACAGTGATGGGTCATATGGCATTATGTACTTTATATGGGCTAACAATTCTGTATATAATTTCATTTTATACATTTCATTTTAGGGTTATGAGAGAATTTACAATGAAATTCCAGACATTAATTTGGATGTCCCACATTCATACTCTGTGCTTGAACGATTTGTAGAAGAATGTTTTCAGGCTGGAATAATTTCCAAACAACTCAGAGATCTTTGTCCTTCAAGGTATTTTATTAATTTTTTCCACATAAAATATTGGCTGAGGTGCTTAGAAAGGCTAAGCTGATTTTCTGTCATCCCAGAAAAATTCTGGAATTCTGTCAGAAAAGTAATATCTCCCCTGAAGCCACTCAAGAGTGAAAATCATGAGTTTTGAGTTAATAGAAAAACTAGGGCAAAGCTTATTTTGCCCCCTTGTAAAATTTATACAGGACTACTTCATGAAGCCCCTTTTCACTGGAAGGAAACTAATTTTGTGTAGTAGTTCTGTGTACCAGGCTCTGTTCTAAGTAGTTGAAATATTTCAGAGTAGATATTATCACCAATGAGATGAGAAAATTAAGGTTTAAGGAGATGTAATAGAAGTTTTCTAAGTTCACACACAGTAGAGGCTAAGGATGAATCCAGACCTTTTCTGGCTTCCAAGATATAGGCTATTCCTTACTCCATGTAGCTTCCTTTTATTCCTTCATAGAATGGAGAATTGAGGCTAATTGGGTCTTATCTCATTAGAAAGTATATGTGTGTGATTCTTTGGAGATACTGTATTTGTGCTACTAGGATCTAACTCTTTAGGAGTTGATGAATTTTTTTGTGGTTAAAATAAAGCTTATAATGTAAGTTTATAATAAATAGGTATAAATGTTAGTAATAGCTAAACTTGTGTATATGTTTTTTTTTTTTTTTTTAATGTTGTTTATTTTTGAGACAGAGAGCAGGGGAGGAATAGAGAGAGAGGGAGACAAAGAATCCCAGGCAGGTTCTATGTAGTCAGCACACAGCCCGACACGGGGCATGATCTCACAAACCATGAGATCCTGACCTGCGGCTACCTGGGTGGCCTGTGTTTGTCTGTTTTATGTAAATTTTAACTTTTTGTAATTTTTAAACTGAAAAAATTGCAAAGCTTTGTCTATTTTAAGTGCATTTTGAGAACTAAATCTCAGAAAAATAGTTCTTGGTAGTGTCTGTTGCTCTAGAAAGTTTAGAAGCTTTTGAGAGAAGAGGAGGAAGATACTGTTTAATGGCTTTGATAAAACTGTTTGCAAATATACATCTCCAAAATCTCTCTCTCTGCTTGGTGATGGCATCATTTATGTGCCAAGTTGTATACATCAGTAAATACTGTCAATGTTGGCAAGGGTTCTTGCTACTTACTGCTTTGTTCTGCATCTCAGTCTCCTTATATTTATAGTCTGAAGCCTGTATGTGCCAGAAAATGTAGCTGATTTCCACTTAGACTTCGTGTGAAAAGGGGTCAACACCTTAGCACTGGCTTTTTAAGTTTTTCATCCTCTGTTCAGAAGTCTAAATGGTCATTTTTTTTTTTCAACGTTTATTTATTTTTGGGACAGAGAGAGACAGAGCATGAACGGGGGAGGGGCAGAGAGAGAGGGAGACACAGAATCGGAAACAGGCTCCAGGCTCTGAGCCATCAGCCCAGAGCCCGACGCGGGGCTCGAACTCACGGACCACGAGATTGTGACCTGGCTGAAGTCGGACGCTTAACCGACTGCGCCACCCAGGCGCCCCTAAATGGTCATTTTTATTGTGGCTTTACCCTCAAGGATCAGTTGAGGGAGATACCTAAATTTTCACTGTATGCTATAGAACCTTGACTTTTTATCCTCTATCCATTAGCCTATTTGGGTGAAGTGCATACTTGTGTGTGGTCTTGAATGCTTGTGCATGTTGGTCTAGGGTCAGAAAATGAGGACTAATCCTGGACAACTCCGTTTTCCACTTACTGCTTTAGGCTGCTGGTCAAATATTTCTCCTGGGCTGTACATAGCTACTGTGTTTGGCTACATACAGCATAAGTGTGCTCACATTATAAAGCAAGACCTCTTGATTTTGAAATAGCAGGAATCCCGGGGCACCTGGGTGGCTCAGTCAGTGAAGCGTCTAACTCTTGAGTTTTGCTCAGGTCATGATCACACCGTTTGTGAGATTAAGCCCCATGTTGGGCTGTGTGCTAATAGCATGAATCCCATGCTTGGGATTCTCTTTCTCTCTCAAAATAAATAAATAAACATTAAAAAAAAAAAAAAAAGAAATAGCAGGAATCCCAAAATGGGGCATAGACAGGAATTAATTGGATTCTGATTTTTTCCATGTTCAGGTTACGGCTTTTCTAGATTTGAGAAAAAGTTAAAACAAAATTTTTAACGTGAATATTTTCATAGGTTCTGTAGCTTTAATTTGCATAATTCCAAACCATGTTGGTGTCTCTTTGTCTCACTGTTTAGCTTTCAAATAATACTCAGAGAAGTAAATATTGAAGTTCCAAAAAGCATGTTTGCCTTATATTTTAACTTTTCTTTTACATGACTCCATTTGACAATGAACTTATTCAATAATTAAGCCCTTATTTAACTAAAAACTGCTTGGATTAACATTAACAGTTCATTTGATTTGCTACCTCCTAGGATACATAGCAAGAAAAGAGTCTTTTTTCAAAAGGATTAGAGGCATGCTCACTTTTTTTTTAAACAGAACCCTTCAAAACCTAATGACTAACCAAAAGAACCCAAGATTTTTGTTTGTTTGTTTATAGATAAATTGATCTCCATTTTCATGTTTGTGTTCTTTTCATTACAGGGGCAGAAAACGTTTTGTAAGTGAAGGAGATGGAGGTCGCCTTAAACCAGAGAGCTACTGAATATAAGAACTCTTACAGTCTTAGATGTTCTAAAAAATATAAATATATCTGAATTGTAAGAGTTGTTAGCACAGGTTTTTTGTTTTGTTTTGTTTTTGAAGCACTTGTTTTGGGTACAAGGCATTTCTGAAATTTTATAAACTTACAATTTAAGGGGAATTTTTAAAGGAAGTGTTTTCTTTTTTCTTTCTTTCGTATTTTTGTTTTTTTGAGGGTGTAAAGGAGGGACAGAAGAGTAACCACTTCTTAAGTGGAATATTCTCATAAGCTACCTTTTGTAAGTGCCATGTTTATGACCTAATCATTCCAAGTTTTGCATTGATGTCTGACTGCCACTCCTTTCTTTCAAGGACAGTGTTTTTGTAGTAAAATCACTGGTTTATACAAAGCTTTATTTAGGGGGTGAAGTTAAGCTGCTAAAACCCCATGTTGGCTGCTGCTGTTGGAATACTGTGCTTTGGGAGTAAAAAAAAAAAAAAAAAAAAAAAAAAGTTATTTCTTTGTCTTAAAGAATTTTAAGAAAATGAGTTAGTCATAAGACTTATTCATTTTTCCAGGGAACATATTGATTGGTCTCAAAGACTAGACAGTTAAATAAATGGTGGCTGGAACATCTATTTTTCTACAAAACTGGAAAAATGAACCTGGTTCTAAAAGAATGTATGACAAAATAAAACATGTGAAGCAGTGTTGATTCTTCATTGGGAGTACATTTATTTTAGGTCTTTTTAAAAACTTTTATTTTACACAGCAAATTTTAAATCCTCTAAGGGAGCATATTTTAACCTCGTGAATTTAAACTTTGTTCTTTGCAAACTTTTAAATGAAAAGTATTTGGGGCACCTGGGTGGCTCAGTCTGTTAAGCATCCAACTTTGGCTCAGGTCATGATCTTATGGTTTGTGGGTTTGAGCCCCACATCAGGCTCTGTGCTGATAGTTCAGAGCCTGGAGCCTGCTTCAGATTCTGTGTCTCCCTCTCTCTCTGCTCCTCCCCTGCTCACGCTCTCTCTCAAAAAATAAACATTAAAAAAAATTTTAAATCAAAAGTACAATTGTAAATAAATTCTTTTAATATTATATGTGGGAAATGCACGCATACTTACTTTCTGATCTTATCTAAAGCTCAATGAAATTTCTAAAATTTCATCATTCTTAAATTCTGTTACCAGCTAATGTTTGTGTTATAAAAAATTCTTCAGTGACTCAAAAAGTTTTACATTTATCCAGTGTTTGAGAAAATAGTAGCTACCAATAAATAGCAGTTATCTAAAGAACGATTACATTTCTAACCTCTTTTGTAGAGCCTAATTACTCGGCAAGGCCTCAAGGTCTATGGTAATTTAAATGGTCTATTATTGATTGTAGCAACCAGCCAAGAATTATATTCAGAATTTACAAAGGTATTAGGAATATGCCCATTGCAGGTTTAGAATTAAACCTTTTAGAATTAAAACTCCAAATTTAATGTTGATATTTATCCCATGGGGTCTTTCAAGTCTGTAATTTTAATTGTGTGTTTGATACCTGGATGATAAAGGTAGCCAGGTAATTCTTAGTCCTTAAAGTCAGTGTAATTAAAAACTCAGGACTGGGGCACCTAGGTGGCTCACTGTTAAGTGTCTGACTCAATTTCTGCTCAGGTCACTATTCATGTGGTTCGTGAGTTTGAGCCCTGCGTCAGGCTGCATGCTGACAGTGCGGTGCAGTGCAGAGCCTGCTTGGGATTCTCTCTCTCCCTCTCTGCTCCTCCCCTTTTGCACATTCTCTCTTAAAATAAACTTCAAAACGTTTTATGAAAACAAAAAGCTCAGGGGACTACTGGATAAGTGAGGGTTTCAAATTTATTTAGTTTTGTCATTACTGGTAGAATCAGTTGGTTAGGCAAAATAGCCTTAAACATATGACACACAAAATTTGTAAAAGAGTTTTAAAGTTAGGTAATGTAAAAGTCCCAAAACGCTTTGTACAAGATTAGAATGTATCGTCAAATTCAGTTTTTAATAAACATGTAAAGATTTTGTGAACATAAGAGTTGCATTTAGTCACTTGTGCCTAAGAATTTTACCCGTAAGACTGATAGGAATGGTGAACAATAATTTACAGTTCTAAAAACTTGGGTAAAAAACCCATAAAATTTGGGTTCAAAGTGTTTTTAATTGCTTATGTTCAATACAAACCACAGTGTCTAAACTCACAATACAAGTTTCATTAGTCTTGGGTATTTTTATATTATTTATAAGCACTATCAGTTTTATTAACACACACTGTTGTCAGCATACAGGTGCAAATTATTTTCTAGCTATTAATACTAAGGTAGGGTATTCTGTAGAAGTGCTAAGTTATCATTCAGTGAGTTATTTGCTGTTGTTCCTTTTCTGCCATTTCTTGTTGGCGAATCGTATCCTGGGCAGCTTGCTGCATTTTCTCCAATTTTTCCAGAGTCAGAGATTTTAAGGGTAAAAGTTTGGGTTTACACAGCACCATTGTGGTTATATCTTCCACAGACAGCTGCCCTAAGTTTAAAAAGAAACAATGTGAGTGAGATGACCCAGTTGATTGGTAGTTTGGATTTGCAGCTAGAATGAAAGTCTAAAGACTTAATCCACTATCAATGAAAATCTTTTGTTTTCACAGTTACTTCAAATATATCAACATTTAATGCTAGGGAGTACACAAGGACGCCTTTTTGAACTTGGTACCTAAAATTCCAAGCTACCTATGAGACACACGACTCATTTTGTGTCAAATGTTTAATGTGCAAAAAGATTCAGGAGAAATACATAGTGCATAAAAATACTTAATATTCATGTTAATACCATTCTTTTACTATATTAAGTACTGAATGTTAAACTGTCAGCTTTTCTTAATGATTGCTTGACTTAGGTTTCTTTTTCCCCATTTCCAGACCATATTTAACATTATGGTGAATTACAGTACTAGTTTTTTCATTGAAAATTTCATATTGTAATTTGCAAATTTGAGTATAACAGGATTCCTAGGTTGAACAATGCTTCATTTGTTATCCTTTTACTGGGGGGGAAAAAGCAGTGGATGAGTTCTTTATACTTGTAAAAGAGTGGATGGTAAATGTGGCATACAAGACACAAAATAGTTACAGATGTTTAGCTACTTAGCCTATGTGCCTACTACTTTTTAGGTACCTGTAATATTCTGTGACCTAAGTATTTGTAATTTAGATACCTTGTTTTGGAAGAACTTCCCGGAACATTGACTTCACTTCCGCCATATCTGAATTGTTGGATACAGCTAAGTTTTTTCCTTCAATGAGAAATCAATTGTTAACATTCAAGAATGAATTTCCAAAGCATATTGCTTGAGATATTTCCATTATACTTTAAGAAGTAAAATCACAATTCCTATAGAAAATGAACTATCCTACCCTTGCATAATTTTCCTATTAATTTCCTAGGAGTCTTTTCATTGAAACAAGGTTGAGAGAGTTAATGTAAGGATCTGGAGTGTGTCAATGTTCTTTAATCAGTGGAGGTGTTAATTTGGAAGGCTACATGTTCTGTTTTTTTCCCTTGTAGTGAAAAATTGGTAGGGCTTCATTTATTTGGCATAATTACCTAATAGAGGCCAGCTGAGGAAAACCAAAAGCATTTTTGTGCAGCCATTTGGTTCACTGATAGCATCTCCCTGAAGGTGGATGGGGTAAAAAAATGTTACCATTTGGGAAGTGGGGTAAGGCAGGTAGTTAGGAAAAAGAGGAGGTAGTAGGTAAATATTTCCTAACGTTCCCACTTCTCAACAGCTAACAGCTGGCTTCTACTTTAATCCCTTTGCTATCATGACAAAAAGCATCCTAAGGAACAGTTATTGGCTATACCGGTCCTGTTTGTAAGGAGGCAAAACAAACGGGTGAAACTGGCTCTTGAAGAACAGAAGTGAGGTATGCTTTCAGTTTACTACTTTCCTTTAATACAGAGATACTACATGCTAAAGTGCCAGCAAATACCTTTATCTTGAGTATTTTGTTAAGAACATACCAGCATATATGCCATCTCTGGCTGATGGCATTTGTTTCCAGTGTTACATTCCAGGTTACTGCTATGCTGTATATTCAAGGTGTTCCAGGTTGTAATTTGTAGCATGATCCTTTTACAAACACAGATGCTTCTCTAGACAGACCCACCCATTTTGCGATATTTCACCATACTGATGCAACCTTACCATGTGCCTTTCACAACATCACCACAGAAGAAAGATTTATTATTTATAAAGTGGTGATGCTGGCGTGGTGCCTGCCTTTACCGCCCACTGCAAATTAGTTATAATCAAGTGAAGCTGCTTCTGGTCTGTTATTCCCACTCTACTACTAACTTTGACATTTGTAAAGAAAGCTTCCTATTCCATCCAAGCCTCTCCTTTCTCATTCAAATTCCCATTCTGGAACATCTAAAGTTCCTAAGGAACCTCTATACATTTTCCAGAACTTTGTCATCAAAGTTTAACCCCTACACTGCTCTGTTTGGGAGTGAAGATGAAATAGGGAATGGACCAGGAATGAAGCAGCAACTCCTCATTAAATGGAATCTGAGATAAATGTAATATGCAATTTCCTTAGAATGCACAACTTCTTCAGCCATATTCTTTTCTTGTTAGGCCTGCTGTGGTATCTAGTGATCATTTCCCTTTTTTCCCCTGGTTATGTTGAAAGCTAATAGCATTGCAGATCCCTGATTAGCCTGAATATGAACTATAAGCTATAATAAACAGCCTCTCCACTAAAATATCACAATGAACATGTTGAGTAAGCCCTTATTTGTTGCAAATCTGACATGATATGCTGCCAAAAGGGAGGATAAACATTATAGATGTTGATAAATGTGAAAAGAAATAACAGTAGCCAAATGTTTTTGTATCACCAATTTTTTTTTTTTATCAGCAAAACAGTGGATGAATACTTAAAATCTTCAATGTTTTACAGAGTAGCAACTTCACCTACTCAGAACTCAATCAAAATCCTTTGCTCTCTCTAGTCTGTCCCTCTTTCACATCCAAAATCTGGCTGGAGGAAAACAATGAAACTTGGTGCTCTACTAAACCTTAGTTCTGTTTCACTAAGCTGCATTGTTACTGCAAAGGGTGTGGGGCCAAAAGCCTGGTAGGGAGTGGGTTGGGTCTGGTGTGGGGAATATCAGTGCTGGCAGTCACTTGCCTGGGTGGAGTGTTGGCTTTACTAGGGTTGGCTATTGTTCTAGGCGCCGCGCCCCCCCCCCCCCCCCCCCCCACTCCCCAGGCACTGGCAGGAGAGAAACAGGAAGGGAAGGGCTAAAATAAGCAAGGTGGTGGTTGGATGACCCTCACTGGCAAGGCTACAGTGTCTTGATAACTGCCCAGGGAGTCCACAGTAGGAAGGAACATTTCTTTCCTTCACCTGCTAATGGCCAAACATGGGTGTTTTGTCTGGTGTAATGTGCCCTAAGGAGTTGTGGTTGCTTCTAAAGGTACTTTCTTATTATGATGAGGTAAGATGTGTGTACCACTAGGGACAAATGGGTCAAAGAAGAAACATATCAGCTATGACAGAAATTCACATGTATCATACAAGTGCCATGTAATTCAATTCAATAAATATGTGTCTATAACGTGCAAAGCACTATTCTTTAGTGAACAAAACAGACAAAACCTCAAGCCTTTTGGAGCTTACACTCTAGAGTAAGTAAATAATAGGATGCTATAAGGTAGTAAGTGCTATAGAAAATAAAGTTTAACAGGATGTAGGAGTGCTGAAGTGGGTACTGTAGTTGAAGTAGGAAAATGATCATGGATTCATGAAGCAAGTGAAAATCATGTGACATTTTGGTGTGTGTGTTAGATCTTTTGAAATTGCAAAAATAATCTAAAGCTGACAGTATCCAGAGTTAGAGAAGGTAGAGAGAAATGGGCATTCTCTGTTGGTGGGTGGGTTTCTTGGTACAGATTTTTTAGATATTTTGTAGTATCTATTAATATTTTGTATTATCTACTGAAGCTAAATATGCACATTTTCTTTCACCCAAGCATTCTAGAATGGGCCCTAAAGAAATAATGCACCGGTGTATAAAGACATAAGAATAAGAATGTTCATTAAAGCACTGCATTGAAGAGCAAAATGTTCAGCAACAGGTGAATCTAAATATTCAGCAATATATCAAAGGTTAAATAAATTCTGTAACAGCCATACAATGGACTACTATGCTAGATTTTAAAATGATACATTTGTCAAGGTATATTTTAAGAGAAAACACATTCAATTGCAGAAGTAAAATTCTTACACTAAGGTAACCCAAACTTTTAATGCTTGGAGAATAGAATGTCAATAATTTTTTGAAGCTCTTGGTCTGGGTAATTGGAAAATAATCTACTTCCTTTCCCCCTGTAGTTTCTTTAGTTTGTAATTTGTCCCAGAGATAATGGTTTTGATGGATAGTACATTTCAAAGTCATAACAAAGTAAGCAAACCTGTTGTAGCCATTGAGCTGGATGCCTAAAATTAATGCAGAAGAACTTGGAGGGAAACCAAATCTGTCATGAAATATTTTACAAAGCTGTAGGCGTGGGAGTTGAAAGACACTTAAGTCTAGGAAGGATTACTACTTTATATCAATCATACACATGTTGATAATATAAGTTAATTTTACAACTTGGACAAGTTAAAAATTTCTGGGGTGACTTAATTTGATACTTGAACTAAACTGTGTATGGGACTGGACAAGAGCACTGAAGTGTCCTGAACCCAGAGAATATATGTCAGTGGTCCTCAAATTTTATGCTTGCATTAAAACGCAGAGATTTTTATTCCATTTACTCATTTATTCATTTATAGTTTATTTATAGTTTATATATTGAGAGAGAGAGAGAAAGCACACAGACGGGAGGGGAAGAGAGGAAGAGAGAGAGAATCCCAGCAGGCACTCCGCCATCAGGGCAGAGCCCACCAAGGGGCTTGAACTCACCAACCGTAAGATCATGACTGAGTGGAAATCAAGAGTTGGATGATTTGCTAACTAAGCCACCCAGGTGCCCTCAGATTTTTAAAAACTAGGTAGAAAAACTAAATACCCCTTTACACATTTCTAAATTGACAAATAAATTTATTAAGTTCAAATAGTTCTAAAGACATAATTTCCAGCATATTTAAAAATAACTGTTATATCAGTCTTTTATTTTTTCGTTTTATTTTTTGAAGTTTATTTATTTTTTTTTTTTAATTTTTTTTCAACGTTTATTTATTTTTGGGACAGAGAGAGACACGGAGCATGAACGGGGGAGGGGCAGAGAGAGAGGGAGACACAGAATCAGAAACAGGCTCCAGGCTCTGAGCCATCAGCCCAGAGCCTGACGCGGGGCTCGAACTCACGGACCGCGAGATCGTGACCTGGCTGAAGTCGGACGCTTAACCGACTGCGCCACCCAGGCGCCCCTGAAGTTTATTTATTTTGAGAGAGAGAGAGAGAGAGCACGTGGGGAAGGGGCAGAGTGGGGGAGAGAGAATCCCAAGCAGGGCTCAAACTCACAAATCAAGACATCATGACCTGAGCTGAAACCAAGAGTTGGACGCTTAACCAACTAAGCAACCCAGGTGCTCCATATCAGTCTTTTAAAAATATATCCAACGTAATCTCAATATCATAAAAACTTGACAGCTATTATCCTCCATTAGTAAAAAGAATGAAGAACTTCCTTTTAAGTCAGAAAGTTTACATCCTTTTTCTCCCTAGACCTCTATTACCATTCCACTTAATTTTACTGTAATATATTTTCATGCTTAACCATATTTTAATGATTGACTATCCTACCATATTTCTCTACAAAAATGCTTACAAATGAAAAACTAAAATATTCTGGATTGAGTTATTACCATTATTAGTGAAAAATTGATCAAAATAAGTTATACATGGACAAAATAATTACTGAAGATAAAAAATAAAGTTAATGGCTGTATATCTATTAATAAGGACAGAGCTTTAAAAGTAAACACTGGACAGTGAAGACTGGAGTAGAAAGGATGCTCTTTTCGGGACAAGGGAATTTACTCTTTCAGAATGAAAAACAAATGTAACAAAAGAGGAATTTGGGATCATATGTTCCTATCCAAACACACTTTTCCTTTCAACAAACATACCAATGTCTATAATGCCAGTCACAGCTAAATGAAGGAGCTACAGTGGATAAGAACCTTTTGGGGGTGCCTGGGTGGCTCAGTTGGTTAAGCATCCGACCCTTGATTTTGGCTTGGGTCACAATCTCACAGTTGTGAGACTGAGCCCCACGTCAGGCTCCATGCTGAGTGTGGAGCCTGCTTAAGATTCTCTCTCTCTCTCTCTCTCTCTCTCTCTCTCTCTCTCTCCTCCCCCCGTCCCCCACTCGTTTTCTTGTCGAAATAAACATTAAAACATAATAAAAAATATGATAAAGCAAATCTATTTTATAATATAATTCAAGGTTGAGCAAATGTGGGCAAGTTTTTAAGTTGGTGGCAAAGAGTAAAAACCTTTAAAATTATAGGGAATAGAAGCCCGGTGTACATAAGACTCTATCTTGAATTTTTGATGGAAGTGACAAATGGAAGTTGCCTAACCTAAGAAAATAAATGTACCTGAAATATGTTTAGAAAAACATTTCTAAAGTATTTTCAGATTCTGGCCTGCCAATCCTGTTTTCATATAAGAAACATAGGTCACAAACTGGTGGCCCTTGGTCCTATCTGGTTAAATGTTTTGCTGGCTTGCTAAATACTTAAAAAGTATTTGAAACTATGTTTAAAAATCATAAGATCTTCACATAAAGTCCAAATTTCAGCTCCTCTTGGCAAATCTGGCAACACTTCCCACATGGCAAAATTTGGCTAGGGCTGGAAAGTAATGTCCCAGATGAATGTGGAGACTTGTCTAGTCCCCCACTTCTGCCTATTGTTCCCTTTCCCTTACCATCCTCATTGCTATAGAGACTCGATGTCACAACTTCAATAGAATACAGAAGAACCACTATAACACATTATATTCCAAATTGTCCTATTTTACCATTAATAGGTATTAAGAAACAAGATACAATCTTAGAGAACTGAGGGAGGTACCAGAAGCAATTTGTTTATGTAAAGGACAATAGAGGATATTTTTTGGTGAATATTTATTAGATCTTTTTAAGTAAATTCAATCTGCCTAGTACAGGTTGTGGATGGAGTGGCAGGAATTGCAGGAAAAATATGAAAGATTTTATTTGTTTTATTCAAGACTTATGATCGACTAACAGATGAATTTTCAAATGCATATTAGATTTCTGAATGTAAACTAACATGAAGGTGAAAGAGGGAGCCCCAAAAGAAGTGTTTTCTTTTTAGCAGACACAAAGTAGTAATGCTCATTCTCACTCGAGGGCTGCCCACATACTAGCGGAGTGCTTAGTTTGGATTGATAATGTTCATCTGGAGATGCCAAATAACATCATATGTCACGTATTTGGAAACTATAATAGTTCTACTGTGTTTGCTATCTGGCATCTGCTGGTAGGAAAATGTTGCAACATGTTCAATTTGGCTAATTAATTTAGACTCATGTGAATAAAATGTGCGGTGTTTAGCTTCTGAAATGTGCCTAGGCCTAAGAACAGGAACTGTTCTTCTTGGATGAACTTGGATGATGGTATACTTCACTAGCAGACACTACTATTAAGTTAATAGAAAATGACACATCCCACTCACACAAAATACCAGATGGCCAGCAGTTGCCTTGGTATCTGCTTTGATAACATCAAGATTCATCTGTATTTGAATTGCAGGGCCCACACATCTTTCATCAACAGTCCTCAGGGTGCCAGGAGTTGAAACTCATGAAACTATGCTGACATCAGTACACTATTGCAGATTATGTTGCATCAGCTACAAGTGTAGGCAAAGTAGCAGCAATACTTTACTAAAGGTCGACAGCCGAGGACACTAGCACTTCCTCTCTACAGACAGGAGGATTGAATGCTAATTTCTTCTTTGTAGGACAGCATAGCAGGGTGTGTGTGAAGAGAAGTGGGATGCATTTAACTAGCCACTCATGCCACTGGTAGATGTAGTCACATTTGAGAAGACTTAATCATTAATCATGATTGGAGAAGTATGAATACTGTGAAGTATTCTTGGGAAAAAATGTTAAATGGAATCTAATCAAGCCTCTAGATCAGTTTCTGATTTACAAGAAATAAGAAAAAAGGAGACATTCAAGAAGATCTCTGCTCTGGACTCTTTAAAATGCCAACGTTGGGGCGCCTGGGTGGCTCAGTTGGTTAAGCGTCCGACTTTGGCTCAGGTCATGATCTCACGGTCCGTGAGTTCGAGCCCCACGTTGGGCTCTGTGCTGACAGCTCAGAGCCTGAGCCTGTTTCACATTCTGTGTCTCCCTCTCTCTCTGCTCCTCCCCTATTCACGCTCTGTCTCTCTCTGTCTCAAAGGTGAATAAACGTTAAAAAATAAATAAATAAATAAAATGCCAACATCACAGGAGAAAAAAAGATAGGGGAGTTGTTCTCAATTAAGGCTAAAAGTTACAATACCCAAGCACAATACATAAACCTTGACTGGATTCTGAATTTTGTTGGAGGAGCAGGGGTAGAGATATACAAAATATTCTTAGGTCAAATGGGAGAATGTACATACAGACTAGATTTTAAATATTACAGAACAATTTCCTTTGTTGTGATAATGATACTGTGTTTTGCAGAACTTTATAATCCTTAGGGAAATACATTTTGGAAATTTTAGAGGTGCCTGCTTAACAATAGGTCGGTAACCTATTTCCAAATAGTTCAACAACAATGAAAAAAGTGTGAGAAGGAATGAAATAAATATAGCAGAATTTAACAACTGTTGGATCTAGGTAAAGGGTATATGAATATTTATTGTATTTCCTTCAACTTTTTAATGTATGATTTCTGTTTTTCGAGGGAAGAAATCATGTTGGAAGGAATTCAGAGGGGAAGACTAGGAAAAGGTTGAGTAACAGGAACCACACTGAATTTGATAAACTAAAGCTGGCAGTGTCTTAGGTCCCCAGGACACCAAATATATTCAATCTTTTAGTAAGTACTTACCAAAATAATATCACGTGCAGGATAATATGATAGGCAGATGAATCTGATAAAAACCATTTTAGACATAAACACAGCAGTAAAGCTAAGAACGTAAGCAGCTGTTATATAAAATAGAGACCGTCCTAAAAGAAGTACAGAAAGTGCTAGGTAAGCGCAGAGAAAACTGCTTCCTGTTAGAGAGAATCTGGAAACACATCTCCAAGGGTAACTAGGACATTAATATACAGTCACAAAAGGTTAGTGCTTCAATGATTAATCTTGGAAGAAACCAGAGTAGTTCATTTTGGTTAAAGCGTGAGTAGTAAGGTAGTAGAAAGAGATTAAATAATGAAGGTGGGTCTGCACCCTTGTTGAGAAAGTTCTCCTGGTCTTTTCCCCCCGCCCCCCACCCCCGCAACTTTAGGCATCCAACCCAGCATTACCAATCTGACTGACAGTTCTTGACTTAAGCCTACAGAAGGAACTACACGAGTTAAGGTGTGACAACTTTTGGAAAGAACCATGTAAAAGTATTACGGTATTTTTAAGAATATTCACATGCAGTAAGTTGTTTAATAAAATGCAGACATGGAGGATTAGGACGGTATACCTCTACCCAGAACTGCAGTTAATGCTTATAAACCCACAAAAGAGAAGAAACAAAGAAAAGGAAGAAAATTCTAAATGTGAAGACAAGAGGTGGGAAAATAAGACTTAAGAGGTGTGGCCGCTGTGGTGGAGGACCACCTTTTTTCCTTTCTAGCCGGCAATGGAAAACGTTTTCCTCAAGCTCCACAATTCTCCGTCCTCCAAAGGTCGGGATGGAAGTACTCAATAGGAATTTAAGGGGGCGCGGTCAGGAGCTCCAGCGGCGGGAGTGAGGGGCTCCGCCCCGTAGCACGAGCCTAAGCCCCCGCCGGGCCCAGCTGGCTGCAGCTGGGTTAGAGAGGATGGTGGAGCGGCCTCGCCCGACAGGGAACCTCAGAGGGGCGGAGGTAGGGCGGGCCGCCGTCAGGCCAGCCCGGAAAGAAAACCTTCCTCCAGCGGAAGCGGCTGTGATCTCCCCTCACCTCCCCGGCTCTCCGTCTCCCGCGGGACGTCTAGCTTGGGCCGTCTAACTTGGGCCGTCCTCACGGGACAGGGCAGATCGGATCCTCACCTCACTTGGCGGCTCCAGTGGAAATGGGCACTCCCTGGGGTGCCGGGGGCTATTCCCACCCTTCCGCCATGACCCCATTCAGAAGTGCCAAATGCAACTTCCGGGCGGGACAGGGATTTTCGGAACCCTAACCTTTTGTCCACCTAGGTAAGTGATTAGAGGTCCCAGCAAAATAAGGGCCAGGAAACCTGCTCCTTCCTCTCCCCCAACCCGGGCAGGCGGTTCCGAATATGAATTAAGTTGTCTAACCTGGGATGACCGGTCACTTTTGGTCCTTTTTCGGGCCTACTTACAGACTCCTCTCTTCCCAGACCGCCCGATTGTTGCCCAGGGCAACAGTGAGATTGGACGAAGGGAAAACTACGTCACACTGGAGACGGGAGGCCAGGAAACTCCCTTTGCCATTAGCAGTTATGGCTGCCTTAGCGTCAACAGTCACTTCCGTTTGCGAGTTGTCACTCTACCCAGCCGGAGGCTTACTCTGTGGCCCGGCTTGCCAGCGGCGCCCAGTGGGCGGGAGAGAGGGCCTAGAGCAGCTGAGGAAAGGAAAAGGGCGGAGCGAGGGAAGCTGGCGCCAATGCCTCACTCCGATTGGACAGCGTCGTTGGCGCCAGTGCCTCACTGTGATTGGGTAGTGTCGATTGCCCTGGCCCCGCCTGTTTTTCTCCCAGCGAGTGAGGGGCCTGAGCCGGAGGGGTGGGGCGGGGCGGTAGGAGCGAGAGTGTGTGGAGGGGCAGGCGGGGCGGGGCGAGTGGGGGAGGGGCGGGCGGGGGGCGGCGGTTGGGCAGCGTCGCTTCTAAGGAGGAGGAGGAAGGAGGGCGAGCGAAGAGGATGGCGGAGTTGGGGCTCCTGACGGTAACCCGGGGCTGCTGAGGCGGGAGGGCGTTTGTCGGTCGGTTCTTCCTGCCTTCCTTCTTACCCGTCGGGCGGTCCGGTGGCTGTCGGTAGAGGGAGGCCCCGCGCGCCCTGAGGGGCTAGAGCCGGCGGGGCCGGGGCGAGGCCCGAGGGGCTGGGGCCCTGGGAGGCGCCGCGGCCGCCGCCGCTTTCCTGGGTGCTGTCGCAGGGAGGGCTGGGCCCTCGGAGCCGGCTCTTGTGCGGGGCCCCGCAGCTGGGCGCCGAGACCGAGCCGGTCGGCTCTGACAGCGGCCGGGGCTGGGCCTGCGGTGGTGGCGGGCGGCCGGGGCAGCGCCCGGGCGAGGGCGAGCCGGCGCGAGGGCGCGGGGCCGGGGGCGCCCGGTGGACGGCCCGGCTCCACTCTGCTCCCCGGGCACCTGGCCCAGGCTGCTTGGGCGCCCCGTGGGCGTCCGGGGGCTGTTAGTCGTTGGTGGGGGACCCTGGCGCAGCGCTGGTGGTGCGGGGTGGGGTATTTCCTCGCCCCCTACTCAAAGCCCACCACTCTCTCCCCGTCTTCTTTCGGTGAAGAGTGGTGAGTTGGCTTTGGGTATGTTGCCTGGTGAGGCGAGTTGTAGGCATCCAAGACCGCCCTGTTGGACTTGCCTGGTGGCAACCTCTTTCCGCCGTAGCTTTTAGGGATAGAGGAAAAGTACTCTTATCTCCTCCTCTCCCCCCCCCCCCCCCCCCCGCTCTTAACGCCGAAGGCTTCTGGGCCAAAAGGTTTTTCCCCAGCCCCTCAGTATCCATTGTTTTGTACCTTCCCCCTCCCCCGCCCCATGCCTAGGTAGAAGAATGACTTCAAACCATTAATTGCCCCCTCCCCCCTTTTTTAAATCAGTAGAGGTTTTGTGTTATTGTGTTTGTATGGATTTACAAACAGGTGGAATGAATACCGATTCGGGAGTTGGAAAGATGCTTTTGTGTGAGTTTTTAAGCTTTCAGTACTTACAGTTGGTGGGTGATTTGATTTTGTCTGTTGCTTTGTATCATAATGGGGGTGATGAGAATAAAAGAGGAAGCGATGTTTTGCAACCTACCCAAAGAAATGTTTTTTAAGTCTCTGGGGATGCTGAAGCAAAATTGGGTTGCAGACGTGTACTGTATAGTATTCGCTTCCATCATGATAACTACCAACAGTCTATCTCTAAGCTTTCACTTGTGCAATTTTGTACACTTCTTCATAAATGTCAGCTTCTAGTATCTACTCGGCGCGATTCCTGGATCTAAAATTTCTTGTTTGTCAGAATTCTAGGGCATACTTGTGTATCCAAGCATTTTTGTATTTGAATGCAGCATTAACAAATTGTCTTATTTAAAGACGTCAGTTTATTAGTGTACTAATTTCTACCCTCATCCTTCGATGCCGTAGCCCTTATAACTGTTAACATTATTTGAAGAAACTTAGCTCTTGGGTACAATTTGTAACAGTAAGCTTACATTTATAGTTTGAGTTTACCAAATGTTGATGTTTTTCTGTGTGACAGTGACAAGAATTTTTAGGAATAACATGTATATGACCCTTCCCTACCTATGGCATTTCTACTGAATAGGATAAATCTTTTAAGTATTTATTTGGACATAAGGTACACTACAAAACTTGTTACTTAATTATGAATATACATTTGAAAAATAGCTCTTAGACAGGTAAATAAAGGCTTTAAGATTTGTAACTTTCAAATGGCTTAAATATATAAAGCTAACAAACTATTTTTGAAATGCTAGTTTTGAGGGATGGATCTGGCCTATTTCTAAGATTACTACTGTAATCTTGTGTTTTAGTTTTTGAAGAAACAACTACGTTTATCGTAGGTTTGCATTTGTTTAGTCATCTCTCATTGTTAATACAGTTTTCAAGTGTTTTTCTCTTGTTTTAAATTGTTATGGATTAAAGAGTGATATTAAGAGATACATTAATAGCTTGCAGCTGGGTTTTTTGAAAGTTTTAAAATGATATTCAGAAAGTTGATTAGAGCTATGTTGTGATAATTGTAGCCAGACTCATACAATTTGTGAACTTTGTGTCAGAAATTTGAAACATTTCACTTTTCAAAAGGAACACCAAAATTATACATTCTTGTGTTATATTTGCTGGAATTATGCCTTTTAAGTTTTACTATTTAGTGACTTGGGACAGGGCTTGTCCCATGTTTAGAGAAATATAAATTGGAATTCTATGTGGAATACTCCCAAAGATGCCTCCTGAATAGCTTCTGATATATACTATATATATATGTATTTTTTTTAAGTTTATTTTTTTAATAATCTTTACACCCAGCGTGGGGCTTGAACTCAAAAACCCAGGATCAGGAATCACATGCTTTTGTGACTGAGCCAACCAGGCACCCCTCTGTTAGTGCATTTTTTGACTTGCCTTACCCATGTGGGGAAAGGTAAATAAAATTGAATTTCTTTGTTATACAGGCAGTCATACTTGTTTTGAAAATATGCTGGATTATCAATATTTGTTGTGTAATTTAATATTTCTGTAAATTTGTGTTCTTTAAACAATTTATAGATTTTTTTCTAGTAAGATATTTAAATATAAAAATAAACTGTTATGGTTTTGATGTAAAATATACCTGAACTTGTATTTGCAGATAAAAGGATGAATATTTTTTGGAGGTTGAAAGAATATATCTTTAGAATTCAGTTTACTATATTCATGTATCGTTTATGTACTATTCATGTATGAAAACATAAAATCTATGCTTATAACCAAAAAAACCAAAACAAGACCAGCTATTCCTCCCTCCCCCCCCACCCCACCAAAAAACAAAACAAAACAAAACAAAACAAAACAACAACACAGTAAAACCACCAAACAGGTTGACCTACAAATCCTTCAGTGAGTTCTGAGGTTTATATTTTGGCCTAGGTGGAAGTGTTCTTGAATTAGTTTATAAAGTATCAGGAGAGGAAATTTAGATATAGAATAAACACTTTGACTTTTCCTAATAAGACTAATAGGGAATTGATAAATATTTTGTTGTAGATAAATTTGATAGAAATTAGCTGTAATTTAGCAGAAGGATACATTAAGTATTTTCACATGGTACTTGAGAAATTAGTACTGCAAACATTAAATTAGTTTGTTTTTGCTTATTGTTTGACTTACACTTCATGCATTATATATTATGCATTGGCATATTATAATTTAAAGCTAAATCTTTCATAGACTAAATTATTAAAAATTGTTATCCCTGTCTTCTGAATTTTGTTTTATTTACTGGTTATACCACATCAAAGTGATGCCATATAAATCTTTCTGAACATTTTTTCTCCGATAATATAACAGTTAAAATTTTGTAATTTTGTAGCTCTCTTGTTTACATGGACTTTTAAAATCTGAAAAATTTCTAAGTCACAAGGTGACCTATGGAATGCTTGAACTTTATATAGAGTGTTCTGAAATGTAATTGCAGTCAGTGCAGGTTGAAAGGAACACACATAAGTGGGAAAAGCTGATTTATGTTCTAAAATATGTAATTGCATTATTTTTGAGGTAAACAAACTTTCATTCTTTGGTATTTTCCCCTGGTTCCCAACTTTTTTAGTACAGGATCTTTAATTCTGCAAATCAAAGTTCTAACACATGAAAAGAATATTCTAATTACAAAGAGCTCTTTAGTTTTTGAAATGTTGGTAACATGTGCTTTCTCCGAAAGTATGAAGTTTCCATTATCAAGATTTAAAAGAACTAATTAGATTTCACACGATAAATCTCATTCCTCTTCTTTAAAGATCAGAACTGATTGCAAAAAGTAGTTCATGCTGTAAAAGGTAAGGGTTCTTTTATCGGAAAGAATGAACATACTGCTTGAAGTTAAAACATTAAAGGAGACCTTAAAAGTGAGTATAATTGGTCCCTATGTGAAATGAACCTGAAAGACTTTTTATGGAGTATTTTGGCCTGTCTTCTAATGTTTATAGCATGGTGAGTGCTCACAGTTTAAGCACTTTATTTGCCCTCAGATACTATTTGTAAATCCTACAATTTTAATTAATTTCACAACTTACAAAGATAAGTCTTTTTTTCTTTTGGTTTTTCAAATATTTTGGAGGTAAAGTGGAAATTACCTGTTTTGACACTGATGAAATTAACTCCAAATTCTAGATATTATCAGTTAAATTTGCACTTTCTGAGTTTCAGGTTTTGTGTTGTATAACACTCCTTCCTGCTTTCAGGGACTTTCACAGTTTTGTAAATAGTCTTCAACTTTAAAATTTTGTTCTATAAATATTTCTTACTATGAGCTTAATATTCATAATGTCATAGACTTTCTAATGAGTGCCATGTATGTCCCAGACTCTGAGGATACATAGTTAAATATACTATGTTTCCTGCTTTTAGTAAGTTCACAGTTTGTTGTATGAACTGTACAAGTCAGTAGTTAATTGCTTTACAATGTGACAGGTGCTTTGATAGCGGTATATGCTGGAGAACTGAGCTGAGTTAAGGCACAGAATGCATGTGTAACCAGCAATGCTTGCTGGAAGATAGGACTTGAACTTAACTCTTGAGGGCTAAGTAGGATAGGTAGTGGATAGAAAAGCGTAGATGTTAGACATGGTAAGGTCCATTTGGAGAATTGCAGGTGAATAGCAATTTGGATTCTATGTAAGACCTAGTATTTTAGGTGATCGAGTAGGCATTCATTAAAGCCTGTACTTTTAGAGATTGTTATTTCTTGTGTTCCTAATTTAGTTTGGGCCTTGGACTGTGGATCTGTATAAATGTTAGGGATCTGCTTCAAATTATTATTTAAAACTTTTAACTAAGTACTTTTCATTAATATTTTAATTAAATACAGGAAGAACATATCAGCCTGATGTGGAATAATCCCCCAGGTTTAGAACTTGAATAGTTGTGTTTCAGAATCACATTTAAGTATCTTTTCTCAGCATTTATGCATCATGTTAAGAGTAATATTTATGAGCCTTCTTAGAACTCATGGTAAGTTTCTACTGTGCATTTAAAGTTATTCTTCTGGGGGAGCCTGGCTGGCTCAGTTGGAAGAGCATAAGAGTTTTGATCTCAGGGTTGTGAGTTCGAGCCCCACGTTGGGTACAGAGATTACAAAAATAAATAAACTTAAAAAAATAAAATTGACTCTTCTGAAAACATTAAAAGTCATTTTCTTCCATACTTATTTCAAAGTGCCACTCTTTCCTTTCCTAGGTAAAGGAAAAGTGCCACTCTTTCCTAGGTAAGTCAGACTGTATAATCAGCAGTTATGTCCTGGTAGAAGTCTTTGTATGGCTTATTTGAATTAAAAATTCTCTGAACTTGAATATTAATAATTTTTCCTATAGTATGATTTAATACTCCTTTGAGGGCTTTTTTTTTTTTTTTTTTTTTTTTTTTGCCATTCCAAACTCTGTTCCCTCCAGAGTGCCATAGTTTCTCATTTTAAAACATTCTCATACTGTTTTTTGTTGTTGCTTTTGATCCTTCCACTTGTGTTTTTTGTTTTGTTTTGTCTTATTTATTTTTAAGAGAGACAGAGAGCGTGAGTTTGTGAGAATGGGGAGCAGAGAGAGAGACAGAATCTGAAGCAGGCTCCATGCTGTCACTGGAGAGCCTGATCTGGAACTTGAACTCACAAACCTTGAGATCTTGACCTGAGCCGAAGTCAGATGCTTAACCCAACTGAGCCACCCAGGAACCCCTCCAGTTATTTTCATTATTCAAACTTGAGAAATTCCTTTGTAAAATTTTCACATTTTAGCAATTACATTATAAATTTTATATCCTCACATTTATCTCAAGGTTATTTATTAGGAAACTAAAACTTTCTGGTAACATCTCCTTGGATACAACCCCAAACATTCTTTACCTGGTGAGCCTAATCCCCTTTCTGGCCTCAATATCATGTCGTTTGGGAGGTCTTCTTTGATATTTAGGTTCTGCTGTTCTAGGGTCCCTTAACACCTGCACTTCCTCTTTTTTTCTTTTAACATTTTTGTGATGATGTGTGTAATATCTGTCTTTTTTGCAGACTGTAAGTTTCATGATAGCATCAGGTATGTCTGGCTTCTTTACTACCATTTCTGTAGTATATGTACAGTGTATAACTTTGTAGGCTCCTAATAAAAAAAAAAATTACTGAAACTAAGTATTGAGCCCCAAAACAGACCACTAAAAAGAGATGTCATAGTCTTCTGTTCTTTAACATATTTTCTGCTCTTAGATTTCCTCAGGCCTTAATTGAAGGCTTTTTTACTCAATGTACAATTAAGAAAGTTTAGTAACCAAATGTAAATAGGACTGGGATATCTCCTAGAGGCCATAAGAGTTGAAAATAAGAGCAGAGGGGAAAACACTTAAAAATCAGATACAAGACATTTTTTTTATATAACAGTTTAAGGCAACTTCATCTTGTGATAAACATATTTAGATCTTTCAGGACCCCATTTGTTTTATATGTGGAACAGTATAGCAGTAATGCTGATAGAAGAAGAAATTAATTGGTGTTAGTAAATTTTGTTAAAACACAGGACAGGGGCGCCTGGGTGGCTCAGTCAGTTAAGCATCTGACTCTTGATTTCGGCTCAGGTCGTAATCTCATGGTTTGTGGGTTCAAGCGCCACGTTGGGCTCTTCATTGACAGTGTGGAGCCATTCCCTCTCCCTCTTTCTCTGTCCCTCCCTTACTTGTGCGCGCGCTCTCTCTCTCTCTCTCTCTCTCGAAATGAAAAAAAAAAAAAAATTACACAGGACCATGTGTTGTATTTGGGAAAAGTTTTATATCTAAAATGATGTAATTAAAAATTTCAGTGTCAAGCTTTTGTTGGAAATATTTGCCTAATGAGGGGAAAACATAGTAGGCACCATAAGTACTGAATAATAAGTTGAAACAAATAATTATCTGAAAATACTGAATCACTGCAGTATAGTATTATTGCCTTACAATTTGTAGATGTAGTTTTTATACTGACCATGGTTCTTTGTTAGCTTAGCTATGAAATATGTAAAATTGGGTAACATGTTTTTGTTAATTAGTTTTGAATAAAAACCTACCTGTTGCAGTGATGTGACAAAATGACATAAATATTTCTGCAACTTTTGTTAAAGAGAGTAAGCTCTATCTATCTATCTATCTATCTATCTATCTATTTATGTATTGTGTTTCTTGGTGACCTGGACTGGAAAAATTAGGTTGGGGGTTATAATTATTTCTTTGCTAGAAGTATGTGGAATCTAACAGATTGGGTGACCTGAAATAGATTGTATTTAATTCAGTTTTATTTTATATATCTTCTGGGATAAAGTATTCAAAATTTCACCTAAGGGCTTTAGTTCTTGTTCAGATACACTGCTCTTTATCTTAATATTGTAATCTGTTGCATTCTAGGACTTTATAAGGATAGGTAGAAAAGCTAGTTATTTCTTGTTACTAAAACAAATGTTGGTTTATCTACCATGTGTTAATTACCATTTTAAACTCATAGAAATAGGATACTTATATACTAGGCAGCTGAAAATAGTAAGGTTTATGATTTAATCTTGAAGACATTTATTTCTGTATCTGGAAGTAGTGATTTGAAATTCTTAATACTAGAAATATGGCCTAGTTTCAGAACACCCACTAAGCAACTGTGAGAACTCAGCATGCTAAATGGCTTGTAGTGCTGCAGTATTTTTTAATTTTCCCCACCCCCTGTTATATAATGGCTTATAGTAGTACACACAGAACATGAGTATTTGGGACAAGAACAAATTGTATTGAAGTCTCCAAAACATGTGAGGCTGTCAGGTTTTTTGTTGAGTACTAAGGAGCTAATGATGATCAAATATAGTGCTAATTAGTGATTGAATGACATACATCAGGTGGTGATGTTTTACGCTGCAAAAAAAGGCAGGAAAAGCAAGAATTGTTTTCAGGCTTGAGAAAAATGACTTTTTAAAAAATGGGGTCACTATTTTTAAAACAAAAAAGTTGAATTAAAATTTTTATTTAGGTTTGATAGCTCTGATTTAAACATTTCCATGATGCTTGTGTACAGGGCTTAAAAATTTCAGTGGAAATAATCCTAAACATTTCCCCCAGAATGTTGTGCAACGGAAACATTGCGGCATTATGTCAGCCTGTGAGAACCAGACACTGAAACTGATTAGCACCTGCCTGTAAAGAATGAAATCTACTAGTTCTTATTCATTGTTCAGGAAAGTATGGTCGTAAAGGTGTTTGGTAAAACATTTCTTTGCCATCTTATTTTGTTAAAGGGACTGAGTTGATCAGCAGGAATTGTAATATGCAGATGTATATTAGAGTTAAAATGTTTCAGTTTTAAAGATTTTTATGATACAGAAAAGGAAAGAATAAGTTTCTTTTAAAGTCACCTATGTAATTCTTGCAGAGTTAGCTCTGTCAGTAATGCCTTAATGCATAACTAATTATATACAAAAATATAATGAACTTACTCGCTTCTCTCTACTGAAACTCCATTTTATCTGACATTCTCGCGCGCGTGTGTGTGTTTGTGTGTGTGTGTGTGTGTGTGTAATAATTGATAATCATGATCCTGTGGCAAGATCTTGAAGATTTCTGTTTCATCAAAGAAAGTTGAAAATAATAAAATTGAAGTTTTGCTATACTTTATTATGTTCAGATTCTTTGAAAATTGATAATCCACAAATGGTAGGTAGATTCATGTGCTAAAAATAATTTGTTAATTAGCTCCTCTCTTTCCTGATTATACCATTGTCCAGTTTTTATAATTAACAATTTGATAATAATTGCATTGCTTTCAAGGGTAATTAAAATTAACTATTGCCAAATAATGTTTTTTCTTTCTGGCATGATTTAAATATCCTATCGCTACCTGCAAATTACTAAATGATTTACATCTTTGTGGTGTAAGAATTTTTAATGTCAAAACTTGTGTAAACTATGTGAGAATAATTTTGGGATTATAGTCACAAGATGGTAGATAGTACACACCAGCTGGGAATTGGTTGGGTTTCATGTGTTAACTTACAAAAATAATGTCCTTTTATGTATATCCAAAAATGTAAGCAAGGGCTGCCTTTGAATATTTTGGATGGTTCTGATGGGAGAAATTCTTTATTAACCTTAAGTTAAACTGGACTTGGCTGCTCAGTATATTTCTTTTGATCTTGTTTGACAAATCTTTTTGTTTTGGGATATTTTTGACAAATATAATACAGAGATAATGAGATTATATTTTTAAAGCCCAAAATGCATTCTGCAAATCCTATTTTAACTACCAGGACAGGTAGATAAATAAAATGGTTAGTTGAGCATCTGGTCTTCATCTAAATAGTCTCAAAAATGGACTGTATAAATGTGAGAAAGGATATTTGCTTTATAATGTTATTTATTTATTTTTTAAATGTTTGTTTAGTTTTTGAGAGAGAGCGCATGAAAGAGTGGGGTAGGGGAAGAGAGAGGGGGAAACAGAGTATCCGAAGCAGGCTCTGGTCTGACAGTAGAGAGCTCGATGTGGACCCATACTCACACACAAACTGTGAGATCATGAACCAAGCAGAAGTTGGATGCTTAAGTGACTGAGGCACCTAGGTGCCCCTATCATCCATATTTTTTTAAGTAGGTTCCACACCCAGTGTGGGGCTTGACGAACTCATTGACCCTGAGATGGAGTCGAATGCCCTACCAACTAAGCCAGCCAGGCATCCCTAATAATGGCAACTTGACAAATACTGATTCTTAAATGTAAGATACCTACCTGGAGGCCACATAGCTTCTAATGTTGCTGTGTATAACATTATATTTGTTTACATGTTTTCTGACTGTTTCTGGTGAATAATTTATAGAATGAGTAATAGAAAGGATTTATAAACAGATAACACCTAGTGAAGGAATACGTGGGTTTATACATATAAAAATGAAGCATTTAGATATAGTTAACTTAATTTTAGCTTGCAAGTGCTGAAAAGCATTTGTTTTTTAAGTTGAAAATACTTTATTGAATATAATATTCATCTTAGTGCATATAAACTAAGATAGCAGTTACATTTTTTCTTTGTTGTTTTACACTGATAATTAGGTAATCATCTTTTTCTTTATTGTCTGTTGGTGCATAGTAAATGAAAAGTAACATATTTTGGGAATACTTAGGTTTTGTGTGACATGTTTTGAGTTTCTTGGTAGAAAAAGCAGTTTAAGCAAACATTGACAGGTCAGTCTTTTGGGGAGAGTTGTTTGGGTGGCATAAGAATTTTCAGAGAATGATCAAGATATTTGATGTTTACCATTATATCTTAGTTCCATTGAGACATTTAAATCCCTCCTGCCCCACCCCTGCCTTTTGTTTTGAGGCTTTGTTGGAGGATCCTGCAGTTTTTCTATCTGGTGAGTCGAAGTGTTGTCCCAGAGAGCTGTAATTCCAATTATGCCTTATGTTGTGGGTTGGATAAATAGGAATTTTCAGTTCTTTGCTTAAAACTTTGCACAGAATCAGAATTTCATAATCTTAGGCTTTTCCATAAGAAAAAAAATGCAGATTTTCGTAAAAACTCTCATGTATTTATATAAATTAGCCCTATCTCTCCCTGCCAGTCCAAACAGTTTTCATCTTGCCTCCTCAGCAAAAGGAAAAAAAGTTGAATGAATGAATTTGAAGGTGCTAGAAGTTCTGTAGTCTTGACATAATTCTAATTCGCATGGGCTAGAGTGTTGTATTTTGTCACAGACTTATTAGCCTCCATGAAAACTACCTTTACCTCTGGTTCATTCATGCTACTTAATTTAATGTATTTTTTCCATTTCTGTCTGAACAATAACATTCCTTTGAGCATGTTAATTTTGGGTGCTTTTTCAGTTTTGGGTCTTCTAGTTTTCAAGATTCCTTTTTTACACTTTTGAACTACAAAAAATATATAGGTTTATGTGATTCGGAGGGGGAAACGTTTTATTTTTGTCCTATAAACTACTTAAAAGAATAAAGAACATTTCAGATCTTTATAAACAAGGGAAAATACAATTGAAATCTTGTCATTTTTAGGTATTCATATCAAAATCTGAGTGACTTAGAGTTAATTTTAAGTAAAGTATAGGGAAACTATGCATGGGACAAGGTTTTTGTCCTTATTGGTTGACTGTCTTTATTCAACAAGTGTTCACTGAGCACTTACTGTGTACTTAATAAAAAGTTCATGGTATCTTTGAGGTTATTGCTTTGTTGAGTAAAAATTGCTTCTTTGTGTAAGGTGCCTACTGTCTACTAGGGGAGATAAAGCTAAGTTAACAAATATTTATAATTATTTCAGTAAATATAACTGCTATATATGGTAAGTATGGTTTCTAAGTACTGTACTAGGATATGACTGTGAAAAAGGCAAAGGTATCCCTATTTTCCCACTTTAAATGAGAGAGTCAAGACAACTAACCTGGCACTTATAAAGTGTGATAAATGTCCTGATGGGAAGTTTAAGTGGGAGCTTGGAGGGCGGTCTATTCAGAAAGGCTTCTGAGTGATCACAAAAGTCTTCCCTGACCTCTGAGCTGAAATCTGTAGACTACAGGAGACTTAGCTCAGTGAACTGTAAACCTGTGTTTCTGACAGGAGGAAATAATCACTTGCGTACAAGTCCTGGGGACAGGAGGTAGCAGGACCTGATATGGGATCTGAAAGAAGTTCATGTGACCTGAATGCAAGGTGGGAAATACTGGAGTTGTAGCAGGGGCCAGGTCTTGAAAGGCTTGGTAAGAATTTTGGATTTTATCCTGAAGGTTAGGTTTGTGGGGGTCATCCACTATTCCCCAAGTGTTTTAAGTTGGACAGTAACCTGATTAGATTTGAGTATTTGAAAGATGACTGTAATTACAGTGTAGTGATTTGGTTAGGAGCAGGATGGGGGTGGTGTGGATGTGGTGAGATCAGTTACAGAGATGTTAGAGGAGAGAATTTAGTATGCCCTGGAGCAGGGTAGTGGCAGTGAGAATGAAGAGAAGTTGAAGAGTCAGACATTTTACAATGGATAGATAGGAGTTGGTGATTGTTAGGATGTGAGAGTTGAGCTGAGAGGAGTCAGGGTGACTGCAAGATTCCTGGTCCCCTTCCACCCTTCTTAGTTGGTTTCTCCTTAGATGTTATCTGTTTAAGAAGCTTTTCCTCATGGGTGACTGGGTGGCTCAGTCGGACATGTACTAGGTTTCGACTCACGTCATGATATTACATTTGTGGGTTTGTGAGTTTGAGCCCCTCTCTTTGAGCTCTGCACTGACAGGATGGATCCTGCTTGAGATTGTCTTTCTCCCTTTCTCTCTGCCCCTACTCGTTTGTGCTCTCTCTCAAAAGAAATTAATTAAAAAAAAAAAAAAAAAGCCTTTCCTTATTTCTCTAAGCTCCAACACTGGTTTTTAAGTGCTTTCTCTTTGTGCTTCAGCACCTCTTACCACACTATGTTCTTGCCTTTTCCACTGGTTTGTAAGCTTACAGGCAAGTACCATGCCACCTTGTTGCATACTTAGCATCTTGCACGGTGCATGATACTTAGTATGTATTAAATATCTGAATGAAAATAAAGTTTTTGTATTTATAGTTGGAGGAAAAAAAAATTTTTTGAAGCACCAGGTATCCAAAAACTTTGTTTATAATTTCAGTGTGAATCAGATCAGTCCATGGTCTTTTGACTAGCTTTTGTAAAAACAAATTGTAATTATAATTCAAATCTGAAGTGCTGGATATATTAGTTCTTCATAGGTGGGTTATCTTGGATTAAGATTTATGAGCTTTGATTATTATGGTGAGCTCCTCTTGTATTATACATTGTCTTTTTTAATAAGTAATTTTTTAATTAGCTTTATCCTTTGTCAGTTTAAAGTCAACATAACCAAACTATCACTGTTAGAATTTTTCTGTTTCAAAATGAAAATAGCTTTTTGGGGGGGGGGGTGCCTGCGTGGCTCAGTCAGGTAAGCTTCTGACTTCAGCTCAAGTCATGATCTCATGGTTCATGGATTCAAGCCCTGCATCGGGCTCTGTGCTGACAGTGCAGAGCCTGCTTGGAATTCTCTGTCTCCTTATCTCTCTGCCCCCTCCCCTGCATTCACTCTCTCTCAAAAATGAATAAACATTAAGAAAAAAAAAAGGAAAATAGTTTTTTTTTTTCCTTCCCTGATTATAAGAGGAATCAATGCTTATTTTGTGCATTTAAAAAATAATACAGAGATTGAAAACCATCCTAACCCCCAAGGATAAATATTGTTGTCATTTGATGGGTGTTGTAGACTTTTAGGATTTTATATATATTTATGAATGCTGTGATTAAGTTAAAGGCTGTCCACAGAGAGGAAATAGTTATGACATAAATATGTAAGAAAAGGTATTAATATCCTTTATACAAAGAATCCTGATAACTAGTATATAACCAAATAACTGCATAGAGATCGGGTCCTAAACTTAAATTCCTGCAGGAAACCAGGCAGGTAACATAAATGAGGGAACACAGTAGGGAGAATATATGAGGTGGTTGGGTTGGAGAGTACTTGGAGGGCATAGCTTCTACTCAACACTAGTTGATTTTTGACCCAGTGGTGGCAAATTTTTTTTATTTTTTAAATGAGAAGTAGAGGTCTGGATTGTAGTGGAGCTCCCAATTATTAAATAGTGGCAAATAAAAAAAAAATTAAAACTGTAATGTGTGTTAAACATAATGTAGCCATGATCTATATTTTGTTAAACCACAAGTAGTGGAAGAATGGAAAAGTTTGTTTGCCCTCACTAATCAAGGAACTGTAGATTAAAATATATCGTTTTTCATATATCAGATTGATAGAAATGAAAATGATAAATAATTGGTAAGATTGGGAGAGTATAAATTGATGTAGTCTCTTTGAAAGAGACCGATTGGAACTACCTATAAATATTTAAAATACGTATTAGGGACAAGAGGGGGAAAATGACGGCGTAGGAGGACTCTGGGCTCACTGCGTCCTGCGGATCACTTAGATTCCACCCACATCTGCCTAAATAACCCAGAAAACCGCCAGAAGACTAGCAGAATGGATTCTCCAGAGCCAAGCGTAGACAAGAGGCCCACGGAAGAGGGTAGGAAGGGCGGAGAGGCGGTGCGCGCTACACGGACTGGCGGGAGGGAGCCAGGGCTGAGGGGCAGCCCGCCGGCCAAGCAGAGGCCCCGAGTCTGGCTTGCAAAAGCGGAGGGGCCGGACAGAGTGTGTTGGGATAGCAAGCGGGACTTAACATCTGGAAGGTTATAAGTTAACAGCTCTGCTCGGAGAGCGGGAAGGCTGGAGGACAACGGGAGGGAGAGTTGTTGAGCCCCAGATAACAGAGCTCAGTGTGGTGGGGAACAAAGGCGCTCGCCAGCGCCATCTCCCTCACCCATCCCCCAGCCAAAATCCCAAAGCGAACCAATTCCTGTCAGGGAACTTGCTTGTACCATGCAAACACCAAAATGCTGTGCTTCTTCAGATCCATCCCTCCGGCGGGTCTGACTCCATCCCCATGCCGCAGGGCCCCTCCTGAAGTGGATCTCCAAAGGAAAAGCGAGCTGAGCCTGCCCCTCCTGCCCCTGTGCACCTTGCTGATCCACCCCAGCTAATAGGCCAGATCTCCAGCACCACAAGCCTGGCAGTGTGCAAGTAGCCCAGACGGGCCACGCCACCCCACAGTGAATCCCACCCCTAGGAGAGGGGAAGAGGAGGCACACACCAGTCTGACTGTGGCCCCAGCGGTGGGCTGGGGGCAGACATCAGGTCTGACTGTGGCCCCTCCCACCAATGCAAGTTATTCAAGACAGCACAGGGGAAGTGCCCCGCAGTCCTGCACCACTCCAGGGACTATCCAAAATGACAAAACGGAAGAATTCCCCTCAGAAAAACGTCCAGGAAATAACAACAGCTAACGAACTGATCAAAAACGATTTAAACAATATAACAGAAAGTGAATTTAGAATAATAGTCATAAAATTAATCGCTGGGCTTGAAAACAGTATAAAGGACAGCAGAGAATCTATTGCTACAGAGATCAAGGCACTAAGGAACAGCCAGGAGGAGCTAAAAAATGCTATTAATGAGCTGCAAAATAAAATGGAGACGACCACAGCTCGGATTGAAGAGGCAGAGGAGAGAATAGGTGAGCTAGAAGATAAAATTATGGAAAAAGAAGAAGCTGAGAAAAAAGATAAAAAAAATCCAGGAGTATGAGGGGAAAATTAGAGAACTAAGTGATGCACTAAAGAGAAATAATCTACGCATAATTGGTATTCCAGAGGAGGAAGAGAGAGGGAACGGTGCTGAAGGTGTACTTGAAGAAGTCATAGCTGAGAACTTCCCTGATCTGGGGAAAGAAAAAGGCATTGAAATCCAAGAGGCACAGAGAACTCCCTTCAGATGTAACTTGAATCGATCTTCTGCACGACATATCATAGTGAAACTGGCAAAATACAAGGATAAAGAGAAAATTCTGAAAGCAGCTAGGGATAAACATGCTCTAACATATAAAGGGAGACCGATAAGACTAGTGACGGATCTCTGTACTGAAACTTGGCAGGCCAGGAAGGAATGGCAGGAAATTTTCAATGTGATGGACAGAAAAAATAATGTAGCCGAGAATCCTCTATCCAGCAAATCTGTCATTTAGAATAGAAGGAAAGATAAAGGTCTTCCCAAACAAAAACTGAAGGAATTCATCACCACTAAACCAGCACTACAAGAGATCCTAAGGGGGATTCTGTGAGACAAAGTACCAGAGACATCGCTACAAGCATGAAACCTACAGACATCACAATGACTCAACCCATATCTTTCTATAATAACACTGAATGTAAATGGACTAAATGCGCCAACCAAAAGACATAGGGTATCAGAATGGATAAAAAAAAACAAGACCCATCTATTTGCTGTCTACAAGAGACTCATTTTAGATCTGAAGACACTTTCAGATTGAAAGTGAGGGGATGGAGAACTATTTATCATACTACTGGAAGTCAAAAGAAAGCTGGAGTAGCCATACTTATATCAGACAAACTAGACTTTAAATTAAAGGCTGTAACAAGAGATGAAGAAGGGCATTATATAATAATTACAAGGTCTATCCATCAAGAAGAACTAACAATTATAAATGTCTATGCGCCAAATACAGGAGCCCCCAAATATATAAAACAATTACGAACATAAGTAACCTTATTGACGAGAATGTGGTAATTGCAGGGGACTTTAATACCCCACTTACAACAATGGATAGATCATCTAGACACATGGTCAATCAAGAAACAAGGGCCCTGAATGATACATTGGATCAGATGGACTTGACAGATACATTTAGAACTCTGCATCCCAAAGCAACAGAATATACTTTCTTCTCGAGTGCACATGGAACATTCTCCAAGATAGATCACATACTGGGTCACAAAACAGCCCTTCATAAGTATACAAGAATTGAGATCATACCATGCATACTTTCAGACCACAATGCTATGAAGCTTGAAATCAACCACAGGAAAAAGTCTGGAAAACCTCCAAAAGCATGGAGGTTAAAGAACACCCTACTAAAGAATGAATGCGTCAACCAGGCAATTAGAGAAGAAATCAAAAAATATATGGAAACAAACGAAAATGAAAATACAACAATCCAAACGCTTTGGGATGCTTTGGGACGCAGTGAAGGCAGTCCTGAGAGGAAAATACATTGCAATCCAGGCCTGTCTCAAGAAACAAGAAAAATCCGAAATACAAAATCTAACAGCACACCTAAAGGAAATAGAAGCAGAGCAGCAAAGACACCCCAAACCCAGCAGAAGAAGAGAAATAATAAAGATCAGAGCAGAAATAAACAATATAGAATCTAAAAAAACTGTAGAGCAGATCAATGAAACCAAGAGTTGGTTTTTTGAAAAAATAAACAAAATTGATAAACCTGTAGCCAGGCTTCTCAAAAAGAAAAGGGAGATGACCCAAATAGATAAAATCATGAATGAAAATGGAATTATTACAACCAATCCCTCAGAAATACAAGCAATTATCAGGGAATACTATAAAAAATTATATGCCAACAAACTGGACAACCTGGAAGAAATGGACAAATTCCTAAACACCCACACACTTCAAAACTCAAAGTGGAGGAAATAGAAAGCTTGAACAGACCCATAACCAGTGAAGAAATTGAATCAGTCATCAAAAATCTCCCAACAAATAAGAGTCCAGGACCAGATGGCTTTCCTGGGGAATTCTCCCAGACATTTAAAGCAGAGATAATACCTATCCTTCTCAAGCTATTCCAAAAAATAGAAAGGGAAGGAAAACTTCCAGACTCTCATTCTATGAAGCCAGTATTACTTTGATTCCTAAACCAGACAGAGACCCAGTAAAAAAAGAGAACTACAGGCTAATATCCCTGATGAATATGGATACAAAAACTCTCAATAAGATACTAGCAAATCGAATTCAACAGCTTATAAAAAGAATTATTCACCATGATCAAGTGGGATTCATTCCTGGGCTGCAGGGCTGGTTCAACATTCGCAAATCAATCAACATGATACATCACATTAATAAAAGAAAAGATAACCATATGATCCTGCCAATCGATGCAGAAAAAGCATTTGACAAAATTCAGCATCCTTTCTTAATAAAAACCCTCGAGAAAGTCGGGGTAGAAGGAACATACTTAAACATCATAAAAGCCATTTATGAAAAGCCCACAGCTAATATCATCCTCAATGGGGAAAAACTGAGAGCTTTCCCCCTGAGATCAGGAACACGACAGAGATGTCCACTCTCACCGCTGTTGTTTAACATAGTGTTGGAAGTGCTAGCATCAGCAATCAGACAACAAAAGGAAATCAAAGGCATCAGAATTGGCAAAGATGAAGTCAGGCTTTCACTTTTTGCGGATGACATGATATTATACATGGAAAATCCGATAGACTCCACCAAAAGTCTGCTAGAACTGATACATGAATTCAGCAAAGTTGCAGGATACAAAATCAACGTACAGAAATCAATTGCATTCTTTTTTGTTTGTTTTTTTTAATCAGTTGCATTCTTATACAATAATAAGCAACAGAAAGACAAATAAAGAAACTGATCCCATTCACAATTGCACCAAGAAGCATAAAATACCTAGGAATAAATCTAACCAAAGATGTAAAAGATCTGTATGCTGAAAATTATAGAAAGCTTATGAAGGAAATTGAAGAAGATACAAAGAAATGGAAAAACATTCTGTGCTCATGGGTTGGAAGAATAAATATTGTTAAAATATCAATACTACCCAAAGCTATCTACACATTCAATGCAATCCCAATCAAAATTGCACCACCATTCTTCTCGAAGCTAGAACAAGCAATCCTAAAATTCATATGGAACCACAAAAAGCCCTGAATAGCCAAAGTAATTTTGAAGAAGACCAAAGCAGGAGGCATCACAATCCCAGACTTTAGCCTCTACTACAAAGCTGTCATCATCAAGACAGCATGGTATTGGCACAAAAAACAGACACATAGACCAATGGAATAGAAAAGAAACCCCAGAACTAAACCCACAAAAGTATGGCCAACTAATCTTTGACAAAGCAGGAAAGAATATCCAATGGAAAAAAGACAGTCTCTTTAACAAATGGTGCTGGGAGAACTGGACAGCAACATGCAGAAGAATGAAACAAGACCACTTTCTTACACCATTCACAAAAATAAACTCAAAATGGATAAAGGACCTGAATGTGAGACAGGAAACCATCAAAACCCTAGAGGAGAAAGCAGGAAAAGACCTCTCTGACCTCAGCCACAGCAATTTCTTACTTGACACATCCCCAAAGGCAAGGGAATTAAAAGCAAAAGTGAACTATTGGGACCTCATGAAGATAAAAAGCTTCTGCACTGCAAAGGAAACAATCAACAAAACTAAAAGGCAACCAACGGAATGGGAAAAGATATTTGCAAATGACATCGGACAAATGGCTAGTATCCAAAATCTATAAAGAGGTTACCAAACTCCACACCCAAAAAACAAATAATCCAATGAAGAAATGGGCAGAAAACATGAATAGACACTTCTCTAAAGAAGGCCTCCAGATGGCCAACAGGCACATGAAAAGATGCTCAACATCGTTCCTTATCAGGTAAATACAAATTCAAAACCACACTCAGATATCACCTCATGCCAGTCGGAGTGGCCAAAATGAACAAATCAGGAGACTATAGATGCTGGAGAGGATGTGGAGAAACGGGAACCATCTTGCACTGTTGGTGGGAATGCAAACTGGTGCAGCCACTCTGGAAAACGGTGTGGAAGTTCCTCAAAAAATTAAAAATAGACCTACCCTATGACCCAGCAGTAGCACTGCTAGGAATTTACCCAAGGGATACAGGAGTACTGATGCATAGGGGCACTTGTACCCCCAATGTTTATAGCAGCACTCTCAACAATAGCCAAATTGTGGAAAGAGCCTAAATGTCCATCCACTGATGAATGGATAAAGAAATTGTGGTTCATATACACAATGGAGTACTACGTGGCAATGAGAAAGAATGAAATATGGCCCTTTGTAGCAACGTGGATGAAACTGGAGAGTGTGATACTATGTGAAATAAGCCATACAGAGAAAGACAGATACCATATGTTTTCACTCTTATGTGGATCCTGAGAAACTTAACAGAAACCCATGGGGGAGGGGAAGAAAAAAAAAAAAAAGAGGTTAGAGTGGGAGAGAGCCAAAGCATAAGAGACACTTAAAAATTGAGAACAAACTGAGGGTTGATGGCGGGGGGGGGGGGGGGTGGGAGGGAGGGGAGAGTAGGTGATGGGTATTGAAGAGGGCATCTTTTGAGATGAGCACTGGGTGTTGTATGGAAACCAATTTGACAATAAATTTCATATGTTAAAAAAATAAAAATAAAAAATAAAATGTGTATTAGTTTTGACCAAACAGTTCTGCTTTCAGGAATCTGCCTTGCAGAAATAGTAGGTCCTGTTTGTGACTATTTATGCTCAAAAAGCACTATTTACTGCCCCCCCCAAATATATATATTTATATATATATTGATGTTTATTATATCTTTGAGATAGCGCGAGCAGGGGAGGGGCAGAGAGAGAGGGAGACGGGATTCAAAGCAGGCTCTGCACTGACAGCAGAGAACCCAATGCTGGGTTCTAACTTAAACCATGAGATCATGACCTGAGCCAAAGTTGGACGCTTAATCAACCAAGCTACGCAGGGACCCCATATATATTTTTTTAATGAAAAAAAAAAGTAAATGAAAAAAGGCAAATAGAAACAACCTAAATGTCAGTCGATAGGAGAATGATTATATTATAGTTATACCACAAGTCATAGCAATGAAAAGAAATGAAGTATATTTGTATTCTTGTGTGGAAAGAGTCCATAACTTACTGCCTAATGCAAAAAATTATAATTTCATACATAAATTTGTATTATGCATATGCTATCATTTCAGGTATCTATATTATATTCCATTGTGTGGCACTATAATTTATGGAGACTACTGATGCCTGTGTTTCCAATGTTTTGCTATATGCACATTGCTGTGAACATTTTTTTGTATATGTCTTTGAATTGTTGTCTCCAAAGATAAGTTTCTTTTTATTTTTTAATTATTTTAATCTTTTTTTAATGCGTATTTTTGAGAGAGAGTGATGTGAGGCTCAAACTCACAAACCATGAGATCTGAGCTGAAATCAAGAGTTGGACACTTAACTGACTGAGCCACCCAGGCACCCCTAATTTTAATTTTTTTTTTTTTTTTTTTTTTTTTTTTTGAGAACACGAGCAGGAGAGGGGGTGGGGGTCCCTGGAGAAAGAGAATCTTAAGCAGGGTCTACGCTCTGTGTGGAGCCCGATGTAGGTAGGGCTCAATCCTATGAGCCTGGGATCGTGACCTGAGAGTTCGAAGCTCAACCCACCGGGCCACCCAGGAGCCCTCTTTTGTATTTTATGTGGTAACATTAAATATCTGAACTCCTGTAGATGCTTTGGTGGAGAAAATACATTTGTCTCTGAGAGTGTTACTTGTGACCTGTGATCTGAGTAAATATACCTTAGGCATGGAAGTCAGAGAACTAACCAGAAAAGTAGCACTGTGTTCAGTCAACCTAAATTCTTTAAGGTTTTTTTTTTATGTTGATTTTTAAGAGAGAGAGAGAGAGAGCGCGCGCGCGCATGTGAGTGGGGGAGGGGCAGAGAGAGAGGGAGACACAGAATTCAAAGTGGGCTCCAGGCTCTGAGCTTTCAGCACAGAGCCTGACGCGGGGCCCGATCTCACAAACTGCAAGATCATGACCTGAGCCAAAGTCAGATGCTTAACCGAGTGAGCCACCCAGGTGCCCCAATTCTTTAAGGTTTTTAAATTTAAGTAGTAATTTTTAGCTAACCAATACATGCTTATGGTACAAAATCTAAAAGATACAGAAGTGTAAAGCAAATGCTCTCACTCTGCAGCCTCTCTGCATATTTTCCTTTCCTGGGAAACCACTACCAGTTTTGTGTGTTCTTCCACAGATATTTTATACATATATATGTATATATTTTTTTCATAAATGGTAACATGATGTTGTTTTAAAGCTGAGTTTTCCTTACTTAACTATAATGAATCTAAAACTTCCACAGTGTTTTATATGTTGTAGGCTCTGTTCTATCAAGTGTTTGGATATTCATTGTTAGTCTTCATCACAGCCTTGAGAGGCAGGTAGTATTATTATCCCCTTCACACAGAGAAGGAAACTGAGGCACAGAAACCTTAACATGCTAGTAAGTTGGGGAGTTGGAAGTTGTGGAACTCCCAAGAGTCTGGCTGCAGAGCCTTTAGCATTAGCTAGTATGCTTTACTGTCTGACTTGAAACAAGTGAGAAACGTACATAGTTGGTACAGCATACTTTTTAGTAAATATATAGTATTTCATTGAATAAACAATAGTTTAACCATAACGGAGATAAACTCCCGTTGGACGTGTGTTGTTGGACATATAGATTGTTTCGGTATGTTGCTGTTACAAATAATGCTGTAGTGAATATCTTTGTGCCTATATCTTTAGAATGCCTGTTTCATTTTTTTTTTTATTTATTTTTTTCAACGTTTATTTATTTTTGGGACAGAGAGAGACAGAGCATGAACGGGGGAGGGGCAGAGAGAGAGGGAGACACAGAATCGGAAACAGGCTCCAGGCTCTGAGCCATCAGCCCAGAGCCTGACGCGGGGCTCAAACTCAGGGACCGCGAGATCGTGACCTGGCTGAAGTCGGACGCTTAACCGACTGCGCCACCCAGGCGCCCCTAACTGTTGCCATTTATACTAAACTGTATTCTTAGACTGGATATAAATTCTTGAGTCATACCTTTTTTAAACCCTTGGAGTTCTTAATAGGTATTGCTCTACTTTTTTTTTTTTAGCATTGAGTCCCTCCTTCCCTCCATTTTTGGGTAGTAATGATTTTGCCTAGGTTCTCAAAGAATTCTGTTTATTTATTTGTGGTTTTATTTTTATTTTTAAGCAATCTCTATGCCCAGTGTGGGGCTTGAACTCATGACCTCAAGATCAAAAGTCGCCTGCTCTTAAAGAGAAGAGAAAAGAAAGAAAAGTTGCATGCTTTACTGACTGAGCCAGCTCGGTGTCTCATGAAGAATTCTCTTTAAATGTTCAAGTACAATAAAATTTTTTCTTAGGAAAAGATGTGCCCTTTTCAACTGTATGATTTCTTGTTCAGTTCTGGCTCTCCTGTGTATCCAATAATGCTAGATAAAGTCTTTGAAATCTTCAGATGTTCCAAACAAGGGGTTGTTGGGCTGCCCTTCTGGCTATGCCATGTACCTTAGTTAGAGAACTGAGCTGTGATAGTTTTGAGATGTGAAGCTGCAAACCTCTCCTTTGTTTGACCTCTTCCAGCATCCCTCTTTACCTTCACTGAAAATGGCAGCCTTCTCATATATGTGGTTAGGGATGCCTCTTGGTTAGGGATGGAGATGTATTTTTTGTTTCTATTTCTCATACTACTAGTTGTTTTGAGATTTTTCAGAGGAGAAAGGGTCCACGCCATCTTAACATTGCCATTTTCAAACTGGAAATTGCAAGGGCTGTAGTCCAGTTTTATCAGAATTAAGATCATTTACAAATGTAGGGAATAAAATAAGTGCTGATGTAGTTTTCTGAAAGGCAAAAACAATTCATTTCTTTTAGATCAAATTCTTTTAGTTCTTTCAGATCAGATTTTTTCATTAAAAATCAAAATTTAACATTTGATTTTGATTATATCACTTTGTATTTATGAAGCCTTGTATGCTACATAGCACCAAGAACGAGACTAGAGACTAATGACTCTAGTTAGAGTGCTCAATAATTCTTTAATTTTAGGTGTTGATTCCTTTTTCAGTTGGGTTTGAAAATCGAACTTTTTTTTTTTTTTTTTTTTTTAAGTAGGCGCCATGCCCAATGTGAGGCTTGAACTCACAGACCTGGAATCAAGTGTCTCATGCTCTTCCAACTGAGACAGCCAGGCGCCTCTAGAAATTGAACTTTCATGCTTTAGCTACTACCACTAATCTAGTATTCTGAATGGCATCTTGTTTTTCTTTTCAAAAAATTTTTTTAGATTTAAAATTTTTAAATTTTGAAAGAGGGGGGTGGGAGAGGAGCAGAGTGGGGGGTGGAGAGAGAATGAGAATCCCAAGCAGCTCCACGTTGTGTGTGCAGAGCCCGATGTGGGGCTTGAACTCAGGAAATGTGAGATCATGACCTGAACTGAAATCAAGAGTCAGGTGCTTAACTGACTGAGCTACCCAGGTGCCCTGGCATCTTGTTTTTCAAGAGAAATGTGAGTTTATTTTCTTCACTTAATGACTCTATTAAAAGAAATATGGTTGAAAAATCTTAATAGCTGGTGGGCAAGCTTTCTTCTAGTCTCTGATTTGAACATAATCTTGTATTCATTTGACCTTGTTCTGTTTTACCTATCCATTAGCAAGAGCAGGATGACTGCTTGGAGAAACTAGGTATTTTTTTTTTCATTCCATTCCTTCTGTATGTTGGAATGTATTACTTTCTTAGCTTCAAATACAAATACATTCTATTAGCCTTATAGAAAATTTTAATGCCTGATTATTGGAGATTTCATGGTTTAGTCTTTGTTATTCCAGTTACTCTGGTGTTTTTTAAATCTTAAATTTTTAATAATTTTGTAAAATTCTATCTGTTTTAATGCTGATCTAGGTTTACTAAATATTTGTAGTTTGAGCACTTGAAACGCTATGAGATGTTACAGATATTCCTTAGAAATGGTTTTTTGATCCAAATGTATTGGGAAATCTTGTATATTCTCTATCAGAGTGTACTTTTTTTTTTTTTAATTTATTCATTTTTGAGTGAGAGACAGCATGAGCAGGGGAGGGGCAGAAAGAGAAGGGAGACACAATCTGAAGCAGGCTCCAGGCTCTGAGCTGTTAGCACAGAGCCCAACGTGGGGCTTGAACTCACAAATTGCGAGATCATGACCTGAGCTGAAGCCAGACCCCCAATCAACTGAGCCACCTAGGTGCCCCCACGGAGTACATTTTCATATCAAAAACAGATCATTTCTGCTGTAAGGACAACAGTATAATTATGTTTGAAACACATCCTAACTATAAGCCTGTTTGACCATGGAAGTAAATGTTGTAGAAATACATTTTGAGAAATACTAAGAATATAAATGCGTTGTTAGGGTATTCCAAAACGTCTGTTTGCATGATGATTATTACCTGTAGTCATGGGGACCTAATGAACTTTTTAATAGGGATAAATTGTAAGTACTTTCTCACCTTGTTAATCTACTCAACACAATTACAATAGTACCTTTACAGTAATCTTCAGGGTTTGTTTTTTGACCTGGACATTATGTTAGAATTGGTCTTCCAGTCTGAAAGTACTTCTTGAGTACTACTATGTGTCGAACACCCAGTATTGGTCCTTGGAACTACTTCCTGCTGACTTAGCAGTAGGAGTTTTAGAGCCTTAAGGTACCTGTGAGATCATGTAGCCCCTAAACTCATTTTTCAGATGAAAAAACTGAGGCCTTTAAACGTAGCCATGCTCAGGTCACACTGTAATTAATCAAGGGTTTTGGAGACCAAACCTTACAGCTCCAGATCTTTTGGTCTTTTTTTGACTACATTTTCTTTTCAATATATTACTTTTAATCACATTCCTTTTAAGATTCAGATTAGTAAAGAGATACATCCATTTAACATGAGAATTTGGGTTAGATTATAAGGTGGGTAAAATTTAATATAGATAGAACTTCCCAAGTAAGTCTCTGGACATCTAGATCTCCCTTCACATATCTGAATTATTCTTTCTTTTAGTTAAGGGAAAAAAATAGTTTTAAAGTAAGCATGTACTGTTAGTATTATTACTAAGGACTAATTAGTGCTAGATTTTAATAATTGGTGCCTAGGTCAAGGATGCATGAGTCAGGTTCTTTTCTAAATTGATCTGCATAATCACTTCCTAGTGGTCAGTTATGGAAACATTTATTTATATGTTCTATTAATGGAAAACTGGACCTAAATGACTGTAGGATTTAACATACTGAGTTTAAATTATAAAATATATTCTTTTTGTCATACTTTTCAGGAAGATACCACTCAGTAGAAAATGAACTCAAGGTAATGTGAATTATGCATTAAGACATATGTTATGGGGAGAAATTTCTCTTTTAAAAGTCAGTAAAGTACTAGTGTGGTCTATAGAATTAGGTGTTAGATGAGGGGAGAAATAATTTTTTTAGGATATTTAGATTTTCTGTATTTTGTTGGCTCTTTTTAGTCAACATTTCCTCAGACTATAGAAAGCAGTCCTATCTTCAAGTCTTGTTCTGTCAAAAATGTTCCTTGGTTCATGTTTATTTACATCATTATTTATACCTATTTAATGTATTCTGAAATGGTATAGACATGGGTTAAGACATGGGTTTTGGAATCAGAACTTTGTTACTCTTATGACTTTGCTTTATGATCTATGTGATCTTTAATAAGTAATTTGATTGTTCTTGAGCCTCATTTTTTTTCTGTAAGTGGGGATTAATCTGCCTCAGAATTGTTGCAAGGACTGAGTGAGAAAACAGCTAAAAGCACCTAGTACAGTGCCTGGTATGTAGTAAGTACTCAGTAAATATTATCTCTTGTTGCTCATGATGTTATTGTCAGATTCACACCAGAGTGTGGCAAACAATTTAACTTCCATAAATCTTGGTTGACTCCTCTGTTAATGGGAAGAATACTTTGGGTGCTTACTTCACACTTATTTTGGAAATCGAATGTGATCACGTGATAGCAGTTATAAACTCTCAACCTATCTGAGCTGAGGTAACAAATCTTATACCATTAGGACCAAACAGGTAAAAACAGGGAATGGAAATCTGCCTTTTGGGAAAGAGTTTAGCTGAGGGCTTCAAGACATACCTTACTCCCTTCTACTCCCTTCTTCCCTACCCACCCCCCACCCCTACATCACTCCCAATTCCCATGTCTTTTCCAGATAGAGGGATAAGCACTTAAATGAACAGTGTGGGATATATATATATATTTTTTTAAATCTTCTTTGTTCTTAAACAGATGTGTAACTCTCACATAAATTACAAACTTTCTTCTAACAAAGACCCCCCCCAAACTTATGTTAAGAAGCCATACTTTCTGAAAAGCTTTACTTGAATCATATGCCCACCAGCCATCCATTAGGTGTTCATTTCTCTGTATCCTTACTGCAATGTTTTATATTTTCATCAATTTGATGTATTATTTCTTATTGTATTTTTTAAGATAAGTTTTTTATTTTATTTTTAATTTTTTTTTAAGTTTATTTATTTTTGACAGAGACAGAGTGCGAGCATGAGCTGGGGAGGGGCAGAGAGAGAGAGAGGGAGACACAGAATCCGAAGCAGGCTCCAGGCTCCAAGCTGTCAGCACCAGAGCCTGACACAGGGCTCGAACTCACGAGCTGTGAGATCATGACCTGGGCCGAAGTCAGACTCTTAACCGACTGAGCCATCCAGGTGCCCCTCTTATTGTATTTTTAAATGCATGTTCTTCTGATGACTAGTAAAGATAATTTTCTAGATCTTTCATATAGCCAAAGGTAGGATTCAGAATCCGTTTACTTTTATTTTTATTTTTTATACTTCTTTAATTTTTTACCTTCTTAAATTTATATCCAAGTTAGTTCCATATAGTGCAGTAATGATTCCAGGAGTAGAATCCATTGATTGATCCCCCACATATAATACTCAGTGCTCATCCCAACAAGTGTCCTCCTTAATGCCCCTTGCCCATTTAGCCCATCCCCCCACCCACAATCCCTCCAGCAAAACTGTTTGTTCTCTGTATTTAAGAGTCTCTTATGTTTTGTCCCTCTTCCTGTTTTTATATTATTTTTGCTTCTCTTCTCTTATGTTCATCTGTTTTGTATCTTAAATTCCACATCTGAGTGAAGTCATATATTTGTCTTTCTCTGACTAATTTTGCTTAGCATGATACACTGTAGATCCATCCACATTGTTGCAAATGGCAAGATTTCATTCTTTTTGATTGCCAAGTAATATTACACTGTGTGTGCATGCGTGTGTGCGCACATACACACAACACATCTTTATTCATCAGTAAATGGGACACTTGGGCTCTTTCCATACTTTACCTATTATTGATAGTGCTGCTATAAACATTGGGGTGCATGTGCCCCTTCGAAACAGCACACCTGTATCCTTTGGATAATACCTAGTAGCGTAATTGCTGGGTCATAGGGTAGTTCTATTTTTAATGTTTTGAGGAAGCTCCATACTGTTTTCCAAAGTGCCTGTACCAGTTTGCATTCCTACCAGCAATGCAAAAGGGGTTCCTCTTTCTCCGCATCCTCGCCAACATCTGTTGTTCCTGAGTTGTTAATGTTAGCCATTCTCACTGGTTTGAGGTGGTATCTCATTGTGGTTTTGATTTGTATTTCCCTGATGATGAGTGATGTTGGGGATCTTTTCATGTGTCTGTTAGCCATCTGGATGTCTTCTCTGGAAAAGTGTCTATTCATGTTTTTTGCCCATTTCTTCACTGGATTATTTGTTTTTTGGGTGTTGAGTTTGAGAAGTTCTTTATAGATTTTGGATACTAACCCTTTATCTGATATGTCATTTGCAAATATCTTCTCCCATTCCGTCGGTTGCCTTTTACTTTTGCTGATTGTTTCCTTCGCTGTGCAGAAGCTTTTTATTTTGATGGGGTCCCAGTAGTTCATTTCTGCTTTTGTTTCCCTTGCCTCTGGAGATGTGTTGACTAAGAAGTTGCTGTGGCCAAGATCAAAGAGGTTTTTGCCTGCTTTCTCCTCGAGGATTTTGATGGTTTCCTGTCTTACATTTAGGTCTTTCATCCATTTTGAGTTTATTTTTTGTGTATGGTGTAAGAAAGTGGTCCAGGTTCATTCTGCGTGTCGCTGTCTAGTTTTCCCAGCACCATTTGCTGAAGAGACTGTCTTTTTTTGCATTGGATATTCTTTCCTGCTTTGTCAAAGATTACTTGGCCCTACATTTGTGGGTCCATTTCTGGGTTCTCTATTCTGTTGCATTGATCTGAGTGTCAGCTTTTGTGCCAGTCCTATACTGTCTTGTTGATTACAGCTTTGTAATACAGCTTGAAGTCTGGGATTGTGATGCCTCCTGCTTTGGTTTTCTTTTTCAAGATTGCTTTGGCTGTTTGGGGTCTTTTCTGGTTCCATGCAAATTTTAAGATAGTTTGTTCCAGCTCTGTGAACAATGCTGGTGTTATTTTGATAGGGATTGCATTGAATTCGTAGACTGCTTTGGGTAGTATTGACATTTTAACAATATTTGCTCTTCCAATCCATGAGCCTGGAATATTTTTCCACTTTTTTGTGTGTGTGACGTCTTCAATTTCTTTCATAAGCTTTCTCTCGTTTCCAGTGTATAGATTTTTCACCTCTTTCATTAGATTTATTTCTAGGTATTTTATGGTTTTTGGTGCAATTGTAAATGGGATCGATTCCTTGATTTCTCTTTCTGTTGCTTCATTGTTGGTGTATAGGAACACAACCGATTTCTGTGCATTGATTTTATATCCTGCAACTTTGCTGATTCATGGATCAGTTCTAGCAGTGTTTTTGTGGAATCTTTTGGGTTTTCCATGTAGAGTATCCTGTCATCTGCGAAGAGTGCAAGTTTGACCTCCTCCTGGCCATTTTGGATGCCTTTTATTTCCTTGTGTTGTCTGATTGCTGAGGCTAAGACTTCCAATACTGTGTAGAATAACAGTGGCAAGAGTGGACATCCCTGTCTTGTTCCTGACCTTAGGGGGAAAGCTCTCAGTTTTTCCCCATCGAGGATGATATTAGTGTTGGGTCTTTCATATATGGCTTTTATGATCTCGAGGTATGATCCTTTTATCCATACTTTCTTGAGGGTTTTTATCAAGAAAGGATGCTGTATTTTGTCAAATGCTTTTTCTGCATCTATGGAGAGGATCATGTGGTTCTTGTCCTTTCTTTTACTGATGTGATGAATCACATTGATTTAACCAGGCCTGCATCCCAGGTATAAATCCTACTTGGTCATGGTGAATAATTCTTCCAATGTATTGTTGGATCCGGTTGACTAATATCTTGTTGAGGGTTTTTGCATCCATGTTCATCAGGGAAATTGGTCTATAGTTCTGCTTTTTAGTGGGGTCATTGTCTGGTTTTGGAATCAAGGTAATGCTGGCTTCATAGAAAGAGTTTGGAAGTTTTCCTTCCATTTCTATTTTTTGGAACAGCTTTAAGAGAATGGGTGTTAACTCTTCCTTAAATGTTTGGTAGAATTCCCCTGGAAAGCCATCTGGCCCCGGACTCTTGTGTTTTGGGAGATTTTTGATTAGTAATTCGGTTTATTTACTGGTTATGGGTCTGTTCAAATTTTCTATTTCTTCCTGTTTCACTTTTGGTAGCTTATTGTTTCTAGGAATTTGTCCATTTCTTCCAGATTGCCCATTTTATTGGCATGTAATTGTTCATAATATTCTCTTATTATTATTTCTGCTGTGTTGGTTGTGATCTCTCCTCTTTCATTCTTGGGTCCTTTTTGTTTTTGATCAAACTGATTAGAGGTTCATCCATTTTTTTTTTTTAATATATGAAATTTATTGTCAAATTGGTTTCCATACAACACCCAGTGCTCATCCCAAAAGATGCTCTCTTCAATACCCATCACCCACCCTCTCCTCCCTCCCACCCCCCATCAATTTATCCATTTTGTTAATTCTTTCAGAGTACCAGCTTCCAGTTTCATTGATCTATTTTTTTTTTATTGGTTTTGATGGCATTGATTTTTGCTCTGATATTTATGATTTCCTGTCTTCTGCTGGTTTTGGGTTTTATATGCTGTTTTTTTCCCCCCAGCTCTTTAAGGGGTAAGGTTAGGTTGTGTATCTGAGACCTTTCTTCCTTCTGTACATAGGCTTGGATTGCTATATACTTTCCTCTTATGACCGAAATGGCAGTAATTTCTTAAAGTTTAATGCAATGTAGATTTTAAAACTATTATCATTGAAGTTTCCCCCCTTTTTATTTAGAAGTGGTAAACTCATAGGAAGTTGCAAAAATAGTACTTCACTCAGCTTCCCCCATTGTTGGCATTTTATATAATTGTAGTGCATTGTCAAAATAGGAAGTTGACATTGATATATTATTTTTTACTAGATGATAGACCTTATTCATTTTTTTTGACATTTTTTTAGGTATTCATTTGGGTGTGTCCATAATTCTGTGCTTTTAAGTCCCATGTATAGAGTCCTATAAGCACAGTCAAGATATAGACTGGTTTCATTATCACAAAGGAACTCCCTCTCCACCTTGTCCTATCCTGACAATTACTGTTCTGTTCTCTATTTGTATAGTTTTTCATTTGAAAAATCTTGTATACATGGAATTACAAAGTTTGTAACCTTTTGAGATTGACTTCTTCATTGAGCATAATACCCTTGAGATCCATTCAGGTTATTGAATGTATCAGTAGTTCATTCCTTTTTGTTGCTGAGCAGTGTTATTACATTGTGTTGAATATATCAGAGTTTGTTTAACCATTCACCCACTGAAGGAGATTTGGCTTGATTCTTTTCTTTTCTTTTTTTTTTTGCCATTACAAATGAATAGTATGGGGCGCCTGAGTGACTCAGCTGGTTAAGCGTCCCACTCTTGATTTTGGCTCAGGTCATGATCTTGCAATTTGTGGGATTGAGCCTTGCTTTGGGCTCTTGCACTGACAGCGTGGAGCCTAATTGGGATTCTTTTCTCCCCCTCTCTCTGCCCTTCTCCTGCTCATGTTCTCTGTCTCTCTCTCTCAAAATAAATAAAAATAAACATTAAAAAAATTCAAATATTATTGACATTTGGTGTGCAGTTTTTTGCCTGTATGTGTGAACATAAATATGTTTCTGGGGTAAATGCCAGAGTGAAATTTCTGGGTCATATATGGTAAGTGTACAGTTAATTTTATAAGTAACTACTAAACTATTTCTTCACATACCTGGTTTCTCTGCATCCTTGTTAGCATTTGGTATTACCACATTTTAAGGTACTCTGATAGGTGTGTAGTGATACTGGTTTTAATTTGCATTTGCCTAGTGACCAATGATGTTGAACATTTTATTTTTGCCATTTTACCATCTGTATTTCCTCTTTGGCCAAAGGTTTGTTATGTATCTTTGCCCATTTTTTAATTGGGTTGTTTTTTTAATGTTGTTTTGAGAGTTCTTTATGTGTTTGGATTAAGTCAACAAATTCGACTGTGTGGTTTGCAAATATTTTCTCCCATAGTTTATCTTTACATCCTACTAACAGGGTCTTTTGCGGTGTGAAATTTTTAAATTTTAATGAAGTGGGATTTATGAGTTTTTTCTTTTATAAATTGTGCTTTTTATGACTTACACCTGTCAAATCTAGGCCCCAAAGATTTTCTCATTTGTTTACCTCTCAAAGTTGTTAGGTTTATATTTTACTATCCATGATTTTGAATTAACTTATTTAATTTACTTTCTAATTATTGAATTAAGTTTTTATCAGTGAGATTTAGTGTGAGGCTCTTTCTCCCTTTTTCACTTATCCTATGAATGTCTGAGTTCATCTAATGAACTTTTCATTCTGTTAAAATAAAATTCATTGATCTGTCTTGTACTTTCAATGGATCTTTTATCCATGTGTGGTTTTTAAGTCATCATACATTAAGTAATCATAAATGATTTTAAATAATCATACATTAAGTAATCATGCATGATTTTAAGTAATTATACATTAAGTAATTAACTGGAAGATACTGGTTTATTGAGTTATACAGATTTTCTAAATGTTGATACCTTTTATTCTCGAGTATTTCAAAAAATCCACATTTGTTAATAAGGTCACTTTTTTTTTAAAGAGAAGTCTTTAAATTGAGAAATTGAGTAGCTTTTCAAATTTGTGGTAAAGGATACATATTTTCAGAGTTCTGATTTTTGTTTTAAGGTGTAATTTTATCATTGGGTACAAATATACTCGGTTTTCTGTGCAGTGACAGACTTGATTTTCGAGAAAATCTTTGTCAGATACCCAGTCTAAACCCCAGATACACATTCCCCTTGGCCTGCTCAGTCTCTGACTTCCTTTGCCAGGGAATTGGATCCCCTCTCGTGATACTCTTCTCATCTGCTTGGGCTTCTAATTTCCCTTGTGTTTTTTTGCTCTGACCCATAGATAATTTAGGAGGGTGATTTTTAATTTCTACATATATGTAAATGTTTCAAATGTTTCTGTTGATTTTTTATTTTATTCAGTTGTACTTGGACAGTGTACCTTCCTTTTTATTTATTGAGACTTTAATAATGTGATTTGTCTTGGAGGATATTTCATGTTCACTTGAACAGTCTATATTTTGCTGTTGTTGGGTGGAATGTTGATAAATTTCTCTTAGGACTAGTTGGCTTATAGTGGTGTTCAAGGCTTCTGTTTTCTTGCTTAGATCCTGTCTAGTTCTATTATTGAAAGAGTATTGAAGTCATTATTATTGTTAAATCATCTGTTTCTTCAGTTCTGTCAGTTAATGTATTTTGGTGCTCTATTAAGTGCATATATGTTTATAATTGTTACATTTTTTCATGGGTTTACCCTTTTTTTGGTTATAAAATGTTCTTTGTCTTTAGTAGTTTTTTAAAAATGTTTATTTTTGAGAGAGAGAGAGAGAGCAAGTGAGCATGGGTGAGGGGCAGACAGGGATATAGGGGACCTGAAGCGGTCTCCTCACTGACAACAGTGAGCTCGACATGGGGCTTGAACCCACGAACTATGAGATCATGACCTGAGCTGAAGTTGAATGCTCAAGTAATTGAGCCACCCAGGCATCCCTCTAGTAGTAATTTTTGTCTTAAAGTCTATTTTGTCTGATAATAGTGTAGCTGCTTCAACTCCTTTTTGGTTACTGTTGGCATGGTATACCATTTTTTGTCCTTTTACTGTTAATTTATGTTTTTTAGTCTATAGTGTCTTATAGACAGCATATAGTTAGATCACTTTTTTTTCCATCTATTCTACCAACTTCTGCCTTTTAATTTGAGAGTTTGTTCCATTCACAATTAATGTAATTATTGGTAAGGTATAATTTACATTTGCCACTTCACTGTTTTTTGTGTCTCATCTTTTTTCTCTATTTCTTCATTACTGACTTCTTTTGTGTTAACTAGATATTTTCTAGAGTACTGTTTTAATTTCTTTGTGATTCTTAGTGGTCGTCCTACAAAATTAATGCCTTAAATCCTAAGAATCTAGTTCTGATTAATATCAAGTTAATTTCAATAGTGTACGAAAACTTTGTGTCTATATACCTCCACTCCCTCCTCCTTGTTGTTGTTTATTATCATAAATGTTATATCTTTATACACATTGTGTGCCCATCAACACAGATGTACAAGTATTGTGTATGAGGTTTTGTTTTTGTTTTTGTTTTTTTGGTGGAGCCAGAAGTAGAGCCACATGTGTTTATTTAGTTTTTATTTAAATTCCAGTTAGTTAATGTAAAAGGTAGTATTCATTTCAGGTATATAATGTAGTGACTCAACGTTTCCATTCATCTTGTCTTAAATTTTGTCTTAAATTGGATAGGAGAAAAAAGCTACAAGCAAGAAATACATTTATGTGGTTCTTTATATTTATTTTCGTAGTTAATTTTACTGGTGACCTTTAGTTCTTCATTTGTATTTGAACTACTGTCTAGTGTTTTTTCATTTCAGCCTGAAGGAGTTACTTTAGTATTTCTTGTAGGACAGGGCAGCAACTAATGCTCTCAGTTTTGATTATCTGGGAATGTTTTAAGTTCATCTTCATTAAAGAATAATGCTAGATAAAGAACTCTTGATTGATAGTTGTTTTTTATTTCTTTTCAGAACTACCTTCTGACCTCCATATTTTTTGATGAGAAATCTGTTAATCTTCTTATCTGTTACACATAATGAGTTATTTCTCTTGCTGCTTTCAAGATTTTCTTTGTCATTTTGTCATTTAGCAGTTTGGTAATGGTGCCTTCAAATTCTTTGAATTTATCATACTTGGAGTTTTTAAGCTTCCTGGAGGTATGGATTAATGTGTTTCTTCAAAATTGGAAAGGAACTTTTAGCCATTATTTCTTCTAATATTTCTATGACTTTCTCTTGTCTCTTTCTCTGTCTCTCAGTAAAAATGTGTTGGCTCACTTGATGGTGTTGGACAGATTTCTGATGCTCTGTTCATTTTTATTCATTTTTTTTCCTCTTTCTGGCTGGATAATTCAATTGACCTATCTTGACGTTCACTGTTTCTTCTGCCTTCTTATACCCGTTGTTGAACCTTTATAGTGACTTTTTCATTTCGGTTATTGTACTTTCAATATCAGATTATGTTTGATTTTTCCCGCCAAATAATTTTCATCTTTTTATTCATATTCTGTATTACGTGAGACATTTTGTTGAAAAATTACATTTGGACATTTTAAATAATAAATGAACATTTAAATTATATGAACTGTTTAAATACAGAGGTTTAAATAACAAAACATGGCAACTATGGAGATTTTGTCTTTTCCCCAGGGTCTATTTTTGTTGCTGCTTGTTGTGGTGGTCGTTGGTGTAGTGACTTTTCTGAACTAAATCATTTGTGTGTGGCAACTGAAGTCTCTACTTGTTTAGCTTCGTGGTTAGCTAATGATTGAACAGATATGTCTTTAAATGCCTGGAACCAAAGAACTCTGTTGTTGGGGATGTACCTTCAGCACTCAACCAGGCATTTGACCTCTCTGCCTTAGCCTTTACTTCCTGTTTGTGCAGGGCCCCTCAGTTAAAAGAGCTTGGGGCCTTCTCAGGTTTTTCCTGAGCTTATACACAACCTTGGACGTGCACACTAACTTAAGCATGTACTTCTAGATTCCCTGGAATGTGTTGGAAGTTTTCCAAGTCCCCATGGTATCTCAATCCTAGTTTTTAAGAACTTTTGGATTAGTCTGGTGTTTGCCCCACATGTTAGCCACCACCTCAAGCAGCTGTGAGTATGAAACACTTGCCTATAAATGTTTTCAACAACACTTCTCTTGGGGAAAATGTCTTTTGCACTGGGCAAGCTGAATTAAGTCAAATATAGATGGCATTGCAAGTGGTATCTTTCTGGGAGCTACCAGACAGGCCTAATAGTAATAATTTGGGGAGAATGAAGCTTTCAGTGACCTCCAGCTTTGTTTTGCTCCCTCTGATGGCAGCTAGGCTGCACTGGGAATATGGGCTATAATTTTTCAAGGCTGCCATCTATTTAGAGAGCAGGGAATGGGACTAGGACAAGTTAAAATGTCACAAAACTTGTTCTTGCTGAGAGTCCTTCCTTTCTTCCTCCCTCCCTCCCTCCCTCCCTCCCTCCCTCCCTCCCTTCCTTCCTTCCTTCCTTCCTTCCTTCCTGCATTTCTAAAAGCACCCTGGGGCAAACTTTTGGTTAATTTTGAGAGTTCTGATAAAGTTGATTCCAAATGTTTTTGCCAGTTTCCCCATTGATTTTGTGGGGGATTGAATTTTTGGAGGTACTCACTGTGCTATTGTATTTTCTCTGATGTTACCTCCACTTGGGCTCTGACATCTTACACTGACAGGCCTCCATATTTAGATGTGGCCCCAACCCTCCAGATAATTTAAAGGTTATTGTCCTAAAAATTCAGGGATATGACAGAGTTATAAATGGTGGAAACATGCTCATTAAATATATAGGCAGCACAATACTTAGTAAGGTACTAAACTGTGGGTTTTGTAGAGTCACCTGTAAGAGCTTCATTTGCTGTCCAGTCCATATGTGCCTAATTGCCTAAAGTGACTTATCTGGATACAACAAATGTTTTACAATCCATTTCTTTAAGACCGCTGTCTTTTCAGATACAACTACTTGCAACTCTGCCTCTCGGCCTTGTGGCCTTTGACACTTTTGCTGGTTTTATATCTTTGTGTTTCACAAGGTACTCCTTGTCCTAAAGAATGTTGAAATTAAGGTATAAAAAATTACCTTTAAGATTCCTTACAGTTTGAAAAATTTTCTTACCTGTGTGAAAGATTATTTTTAATCTTGTATAAAATGAAGTTTTTAAGACTTAAATTTCCCTTCTTTGGTTAGGTTTAGATTATTTGCTTTTATTGCCTTATATTACCATTATTGTGATGACTTTTATGTTTAGGAAAAATAGAAGAAAAGATTTGGCTCTAGAAAAATCTTTTAATAATAAAGTATTCTTTTTAATGAATACATATTATCAGTAAAATATATTATAAGTAGCTTACTTTTGTGAGATGTCAGATGTAATTGTAGCCTGTTTGTTAATTGAAAGAAAAGGTTTTAGTTGACCTGCAAAATTAGACATCTGGGTTGCCTTTTTAGGTGAGCTTGGAACTTTGTTCAGAGATTAAGAAAACAAGATACTCATTGGGTCCTTCTTTTCTTCATCCACCTATTCTTAAATGTTTATCTTCCCCAGAGTACCAGTATTTTCTCATTTTTGAAAAAAAAAATTTTATGTTTATTTATTTTTGAGAGAGAGAGGCAGAGTGTGAGCAGGTGAGAGCCAGAGAGAGAGGGAGACACAGAATCTGAAGCAGTCTCCAGGCTCTGAGCTGTCAGCACAGAGCCCGACACGGGGCTCAAACTCATGAACTGTGAGATCATGACCTGAGCCGAAGTCAGATACTTAACCAACTGAGCCACCCAGGCGCCCCAATATTTTCTCATTTTATATGCCCTCTGGGGATTTTCTATTCTCAAACCTTCAGGTGCCATTATGCTATTGATACCAAAGCCATAAGCTTATTTTTAGCCTAGACCTTTCTGTTTTATTCTAAATCCTGTTTTCAGGTGTAGAGTAGATGTTTTCACGGGATCCTCAGTAGAAGTTCGTTCACAATTTTACAGGTTTTCCTTTCTGGTTCCCTAACTTGGATAATCACGCTACATGTATCTGGTTATTTAAGCCAGCAGTTTGACATTACTCTGGATCTCTTCCCATTCATGGGGAATGGGGAGGATTACTCCCATTCATCTCCAACTGGTTTCATTCATTCTGTCTCAAAAATGTCTCTTGAGTTATTCTCGTCATCTACTGTTAACCTCTGGTTTTAGTTTAAATCAGTGGTTCTCAGGTGCCTCAGACCTAATGTCCCATTTATATAACAAATTATTTTGTAATACTTCCTTTACTATACTGAAACGGTGGTAACCTACATAATTAAAAAAAATCCATGTAATTGATTAATTGAAGGGAGAAATAAAAGAAAATACACCTTTTGTTTGTCAATATGAAAATGCTCAGGCACAATACTAGAAAATAATGAACAAAAAGCTTGTACATTTAACAGTTGGAAACTTATTTGGGAGGATTGTGTTGGTGACTCAAATGCGAAGATCTGTATGGGTGTGTGATGGTCAGAAATAATAAAAAATGAAATTCTTGTAGTTCTAAGCTAAACACAGTAACTTTCCTTCTAGACTGTAGACATTGTTTTCATTCCTGAAAAGTGAAAAAATTTAGAGTTCATATGTAAAATGGTTAGGTTCTAGGGGTGCCTGGCTGGCTCAATTGGTAGAGCATGCAACTTTTGATCTTGGGGTCAAGAATTCAAGTCCCACATTGGGCATAGAGATTACTTTAAAAAATGGAGTTAGGTTCTAAGCATTAAAAATTATAAATAAGTGTTTCACCTAGGTATGTATACCTGATGAGAATTTAAAGGTTGTGCAGCGTGCAGAGATGGTTCTTCATACCTCCACACCCTGGCCCGTAATGCCAGCCACACTTCCCTAAACAGTGAGACAATGAACCTATAAATCTCAAAATACTCTTATTAAAAGTTGTTGAATTTATCATTATGTTTGGTATGGCTTCATTGCATGGTTTCCAGATTTGGTCCTGCATTGGAATCACCTTGAAAACTCTTTCAGCATACAGATTGCTGTTTTCTACCTCAGATATTTATTTTGATAGCATTCTTGGATTAGGGTTTAGGATTTCTAAGCTCCCCAAATGATTCTCCTAAAACATATCTAGCACTGATTTGGGAGCATTTGAGATTCAATCATTAGATTCTGTAGTGGCCCTCTAACTAGTTTTTCTGTCTTCTTCTAAACCCCTGACCTTTCAAAATCATTCAGAACAGTACCAGATAAATTTTTAAAAATAGGTCTGTGATCATGCCCTCTTCTTTTTCATGAGTCCTCTATTGGCTCTGCATATTTACTCTTGACAGCCCCTGAAAGTATTCTTCTAGAATATTAGGGTTTAGAGCGTAGAGTTTGAAAATTGTAGTGCTGCAGAATAAAGTCCAAATTACTAAGTTTGAATACTTAGCCTTTCAAGATTAGACAGTCTTGATTTCCAACCTTATTTTGGGGCCTAAACTCCAGGGTAGAAAAACTGCTTATGGTTCCCAGTCTGGATAATTTTCTCATGCCATTTCAAACTGCGCACACAATATCTGCCCATCCCCACAGAATGAATTTGTGAACCCCTCTTCAACTTTGAGGACTCAACTGTAGCCTCATCACAGTACTCCCCCCCCCCTTCATCTTTGTGCTCTCATATTATCTTTCCTAAAGTTTTATAACTTGCTTGTTTCCCTCTCTTTGTGAGATCACTGAAGACAAAAATATTGGTTTTTGTTTGGGTTTTTTTAGCCCCAGATAGAGTATAGTACCTGACTCATAGGTGCTTGGTGACTGAGTGGGGGTTGTTAGTTAGGATGATGGGGTTGTACTAGATGATCTCACAGGTTTTTCTAGTTTTGGTATTGATGGTATAAATATGACTGATAATTCCTTTCCCAAGAAAGTGTGTGCATTGTTTACCTTTTAATTTTTAGATTTATGTACTATGTACCTTTTAACGTAAAGACGTGAGTATTTTTTATCGTGGTGGCTGTGCAGGTGAACTGTATTGCTGTAACACTGAGATAAATAACATTAGATATAATGGACCATGTGAATAATATTCACATGGCAGGTATTGAAGTGCATTGAGAGAATATAATCATAAGTATACTATGATAGTTTATTTCATAGGTCTCCTTTGACATTGGAAGAGTTTATTCATGTTCATAGAATACCAAACTGTTTTCCAAATTGGGAAAACTTTTGCAATCCCAGTAGCAGAGTTAGGGTTCCAGTTTTTCCATATCCTTGTTAATACTTGTTATAATCAGGATACCATATTGTTTTGATTTTGCTTCCTAGCACTCTAGCCCATCCTTTGTCCCCAGGAAGGAACCTTCTCTACCTTATCTGTAAATTTTGTAGTTGTCTAGGGTCATGGTGTTTGTTATGGATGTCCTGAGTCTAGTCCTGAACTCCCCTTCCCCACCGCCCTGCTTTTGGCAGTGTTTATGGTCTTATAAACTAGCAATATGCTGATAACTCCCAAATTTGTTTTTGTCTCAAACCTCTTAGTTCCAGGATTCCCTTCTTCAGCCTCTCTGTCCATATAGAATATATTACTAAGTTTGTTAATTTTTCTTACTAAACATTTCTTGAATGTACCCACTTTCCATCTGTTGCATAATATTTTAATATAAGATCAAGTCCCACCTCGTTACTGCAGTGGTCTTCTAATTGGTCTCCTGCTTCTACTCTTTGCCTCAAAATCCATTCTCTATACAGTACTGTGAGAGATTAAAAACAGATCATGTTACTCTCTTAAAATCATTGAGTGGTTTAGAAGAAAATCTGTGCTCATTATAGCTACAAAATCCTGCGTAATCTTGTGTTCTTAAGTACAGTCTGATCTCACATAGTAAAACCTTAGCCTCCATTTAGTTCCTCTGCCTCATAATGTTCTTGCATATCTCAGCCATTACATCTTATTTTCTCTTTATGGAATGCTTTTTTTTTTCTTTTTTCTACTTGACTGTAAGCACTTTGAGGGCAGGAACCATGTCTGTTTTATTTATCACTTAGCATGATGCCTAGCACACAGAGGAGTGCAATGAATACTTTGTTAAATGCTTACATGATGTAATTATATTTCTTTTGCTTGAAGTCTTCCTTGGACTGTCAGTTAGAAACTGTTTATGTATGTCTTACTAGTACTCATCTTCTATACACATGTTATTTATAAAATGCCTGAGTAAATAAAATTTCTGTGCATTGCTTCTTTACCATATTGCCAGAATTGTGCTCCAGAATAGTCTCTAGTTCCCTTCCTCTTGGGCCCAATATAGTTATAACTCATTTACCTTTTATTTTTCCAGGGTAATGTTCACCTTCAATTCTATGATACATGTCAGTTATGTTACTGATACATGTCAGTTATGTTTTAATCAGATGAATTACAAAATAATGAAATCGTTTATTTTCAAGGAAAGAAACTACTGGAACTGTCCTTTTAATCTGACACTCAAATTCTAAGAGTACTGGTGTGACATTTGCACAACACTACTTAGCTGGATATCGGCAGGTTATACCTCAGGCTTATGGTAGCATCCACAACAGCACTGCAGATATTTTTCCTCATTCCATTCCCATTTAATTTTTTTTTTTTTTTTAACTAAAAGGTCAGTTTTTGTTAGATATGAAAATAACTAAGACTGGAGTTACTGAGTATTTTGATGTGTAATATTCTAGTTATCTTTTAACTTTATCTGGAAGACAAATGTATGCTTAGAATGTTCCTGATTTACCCACCATTATTTTATGAATGATCATTGTGTTAACTAAAGTGTATTTAAATGTATTTGTACTTAAAAGAATCTTTTCTTTCCTGGTAATGTTGATGGAATATGTGCCTTCCCAAATTGAATGATATCTGTAAATGGGTGTATTTTTTTATCTGATATTGAACAAGATTGAGAAAAATCTTTCCCCAGCCAATTTGAATTATTATTCATTTATTTAATTTTTTTTTTTTTTTTTTTAATTTTCGGGGCACCTGGGTGGCTCAGTTGGTTGAGCATCAGTCTCTTGATTTTGGCTCATCAGTCTCTTGATTTTGGCTCAAAATCAGTCTCTTGATTTTGATCCCAGGGTCGTGGGATTGAGTCCCACATTGGGCTCTGTGCTGAGTGTGGAGGCTGCTTAAGATTCTCTCTACCCCCCCTACCTCTATCCTGGAAAAAAAAAAAATTATTTTCATCATCTTTTTTTCAAAAATGAGGTTTTTAAAAGTTCAATTAAAAAAAAAACCTCTATGCTTTTTTATAATTTATATATGGTAGAGTTGTATTGACCACTGTATTTTGTTTACATTTTTCTTTTGAAATAATTTTAGATTGGTAGAATTTATAAAAATGTACAGAGTTCCCCTTCTCTGAGAAATGAAGAGAAATAAATACTCTGCATTTATTTTCACCAATAATGACATACAACTGTAGTACAATTATCAAAATCAGTAAATTGACACTGGTACAATATTATTAAGTAAACTGCAGTCTGAGATTTCACCAGTTTTTCCATGCAGTCTTTTTTTTTGGAGGGTGGACGTTGATTGTCCAGTGAAATTTTTTTTAAACTTATTTTGAGAGCAAGCAAGCACAAGCAGGGAAGGGGCAGAGAGGGGTGGGGAGAGAATCCCAAGCAGGCTCTGTACTTAAGATCATGACCTGAACCAACATCAAACAAGAGGTGGATACTTAACCCATTGAGCCACCCAGGCACTCTGATAGTCCTATGAAATTTGAAAACTTGTACAAATTCTTGTAACTGCTACCATAACAGTCAAAGTACACAACTGTTTCATCACTTCAAAGAATTTGCCTCTTGCTACCCCTTTATAGTTCTACTTTCACCCAGCCCTAAGCCATAGCAACCACTGGATTTGCTCTCCATCGTTACACTTTTGCCATTTAAAAATAGTCCATGAACAGAATACTACAGAATCACACATGCTAACTTTTGATACTGTTTCACTCAGCACAATGCTCTTGAGATCCATCCCAGTTTTTGTGTGCATGGATAGTTTGATCCTTTTTATTGTTGAACAGTGTTCCATTGTATGGATGTACCACAGTTTATCATTTCACCAGATGAAAAACATTTGGGTTGTTTCCACTTTTGGAGCATTTATAAATAAAGGTGCTATGAACGTTTGTATACAGGTTTTTGTGTGAATGTAAGTTTTCATTTCTCTAGGGTAAATACCTACAGGTGCAGTTGCTGGGTTGTATAATGTATGTTTATGAGAAACTGCCACATTGTTTTCCAGAGTGGCTGTCAGTTTACATTCTCATCAGTAATAAGTGATAGATCCAGTTTCTCCACATTTTCACCAGCACTTGGTATCATTCGTATTTTTTATTTTTGCTCTTTTAATAGGCATGTAGTTATATTTGCATTTCCCTAATAACTAATGATGTAGAACATTTTTGCATGTGTTTTTTTGGGGAGTGTCTCTTATAAGTCTTTCACCCCTTTTCTAATTGGATTGATTGCTTTTTTATTATTTAAAGGAGTTCTTTATGTATGCCAGATATATTTTCTCCCAGACTGTAGCTTGTCTTTTCATTCTCTTCATAGTCCTTTGACTAGAGAGAGAGGACTTTTCTTAGACTTTTTTTTTTTTTTTTTTTGGTAGGTGCCTATTGGTGTTTTGTTTTGTTTTTTTTTAATTTTTTTTTTCAACGTTTATTTATTTTTGGGACAGAGAGAGACAGAGCATGAACGGGGGAGGGGCAGAGAGAGAGGGAGACACAGAATCGGAAACAGGCTCCAGGCTCTGAGCCATCAGCCCAGAGCCTGACGCGGGGCTCGAACTCACGGACCGCGAGATCGTGACCTGGCTGAAGTCGGACGCTTAACCGACTGCACCACCCAGGCGCCCCGATGTTTTTGAATTTTGGCTTTTCTACTGCCAGGATATGTAGGAAACAAAAACAAAAACAAAAAAACATAGAATGTATTACCAGGTTATCCTTCATCCAGGGTCCCTAGCCACTGTACCTTCATTTTTGTACCTTTCAGAATCTTCTGCTAGTTGCTTTATGTATTTTATCCAGAGTTTTACATTATAATTCAAGGGAGGAATGGAGTCAGAGGGGTTTACTTCATCTTGTTTGGAACCAGAAGTCCTATTCATTGTAATTCAATATGCAATATTGTAAAACTTTGACATCCACATTTATGGCAAGACAGACTAAGGAATATATTTAGTATATGTGGCCTTATTGATGTGTTTTTTAAAAATATTTATTACATTTGATGATTATCATTATAGTCTTATACCAAGAATAGATCTTACTAGGCTGGTGCTTTCTCACTTCTGTCTCCCCTCCAGTCCTCCTTCCCCTAGATTTTAGGAAATGGTAGCTATTTTAGAAATTGCTAAAAGTAACGTGAATATAAGAACAAGGAAAAGTGTTTTTGTTTGTTTTTTACTTCTTGCATTCAGTTTGCATTCCTGAAAGGAATGATTTAAAATCAGAAAGTGTGGGGGCACTTGGGTGGCTCAGTCGGTTAAGCACCTGACTTCTGCTCAGGTCATGATCTCACGGTTCCTGAGTTTGAGCCCCTGTGTCGTGCTCTGTGCTGACAGCTCAGAGCCTGGAGGCTGTTTCAGATTCTGTGTCTCCCTTTCCCTCTGCCCCACCCCCACTTAGGCTCTGTCTCTCAAAAATGAATAAATGTTAAAATTTTTTCTTTTTTTTTTAATCAGAAAGTATGACTTGGAAAACTATCGCCTGAGGGCCAAATTCAGTATGAAGCCTCCTTTGGTAAACTTTTATTGAAATGTAGCCATACCTAGTCATTTACATACTGTCTACAGGGTGTTTTCGTGCTATAGGTGTTTCATGATGGAATTGAGTATCTGTAACAGAACATCTGGCCCACCAAACCTAAAAAAATTAATATGTGGCCCATTACAGGAAAAATTTGCTGATCCCTGACTTAGAAGGTATTGGAGGCCTAAAGCATTGTAATCAGCATCCTCCTACAATGATGATCTGGACAGTTATCTTTGAAATACACCATGGTATAGTGGAAAGAACATACGTGGGCTTAGTTAGAGTCAGGCAGACCTGGTTTTGAATTTTTCCTTACTTACCAAGTATCTGACTTCAGTGCCTCAATTTTCTTGTCTATAAATTGGAAATAGAGGAACTCTTCTACTTAGGGATTTGAAGTTAAGAATTTTCATAATTTGAGGGTGCCTGGGTGGTTCAGTTGGTTAAACGTCTGACTTCAGCTTGGGTCATAATCTCATGATTCGTGGGTTTGAGTCCTACATGGGGCTCTGTGCTGACAGCTCAGAGCCTGGAGCCTGGTTCGGATTCTGTGTCTCCCTCTGTCTCTGCCCTTCTTCCACCCATGCTCTGTCTCTTTCTCTCGCTCTCTACAAAATAAATAAACATTAAAAAAATTAACCATTAAAAAAATAATTTTCATTATTTGGAACATAGCTATATACCAGAGAAAAATTGCATCAACTTAGACCTCTACTAACAGATGGCATTGGTAGTTTCTAATTTGGTGTCATTTTTGAACTAATGATAAAATGGACTCAAGGAATCTACCTTGGTTATAAGTAGAGACACTTTAAATATCTTCTTTGATGTGGTTGTGAGAATTTGAAGTAAGATAAAAAAATTCATGTCAGGTGCTCTGTACGTGGTATTATGGGATGGGGAATGAAGGCCTCTTTGGGAGTGGTAAAGATCCCAGTGTAAAAACACCATTGTTAGCGTCAGCTTAGTAATTGGTGCAATTTTATGTTTTTTTTCACTAGATTTTAAACATTTTTAGAACGGGTACTGTCACTTTCTGTTACATAAGTGGGTGCAAGAGTCAAATTCTGTGCAAATGTAGTTGTCTCCCACTATGTTATAGTGATTTTAAAAAACCTATTGAATAGTTAATTTCCAAGAACCATGAAAGAGTACTCACAATACTTTTTGCTTGTCAAAAAAACATTTAGCAGTGTCACCTGAGTGAGGTCTGGATTAGACTCATAACAACTTTGGGCTGTCAAGTCATTTGTTCTCTTAGACGACCTATATTTTTACTGGATGAAAATTTTTTAGTTAATAGTCAAGCCTGGTTAGTTAATTCCTTTCAGTATGGTGAAATGTCAAAGTCCAAATTCTATTCTCTGTAACTAGTTATATTTTTATGAACTGTGACTTAACTATTGTATGTACCAGTAAATCTCATTATAAGAATTATAGGATGAGCATGTGGGTCAGTTCAAATCCATCACTATTGCAGGAAAACTATTTTTTTTTAATTTTTATTTTTTTAACATTTATTTATTTTTGAGACAGAGACAGAGCATGAACGGGGGAGGGGCAGAGAGAGAGGGAGACACAGAATCGGAAGCAGACTCCAGGCTCTGAGCCATCAGTCCATAGCCTGACGCGGGGCTCGAACTCACGGACCGCGAGATCCTGACCTGAACCGAAGTCGGACGCTCAACCGACTGAGCCACCCAGGCGCCCCGCAGGAAAACTATTAAACAGCTCAAGTATCTCTACTATTAATGTCAAATACAGTGGTGGTATTTATATATTTTGGGAAGTCTCTTTTCAGACTTAAGTAGAAACTTTAAATTATTAGTAACTTGTTTTGTCATTATACAGTTTTCTTCCCTGACCTCCCCCCCATCCTCAATTTTCATTTTTAGTTTATTTTTTATGGGACCATTTTTAACATTTATAGCAGTATCATGTATGCACCATACAAATATTTATGTAGTTGTTTGTTTTTTTAATTTTTTAAAGTAACCTCTATACCTGTAGTGGGGCTTGAACTCACAACCCCAGGATCAAGAGGCAAATGCTCTACTGACTGAGCCAGGAGGCACCCCCTCAGTTTTCATTTTTAAAATAATATTTAAGGAATACAGTATTTAATATACCAGTGGTCTGATGTTTGGTGTTTAGATTTGGTTATATCAGGTATTTCCAAAGTGGATAAGCATTTGCTGAGACCTTTCTTTTTAAAACATGTTTCCAAGATTATTCTTCTTAAAGATTCCAATTAAGTGGTTTAGGATAGAACCTGGGAATTTTATTTTATTTTTTTAATGTTTGTTTGTTTGTTTGTTTGTTTGTTTGTTTGTTTATTTATTTTCAGAGAGAGAGAGAGAATCTCACCAGGCTCTGTGTTGACTGTGCAAAACCCAGGGCAGGGCACAAACCCATGAACTGTGAGATCATGACCTGAGCCAAAACCAAGAATCAGATGCTCAACCAACTGAGCCACCCAGGCACCCTGGGAATTTTTTTTTTTTTTTTTTTTTAACCAATATCCCAGGTTTATTTTATTTTATTTTTTGTTATTAGGGAAGTTTGGGAAACATCAGAATAGAAGAACAAGGATTCCATCTTAAAAAATGCCAAGTGTGTGTTTAAAAAAGTGTCATTTTTAACTCTCACAAAAATGCTTTTAAATCTGATTATTAAGCAGAAACTTTACTTTTTGAGAGGCTAGATTTGTTCTTTAATATGTAACATCTTTTAATACCATCTGCAACTCACTTTAAATTCAGTACATACGTATCTTGCTAAATAGAAATTTGATTTCCAGAAACTTGGCATAATACGTTTCTTATACACAAATCAATAAGCAGTGTCTGTATTCCGTCATCTGTGTATATCTTCCATTATTCTTTGTTGTATCATTTTAATAAATGTGCTTTCATTTTGGCTCATCAGCATTGTTTCTCAATCCGTACCTCTAAGGTTTTTTTTAGTCGAGTCTCCATTGTAGCTCAAAATATTTTCTTGTTTTGAAAGGATGGTGAGTAGGGGGGAGATAATAGCTTTTCTGGTGTGCTAGCAACTAATAGCATGTTTATTTAATTGTAGAATCTTACAAGCTGATAAATTCAAACTCTGGTCTGGGAATTTACACATCATCAGTCTTCTACCCAGTTCTGGTTATTACTGCACCTCCTTACCCTTTGCTTCAGCAAAGTTCTACCTTTTCGCTTTCCTATGGCAAACTAGGGTCATTCAATATTCTTGGCCTAAATTACCTTTTCATTATATGTACCTGGGCTGATTTGCTGAGTGTTTTGGCTGTCTAATTAAACTGTAACCTTGTGTGGCATAGAGCTCACATCTTTTATATAGAAATTCTTAGCACAATCCTGTGCACATAGACTATTAAATACTATTGGTGTTTTCATAAAATTTTATTAACTTTTTTAACCTCTTAAGCTAATTGGATATTAGTCATTTTGTCTGTAATCTTTAAGCCCTACTACCACATAAAGATCCAGTTACTTATAAAATTAACAAGAACCATGAAATACAAATTGTATTTATTTTTTAATGTTTATTTATTTATTTTGAGAGAGGAGAGAGAGAGCATGAGCAAGAGAGGGGCAAAGAGAGGAGGAGAGAGCATCTCAAGCAGGCTCCACAATGTCAATGCAGAGCCAGCATGGGGCTCAGTCTCACAGTGAGATCATGACCTGAGCCAAAATCAAGATGCTTAACCATCTGAGCCACCCAGGCACCCCCAAATTATATTTTAAATTTGAAAATGCTTAGAGGGAGGACTGCCTCCTTCACAAAGATTTTACTCCTGTTTTTAGCCTTTGTAGCTCGTTTTGGTCATTTTACCAGTGAACTTTTTCTATTTTTAAGAACCCTTAAGAGTCCTTGTCACTATTCACATGTTTTAGTATATAGATATCATTGGAGATTACTCTCTCTTACTGTTTCTCAAAGGTGGTCCCTGCATCTACCTGCATTAGAATCACCTGGAATGGTTATTGAACTACACATTCTTCATGCCCTTTTACCTGAACTGTTCGCTGTGCTCCATACATATTTTACTTAGCTCATTTTGTTCTCTTGTGAAACTGTTCCCAATTCTATCATCGTGGCCTTTGAAATCCTTCCTGTTACCTAACGCTGTCTGGCAGTTAATTGCAGATAGAACAATTTTAGTATAGTGATTAGGAACACAGGCTATAGATATATACATTGGAATCTCAGCTCTGTTGCTTTTCCAAGATCACAGAACTAGTTACTTAAACATATTTCTGTGCCTTTGTGTCCTATTTATAAAAGAGGGACAACAGTTGATCTCATAGGGCTGTTATATGTATTAATATTTGTAAATTTCTTAACAGTAGTGCTTGTACATAGAAAGCACTCAAACATTATTATGATTTCCCCCAATTTTCAGTTCTTACAAACTTACAGTAACTTGTACGCTTATCTTACCTCTTCCTGTTAGATTATAAAGTCCTTGAAGATAGAACCTGCCTTATTAATTTTTATAGCTTTTCAGTGGATTTTGCATAACAAAATGTTCAATAGAAAATTACTGCATCAAATCATAAAATGGCCAGATTTTCAGTAAGATTGTTTTTCAGAGCCCATTTACTTAATATAAATTATAATCTAAAGTAATTTAATATTCTTTCTGTATTATATTTCAGGAATTCTAATGAATCGTTGACCAGCAGCATTTTACCAGTTGGAATGAGTTATCAGAAATGGGCATAGTGCTTTTAGATCTAACATGTAACAGATGGCTATTACTCCATGGTGATTACTTCTTCAAGCCAACACCTTTTTTGATTGTGTAGGATCTTTGTCTCTTCATCTTTGAATTCCAATGACTGTTGTTGGCAAATAAAACCAAGGAGTTCATGTAGTTTTTGCCCAAGCTTGAGTCACCATGAGTAGTAGTTTAGGAAAAGAAAAAGACTCTAAAGAGAAAGATCCCAAAGTGCCATCAGCCAAGGAAAGAGAAAAGGAGGCAAAAGCCTCTGGAGGTTTTGGGAAAGAGAGCAAAGAAAAAGAACCTAAGACCAAAGGGAAAGATGCCAAAGATGGAAAGAAGGACTCCAGTGCTGCCCAACCAGGGGTGGCTTTTTCAGTTGACAATACGATCAAACGGCCAAATCCAGCACCTGGGACTAGAAAAAAATCTAGCAATGCAGAGGTGATTAAAGAGCTCAACAAATGCCGGGAAGAGAATTCAATGCGTTTGGACTTATCCAAGAGGTCTATACACATATTGCCGTCATCAATCAAAGAGTTGACTCAATTAACAGAACTTTATTTATATAGCAACAAATTGCAGTCCCTCCCGGCAGAGGTGGGCTGTCTAGTAAATCTCATGACACTGGCTCTAAATGAAAACTCACTTACCAGTTTGCCTGACTCTCTTGATAACTTGAAGAAGCTGCGGATGCTTGATTTACGGCATAATAAACTGAGAGAAATTCCTTCAGTGGTATATAGGCTAGATTCTCTCACCACTCTTTACCTTCGCTTTAATCGTATAACTACTGTGGAAAAGGACATCAAAAATCTGTCAAAACTCAGCATGCTTAGCATTCGAGAGAACAAAATCAAACAACTACCTGCTGAAATTGGTAAGAGACCTTGGGTTACTATTATTTGTAGTATTTGTTATGCCAGATAATTTTGTCAAGTGCTTTTCCATATTAGAAAATATTTGATACTTGCCTAAAAACAGCTGATTTCTAAATGTCTTCTTTATGTTTTACTTTAATTATTCAGTTTTAGCAATATTATATGGTTTGAGATTATTTTATAAACTTAGAGTATAGATGTAGTTGGGCCTTTTTCATATGAACCTATCCTCTCATTTTCATTTGGAGAAAGTGAATACTTAGCAGTAAAAAAATACTTCCTGAATTTTTAACTTGTTACCATCTATTTTTAAAATATTTTTTTATTTTATTTTATTTTATTTTTTTTTCAACGTTTATTTATTTTTGGGACAGAGAGAGACAGAGCATGAACGGGGGAGGGGCAGAGAGAGAGGGAGACACAGAATCGGAAACAGGCTCCAGGCTCTGAGCCATCAGCCCAGAGCCTGACGCGGGGCTCGAACTCACGGACCGCGAGATTGTGACCTGGCTGAAGTCGGACGCTTAACCGACTGCGCCACCCAGGCGCCCCTTTTTAAAATATTTAAAAAGTACAGTAGATTCATTAAGGGTTACATTTTCCAGGTCTTTCATTTGCCCTTCTTTATCTGAAAAATGTTTTGTTTACTTTTACTTGACTTTTCTACCTAATTTGCTACAAAAGATTGGCATATCAGAGCCTTGTAAAAAAGCAAAAGAGTGGTAGTAGTATAAAAAATAGGAAATATGTATGTGTAAACAAGTCAGTAAAAGTAGTTATTTTGATTTTTAAGTTACGGAGTATAGTAAACCTTGACTTACCAATTTTGAGAAATTGATAAAGATATCTGGGCTTGATTTATAACATTTTAAAAAATTACATAAAAGTTGAGTATGGAACTTTTTAAGGGAAGGTTTCTTTGTTATGAAAGGCACATTTATTCTGAATAAAATAGGTGAATTGAATATATTGTTGCTTGAGCATTGCTCTTATAGTGGGTAACAAAGGGAACTTTAGACACTGCAGCTTTGTAGAGATATAATATTCTGTGGGTGTGTTTAAAAATTTATTTAACTTTGAAAAAGGTATAAATTTTAGGTATTGTGCTCTTCTACATTTAACTCTAACCAGAAACTTAAAATCTTAATTTAATTGGTTTAATTAAATGCATTTAGAAAGTCCATGACAGATTTTCTCAAGCAATGAATTGTACTTTCAAAATATGACTCACTTATGAGATATTAAAATATTCTCCAGAATTTGAATGGAAATATTCATTTTCATGTCTTCAGATGGGAATGTGGTTGTTGATTGACTTTTGATTTCATACCAGATTTAGTCACAATTTCACCATAGTATATATGTTTCATTCTTAAATAGAATTAGAGACTGTTAGCAAAAGAAATGCTAACTTTTTATATAGAGATATAAAATGTTATTTCTTGTTTGTGTTCTTACTGTGTTGTGTATGTATTACACTCTATATGAAAATGTTGGCTTTAATTCACATGAGAGTCTTACTAAGGATTTTTTTTTTTTTTTTTTTTTTTGCCATAGAGATGTTATCAACTTACCTGGGAATTAAAAATGTACATTTCTTAAGAAATTACAGGATTTTAAATTTACTTCAGTTTGTTCTTAGCATATAGGTATAGCATTTTTACTAAAGTGAACGTACTTTTAAAAATTGGCAAATTTTATTTGGTTGTTATTTGTGTCTGCCTCATCTTTTGACATTTAGGCCTAAGTTTGTAATTTTAAAAATAACCATGGAATTTGTTTAAGGAGCACCCTCCCACCATTAGTGGTGTTATTGAAGTTTGTGTTCTTGTAATGTTTGTATTTCTGTAAAAATAGTAACTTCATAAATGTTATTTTATTCCAGGCAGGGCATCAGATAGACAATAAACTGCTTTTAAAGATAAAAGTTAATATTTCTTTTTAAAAATTAAAAAAAATTCTTTAATGTTTGTTTATTTCGGGGAGAGGGGCAGAGAGGAGAGAGACAATCCTAAGCAGGCTCTGTGCTGCCAGTGTAGACCCCGACATGGGCCTAAATCCATGACCTGAGCTGAAACCAAGAGTAGACTGCTTAACTGACTGAGCCACCCAGGTGCTCCAAAAGTTAATATTTCTTATTTATTTATTTAGAGAAAAAGTGCGAGTGGGTGAGGGGCAGAGGGAGAGAGAGAGAGAATCCCAAGCAGGCTCCCAAGGTTTTACTGCAGAGCCTGATGCGAGGCCTGATATTACAAACTGAGATCATGACCTGAGCTGAAATGAAGAGTCTGACATGAACCGACTGAGCCACCCAGCCTCCCCGAAAAGTTATTATTTCTTGAAAAGAGTTAAGATTTATAAGGCTTAACTTAGATGCATGGATTTGGGGCAGATATTGGAGAAGTTCTATAAAGAGCAGGAAAATAAAAGCCCAGTAAAAATAACAATCATAATAAAATATTGTTTGAGCACAATATGTCCTATAGTATACTTTGTATATATTATCTTATTAAGTTTTTATAGTAACCCAGTGAAATAGGCATTTCTTCCTGCATTGTACTGAAGTAGGACCTGAAAATGTAGAGAGATTACATAATTTACTGAAAGTCATGTAGCTAGGAAGTTGACAGGATTTGAACCGGTCTTACTGTACTGCCCCTCTAGTCTAGAAAAGTGCGTCCCACTTCATACTTGATGACTTAGTGGTCTGGCTGGTTCAGGGGATCTGTACTTTCAAAGAATACGCTAGGTTATTCTATGTATAGCTGCAGTTATTAGATTTTTTTTTCCCTTGGAGGGAGGAGGATGTTAGCAGCTTAATGGAGGTATAATTCACATACTGTACAATTCACACATTTAAAGTGTACAGTTTAGTGGGTTTCAGTATATTCATAGAGATGTGCAACCATCACAGTTTTAGAACATTTTTATTACTCTAAAAAGAAACTCTGTGCACTTTAGCAGTTACCCCTCTTGTTTTCTAGAAACCCCTTAGCCCTAGGTAGACTAATTTATTTTGTTTCTATAGATTTGCCTGTTCTGGTTATTTCAGATAAATGGAGTTATACAGTATGTGGTCTTTGGTAACTGACCCCTTTTACTTAGCATGTTTTCAGAATTCATCCAGGTTGTAGCATGTATCAGTACTTCTTTCCTTCTGATTGCTGAATAATGCTCCATTGTATTAATATACCACATTTCATTTACCCATTCATCAGTTGAACATTTGGGTTGTTTCCATTTTCTGACTGTTACAAATAAAATTACTGTGAACACTTGTGTCCGAGTTTTTGTGTGGACATTTGTTTTCAATTCTCTTGAGTTATATACCTGGCTGTGGAATTACTGAGTCATATGGTAACTCTATGTTTAACCTTGTGAGGAACTTCTGGACTATTTACCTCAGTGGCTGCACCTTTTTACTTTCCCACCACAGTGTATGAGGGTTCCAGTTTCTCTGTATCCTCAATACCATTGCTATCCTCTTTTTATTATAGCCATTCCATGAGTATGAAGTGGTACGTTTGTGGTTTTGATTTGCAGAGTATTGATGACTATGAATTTGTTTTTAGTTTTTGAAAGCTATCTTTTTTTTTTTTTTTTTCAACGTTTATTTATTTTGGGACAGAGAGAGACAGAGCATGAACGGGGGAGGGGCAGAGAGAGAGGGAGACACAGAATCAGAAACAGGCTCCAGGCTCTGAGCCATCAGCCCAGAGCCCGACGCGGGGCTCGAACTCACGGACCGCGAGATCGTGACCTGGCTGAAGTCGGACGCTTAACCGACTGCGCCACCCAGGCGCCCCGAAAGCTATCTTTTATTATAAAGAAAAAGACAAGTATTTTTTGTGATGCAGATCTTGCTTTACTGCTTTTTTAATTACAAAAAATAAAATCCTGAACCCCTTTGAAATTGTTTACAAATTAAGACCCATGCAGAAAGAACAAGTAAAATGGAAATTTGACATTTTTTAAAGTGTTATATACCTTTCATGTAGTTTGACTTACTGCTGAAACCCCTAACGAGAATTTACAATTCAAAATACATGGTCATTATCGTTTTATTAAATTTCTCTTTCTATATATTAGATTTGCATTATTATAGATACTGGGTTCATATTATGCATATTACATGCTTATTCTTTTCTTATATGAGTATACTATCAGTCTTGCCATCTAGCTTGTGTTCAGCAATATATTTGAGAAATATGAGAAATTAGAAGTTTTGAAATATACCCTACTGTTTAGTTTAAATAATATATTTGGAATTTGGTCATGATGATACAAGCTGCTCTGCTTTATAGAGTATTCTTTAAGCATTAATGGCATCTTTATTAATGCCATGTGATTTCATACCAGTGATATATATTCACATGGGTTAACACCGGCAGAAAACAGTAAAAGGATACCAAACAGACAGTAAATGTAACCATGTGAAGAGCCAGAGATAAATACATCAGAGTAGCCTAGAAAACTTCATTTGGTAGTATTCATTTACCTTTCTTTTTGTGTGATAAGGCATGGATGGACACATAAAGTAAATGTCTTTTTGTGTTAAGTAGATAGGTGGAACACTTAGTCGTTCTTTTACTGATTAAAAAGTCATTGCTTTTTACTTTAGTGTTCCATCCTTCCTGCCCATACCTTCTTTTACCATTTATAATCTTAAAAGAGACTCATCACTGTACACCAAGACAGTTAAATTGTTTTGAGAGGGAAAACAGGAAATAATCACTCCTTCTTCCCATAATTCCTACTGGTTCCCTTGAGTTTCATTCTGGAGGTATGTTTTTGTTTTTATAGTTTATTTATTTATTTTGAGAGAGACACAGTGCCTGCGAGGGAGGGGCAGAGAGGGAGAGAGAGAATCCCAAGCAGGCTCCGCGCTGCCAACGCGGAGCCTGATGTGGGGCTCAAACTCATGAAATTGTGAGATCAAGACCTGAGCTGAAACCAAGAGTCAGACGCTTAAAACCCACTGAGCCACCCAGGCTCCCCTGGAGATGTGTGTTTGTAAATTTTTCTTTTTTTTTCTTTTTGGCCTGGATGGATTCGACTTAGGGCCATCAAATAGTCAGTTTGAATAATTAGTTTAGGGATTTCTGGAAAATGAAGTTTTAATGGATTTTATTCTTCTAGGAAAGAAACGGTTGCTCTTTGAAGCCAGGAAAAACTCCATCTTTGTCTTTCATGAATATTCCTACAGTTTGCCTCTATTGAAGTATGGGCTAGTAGTTTTAGGATTTCTTTAAACTTTCCCCCTTATTTATTCTTTTTTTTTTTTTTTTAATTTTTTTTTTTTAACGTTTATTTATTTTGGGACAGAGAGAGACAGAGCATGAACGGGGGAGGGGCAGAGAGAGAGGGAGACACAGAATCGGAAACAGGCTCCAGGCTCTGAGCCATCAGCCCAGAGCCCGACGCGGGGCTCGAACTCACGGACGGCGAGATCGTGACCTGGCTGAAGTCGGACACTTAACCGACTGCGCCACCCAGGCGCCCCTAGAAGGAATATTTTTTAAAAAAATTATTCTTCCTACATCATATGTTAAATAAAATGCTACATCATTTCTATATAATATACAATTCACATGAATTTGTCAAAATAACCTGTTTTGCTTATGAGAACGATATGTTAAAATGTATATGCTTTTTGGGAACTCAAATCATTTTTGCTCATTTGAAAGAAACCACTCACAACATTCAGATATACAGAATCAGCAACATTTTTTTTTACTCATTTGATGCAGTCACAGTTATTGAAAAAATTCCTACCATACTGAAGTACTGCTGTGTTATCTTCTGTAAGTCAAGCTACATATATATATAAATTTTTATATATAAAATCAATTTTTTTTAAGTTGAAGGATTAGAGATTTGAATTCCTTGTTTTCTGTGATTTTTTTGTAGGTAATAAGTGGTAAGTTTTCAGTAAATGAGGCTTGAAGTGAATTTAGTGAAGCCCAATACTATTATTACTCACAAAAAAAAAATATTTTTTTTCATTTTATTTATTTGAGAGAGGGAGAGGGAGCATGAGCCATGGGTGGGGGGGGGGGGCACCAACATGGGGCTCGATCTCACGACCTAAGCAGAAATCAAGAGTCACATGCTCAAGTGACCCATTTTTCAACATTAACTCAAATTGTAACCTTTAGTCCCTAAAATTCTTGAAATTCTCCCAGGACTGCCAGGGATGATAAAATTGCTTTCATGGTGTGGGTAATGATATTTAATCGATCCCATTTGAGTGTTTTGTACAAGTGCTAATTAGTAACTTAGTTTGGCAGGAAAAAGAAATCAGGAAAGGGAATTCATAGTTGTTAATAAATAACTCCTTTTGGCTGGGAATCAGCAAGAAACCCAGAGACTTGGAAATGAACTATTAACTTAGTTTATTGTTACCAGATTGTCACATGTTTCACAGAACAATAAAAACCTGTACAAGTTGTTAACTGCTAAAGGAGGTGGTAAGGGAACTGAGAGAATATCACTTGAGCCATCTTAGAAGGGGTTGATAGGATCAGAGAGAGGATAAAGTTGACTTTCCACCCTACTGAGGTGTAGGGAAGAGGGCAGTCATTGTATTCTAATGACAGCATGCTACCCATCCAAAGGAATAGAGTCACTGTTGTCCATGTTGCCTAGTTGCGGATGCCCCTGCTTAGAAGAGCTTCTGAATTTGTCTTTGAAATGAAAGGGAGAATTAAGCATATAATACGAATTTAAGTAATACAGTAGTATAAATTCTGATGTAAGTTCTAAATCTGCTCAAGCTTGTGTGATAGATATTTCCAGCTCTTGTTAATTTTGTGATTTTACAAATTATTTTAGTAAGATTTAATGTTATTTTTCATAGAGTTAATCTCTGAATCTTTTGGAAATATCCCTATAAGTTCAGGAATAAGTTATTTTTAAAATATCAGCATCTTTAATGTCACTTGAAAGGGAAGGTCATATGGCTTCATTGGGCAGGTCACAACTTGTGAAATCTAATTATTTACCAGTATTTGAGTGCCTACTATGTACATTTTAATAGGGCCTTTTTCTATGTTGGTAGATTTAATTTATTTTTTAAATTACCTGTACTAAAATTTTGTTAAAGGATTTGTATCTATATTCATCATAGAATAGAATAGAATAGAATAGAATAGAATAGAATAGAATAGAATGCATCATCTGTAATTGTCTCTCTTTAATAATGATTTGCTGTCAGAGTAATGCTGGCTTCATTTCACAGAATGAGTTGAAAAGTATTTCTCTTTTATGTTCTTGAAGAGTTTGTGTATAATTAGTATTTCCTCAAATGTTTAGAAGAATTTATCAGATATGCAATCTGAAGCTGATGTTTTCTTTATAGGAAGGTTTTTAATTCCTGATCTATAACAGATACAGAATTATTTGAGTTTTCTGCTTAGTTGAATTTTGGTAGTTTGAATTTGTCAAAACATTTATCTAATTTGTTGAATTTTAGGCATGAGGTTCTAATAGTTCTATATTTTATTAATGTCAGCAGTATGATTTGTAATCATGTCTTTATTTCATTCCTAATATTGGTAATTTGGTCTTCTTTGGTTGATCAGTCTGGCTAGAGATACATCAATTCTATTGGTCATTTTTTTTTTTTAACGTTTATTTTTGAGAGACACAGAGCTTGAGTGGGGGAGGGGCAGACAGAGAGGGAGACACAGAGTGCGAAGCAGGCTCCAGGCTCTGAGCTGTCAGCACAGAGCCTGATGGTGGGCTCCAACTCATGAACTGTGAGATCATGACCTGAGCCAAAGTTGGACGCTTAACGGACTGAGCCACCCAGATGCCCCTATTGGTCTTTTCAAAAGATAAATAAGTAAACCTGTTTCAGGTTTTTTCTATTCTCTTTGATTTTTTTTCTTTTTTTTTCCTGCTTATTTAGTTTTTTTTTCTTTAGGTTTAATATGCTTTGTCTACTTTAAGTTATCAGATTAGATTGATTTTTTTCATTATATGAACATTTCTTTATAAAATCTCCCAAGTACTATTTTAGCAGCAGCATACAAATTTTGATATGTTGTATATTCATTATTGTTTAGTTTTAAATATTCTTTAAATGTCTCTTGTTAATTCTTCTGTAACCCAGGGATTCTTTAGAAGTGAATTGTTCAATTTTCAAGTGTTTGAGAGATGTTTTCCGATATTTTTGTTATTGATTTATAAAATATGGCCTGTCTTAGTAAATATTCTGTATGCAGCTGAAAAGAATATACACTGCAATTTTTTTTTTTTTTTCAAGCAAGGTCAAGTTAGCTGATAATTCATTTATTTTGCACCCCTATCAATCTTCTGTCTGCTGTTTTTTCAATCTGTTATTGGTTATAGATATACCTAGCATTTTTTTTGATGAGGTTACTTATATCATTAATAAATGTCTGTATTTCTGATAACATTCCTGGTAATATTTTTTTTTATAAATCCTATTTTATCTGGTATTAATACAGCCACTCCAACTTCCTTGTTAATTGGTACTTGCATTGTATATCTCTTGCCATTCTTTTACCTTTTTGTGTCTTTACATTTAAAATGGTTTCTTGTAGGGGCGCCTGGGTGGCGCAGTCGGTTAAGCGTCCGACTTCAGCCAGGTCACGATCTCGCGGTCCGTGAGTTCGAGCCCCGCGTCAGGCTCTGGGCTGATGGCTCAGAGCCTGGAGCCTGTTTCCGATTCTGTGTCTCCCTCTCTCTCTGCCCCTCCCCCGTTCATGCTCTGTCTCTCTCTGTCCCCCAAAAAATAAATAAACGTTGAAAAATAAAATGGTTTCTTGTAGACAGCATATAGATAGTTCTTGTGGTTTTTAATCCTGACAGTTTTTGTCTTACTTGAAGGGTTTAGACTATTTATATTTAATACAGTTTCAAATATGATTGAATTAAATCAATCTATTTTCTGTTTGTGCCATATGTTATTCTCCGCCACCCCCCCCCCCCATTTCATGCCTTCTTTTAGATTGACTTTTTTTTCCCTTTTTTACAATTTCCATTTATTTCAACTGTTGGCATATTAGTTATATGCGTCTTTGTTACTTTGCTTTAGTATCTGATCTGGTATTTACAGTACATATCATAACACAGTCTGCATTCAAATAATAGTATATCACTTCACATGTATTCTAAGAACCTTACATAGAACACTTTTATTCCACTTTTTGCAGTTATTGTCATACCTTTATACTTCTTCATATATTATAAATCTCACAATAATACATTGATATTATTTTTACTTTAAACTTTATTATTTTTTTAATGTTTATTATTTATTTTTGAGAGAGAGCACAAGTGGGGGAGGGGCAGAGAGAGAGGGAGACATAGAATGCGAAGGAGGCTCCAGGCTCTGAGCTGTCAGCACAGAGCCCAACATGGGGCCCAAACTCACAAACCATGAGATCATGACCTCAGTCAAAGTTGGACTCGTAACCAACTGAGCCACCCAGGAGTCCATGAACTTTATCTTTTTTAAGCTTTCCAGTTTGAACAAATTTTGGACTTATAAAACCAATACACAGGGTTCTCATATACCCCTTAACCCAGCTTCTTCTCTTGTTAACATTCTGCATAACCATTATATAGTGATAAAAACCAAGAAATTTACATTGGTACAATAATACTAAGCTACAAATTTTATTTTGATTTCCCAGTTTTTCCACTAATGTCCTTTTTCTATTCCAGAATCCTACATTACATTTAATAGATATCTGTAGTCAATTCCAACTTGTGACAGTTGGAAAGATTGAAAGTCATTCCTTTTCTTTCATGACACTGATGCTTTTCAAGAGTACTGCTCCGGACGTCTGGGTGGCTCATCCATTTAAGCATCTGACTTCAGCTCAGGTCATGATCTTGTGGTTTGTGGATTATAGCCCTGCATCAGGCTCTGTGCTAACAGCTCAGAGCCTGGACCCTGCTTCAGATTCTGTCTCCCTCTCTCTTCCTGCTCCTCCCCCATTTGAGCTCTGTCTCTATCTCTCAAAAATAAACATTTTTTAAAAATTAAAAAAAAAAGACTACTGATCAAGTATAATGTACTAGATCACTCTTTTTTTTTGTTTGGATTATGTTTTTGCATGACTAGTTTGAGGTTATGTGTTTTGGCAAGAAAACCACTGAGGTTATTGTGGTACCTTCCCCAGTGAATCATATTAAGAGATAGGATGTTGATATGTCTCATTGCTGGTGGTTTTGACCATGGTTATGGTGATTTCTGCTGTTCTTCTCCACTTCATTCATTCATTCACTCATGCATTCATTCATGTATTTATTAGTGTTTGTTTTGAGGGAGGGGAGGGGTAGAGTGAGAGAGGAGAGAATCTCAAGCAGCCAACATGAGGCTTGAACTCACCAACCAGATCATGACCTGAGCTGAAATCAAGAGTTGGACACTTAACCAACTGAGCCATCCAGGTGCCCCCAGGCACCCCTCCACTTTAAAGTTAATTATTTTTTCTTTTTAATTAATAATTACCCTGAGGAGTGCTGGTGTTAGTCTATGACAATATCTTGTTTTTCCTTCATCCTTTGCTCCTTAATTTTAGTATTCATTGGTGGATCTTGATCTTCCCTGAAACAATTATTACTGTATTCTAATGGTGATTTTTAAAAAATTTCCCTCATTTCCTTTGCATTAATTGAAATTCTATAATGAATAGCTGTCCCTTCTCTCCCTCACTTATTTATTTATTCCATTACTTAAATTATATCAGTCTGGATTCATTTATTCTCTTCAGTGGTTCCAGCCCAGTGTTGTTATTTTGTTGCTCAATTTGTTCTAGCTTTGGTTATTGTTGACTCTTTTAGGTTGGTTCCTGTACCTTTTGCCATACTATCATCCTTCTCAGTTATCTTGTAAAGAGATTAAAAGATGCAAAAAAAATATTTTTTTTTCAAAAAAAAAAAAAAAACCCTTTCATGATTACACATGAATTTACCATTTCTAGTACTTTCATTCTTTGTGTAGATCTGAATTTCTTTTTCCCAAGAACTTCCTTTAACATATATCGTAGTACAGTTATGTTCATAATGATTTCTCCAGGCTTTTGTTTGTCCTAAAGCCTTTGTTTTGCTTTTATTTTTGAAAGCTATTTTTCTTGGTATACAAATCTAGATTGACAGCTTTTCTTTTTTTCTATATTTTAAACATGTCTCTCATGTCTCTCTGGGTTTGTTTTGTTTTGTTTGCTTTTCTGGCTTGCCTAGTTTCGAGCAAGAGTTTTGCTGTTATTGTTTCTGTGTAGTCTTTTCCTCTATATTTAAAAATTTTCTTCTTTGTCCCTGGCTTCCAGCAGTTTGTTAATAATATGCCTTTGTTTGGTGTTTTTCATGTTTCTTCTGCTTGGAGTTTATGAGCTTCTTGGATCTGTGGGTTTATGGTTTTCATCAAAGGTAGAAAGATACAGGCCATTATTTTTTGAAATTTTCTTGGTTTTGGTCCCCTCTTTGCTTTTCTATTCTGTGGATCTCTAACTATGTGTATATTGAAACTCATTATGTTACCTTTCAGGTCATTGATGTTCTATTCATTTTTTATGTGTGTTTTAGAATGTTCCTGTTGCTATTTTTTTTTATTGCTCTATATGGTACCTTTTTTAGTGTCTAAATCTGTTACTAATCCCATACAAAAAAATTTTAATTTTAGATATTATATTTTTCTTGGCATTTAGTCTTGATATAACGTCTTTACTTCCTATAGTATTTCCCTTTTGGGGTTTTGTTTTCTGACCCCTGTAACTTGGCAGAATTGAAATTCCAGAATCTTATCCCCACTGCAGATGGTAGCTGTCAAAATCTCTGCTTGGCTCTTACAGCTTTCTAGCTATTGTTTTTCCCCTAAGCTCCTTTCAGTCCTTTCTCCCATAGGTGTACTTTTGGAGTCAGTCAGGAATTTGAGGGGTATGAATATGCAGACTTTGGGACTCCACTCTTCAAGGTTTTCTCCTTTCCAGGATATCCAACCTTGAATTCCAGCCACTGTTAATGATCCTAGACCTTGTCCTCTGGCTTCTCAGGCAGTAGGACTCTGGCTTTCTACTTGAGATTTATTTTCTGCTGGCAGATTTGTGAGTAACTTCATGGTAAAAGCCTTGCAAATGTGGATATTACCCAATGTAATTTCTTATGTAAGTTATCTACTGTTGCATAAGAAATTACTCTGAAGCATAGCTCTTAAAACAACACTCACTTCGAGTCCCGCATCAGACTCTGTGCTGGCAGCTCAGAGCCTGGAGCCTGTTTCAGATTCTGTGTCTCCCTCCCTCTGACCCTCCCCTGTTCATGCTCTGTCTCTCCCTGTCTCAAGAATAAATTAAAAAAAAAAAAAGTTAAAAAAAAATTAAAAAACCAAAACAACACTCACTACTATCTTACAGTTTCTCTGGTTCAGAATCAGGCATAGCTTAACTCTCACCCAAGGGGTAGTCAGGACTGAGGTGTCATCTGAAGGCATGTCTGGAAAAGGGTCCACATCTGAGCTCATGTGGTTATTTTCAGTATTCACTTAGCTAGCAGGTTATTGGACTAAGGGATTTCAGCTTTTCCTGGCTGTTGGCTAGAGACTGCCCTCAGTTCTTAGCCACAAGGATCTCTCCAGCAGGGCAACTTGCTTTATCAAAGGGTGTAAGCTGAGAAGGCAATAGAGTGCTAGCAAGATGAGAGCACAATCTTTTATAACTTAATCAGAGATGTGACATCATTGTTTTCATAGTCTATTCATTAGAAGCAAGTCACTAAGTTCAGCCCACACTCAAGGAAGGGGTAATTATGCAATGTATACAGTTACGCATGAGACAGGGCCATTGGGGCCATCTTAAAACTCTGCCTACCACAGTTCCCATTTTGCAAGAGTTGAATTCCTTCTAGTTTCTGCGTTTAGTCTCTCTGCATGCTTTTATATAGTGTTTTTTTAAAATAAAATAATTTATCCAGGACTCCACCATTACTGTTATCCTGAAGACCAATATTTGACTCTTTGCAGATACTAACCCCAACTCTCTCTTTGGAAGAAAAATGTTCTATCATGAGAACATTTTCTTCAGATCTGTATATATATATTTTTCCTAATTAACCAATAGATTGTTACCTAGATGTCTCACTGATAGATTCAGCATGGTCAAAATATAACTCCTCACCATACATCTCTTCCTTTTGGATTCTGTTTCTCTCTTAATTGCATCATTACTTTCTCTGTCAACTCAGGTTCAAGATCTTGGAATCTGAGGATTTTTCTTCCTGTTCTAGTTCTTGTCAAGGTGTGGTCTAATCACCAGACAGATTGCTGGCCAACCAATTTTTTTGTCACAAGTTAATAGCAGAAATTGAGAGTAAGCATTTAGAATCTTGTATAACAATTTGACATTGCTAGAACATCCAAGAACTCAATTTTGTAGTTTACAGAATATTAGTTCACAACCCTGGGAAAAAAACAAAAACCCAAACTAGTTATTCACTGCATATGATTTGAGAATCACTGTTCTTACCACATTCCTGTTGTTTTTTCCATGTCTCTTAGTTGCTTGTATACTGGGCCTATTTATTCCACTGCTATTGATTATTCAGTGTAGTCCTCATATTATTTCATGTAGGCTAACAGCAGTAGCTTCCTGATAGACTGTGCTTCCTAATTCTGCTTGTTCCAGTACATCTTTCAAATCTATGAGAAAATAGACTTTTATTTATTTACTTATTTAGAAAATGTTAGTGGGGGAGGGACAGAGGTGGGGTGGAGAGAGAGAATCTTAAGCAGACACCACACCCAGTGCAGAGCTGGATATGGGGCTCAGTCTCATGAGTGTGAGATCATGACCTGAGCTGAAATCAAGAGTTAGTTGCTTAAATGACTGAGCCACCCAGGCACCCTGAGAAAATAGACTTTAGAACAACATCCTGCATATCATGCTTATTCAAAAACTTTAAATTGTACTTTATTACCTGAGCAAAAAGGTCTATATTCTTTAGTTTTATATTTAAGACTCCAGATCTCTTTTGTTCTGTTCCTGTTTTCCTTATTTCTCCTCACCTGTCCTGTGTTTCTGTTCACATATGCACATGGTTCCTCCTTGCTGTCCGTTACACTCTCATTTCTAACTTTCTTTCCTTGCTTTACTTTGGTTTACAACAGTTATCACTTCCGATTACTTTATTTCCTTATTTTCTGATTTCTTTTTTTTTTTTAATATAATTTATTGTCCAGTTGGCTAACATATAGTGTGCTCTTGGTTTTTGGGGTAGATTCCCGTGCTTCATCACTTATGAACAACAGTGCTCATCCCAACAAGTGCCTTCCTCAATGTCCATCACCCACTTTCCCCTCTCCCCCACTCCCCCATCAACCCTCAGTTCTCTGTATTTAAGTATCTCTTATGGTTTACCTCCTTCCCTCTCTGTATCTATTTTTTCCCCTTCCCTCCCTACCATGGTCTTCTGTTAAGTTTCTCAAGATCTGCATATGAGTGAAAACATGGTTATCTGACCTCTTACTGACTTTTTTCACTCAGCATAATACCTTCCAGTTCCATCCATGTTGCTGCAGATGGCATGATTTCATTCTTTCTCATTGCCAAGTAGTATTCCATTGTATGTATAAACCACATCTTCTTTGTCCATGCATCAGTTGATGGATGTTTATGCTCTTTCTATAATTTGGCTATTGTTGGAAGCACTGCTATAAACATTGGGGTAAATGTGCCCCTATGAATCAGCACTCCTGTATCCCGTGGATAAATTCCTAGTAGTGCTATTTGCTGGGTCGTAGGGTAGTTCTATTTTTAATTTTTTGAGGAACCTCCACACTGTTTTCCAGAGTGGTTGCATCGGTTTGCCTTCTCACCAACAGTGCAAGAGGGTTCCCATTTCTCCACATCCTCACCAACATCTGTTGTTTCCTGAGTTGTTCATTTTAGCCACTCTGGCTGGTGTGAGGTGGTATCTCAGTGTGGTTTTAATTTGTATTTCCCTGATTTTGAATGATGTGGAGCATCTTTTCATGTGTCTGTTGGCCATCTGGATGTCTTCTTTGGAAAAGTGTTTATTCATGTCTTCTGCCCATTTCTTTACTGGATTATTTGTTTTTCAGATGTTGAGTTTGGTAAGTTCTTTATAGATTTTGGATACTAACCCTTTATCTGATACGTCTGTCGGTTGCCTTTTAGTGCCTTTGCAGTGCAGAAGGTTTTTATCTTGATAAGGTCCCGATAGTTCATTTTTGCTTCTAATTCCCTTGCCTTTGGAGATGTGTCGAGCAAGAAGATGGCTGCGGCTGAAGTCAAAGAGGTTGTTGCCTGCTTTCTCCTCTAGGGTTTTGATGGTTTTCTGTCTCACATTTAGGTCTTTCATCCATTTTGAGTTTATTTTTGTGTATGGTGTAAGAAAGTGGTCTAGTTTCATTCTTCTGCATATTTGCTGTCCAGTTCTCCCAGCACCATTTGCTAAAGAGACTGTCATTTTTTCCGTTGGATGCTCTTTCCTGCTTTGTCAAAGATTAGTTGGCCATACATTTGTGGGTCCAGTTCTGGGTTCTCTATTTTATTCCATTTGTCTGTGTGTCTGTTTTTGTGCCAATACCATACTGTCTTGATGATTACAGGTTTGTAGTAGAGGCTAAAGACTGGGATTGTGATGCCTTCCTGCTTTGGTTTTCTTCTTCAGTATTACTTGGGCTATTCAGGGTCTTTTGTGGTTCTCTACAAATTTTAGGATTGTTCTAGCTTTGAGAAGAATGCTGATGCAATTTTGATTGGGATTGCATTGAATGTGTAGATTGCTTTTACATCTTTGGTTAGGTTTATTCCTAGGTATTTTATGTTTCTTGGTGCAATTGTAAATGGGATCAGTTTCTTCATTTCTCTTCCTGTTGCTTCATTATTGGTGTATAAAGATGCAACCGATTTCTGTACATTGATTTTATACCCTGTGATGGCTGAATTCACGTATCAGTTCTAGCAGTCTTTTGGTGGAATCTTTCAGGTTTTCCATGTAGGGTGTCATGTCGTCTGCAAAAAGTGAAAGTTTGACTTTTTCTTTGCCAATTTTGATGCCTTTTTTTTCATCTTGTTGTCTGACTGCTGATGGTAGGACTTCCAACACTATGTGAAACAACAGTGGTGATAGTGGACATCCCTGTCGTGTTCCTGATCTCAGAGGGAAAGCTCTCAGTTTTTCCCCATTGAGGATGGTGTTAGCATAGATGGCTTTTATGATGTTTAAGTATGTTCCATCTATCCTAACTTTCTTGAGGGTTTTTATTTAAGAAAGGATGCTATATTTTGTCAAATGCATTTTCTGCACCTATTGACAGGATCATAAGATTCTTATCCTTTCTTTTATTAATGTGACGTAACACATTGATTGATTTGCAAATATTGAACCAGCCCAGCAGCTCAGGGAATGAATCCCACTTGGTCATGGTGAATAATTCTTTTTATATGCTGTTGAATTCGATTTGCTAGTATCTTGTTGAGAGCTTTTTTTTTTTTTAATATTTTTTTAATGTTTGTTTATTTTTGAGACAGAGAGAGACAGAGCATGAATGGGGGCGTGTCAGAGGGAGACGCAGCATCTGAAGCAGGCTCCAGGCTCTGAGCTGTGAGCACAGAGCCCGATGCAGGGCTCGAACTCACAGACCGTGAAATCATGACCTGAGCCAAAGTCGGAAGCTCAACCGACTGAGCCACCCAGGCGCCCCTCTCGTTGAGAGTTTATGCATCCATGTTCATCAGGGGTATTGGCCTATAATCCTCCTTTTTTTGTAGGGTCTCTGTCTGGTTTGGGAATCCAGGTAATGTTGGATTCATAGAATGAGTCTGGAAGTTTTCCTTCCATTTCTGTTTTTTGGAGCAGCTTGAGAAGGATAGATATTAACTCTCCTTTAAATGTCTGGTAGAATTCCCCAGGGAAGCCATCTGGCTCAGGGCTCTTATTTGTTGGACGAGTTTTGATAACTGATTCAATTTCTTCACTAGTTATGGGTCTGTTCAACTTTTCTATTTCTTCCCCTTTGAATTTTGGTAGTAGGTGGGTATCTAGGAATTTGTCCATTTCTTCCAGGTTGTCCGGTTTGTTGGCATACAATTTTTCATAATATTCCCTGATAATTGCTTGTATTTCTGAGGGATTGGTTGTAATAATTCCATTTTCATTCATGATTTTATCTATTTGGGTCCTCTCATTTTTGAGAAGCCTGGCTAGGGGTTTATTAATTTTTTTTATTTTTCCAAAAACCAACTCTTAGTTTCATTGATATACTGTTTTGGATTCTATATTGTTTATTTCTGCTCTGATCTTTATTATTTCTCTTCTTTTGCTAGCTTTGGGGTTTCTTTGTTATTCTGCTTCTAGTTCCTTTAGGTGTGCTTTTAGATTTTGTATTTGGGAATTTTCTTATTTCTTGAGATAGGCCTGGATTGCAGTGTATTTTCCTCTTAGGACTGCCTTTGCTGCATCCCAAAGGGTTTGGATTGTTGTGTTTCCATTTTCATTTTGTTTCCATATATTTTTTAATTTTTTCTTTAATCGCCTGGTTGACCCATTCATTCTTTAGTAGGATGTTCTTTAACCTCCATGCATTTGGAGGTTTTCCAAACTTTTTCCTGTGGTTGATTTCAAGTTTCATAGATTTATGATCTGAAAGTGTGCATGGTATGATTTCAATTCTTTTATATTTATTGAGGGCTCTTTTGTGACCCAGTATATGATCTGTCTTGGAGATTGTTCCATTTGTACTTGAGAAGAATGTGTATTCTGCCTGAGGATGAAAAGTTCTAAATATATCTGTCAAGTCCATCTGGTCCAGTGTATCATTCAGGGACATTGTTTATTGATTTTCTGTCTAGATCATTTGTCCTTTGCTGTAAGTGGACATTACCCTGCAATTACCCCCGCAATTACCACATTCTTACCAATAAGATTGCTTATGTTTGTGATTTATTTTATATATTTGCGTGCTCTTGAATTCGGTGTGTACACATTTATAATTGTTAGCTCTTGATGGATAGACCCTGTAATTATGATATAATGTCCTTCTTCATCTCTTGTTACAGCCTTTAGTTTAAAATCTAGTTTGTCTGATATAAGTATGGCTACTCCAGCTTTCTTTTGACTTGTGGTAGCATAATAGATGGTTCTCCATCCCCTCACTTTCAATCTGAAGGTGTCCTCAGGTCTAAAATGGGTCTCTTGTAGACAGCAAATAGATGGGTCTTGTTTGTTTGTTTGTTTGTTTTTAATCCATTCTGATACCCTGTCTCTTTTGATTGAAGCATTTAGTCCATTTACATTCAGTGTTATTATTGAAAGATGGATTTAGAGTCATTGTGATATCTGTAGGTTTCATGTTTCTAGTGATGTATCTGGTCCTTTGTGGTCCTTGTAACATTCCACTGACAGAGTCCCCCTTAGGATCTCTTGTAGGGCTGGTTTAGTGGTGATGAATTCCTTCAGTTTTTGTTTGGGAAAACCTGGTCTCTCCTTCTATTCTGAATGACAGGCTTGCTGGATAAAGGATTCTTGGTTGCATATTTTTCCTGTTCATCACATTGAAAATTTCCTGTCACTCCTTTCTGGTCTGCCAAGTTTCAGTAGATAGGTCTGTTACTACCCTTAGGTGTCTACCCTTGTAGGTTAAGGCCCATTTATCCTTAGCTGCTTTCAGAATTCTCTCTTTATCTTTGTATTTTGCCAGTTTCATATATGTCCTGCAGAAGATCGATTCCAGTTACGTCTGAAGGGAGTTCTCTGTGCCTCCTGGATTTCAATGTCTGTTTCCTTCCCCAGATTGGGGAAGTTCTCAGCTATGATGTGTTCAAGCACACTTTCAACCCTCTGTCTCTCTCTCCTTTTTCTGGATCTCCTATGATATGGATATTGTTCAGTTTTCATTGAACCACTTAGTTCTCTAATTCTTGCCTTGTGGTCCAGAATTTTTTTATCTCTTTTTCTCAGCTTCATCTTTTCCATAATTTTATCTTCTGTTTCACTTGATCTCCCCTCTGCCTCTTAAATTCTCACTGTCACTGCCTCTAGTTTATTTTGCACCTCATTTATAGCATTTTTAAATTCATCACGACTTTTTTAGTTCCTTGATCTCTGCAGCAATAGATTCTCTGCTGTCTTCTATGCTTTTTTGAAGTTTAGTGATTAATTTTAGGACTATTATTCTAAATTCTTGTTCAATTATATTGTTTATATCTGTTTTGATCCATTCTTTAGCTGTCATTTCTTCCTTGAATTTCTCTTGAGAATTTTTCCGTTTCGTCATTTTCGCTAGTTTTTTTTTTTGCCTCTTACGTGTATTAAAAGCTTGTTATATGCCCTGCACCTGTGAGCACTACTATATTAAAGAGGAGTCATACACTGTCCAGAGCCTGGCCCTTTAGGAGGTGTGTTTTGGAGAGTGTTACTTGCCCTTTGTTGTTGTGACTTGGGTTACTTTATCTCCCTACTCGTAATGATGTTTTGGATCTTCCACCAGGTATGCTTTGATTTGTTTTTTGAAGTAGCTCTTCGTCCTGTCAGGTTTTCCCAGTGGGTCCCTGGAAGCATCTCTGTCACTTTGCCGCCTCAGCTCTTGGAGTTCAAAGTCCTTTGGCCTCAACACTGGTTTCTTTGTTTGAGAGATGAGGGAACTTTGGATCCCCCTACTTCTCTGCCATGTTAGTGCCTCCTTGTTTTCTGATTTCTCTCCCTTCGTGCATAGTAGAATATAAGCTCCTTGAGAATAGACTTTGTTCACTGCTTAATTTCCAGTAGGTACACTATAAATTTTTCTTAAATGAATAAGTAAATGAGATGGTCATCCTAAAAGTAAAGAATTTTGACCATGAAAGGCCTTGAAGATCTACAAGAATGGTTTTTTAATGGTGAGATTTCACAAGCAGAGCCCTCACTGGCCTACGTCAAATCACACATTGTCTCCTACTACTTTTAAGTTTCATGAGAACAAGTATTTAATGTCTTATAGTCTCTCTGTATATTTAGTGCTTAGTATTGTGCCTGGTAAAAAGGATACACATGTGCCTGGTAAAGAGTTTTTTTCTGACTGATTGAATTAATGCTCTTAGAGCAATAATTTATCTTCTGTTATGTTTTATGGACATAGTTTATTCAAATGTTTGTATGATAATGTTTTTTTGTTACTGGTTAAACCCAACACATTTAGTTTTATCACCTAATCACATAATTTGTTAAACTTCTACTATGAACAAAGCCATGCATAAAATATTTTTAACAATAATTATTAAAGATCAAAAATCTTTCTAAAATAAGAAACTTAGAAAAATTCCCAATAATCCTCAAGAAGTTGGTATTTAACTGCATTTTAACAACTTGGCAATCTCCAGAAGAGGGGAAAAAAACTTTCCTCCTCCTAAAAATCACCTTTCTGTTGTTTGATGAACATTAGTTTTACATTCCAACTATCTGACTTCTGGTTTTCAGGTACCATGTGTCCTGCTGCTTTTTGCATGTGGAACCACTACCTTTCTGTATTACAAAATGAAAGTGGATTGAATATATTAGAGTAACCTGGGGGACAATATTGCTTACAGAAATAGTGGGAAGAATCTCCCAACAAGAGTCTAGACAGTGTCGTCACCTTTGAGAAAGAATATGTCCAGCATGCTCCATTGTCTGGATGTAGGATAATATATAATATCATGCTTAAAAAGTCTTAGATATAGTGTGCAACCTTTGCCTCCTCTAAAGATAAGATGAAAGGAAAATAATTTTTTCAGAATGGAATTAATTTAAATTTTTAACTAAAAATGTTGAAGATTATTCATCTAAATACAAATTGAAGAAATGTTTTTTTCTGTTTCTCTGCCAGGTTTGGATTAAAGCATGTCCAAAGCAGGAGCTTGGGCCAGAGTGGGGGTTGTTTTGTTTTGTTTACTTTTTATTGATATATCATAAATGTACAACTGAAGATTGTTTGCCAACTGTGTAATATTAGCGTCCAAGTTAAAAAATAGAGCATCAAGACCACTCAGGAGACTCCTTTCAGTCACTATTCATTCCCATCAAGTAAACTTAGTATCCTGACTTCTACAGTCAAACATTAATTTTCCTTGTTTTTATATAAATGGAACCATAATCTCTGTATGTTTTTGTGTTTGAGTTCTTGGCATTATTCATCATAATTGATGTATGTAGTTAGAGGTAGTTTAGTCTCATTATTGCATATTATCCCATAGTGTGAATATGCCACAATTTATCCATTCTGTTATTTGGTATTGTAATTTGGGGCTAATACAGATAGTGCTACTGTGTTATTGTGATAAAAGTCTACTGGTAAATATATGGATTCATTTCTATTGAATGTATCCCTAGCAAAGGAATTGTTGAGCCCATGATTTTTTTTTTTCTTTTTGCCTCCCTAGTTTCCTCATATTATTTCTTTTTGGGGGCATTATCTGTAGTTTCTGACCATCTTTTAAAATCTAGCTTTCCCCAATCCACCCAGCCAGAATCTTGTTTCTTGATTTACCCATCACTTTGTATTTATGTATTTACCTCCTATTTGATGCCTACAACATTCTACTTATTATTGTATTTGTAGGTCTTAATTTTCCAGAATAAATTTTGTTTTTTTGGGGCAAACATTATCACATTATTACTGCTTTTCCATAGGGCTACTTTATGTCCTGTAAAGCTATACTTTCAAAAGACAACCACAATCTCTACGTACCTATTAGAATGATTAAAATCCAAAACACTGACTCCACCAAATACAGATGCAGTCTTTTTTCTTACTGGTGAGAATGCACAATGGTATAGACCCTTAGCAGACAGTGGCATATTCTTTCAAAGCTATACATAGTCTTACCATCACAGTCTATCAGTCATGCTCCTAGTTATTTACCCAAATGAGTTGAAAACTTCTGTCCATACAAAAAGTTGCACACAAAATATTTTTAGTGGTTTTATTCATAATTGTTAAAAATAGGAAGCAACCAAGATATCCTTCAATAAATGAAGGATAAACTGTGATATAGCCATACAATGGAGTATTGTTCAGTGATAAATGAACTATCAAGCCACACAGAAAGACATAAAGGGACCTTAAATGCATATTGCTAAATGAAACAAGCCAGTCTAAAAAATTTTACATCATTTATGATTCCAACTATATGTAACACTCTAGAAAAGGAAAAAGGAAAAGATCAGTGGTTGCCAGGGGCTCTGGGGGAGAGGGAAAGTGGGGTGAATAACTAGGTGAAGCAGGGGATTTTTAGGGCAGTTAAACTATTCTATACGATATTTGTAATGATGGATACATGATATTTTGTATTTATCAAGGCCCATAGAACTGGACAACCCAAAGAGTGAATGCTGATGTAAAATATGAACTTTCAGTTAGAAATAACATATCAGTGTTGATCTATCAGCTGCAACATGTGTACCACCTAATAATGGAAGATGTTAATAGGGGAAATTGTGGGGAAGAGGCTATATGGGAACTGTCTGTACTTGCTGTGCAATTTTTCTGTAAACTGCTATAAAAACAGCAACAACAAAAAACACTCTTATTACCATTACCACTATCTCCTTAGTCAAAGCTGAAATCCTTACCTTAGCCTACAAGACCTTAAATGAATCTGACTGAGATCTACTTCATCTCCTACCACCTGATTTCCTTAATCATGATTCCAGCCACATTGGCCTTCTGTTGTGTTTTGAACTACTCTCTTGCCTCAGAGTCTTTGTGCTTGCTCTTCACTCAGCCTGGAAAATTATTCCACCAGATAGTCTCATTGTTTCTTCCCTCTCCCATTATTTTAGGTCTGTTTTCAAATGCTACTTCATCGAAGGGCACCTGGGTGACTTAGTCGATTGAGCGTCTGACTTTGGCTCAGGTCATGATCTCACGGTTCATGAGTTCTAGCCCCACATCAGGCTCTGTGCTGACAGAGCCTGGAGCCTGCTTCCAATTCTGTCTCCCTCTCTCTATGCTCCTCCCTGCTCACACCCTGTCTCTCTCTCAATAAAGAAAGGAAAAATATTTTTTAAAAAGTGCTACTTCATCGGGGTTTCTTTCCCTTTTATTTATTGTCAGCATCTACAATCTCCTTCCCCCATCATACTCTTCTGCTTTTATCTGGCTTTATTTTCTTTTATAGCTCTTAATACTTCCTCACCTTGGTCATATGTTAGTTTATTTTTTCCTAATTAAAATATAAGTTCTGTGAAGGCAAGCATTTTATCTTTTTTTCTCTTACCGTATCCTAGCACATGGTAGATGCTTAATAAACATTTGTAGAATGGATGACTGAATGAAGTCGTGTTCTCTCTGTAGGCATATGTGTGGGAAATCAAATTTAAAATCAAAAGATTGCTTACTAAGTGTGGAATATGAGTCCTAAGATGCATAATATTAATGGCTGACGTTAGCAGTACAATAGGGTGATCCATTTGTTTTCACTGAAGGATGCATCTGCTCCACAGACAGGAAGCTTCTATTTGGGGTCAGAAAGTGCTCTTCCATGAATAGTGGAGGAGAGACTGCTAGTGTTTCCCTCTTGAATCTCCCCCTTTTTTTCTTCTTGGAATTAAAAAATACAAAAAACAAAAATTGCAAAATACAAATGTATGAAGTAGAAAATAAAAACCACTCTTAAACCCCATCAGAAGCAAGTCACTATTAACACCTTGGTTATTGTCCTTGAAAACCATCTAGAATGGACTTATATTTTGTTTTGTTTTTTATTGTATTTGTTTCATATGTGGTGAAACATGTTTACTGTGTAGCTGGACAGAGTATAGAAATAGCAAATAGTGCTATAGCAAATTATTTCATGAAGTGCTTAGATATTTAATATGTAAATATCTTGCGAATTGTAACCTAGGCTCTTACCCTGGCACAGTGTTGCCAACTACAGAATTTATCATATATTCACAATTTTCAGAGGTTTCTAACTGTTTGAATATGAACAAGAGAAGCTTGGGAAGTTATGAGTATTACTCTAAAGAAGAGCAATCTTAAACTGTCCCACCACCACCACTAAGAAGGTTTTGTTGATTGCATTAAATAGGACATTTTGGATTCATTTTGAAAATATTTCAGATTTTCATGGAAACTATATATAAATGATAAACTTCCCTGAAGTTTACTAGATCTTTTTCTTTGGACTGAAGAAAATTTTAAGTTCTTCATGAGTCTTAAAATTTATACATGGATTTTGGGGAAAGTCTAAAATAATTTTCACATTTAATCCACAATACTATATATAACTATACTTAACTATATAATATATATAATATACACTAATATAATGTATATAATAGAGTGTACAATACAATATTTCAGGGACTAACAGACCAGATTTTTAAATCATGTTATTTTTTTGTGTGTTGTTAAAATTAAATCACATTTCCTGAGTTTTAATCATTTTCAAAATATTTAGAGATTACTAGATTGTGAGAAAGAAGTATGTGTTACTAGGTGACACTCTTTCCTAATATGTCAGTATTACCATGATTTCCTGACTTTGCAGAGTTTTGTAGTGCTGGAGGATAACTTTCTGGAGAGAATATGTGTTCAAAATAGTCCAGTTGCCATGTGGTGATTTACACAAATCAAAAGGGTTTAACTTAATTTGAGTCCAGGTGATTATATTCTGCTTTTTAAAAACACTTTTTAGTTTTAATATTAGATAGTCATATGCAAACTTCTGTCCTAAAATGTTAGTAACTGATCTATGTTCAGAGGTTATCAAACTGGCATTCTGAATACTGAAAAAGGTCCACAAATGTGTTTAGTAAGACAGTGTTCTGTTTTAACCTAAGAATTAGTTAGCATTTAAGCATTAAAAGATTTTACATGAAAATCTAGGTTTCCAGCTTCTTTTGAAAAGTGTGAAAATTGGATAGTATTGAATTTTATCATTCCATCGTATTCGTGATTCTCAACTGAGGGCAATTTTGTTAATGTTACAACAGAGGACATTTGTTAATGTCTAGAGACAATTTTGATTGTTACAGCTTGGTTGGTGGGTGCTATTTGCATTTAATGGGTAAAGGCTAGGGGTGCTGCTTATACATAAGACAGCCTCCTATAGCAATGAATTATCCAGTCCAAAATGTCATAGTACTGAAGTTGAGGAGTCCCGCAGTATATTGGTAACTAAGTTGAATCACCCCTGTTCCATATGGGTTAAAGTTAAAGAAAGTCTTCCATCTTGCTTTATTTACTTGCCTCAACTCACTTTTGGAGTATCTTCCTTTAGGGTAGTAGAAGTTATTTTAATGGAAACTGAATTTCAAGTATCATTTATTACAAAAGATGATGGCAAATATAAAAAAAATGTTTTTATTACTTCTGGCTTGAAGAGTATTAGAGCCCAAATTTTACCTTCCCCAGTTATCTTCATTCATTCTTTAAGTTAACGTGATGCTATAATACATACACACACACACACACACACACACACACACACACACACACACAATACTAGATATAGAGGAGATAAGCAGGTATGTACACTTTAAGGATTATGTTTTGGAGAGTTGCTCCATTTGCCATTATGTAATGCTTTCTATATCCCTGATAATTTTCCTTACTTTGAAGTCAACTTTGTCTGAATTTATTGTAGCTACTCCCACTTTCGTTTGATTAACATTAACTTTGTATTTCTCTATCCCATTACTTTTAATCTACCGGTGTCTGTATTTAAAGTGGCTTTTTTGAAGACAACATGCAGTTGGGGTTTTTTTAATGTTTTTGTTTTTGAGAGAGAGAGAGCGAGCGAGCACGAGTGGGGGAGGGGCAGAGAGAAAGGGAAACCCAGAATCTGAAGCAGGCTCCATCCAGGCTCTGAGCTGTCAGCACAGAGCCCGATGCAGGGCTTGAACTCGTGGACCCTGAGATCATGTCCTGAGCTGAAGTTGGACGAACACTTAACTGAGCTACCCAGGTGCCCCTGGGTTTTTTTGTTTTTTTTTTAAATGTTTGTTTATTTTGAAAGAGAGAGTGCATGCGCACATGAGCAGTAGAGGAGCTGAGAGAATCCCAAGCAGGCTCCACACTGTCACCCCAGAGCCTGAAGAGGGACTCGATCTCAGAAACCCAAACTGTGAGATCGTGACAGGAGTCGAAATCAAGAGTCAGATGCTTAACTAACTGAGCCCCTCTGACAGTCTCTTTTATTTCGTATATTTATTACATATAAAATGTTTATTGGTTCTATTGGATTAATATAAACTATATTGGTAACTTTTCTATTAGCTAAACTTGTTCTTTCATCATCTTTTGCATTATTTGGTTTTAATTGAGGATTTTATATTACTCCATTTTCTCTCTTCTTAGTGTATTGTTTATACTTCTTTTAATTTTTAGATGTAAGAGTGAGTGTTTTGTCCTAGAGTCTGCAGTATGAATTTACAGCTAATATTAGTCAACTTTCAAATAACACTATACCACTTCATGGGTAGTGTGGTTACCTTATAACAGAATGTAGCCAATTCCTCCCTTCTGTCCCTTATAACACTGCTGTCATTCGTTTCATTTATCCTTAATCTACAATCATCTAATATATTGTTGCTATTATTACTTTGAACAAGCCTGTTATCTGTTAGGTCATGCACTTCTTTCATATAGATCCAAATTACCATCCTATATAATTTTCTTCTTTTTGAAGAACTTCTTTTAGTATTTCTTGCAAGACAGGTCTACTGGCGACAAACTTCGTCAATTTTTGTTTGACAAAGTCTTTATTTCTCTTTTACTTTTGAAGGATACTTTCACTGGATACAGACTTTTAGGTTGATGGTTTTTTTCTTTCAAGACTAAATATTTCATTTCTTTCTTTCTTTTTTTTTTTTTGCTTAAGTGGTATTCTGAAGAGAAGTCTAGTACAGTTCTTACCCTTGTTCCTCTAAAAGTAAGGTGCTTTTATCCTGTAGCTTCTTCCAAAATTTTCTTTGTGTCTTGGATTTTCTACAATTTGATTATACAGTGCTTGGGTAAGAACAGGAGGGGATTTTTCTTCTGTCTTCATCCTGAGAAACCTGAGTGGTAAAGCACAAGGGTCCAGTTTCTCCATCTCCTTGCCAACATTTGTTATTTTCTGTTTTTTGATTATAGCCATTCTATTTATTTATTTATTTATTTATTTATTTATCTATCTATCTATCTATTTATTTATTTATTATGTTTTTAATGTTTATTTTTGAGAGAGAGAGACAGAGTGTGAGCAGGGTAGGGGCAGAGAGAGAGGGAGACACAGAATCTAAAGCAAGCTCTAGGTTCCAAGTTGTCAGCACAGCCCGACGCGAGGCTTGAACTCACAAGCCATGAGATCGTGACCTGAGCTAAAGTCGGACACTTAACCGACTGAGCCACCCAGGTGCCCCTCAATTATAGCCATTCTAATGGATGTGAGGTGGTATCTCACTGTACCTTTGATATTGAGCATATTCGTATATTTAGTGGCCATTTGTAGATTTTTTTGGACAAATGTCTATTAAAGTTCTTTGACCATTTATGAATCGGGGTTTTTGTTGTTGTTGAGTTGTAAGAGTTCTTTATATGTTCTAGATATTAATCCTTTAGCAGATAACATGATTTGCAGATATTTTTTCCCATTTTGTGGGTTGCCTTTTCACTCTCGATAGTATCCTTTAATGGAACATATGTTTTTAATTTTGATGAAATTCAGTTTATCCATTTTCTCTTTTGTTGCCTGTATTTATAACAATGTGGCTTAGTAATCCCAGACCCAATTTTGAGAGTTTTGTGCACTTTATTTGCTCATCTTACTTTTTCAGTATTTCCAGCTTCTGCTTTTAGAACAAAAGGGAAATCATGAGGGAACCAATGTAGCTGTTAGTTCAAAAACTTTATGTTCAAATGTGCAACATTCTTTGTTGCAGAATAACACTAAGAATAATTTAAATTGCCAGTACAGCCCTTTCAACCAGAATGAGGAAAAATATACCTTATTTTCTAACCTTTTGCAGTACTCTTAAATCTAGAGTCAGTTTATAAATCTCATTTTGTTCATTTTTTTTTTTTTTTTAATATTTGTTTATTTTTGGGAGAGAGACAGAGTGTGAACAGGGGAGGAGCAGAGAGAGAGGGAGACATAGAATCTGAAGCAGCCTCCGGGCTCTGAGCTGTCAGCACAGAGCCTGACACGGGGCTCGAATTCACAAACTGCAAGAGGTCACGACCTGAGCCGAAGTCCAACGTTTAACTGACTGAGCCACTCAGGCGCCCCTCACTTTGTACATTTCTGTGACATCAGAATGTATGCCTATTTGAAAGCATATATATTTTGAGATAGAAGGTGACCTGACCATCAAATTGAACTCAAGATGAATTTGATATTTTGTGTTGAATTTGGTTAAAAAATTGGTGAGCTCTGTTTAAAGTATGGAATTTACAAACATAAATGTGGTTGAATTGGTTACTTGAATCTATGTGTATAATATTGGTGGTTATTTATATTGATTGGTAGTCATTTATAATCAACATTTTAACTTTATTAGATGTCATTTTCTCTTTTTTATCATTATTGAGGTATAATTGACAGATAACATTACAGTAGTTCCAGGTGTACAACATAATGATTTAACATTTGTAAACTGTCATTTTCTAACAGTTTCAGATCTTGTATTTGTTACCTTTTCAGAAAGTATAATTATGATAAAAAACATGAAGTTTTCTTTCAGTTTTATTTAATATATTCATTAATAATTCTTGTTAAATTTTTATGTATGTCAATTTTACAGGTGAATTATGTAACCTCATTACGCTGGATGTAGCTCACAATCAACTTGAACACCTCCCAAAGGAGATTGGAAACTGCACACAGATAACCAACCTTGACTTGCAGCACAATGAACTGCTAGACCTCCCAGATACTATAGGTATGAATGGAGAGAGAAGATACTGATAGTCATTTGTAACTACTTGGACATTAAAAAGACTATTTTTGATCCATTTCTATAAGAAAAGTTAAAAGATTAAAATTCACCATTAAAGTAGTAAAACTTCTAAAAGAGTATTTTAAAAGTGGTTTTTATTTCCATTTCTTGGTGAAGAAAATAATTAGGTTTTAGGAAAGGAGTTCAATTAGACCATAAAAAAGAATGTTGAATATTGGATATTGAATATATGTTTTGTAACTGCTTAAATTGCAGAATGAGTGCATTTTTTGTTTTTGCTTATTTCAGAATGTTGCATGCTATTATATAGGGTGTGGTCCCTTTGCTAAAGCAAACCACACTGAAAAATAAAACCACTACTGTTTAGTTTTTAAAATCTTGGCCAACATAGCTTAAAGTTTGTTCATCTCTGCTATTGAAGGGACTAAGATAAGAGATGTCTTGACGTACAAAATGTGTTTCAAAGACCTAACCACAGCCTCCAAAGTTGGAAGTGCTTGTTGTGATATGTTTTATATTTATAGAATCATGTTTATCTTTCTAAATGCCCATATAGTTGTACAAACCAGTAAAAGAAATTTTAAAAAGTTTGAACACCTTTTCAGTTTTTGGTTTGTTATAAGGATACTATAATGTTTATTTAGGAAACTTATACCTGTACTTAATTTTTATAATTTCTATAATGAATATTTCTGTGGTTCTGTTACTAAATCATAAGAGGCCTGTGATGGTGATATCTTTCTCCAGAAAGATTTCGTTTGTTTCTGTCAGGTACCTAAGGGACCTCTTGAATGCTTCTGTGTTCTAAGGTTTGAGATTTTTCTGGTCCCTGGTCATTCAAAAGTAGCGTGTAGACTAATTGGAGGGCTGTTTTACTTCGGTTTACTCTTAGTGCTAAGGTACAGCCCTTAGCTGTTGACATTGATTTCTGGACTCTCCACCCTTGGCTGGCTGTAGATTTTGACTCTTGGCAGAAACATGCCCAATTAGCTGAATCTTCTAGTTAGAGAAGCACTCTTAGGACAAAATTTTCTCCATTATTTTGCTTATTTCTTAAGAATTTCTGCTTATTCTCTGTCTAGTTTCAGTTTTTGGGTTCTCACCTGATTTCTGCCCTGGTTATTAGTCATTATCTTGTTAGCTCTGTGACTTTTGTTTTGGAAGAGTTTTAAATTTTTTTCAGTGGAAGGGTTTGTCTGAATTACCTAGTCTACTGTTAACTTGAAACAGAAGCAGTCATTAAAAAATTTTTAAATAAGTTATATTAAATTGTTCTAGGTTACAGGACAGCTATTTCTTCATGGGAAAGCAGTCTGAGACTTCTTTAGGATGTAACACCTAGCCATTAGAACCTGTATCTTTGTGATTCTTGGTCCAGAGTTCTTTATATCCCATTGTTATTTGTAGTGGCAACAGACTAAGTGTTCTAGTTAACTGCATTAGATTCATCTCTGAAAGGCAAGATGATGTACAGCATATAGTGAATTGCTCTACTAATATTCATAATAATTTTACCAGATTTCCTGTGTAAATAAAAGAATCCCAGTTTCTGGTTCAATAGAGACTGAATGCAATTCTTTCTTCCTTTTCTCTCTAAAATCTATTGAAATGGCCAAAATAAACAAAGAAAAATGGCCCTTGAGGAAAAAGAGAAAAGATCTGTATTACATCTATAGAACATGATCAGGCTGATATAAAAAAGAAGCAAAGAATACTTTGCTTAGAAATATCCTTGCCATATAAAGTTTAACTTTAAAGGAAATACTGTATAATATAATGAACACATCCAAAGACCAAAAGAGCGATGGTGTAGGATCAGTAGAAGAAGTCCCTTAGAATCTGGAACAAAAAGAAGATACAAAATATTTGAAATAGATACAAAATAATTGAAAAAGAGTCTCGGGAGACAGGACTAGGAGTTCTAGAAAGAGAATATAAGTAATACAATGAAGAAACTAATAAAATACACTTTTATAATCTTGCCCTGAACTTGACAAAAACCCAGCTAATATGATTGACATTGCTTACCAAGAAGACATAGTGAAAAAAGATACATTCTGGTAGTTTTAAAAATTAGATTTACTTAATTGCTTTGAATATACCTTCTAGTCACGTATAATGTTCTAAAACTTGTCTCTGTCTAGTTTCAGTTTTAGGGTAATATGCTGGTTACATATAATAAGTATGGAAGTGTTTTCTACTCTTCAGTTTTGGGAACAGTTTGTATAAAATTATCATTATTTCTTCCTTTAAGCTGTGGTAAGATTCATCAATAAAGCCACCTGGGTCCAGATGTTTCTTTGTAGGAATGCTTTTTTTTTTTTTTTTTTTTTTTTTTAATTTTTTTTTTTTTCAACGTTTATTTATTTTTGGGACAGAGAGAGACAGAGCATGAACGGGGGAGGGGCAGAGAGAGAGGGAGACACAGAGTGGGAAACAGGCTCCAGGCTCTGAGCCATCAGCCCAGAGCCCGACGTGGGGCTCGAACTCACGGACCGCGAGATCGTGACCTGGCTGAAGTCGGACGCTTAACCGACTGCGCCACCCAGGAGCCCCAGTAGGAATGCTTTTAAAAACAATTTCAGGGGCGCCTGGGTGGCGCAGTCGGTTAAGCGTCCGACTTCAGCCAGGTCACGATCTCGCGGTCCGTGAGTTCGAGCCCCGCGTCGTGCTCTGGGCTGATGGCTCAGAGCCTGGAGCCTGTTTCCGATTCTGTGTCTCCCTCTCTCTCTGCCCCTCCCCCATTCATGCTCTGTCTCTCTCTGTCCCAAAAATAAATAAACGTTAAAAAAAAAAAAATTTAAAAAAAAAAAAAAAAAAAAAAAAAAAACAATTTCAGTTTCCTTAAAAGAGAGCTGTTTAGGTTATCACTTTATTCTTGAGCAAACGTAATCATTTATGTCTTTCAAGGAATAGGTTCATTTCATTTAAGTTGTCACATTTAATAGGCATAAAATTGTTTATAATACTCCCTTATTAATAATAATATGGTAGTATTATAGAATCTATACTCTCATTCCTGATATCAGTAACTTAGTAACTTAGATCTTCTCTCTTTTTTCCTGTTTGATTAGATTGTATCAATTACATTGATTATCTCTAAATTTTATTGATTTTCTCTGTTTCTTTGACTTTTATTTCATTGATTTCCACTTTGGCCTTTATTATCTGCTATGAGTTTTATTCTTTTTGGGTTTCTTATAGTGGAAACTTGATGTCATTGATGTGAGGTGGAGTTTGTTTGTACTACATACTGACATATTTAATTTGTGTTGTATGCTGTTACTTTGAAGGTTTCTTCTCATACATGTATCTAATGCTATAAATTTCTCCTTATGTACTGCTTTAGTACCATTCCCCAAATCCTGATATATTGTGTTTTTCTCTTTGGTTTTGTTCAAAATACCTTCTAATTTACTTTTTCGTTTCCTCTGTGATCTGTGGTTTATTTAGAAGTGCGTTATTTAGTTCCCAGTATCTTGACAGTTGTCCAAGGGGTTTTCTGTTCATGATTTCTAATGTAATTCTGTTGTGATTGAAAACATAACTTGTGACCTGAATCATTTAAATTTATTGAGACTTCTTTTATGGCTCAGTATGTGATAAGTCTTCCCTGTGCAGCTGAATATGTGTTCTGTGTTTACTGAGTGGAATGACATCGATGAGGCAATCAGTAAATTTATTCTACTACCTGTCCTTTTTTGTCCTTATTTCCTCCTAATTTGTGTTAATTACACTGTTGGGACATTCATGGTATATCTTGTGCTGACTGATCTCTGGTTCTTTTTCATCTTCATGTTCATTGACAGTCCTGTTGCCATAGTTGTCCCAGTCATCTCTTGGTTGGCTTAAGTCAGTCTTGTAGTGTTTTCTTAGAAACAGTTCATAAATAACCGTTCCCTAGTTATAGAATGTTTGTAGCCTTTATTTTTATTTTTTTAATTAATTAATTAATTTTGAGAGAGAGAAAGAGAGAATCCCAAGCAAGCTCTGTGCTGTCAACACAGAGCCTGATGCAGGGCTTGAACTCAACGAACCATGAGATCATGACCTAAACCAAAACCAAGAGTCAGACAGTTAACTGATTCAGCCACCCAGGCATCTCTGTTTGTAATCTTTATATTTGAACAGTTTGGATGGATATAAAAATCATTGGGTCCAGCTTTGTTTACTTTAAGAATCTTTGTAAAACTAAGAGAGAGTTCTACTGTCTTCTGGCATTGAATGTACAAAAGTATGAGGCCAGTTCAATTTTTTCCCCATTATAAGTGACTTAATCTTTTTGCCTGGCCATGCAGAGTACTTTTCTTCATTTCTGAAATTCAAGAACTCTAGTATATTTAAGAACTCTATTATAACTTCTTAGTGTTGATCTTTCATGGTCCATTTACCTGGGATACTCTGAGCCAACTCAACACATAGGTTTAATTTTGATAGTTTTTTGTAGTTTATATACTTATTATAGTTTTCTTGGGTTATGTAGACCTATTTACATAGATTGTATATTCCTACATTGAAAGATAGGTCTGTAAGTTTGCTTGTTCTAAACAGCCAACTAATGGCAACAGTAAAGGAAAAAAGAAAGAATAATGCATAATCTTAACATGATCAGTTTTCAGTGGAATGTTATATAAAAGCACTTTAAAAAAGCAACTTCTTTTATAAAATTAAAGTCTTGCTCAGTTGTAGAAAGAAAAATAAAGGTTATTTATTGCAAATCAGCTAGGGAAACCAAAATTAAAGATGCTTGAACTGGTATTAATACTCCTATCCCTCTCACTGATGCTTAGTCACTGTATATTTCTTAGGATATTATAGATGCTAAACACTTTATTGGTCCTTAAGCGTTATCAGGCAAGTTCTAGTGTAGGGGCCTTTATACTTCTTGGTGTCTCTGCTTATGATTTTTCTCTTAAATACCCACATAATTTCCTCTCCTCTTTCAGCTGATCAAATGGATATATATATAGGGTTTGTTCCTCAATCAGCCCTGGTATTACTCTTAAATAGTCCAACAATGTTTTGTTTAATATTTTATGCATGTGTCTATATCTCTGTTATGTTAAATAACAATCAAAGGGGGATGAAATTAAAGTACAAAAATGAACAGCCCTGGCAAAAAGAGGAAGTATAGGTGGTAGTGGATGATAAAATCTTACATTTACTAGGACTGGGGTCAGGGTGTCTTGGATTTACTTCCTCTGACAAAGAGTGACTTCGCCATGTAGCCGCCTTTCTCCTGGATTTCTTAATTGTATGTATCTCTTCTTCTATCAGATTTACTATATTTTAAGTATGTTTATTAATATGAAAACATTTGACTTCATTATTAATCTGTTGTGGTTAAGATATCATCTCAGAATAACACAAATGCCTCGCTTCTAGCATATTCTATGTGATCAGGTTACAAGTATGTATTGGAAATCAATGAGAACTGAAATATTAACAATAAGAAAAATTTTATTAAAAAAAATTTTAATGTGTATTTTTAAGAAAGAGAGACAGAGACAGAGAATGAGCAGGGGAGGGGCAGAGAGAAGGAGAGACAGAGTCCAAAGCAGGCTCCAGGCTCTGAGCCGTCAGCACAGAGCCCAATATGGGGCTTAAACTCCTGAACCGCAAGGTCATGACCTGAGCCGAAGTTGGCCACTTAACCAACTGAGCCATCCAGGTGCCCCAACAATAAGAAAAAATTTAATATTTTATTTATTTTTATATGCTTTGATAGTTTTCAGCAAACGGAGTATTTATAACTGTTAATCCAAATTATGGCAAAGTGAATAAGTAATGTTGATTATAATTTTTTATAATATTGTCATTTTTTTAAGTTTATTATTTTGAGAGAGACAGAGACAGAGCGCCCAAGAATGGGAAGGACAGAGAGAGAGAGAGAGAGAGAATGAGAATCCCAAGCAGGGTCCTATGCTCTCAGCACAGAGTCCTATGTGGGGCCCATACTCACAAACCATGAGATTATGACCTGAGCTGTAATCAAGAGTCAGACAATCAACTGAGCCACTCAGGTGCCCCTATAATACTGTCATTTATTATTATTAAAATAATTACTTTGCCTTTTCCATCCCTCTCATCCCCAGTATTTTGTATAGCAGAAGATTGAGATTTGGTGAGAAATTTGAACATTTGGGTCTTGGTCTGTAACAGTCTTAATTGACCTTTGAGATTCTTCCTCTTGTTTATTGGAGAAGAGAAATTCACCCCAAAACAGTAGCAAACTAACTGGAATATGGTTCTTCTGATACTTTTCCTTTTTTTTCCTAGTCTACTTCTTGAAAAGTGTAACTTGAAAAACAAACAAAAATGAACACCTGTCCTGCACAGTTGATTTGAGTCCTGAGCAGCTGCTCTACTCTCTTTTTTCTGGACCAGAGAAACTTGCCCTAATTCACAATTGAAATGAGATCTTTTAATTGTCACCTGACAGTCAGTTTTCTAAAAATCACTTTATTTCCTTGCCTTTTTTTTCTTACAAGTAGACCAAGATGTTTTTACCCCTTTCTTTAATTAACATGAACCCTCCTAGAGTAGTTATCACTGGTTGGCAGTAGTCACTGCCATTTACACCTTGTTCTGTGAAGAGGCAGAAGGAAGTGGGGAGGAGACAGCTGGTTGCAGTTAAGTGAAAGAGTACTTAAAAACATATTTACAGTCTCTCTGATTTAACCGTTAGTCTACCCTGCTGAGTAAAAAGTGTATTCTCTTTCATGTAAATATTTTCTCATTCAAGAGTCACTTATGACTAAAGAAAATAATTAAACTTCGTTACAGCAGTCATTTTGTTTCGTTAAAGCCTTCTGAGATAACTCTGGTGATTTTCTGAAACCAGTGGTGGATAGTGGTGAAAGGTCTGAAATTGGAAAAAATGTTTTATTTTCTATTTCTTCTCAAATGAGATAAAGAAAGAAATCTGCAACAAGACCTGGCCTTCGAGGCTGGAGCACAGAACAATTCAGAGATATTTTGTTGCACTGGGCTCTGAAGAAATGTTACAGTAATTATGGTTATAGCAACAAGTAGAGTTTTAATAATTACGTTTTAGGTAATTGCAGTGCAACTTCATATTGCAGCTTTACTAGTTTTCTTTTTAATGGTGGCATTCTTAAAGGTTTTCATTTAAGAATTCTTTATATTGCTTGCTTTTCAGGTTGATATTAGTTTCTTAGTTCACCATTTCTGGAAAAAAAAAACCTTTGACATTATTTAATCATTAAAACTGTGTGTCTTTTCTGATTTGTGTTTTTTTTTTTTTTTTGAGACTTTGTTAAAATAAGATTAAGATCATTTGAGTAAGAAATTTACTCAAAAGTTATACTGAATTAACCTAAAGATGCTGATTATATTTGCTGAAGTTAAAAGCATCCAATTTTAATTCATAGCCATTTGATGTTGCTGTAATTTAAAAATCTGACAGCATAAGAAAGCAAGCTGTCAGAGCAGAGCACAGAACAACTTACATTTAAAGTTAAGCACTTAAAGCTAAATGCCAGTGATTGGCAGTGATCAGCCTACATTTATACACAGAAGCTCAGCAACATTGATTTTATTTCTTAGTCACAATGGCTCAACATTGAAGCAAGCTATGGCTTGATTTCTAGGCTGTGGTTTAGTTTGTGGTAAAACCTGCTTACTGAAAGAGGTTAGAGTTGAAACCACTGCAGCGGGTGAATCACAGTAAATATCAGATTTCTGATGTCCAGGTTTTTTGTCTGGCACAAGAGAGTTTTGATATTTCACCCTTCTTTTTTTTTTGAGAGTAATGGATTTTGGCAAAATATGGATGACTCTGAACATGCCATGCTCTCAGTAAAGTGGTAAGGGCTTCACAAATGTGAGCTGTTCATCAGAATAGCATATTCTTACAGATTACAGTTTTGGAAGTTCAACTTCTTCTACCCCACCAAAAAAAGGAAAAAGAAAAAGTTCAAGAAAGTTGGAGGTACTATTTTTGCTTAAATAACCACTAATTTCTGTATTAGATAATGTCATGTGGCATTTTGACTACATCATTTTCATTTTGTAAATTTTTTTAATGTTTATTTTTGAGAGAGAGCACAAGCACAAGAGGGGCAGAGAGGGAGATACAAGATCGTATTTATTTTTGAGAAAGACAGAGACAGAGTGCAAGCAGGGGAGGAGGGGCAGAGAGAGACACACACACAGAATCTGAAGCAGGCTCCAGGCTCTGAGTTGTTATCAGTGAGCTGGATGGGAGAGCTCAAACTCCTGAACCGTGAGATCATGACCTGAGCTGAAGTCAGATGCTTAATCCACTGAGCCACCCAGGCTCCCCTCGTTTTATAATGTTTAAAGAAACCTGTTCTAACTTTTTATTTTTATTATTATTTTTATTTTTATTTTTATTTATTTATTTATTTATTTATTTATTTGAGAGAGAAAGAGAAAGCACATGAGTGGGGAAGGGCAGAAACAGAGGGAGAGAGAATACCAAGCAGGCTCCATGCTCAGCAGGAGCCCGAAGTGGGGCTTGATCTCTGGAACCCTGAGATCATGACGTGAGCTGAAATCAAGAGTCAGACACTTAACTAACTGACTGAGCCACCCAGGCACCCCCATTAATACTTTTTAATACTGTAGAAACTAAAACATTTTACTGTTTGTCCTCCTCTCTCTATTAGGGAGCAAAATGTAAAATCTTAAAATTATATGAGATGCTTTTCTTTGGTTCTCATTTTAAAATAGGGAGGGAAGGAAGGAAGAAATATTTTATTCTTTGCCTCTCCCATGCCCTATGGCCACTATAGCTACAAGGCTGGTCAAGGTGGAAATTTTTCTACACGCAGTGATAACATCTGATTTTAAAGAGCTTCAAAATGTTATAGTAAAAGTTTAATTTGCTATATGAAGTTAAAGGTAAAAAAGGCAGTCAACCTTAGGGAAAAAAATGGAAGTAAGACAGACCATCCCTTTCTGTCCTTCATACCACTGCTTTGCCTGTGGAAGAAACCTGTTTCATTTAATAAAAGGCTGAAGCATTTGCCAAGGAGTCTTTGAAATCTGCCTGAAGAGTAAAGTGCAAAGACTCCATAATTTTGTTCCATCAGTTGACATGCTTCATTCAATCACTGTTAAGAGTAGAATAGTACAGAAATACAATATTTTAAACATTTTTAATTCTGATCAAGACCTAGAAGCTTTCTCTAATAACAAAAGATTAGTTATGGTAACCAAATTCTAAATGCTTATCAACTTAAAAGCCCAATAAATAGAAGCAGATTCCTAAAATTTATCGTCCAAAAGCAAAATAACTTTTGAATTTCTCACTTTCAAAATCAGAATAGGGGCACTTGGGTGGCTTAGTCAGTTAAGCATCTGCCGGTTAAACATCAGGCTTTTAATTTCGGTTCAGGTCATGATCTCATGGTTTTTTAGATCATCCCCCACTTCGGGTTCTGTGTGCACTCGCTCACGCTCTCTCTCTCTCAAAATAAATAAATAAACATTAAAGAAAAAAAGATAGTATGAGTGAAGGCCTGCTGTGTGCTTAGCACTGAAGCATACTCTGTGGGGAGATAGAAATATGTAAGGTCTGTTACTTAAAGGGTTTTGTCTATTGGGTGGAGGTAACTCATCTATGAAATGACAACATAAAAACAAGTATAATTAAATGCCATCTTATAGTGAAAACAGTATGCAGCCATAAGTCCAGTGTACAGGAAAATCAATGAGGTCTTGATGGAATGGCCAGGGAAAGCTTCATAAATGAATGAATCTGTTGGACTCCGTATGGAATAAAAATGTATTCCACGAGCACTACAGCATGGACCAACAGCATGGGAGTAAGAATGATCATATTTTGCTTCTGTGTCAAGAGGTATAACAAGCAAACTGGAGCACAATCAGTAGAGATCTTGAAGAATGATTACTTGATATAAGGAGCCCTCTGAGTTTGATTCTTGCTTTGCCAGTAACTAGTTGGTGGCTTTGGTAAGTCTCTTCCCATATCTTATGCTAAAGTCCATGCTTATTACCCTCAGATGGTTCTTTCTGCTGTTTCTTAGGTATTTTATCATCTTTTGCCTTTTTTCTTTTTAATCAGGGTGTCTATCTAAGAATTCAAACCACCACACTCTGTTTTTGCAGTTTATCTCATATCTACCCTTTATGCAGAAGATGAGCCTCACAATGTAAAGTGTCCAAATGTCTTACCTCTACATTAGTATAAAACCTCTCCATAATGTAAAATATTCATTCAAAAAAAGAATGGTAAAAGATTTTGCAGATTTTAAAATTAAAATACTTTAGAATTACAGATTTTTTTTATCAAAATGTTTTTAAATGACAAAGCTATAGGGGCGCCTGGGTGGCTCAGTCGGTTGAGCGTCCGACTTCGGCTCAGGTCATGATCTCACAGTCTGTGAGTTCGAGCCCCATATCGGGCTCTGTGCTGATGGCTCGGAGCCTGGAGCCTGCTTCCGATTCTGTGTCTCCCTCTCTCTCTGCCCCTTCCCTGCTCATGCTCTGTCTCTCTCTGTCTCAAAAATAAATAAAAACATTAAGAAAAAAATTAAAAAAATAATAAATGACAAAGCTATAGAAAATTAGGAAAAGCCAAGTTCAAAGAAAAACATTTTAACCTTCTGTAATTCTACCACATAGAGATAACTTTAGTTTTGATATTTTCTTTCCACTCTTTTTCCACTTGTTTTTTACATCGTTGAGATCATACAAAATGCATAATTTTTATTACCTTTTTTCACTTAACATCATAAAGTCACATCTTAAAATTTTTGTAACATAATTTTAATAGGTATAGAATATAGCAGAATATAGACATGTTCTATAGAATAAAATCATGTTTTGACCATCTGTTATGTATCACTCATTGTGCTACATATCTTATGCACATTGTATTTAACCCTTAGAGCCACGCTTTGGAATATTTGGTGTTATCCCCACTTTATGGATGAGGAAATAGTCTCAGTTAAGTAACTTTCCCAGAGTCCTATAGATCATGTAAAATCCTGTGTTTTGTCTGACACTGTGGTGTCTCCAGTTTAAGTAATTCTTCATGTATTCTTGAGTAAATAGGTTGACCCCATTTTTGTCACTACAAATATGACTATAATTAACATTTCATCATAAAACAGCTTATTTTATTTTTGCCAACCCAACTTTTAAGAAACATTTGTATCATATTCAATGTCATAATACAGTAATAACAATAGTAAATATTATTCTTGCCCTTATTTCTATTCTCTAAATTCTCTGGGGCTTTGGAAAGTCCAAGCCTCAGCTTGTTTTCTTCCCCCCTCCAAAATTGACACATCTTACCAGAATGTCATTAGAAAGATTCTAGTGAAGCATCCTTAGTTAATTTAGAAAACATTTTAAAGACAAAATTAATTTGTTTTTGTTAAGTGATAGTTTTTATTGTTGCTTTTGAATTCAGTTTTCTGCCTATTGGAATCTTGCTTAAACAGAACCAGCAAACTATTGGTCCAGTTTCCAGACACTATCATAAGAAAGTAATGTAAATGAAAATAACATACATACTGGGGCGCCTGGGTGGCGCAGTCGGTTAAGCGTCCGACTTCAGCCAGGTCACGATCTCGCGGTCTGTGAGTTCGAGCCCCGCGTCGGGCTCTGGGCTGATGGCTCAGAGCCTGGAGCCTGTTTCCGATTCTGTGTCTCCCTCTCTCTCTGCCCCTCCCCCGTTCATGCTCTGTCTCTCTCTGTCCCAAAAATAAATAAACGTTGAAAAAAAAATTAAAAAAAAAAAAAAAAAAAAAAAAAAAAGAAAATAACATACCTCTGGAATAGGTCTAATTACAATTCCTACAGGAATTGAAATGTTTGCTAAGTTTTTCTGCATTATATAATGCTGGCTAGATTTATGGTATTGTCAGAATACTTTATGAATGACTAATTATTGTCTTGGAGATGTAAAGAGTAAGAATTGGCTCTGTTTAATCATTTTTTACAACTTTAATCACTGATCTCTTCAGCAAGAGGGAACGATGCAGATGAGTGATGACTAGATAGGATTATGAGGCATAGTGACCGCCCTCGTGGGGTTCCAGGGCTTAATTTGTGTTAAAAGCTAATTATGTGTTTTCTGTAAGTACTGTGGTAATGTTACATCTCAGAAAGAAAGTTACCCAATAACTTTCTGAGAAATGGTCAAAGCAAAGAGAAAGAAATGGGAAGACTTCAGAAAGTTGGTAGAAGTTGACAGACATCAAAATATTGGTCTCCAAAAAGTTGAGTGTGGCACAGGAGCTATCTACTGCTGTAATTTTTTTAACACTGGTAATACTGTTCAATTTAAAACTAGAGGCTACATTTGATATTTAAACCTGGCCCATCTAAAAATGTGACAGCAACAGTTGTAATGTGAAGTCAGAAAAGAAATTAACCAGCCATGACAAATAGTTACATTGAACTAAATTCTTGTAACTGTTACCTTTTTTTTCCCCTTTCTGGTATCAAAAATAAACTTGTTCTCTAGTGTATATTGTTTGGGAAATCAAGTTTGATTAAATTTTTTATGATGGCAGGTATCCTCATACCCATCTATGTAAGCTTACATGTAACTTGCCAATAAACTTGCTTATATTTCTACTCTGCTTTTTAATGTATTCAGTTGTAGCTAATTTGTGCTTAAAATTGGTTATGATTAGATTATTAAGAGAGAATATAACTTTAACTTTCTAAAAAAATTTTAATGTAAAGGAATTTAAAAGAAAAATTCAGAAATTTTTTACCATCAGGTTGATCTTCCGAAATTTTGGAACGTTTGTATTTAAATTCATGAAAAATACTGAACCTTTCCAATCTCACAAAATAATTGTGCATTTGTATTTTAAGTAATGCCATTTTAGAAATTTGGAAATTTAGTTAAAATTACATGAACATTTTTATATATAACCATTGTTCTTTGTTGGATCAAGATCCCATATATACAAATGGGATGATTATTATAAATTTAAAAGATACAGTACTTTGTCATTCAATTAGGCCATATCTAAATAGGTCAATTTGTTATTACAGTATGCCAATACTTTGTAATAATTCATTTTTAAAATTGACTTTATGACTGTGTATTTCATTATTTCTCTAAGACAAGTGGACACAAAAGTGGTTTCAGTTTCATCCTAATTGAAAGGGTAGTGTGTAGTTCCTTGGTGCTAGGAATTAAGGATCCTGCTGAAATAGTACTTCACAGTAATTCATATTACTGCCAGGGAGAGTGACAAGTTCATCAGATTTAAAAAAAAAAAATTCTTTTTTGTGTTCACAGGAAACCTGTCCAGTTTAAGTCGTCTTGGTCTGAGATACAACAGATTGTCAGCAATACCCAGATCCTTGGCGAAATGCAGTGCCCTTGAAGAGCTGAATTTAGAGAACAATAACATTTCTGCTCTACCAGAGGTGAGAGGTGGTAAATCTTTACAGCTGGGTGAATAATTTGATTATTGAGATTGTTTAAATAATGAGCATGCTACAGACATTTAGCCACCACTAAGATAAATATTCCAAAGAAGAAAGAATAGGTATGATTATAGGAACACACTAATTTTTTTCTTTTTTTATGTATAAAAGAGAGAAACTAAAGTGAGAGATCAATGGCTACTTTCCCGTAGAAATCTTTCTTGTGTCATTTTGGAATTGACAGCAAATGCTATTAAGGAAAAGTTGTATGGTTAGTTGTTTTAAAACTCTACCCCACCCAGTTCAGTTATTTTAAGAAGTCCTATAGAAAGATCATACAAGAAAGGAATGAGCTACATAGAATAGAACATACTATTTATTAATCAGATTAATATTAGCCACAACACTTCCATGACCCATATTATTACCCTGCGTATACAATAATATTAAAGCCTATTTAGCATATGCCAGTCACCAAAATTTGTTATTTTTTAACACATTATTTTTAATTTGGGTTTTGTTCTATGAAAAAATATTTTCACTTATTTTGCTTAGAGATTTATTGGGCAGAATGCAATATTCTTTTGTCTTTCCTTCTTTTGCTATATATTATTTTATCATACCCACAACTTGTATGTTTGCTTATGGTTTATTCAAGCATATCTTACTGTAGTATTCTAACAAATAAAAGAATGGAATTATGGACTTAATTGATTGAGCTTTGCAAAAAAGTCTTTTTTTCCTAAGAATTAAAAATGTTTGATGTAAGTGACCTTTTAGACTATTTTTAGTTTTCCCGTGTGTGTTTGTGTGTGTGTGTGTGTGTGTGTGTGTGTGTGTGTGTGTGTTTGAATTTAAAATAAAGGTACTTTGGGGGCGCCTGGGTGGCCCAGTCGGGTAAGTGTCCCAACTTTGCCTCAGGTCACGATCTCACAGTTTGTGACTTTGAGCCCAGCATTGGACCCTGTGCTGACAGCTCAGAGCCTGGAGCCTGCTTTGGATTGTGTGTCCCCCCTCTCTCTCTGCCCCTCCCATGCTGGCACGTGTGCACTTGCTCTGTCTCTGTCTCTCTATTTCTCTCAAAAATAAGTAAACGTTAAAAATAAAGTTGCTTTGGGTGGATATTTTCAGATACATACTATGATTTATAACAATTTGAGTACATGAAGCTATGAGCTTGTAGTGATTAGTTTATAAAATAAATGTATTTAATTGATTTCTTAGGGATACAGAAAAAAGTAGTACCTATTAATTTTGCTTGTTATTCTGGCTGTTTGGATTTTTAGAAGACTGATCAGAGTACAAAAATGAGTTTTCCAGGATTGTAGTCTTTTAGGATGGACCAGTTTACTGCCACTGCTGTGTGACAGTATCTCACCCTGCGTTTTAAATTTTTTTTTTTCAACGTTTATTTATTTTTGGGACAGAGAGAGACAGAGCATGAACGGGGGAGGGGCAGAGAGAGAGGGAGACACAGAATCGGAAACAGGCTCCAGGCTCTGAGCCCTCAGCCCAGAGCCTGACGCGGGGCTCGAACTCACGGATCGCGAGATCGTGACCTGGCTGAAGTCGGACGCTTAACCGACTGCGCCACCCAGGCTCCCCTCACCCTGCGTTTTAAATAGGATAAGGAATAGAATCCACAGATTGTAGATACAGCCCTAACAGCTAGACTGTCTGGATTTTTGTCTTTCTTTGCTAGCGGTAATTTAGAATGGTAAAAATGGGTGGGGTTCTACTATTTAATATCATCCCCTTTGCTAACAGTAATTAGCACAGTATTTAGACCTTGTTGGGATTCTTTTAGGATGTGAGCTTAAATAAGATTGACTACTTTTACAATGTCTGTAAGACTAAATACAAAGACTGGGTACTTATTAAATTTCAAAAAGTGAGAAAATTAAAAAAAAAATTTTTATATCCACTTATATGTGGGGGGAAACTAATAATTATTGGTATCTCTTAGGATACAGACATTGTACTAAGTAGTTTCACATAAAATATTTGCGACTGAAATTAGTCAAGATTTATTTTTGATAAGAGAATTATAAAGAGAACAGCTCTCTTCAGTCTTGCTGTGGAAGAAGTGGTGTGTGCGTGTGTGTGCACATGTATTTAAACTGGCCTGTTTTCAGATAGAGAAGCTCTGGGGAAAATCCTTGACTGGCCTTGTCCAAATCTGGGAAAGCATTAAGTCTCAAATAAGTACTTAAAAAAAGTGGTCTGTGTGCTTTGGAAGCAGCATATTCCTAATGCAAATATGTAATTATCTGCATTTATAATGAGCACAGTAAGGAAAACAATAAAATCCATTAGACAGCACTTACTAGACATTCAAGCTGGGTTAGGCATGTAAAATCAGGAAAGTGGTTTTCAGTTGGGGCTCATGGCTGAAATCAGAGCCAGCAAAATGACTATATACTTTTCCATTTGATGACTGTCTGAAAATAGACTAGTTTTTTTTTTTTTTAATTTTTTTTTTTTTTTAACGTTTATTTATTTTTGAGACAGAGAGCATGAACGGGGGAGGGGCAGAGAGAGAGGGAGGCACAGAATCGGAAGCAGGCTCCAGGCTCTGAGCCATCAGCCCAGAGCCCGACACGGGGCTCGAACTCGCGGACCGTGAGATCGTGACCTGAGCCGAAGTCGGATGCTTAACCGACTGAGCCGCCCAGGCGCCCCGAAAATAGACTAGTTTTAATGTGGACACAAACACATAAAAAGGAATGTAATAAATTCAAGCACATGAGCTTAAGGTGTAAGGCTAGGAGCTCTACATGGATTATCCCATTCAATTCTTCACTATAATCGTACTAATTATTGGGGTATTATCAGCTAGGAAGGGTAATTAGACTTAAGGAGAGTTAGGTTTTTGGCCATATCTGTTACCTTAAATATTTTTCTAGGAGTACTGTGAGATACATATTGATTGTCTAATTTACTAAAAGTTACAAAACTGGTAAGTGGAAGTCCTAAGTGGGGATCCACATGTGTCTGACTTTAAAACAATGGTGAGCAACTGCAAAGCTTCATCATATGACCTAGGAATGAAAGGTTGGAGACCTGCCTTCTTGTTGCCACTTTTTAGATACCCTCAGTTGTTTGCAAAGAATGTCCATAAAGTTAGCTGTAAGAATAATAAAAATAACATTTTTGCCATGAGACTCAAAACTTTGTGCATTGTTTCTGTAAAGTAGGATGTAGACATTTTTCTTGAATTGACTGCCATGCGGTTTTCTCACCACTCTTACCTGAGGTCTTCCTTTTATCTGTGCACACCAGTAGACAAATGTTGAAAGCTTCTTAACGTTAAGAATAAAGAACAAGTTTCAGTTCACCATATAATTATACCTTCAATTACATAGTTATTCCTTCGGCTGGCCTTGCAAATCAGCTGACATTTCGGTACTAAGTCTTCAGTTTTCTCATGGTATACAGCTGGTATTTGAGCACTATTGAAAATAACACACCTCACATGGTTTGTTTCTTCCCTGCTTTCACTGTTTCTTCTACTTCTGAATATTTAAATTTTTTCCATCCTTCAAGATGTCAGTCTCTTCCTGCTTTTCCAGTTATTCCAGTATTCCTTCTTTTCTTTAAATTTAAATAGAGAAGGGACTTACAATTTAAGCACTTATTATATGCTAGAGATTGTAAAGCTATGTATTTTATCTCTTTAAAGTGTCTCCACTACAACTTATAAAATAAGGCATCATCATTTTACAAAGGAATTAATTAAGGCTTGGAGAAATATTTTGCCCAAAGTCACAAGCTACTGAAAGATAGAGCCAGAATTCAGAACTATTTTATAGCCTATACCAGTGTTTCTCAAATATTAATGGGGCTACAAATCACTTGGGAATCTCATTAAGATTCATATCGATTCTGTAGGAGTGGGACCTAAGAGTCTAGATTTCTAACAAGCTAATGCTACTTTTCTTTCAAACATACTTTGAGTAACAAGAGTCAATTACATGTAATTTATTATTGATTATATAGTTATGTATTATTTTTTTACTATCCGTGTGCTTTATTTCTCTAGGTAGGGTTTAGTCTTTTTAATGGCAGAGATTGTTTTGTAATACCTGAACACCTCACACTGTGGTTACATGGTAGGAGGCTGAAGTAAGGGGATATGGGGCTATTCTGTGCAGTAAACACTGGATTGATAGATGGATATTTCCCTCTGAAATTTTCCCATATGGAAAAACAATATTATGTGATATCAGGAAGTGTTATCTTCTGAATCGAATATTCCTTAGAGGAGCCATTAAATTACTGCATAACAGCTTACTCTGAGCCAGGTATTATGTTAATAATAATTTAGAGGATAATTAACTCAGACCTGAATAGGCTTGGTCACATAGCAAGTGGCAGAGCTGGGACTCAGACCCAGGACTGTCGGATGCCAAAGATTCTGCTCTGCAAAGTTCTTAAACTGGACGCTCAGGAGATAACCTCTTACAGACATATTTTCTTCATTGAGTGTTTTAAATAAGCTGAAGCCAATGAATAAAAATCAGAGTTTTCTGTTCTTTGTAAAATCTGAAAATCTGTTGGCTTCACATTCCTATAAGGCAACAATTAGCTAGAGCTGAGTAGTGACTGCTCTGTATGAGGCATTACAGAGCCATCCCAGCCAGTCTCTGTCATTTGTTACCTGTAAGGCCCTTTGAGGCATTTGTGACTGTTGCTCTGTACTCTGAAGTAAATCTTGTTACAGTTCTGATTCCTATGTTTATTTTATTTGTTTACAGAGTCTTCTATCAAGTCTTGTGAAACTGAACAGTTTGACCTTAGCTAGAAATTGCTTCCAGTTATATCCAGTAGGTGGTCCATCTCAGTTTTCCACCATCTATTCCCTCAACATGGAACACAATCGAATCAATAAAATCCCATTTGGAATTTTCTCCAGAGCAAAAGTATTAAGTAAGCTAAATATGAAGGTAAGCCTCTGTTTGTATTGAGGGGGAACAATTTGCTCCTATTACTAGTACTTTTATTAATATTGGCATTTTCTCTATCAGTGTGGAGAATAGGTACTTGTGTTTTGCTGATGGGGTCTAAACTGATAATGATAGTTCAGGGCAATTTGTATTAGATAACAAATATTTTAGCATTTTGTCCTAAAGAAATAATCATGAATGTCCATACAAGCACAGTTGTAGGGATATTTATTGTAGAGCTTTCTATTTAACTGTTTAATTGGTACCGACTTAATAAAGATTTCATTTTTTAAAACTCCTATATCTTCAATGGAATTCTCTGAAGTCATTAAAAATAATACTCTAGTTAGGAGAATATTAAATGCCAGTTGAAACATTCTCAGTTTATTAACTAGAAAAAAGTTACAGCATGCAAGACTTTCCACAGTTTTTAAAAACTATTCTTAACGTTCATAATTAAATACTAGATACCTGTAGATTTATATGTATACATATAACCAACATTTATCAAAATGTTTATTTTTGGATATCAGAACTATGGATGGTCTTTTTTATTGAGGAATAACTGACATTGTATTTCAGTTGTACAACATAATGGTTCAATATTTGTATATTGGGAAATGATCATCACAATAAGTCTACTTAGCACTGATTGCCATACATACTTACAGAATTTTTTTTTCTTGTGATGAGAACTTCTAAGATTTAGTCTCTTAACAACTTTCAGATATGTAATACAGTATTATTAACTGCAGCTGCCATGCTGTATCTGACAGCGTCATGACTTATTTTGACTCTGTTCACCTAGTTTTCCCACCTAACCTTCACCTCTGACAACCATCAATATGTTCTTTTTATTTTTGAGTTTGGTGTTTTGTTTTGTTTTGATTCTGCATAAGTGAGATCATATGGTATCTGTCTTTCTCCATCTGATTTACTTCACTGAACATGACGCTCTCAAGGTCCATTCATGTTGTTACAAATGACAAGATTTTTTATGGCTGAATACTGTGTGTGTGTGTGTGTGTGTGTGTGTGTGTGTGTGTACTGAAACTTCTTTATTCATTCATCTGTGAACACTTAGGTTGCTTCCGTATCTTGGCTATCGTAAATAATGCTGCAATGAACAGGGGGATGCATATGTCTTTTTGAGTTAATGTTGTCATTTCCTTCAGATAAATACCAAGAAGTGGGATTGGGGGATTATATGGTAATTCTACTTTTGATTTTTTGAGGAACCTCCATACCATTTTCCATAGTTGCTGCACCCATTTACATTCCCACCAACAGTGCACAAAGGTTCTCTTATTTTTCTTATCTTCACCAATACTTGTTGTTTCTTGTCTTTTTGCTAACAACCATTCTGATAGGTGTGAGATGGTATCTCATTGTGGTTTTGATTTGCATTTTCCTGATGACTAGTGATGTTGAACATCTTTTCATGTACCTGTTGGCCATCTGTATGTCTTTTGGAAAATGTCTATCCACATCTGCTGCCTATTTTTTAATCGGATTGTTCTTTTGCTATTGAGTTATAGGGATTCTTCATATATTTTGGATGTTAACCCCTTATGAGATACATTACTTGGAAGTATTTTCTTTTGATGGGTGATCTTTAGTTTCTTTTTGCTTATCTACATTCTCTACAGTGAATATGTTTCACATTTATAATAAAAAAGGAGGAACGAAATGAAACCTGATTTTTCCAATGATTTAATTTATAGTGAATAAACTTTAGGCTGAGAGGTGATAAATAAATTGGCCATATAGCTAATTTATGGCTGAAGTGTAGGAATCCAGGAGACCTAGATTTCCTGCTTCCAGGTATAAATGTTCTTTCTGTTGTATCTTACTACATTCTTTTATCTTTGGTGAACTATTTCAGCATAATTGTGGTTCTTTAAACTGTAGTCTAAATGTACAATTTATTGATTCTATCTATACTTGTTCATACATATTTATTATTCTTTAGAAGTATATAAGTGAACTAGTGGAAATTCAAGATAATCTTATAATCTTAAGCAGGTATAAAATGTATTGTTCATCATTTCAGTTACATAAGATTTACCAGTGGTAATGGTATTAATTCTGAATGGTCAGTTTAATAAGAGGCTTAGAACAGCAGCAGTCCAGGTGTTCATTGGCTTTTGCACTTGGTGATACATTTTTATAGATATGACATTATTGTAATGTTAGCTTAGGAAGGCTTGTTGTTTTCAGTGAAATAAAAGTTTGAGCAGATATTTGCCTCAATTTTTCTTCAATATGACAAATGTTTAATAAAACTTTTTTGAAAGAAGTCAAAATGAAACCTGACATTTTCCTCCTCATATAAGCACCAGTAGTAAATTTTTTTTAATGAAAATGCCTTATACAATTAATTATCAGTAGTTAATAAGTTTAATTGTTACAGTGGGGGCACCTGGATGGCTCTCAGTCGGTTTAGCATATGACTTCAGTTCAGGTTATGATCTCATGTTCGTGGCTTTGAGCCTTGCGTCATGCTCTGTGCTGACAGCTCAGAGCCTGGAGCCTGCTTCGGATTTTGTCTCTTTCTCTGCCCCTCTCCCACTTGCACTCCGTGTCTCTCTCTTTCTCTCTCTCTCTCTCTCTCTCTCTCTCTCAAAAATAAGCATTAAAAAATTTGTTTAATGTTATACTGAATAGGTAATAAATATAAATATTATAATAAAATAAAAACTTGGTTTCAAATGGATGTTTGCTACTTTAGATTTCTCTTATGGATGGTTTTGTGTAAAATGAGACAAGTAATCCATGTATATTGCAGAAAAAATTTAAAATACAGATTAACAAAAAGGACATAAAATAATCCTACCACTGAGAGGTAGCATCACTGTTAACACATTAGTGAACATCAGGGTACTGATGGTCCTCTTTTGATACCAAAAGCCCCAACAAAAACAGTGTGGTAAGAGTTATCGATGAAGATGTGTTTAGACATAGACACGAAGAAGCAAGAAGAAAAATAGTGAATCACTGGCATATATTTCACTTTTTTCTGCATATAGCAATATCTACTTTTTTTTTTTTTTTAATGTCTATTTTTGAGAAAGCACCAGCAGGGGAGGGGCAGAGAGAGAGGGGGACAGAGTTCGAAGTGGGCTCTGCAATGACAGCAGTGAGCCCAATACAGGGCTCAAACTCACGAACCGTGAGATCATGACTTGAGCCAAAGTTAGACGCTCAACTGACTGAACCACCCAGGCATCCCTATATATATCTCATTTTTAAACAAAATTAGTATCCTACTGTTTCATCATCTGTTTTTATTATTCACTGAAAAATGTATTTTTACCATCTCTTATATGGATTTTTAAAGTATAATTGTGGATACTTCCAATTAGTGTTTTAATGATTTAATTTGCTGTCTTCTTTAGACTTTTTTCTCTCCTATTTATTGCTCAGTATTTCTAGAATAGCTGAGCTTATTTGGTTTCCTCATGAGCTATAATTAGATGTTTCTTCTTCTATTGTGCTCATGACCATCCACGTTTTATTCCATGGTTGCTGTATATTATTGTGAAATGGGGAAAACCTGGTTTTCACTGGAACCTTTGACATCTCAGTGTTAGGTCTGTATAGTCTATTTTTCCATATCCAATACTGATAATCACATAAGGAACAAGCTTCCAGTTCAAAATAAAAACCTAATTACTGTCTGAAAAACTTTGGAGGCTTATATTTTTTGTTGCTTTTAAATTTCTTTATTTGGATATCAAAAAGGGGAATAAAGTTTTGTGTTTAAGCATTCTCTTTCCATAGGGAGGTATATATATGGAGCTTAGTTTTTGTGGTTCTACCTTGGTTACTTTTTTTTTTTTTTTTTTTTTTTTTTTGTCTTTGCCAGGACAATCAGTTGACATCACTTCCCTTGGATTTTGGAACTTGGACCAGTATGGTAGAATTGAATTTAGCCACTAATCAGCTCACAAAGATTCCTGAGGATGTGTCTGGTCTTGTTTCTCTTGAGGTGAGTATAAAAGAGCCGTTTATTTAGAACTCCTTAAACCCTTCTGCAGTTACCTCACTTACAAACTTTCCAGTTCAAATAAGCAATTTCTTTGGGAGAAGATCATATGTAAAAATATTAGAGCTCTCTTAAACCTACAACTCCATTAGCTTGATGAAGTGTGAACATAATCTGGGCTCAATGCTTCTGAATTACTCTTGTCCACTAAAAGTTGGTAGGTTTGAATGCTATAATGTGTCTTTGAAAGAAAAGGTCTCTAAAATTTAGCATATTTTAGAACATATTTTTTCCCTTAACTGTGTTCAAGAATCCTGCACTCCTGGATAGGAAGAACAAATATTGTTAAAATGTCGATACTACCCAAAGCAATCTACATATTCAGTGCAATCCCTATCAAAGTAACACCAGCATTCTTCACAGAGCTAGAACAAATAATCCTAAAATTTGTGTGGAACCAGAAAAGACCCCGAATAGCCAAAGCAATCTTGAAAAAGAAAACCAAAGCAGGAGGCATCACAATCCCAGACTTCAATCTATACTACAAAGCTTAATCATCAAGGCAGTATGGTATTGGCACAAGAACAGACACTCAGATCAATGGATCAGAAGAGAGAACCCAGAAATGGACCCACAAACGTATGGTCAACTAATCTTTGACAAAGCAGGAAAGAATATCCAATGCAAAAAAAGACAGTCTCTTCAGCAAGTGGTGCTGGGAAAACTGGATAGCGACATGCAGAAGAATGAACCTGGACCACTTTCTTACACTATACACAAAAATAAACTCAAAATGGATGAAAGACCTCAATGTAAGACAGGAAGCTATCAAAATCCTCAAGGAGAAAGCAGGCAAAAACCTCTTTGATCTTGCCCACAGCAACTTCTTACTCAACACATCTCTGGAGGCAAGGGAAACAAAAGCAAAAATGAACTACTGGGACCTCATCAAACTAAAAAGCTTCTGCACAGCAAAGGAAACAGTCAGCAAAACTAAAAGGCAGCTGACAGAATGGGAGAAGATACTTGCAAATGACATATCAGATAAAGGGTTAGTATCCAAAATCTATAAAGAACTTCTCAAACTCAACACCCAAAAAACAAATAATCCAGTGAAGAAATGGGCAAAAGACATGAATAGACACTTCTCCAAGGAAGACATCCAGATGGCCAACCAACACATGAAAAAACGCTCAACATCACTCATCATCAGGGAAATACAAATCAAAACCACAATGAGATACCACCTTACACCTGTCAGAATGGCTAACATTAACAACTCAGGCAGCAACAGCGGCACTATCGACAATAGCCAAAGTATGGAAAGACCCCAAATGTCCATCGATGGATGAATGGATAAAGAAGATGTGGGGTGTGTGTGTGTGTGTGTGTGTGTGTGTGTGTGTGTGTGTGTGTGTGAGATGGAGTATTACTTGGCAATCAAAAAGAATAAAATCTTGCCATTTGCAACTACATGGATGGAACTGGAGGGTATTATGCTAAGTGAAATTAGAGAAAGACAAAAATCGTATGACTTCACTCATATGAGGACCTTAAGAAACAAAACAGATGAACATAAGGGAAGGGAAACAAAAATAATATAAAAACAGGGAGGGGGACAAAACAAAAGAGACTCATGAATATAGAGAACAAACAGAGTTGCTGGAGGGGTTGTGGGGGGGGGGGATGGGCTAAATGGGTAAGAAATCTACTCCTGAAATCATTGTTTCACTATATCCGAATTAATTTGGATGTAAATTTTAAAAAATAAAATTATTAAAAAAAAAAACACACACAAAACCAAAAAAAAAAAAAAAGAAAAAAAAAAAAAGAAGCCTGTACTGTTGTCTACCAAAATAATTCTAGATTCCTCAGACTGGCATTGAGAACCTTTCATACGATTCTGGCCCACTTTTACATCCTATTTACCCATGTATTCTTTTATTTACTAATTAGACTGTTTTCTTTGTTGGAAATTTGTGCGTGTTTCTAACTCTGCACATTTAGTCTTACTGTTCCCAATATCTAGAATGCCCTCCCCTCATCCCTTTAATTTTTTCTTTTAAAAATTTTTTCCATAATTAAAAGATTCATCTTAATGTTCTCTTTAGTCAAGGATGATTTCTCCTGCTTCTGAGTCCCTAGAATTTTCATCCTTTTGATGAAAAAGCTTACTAATAGTAAAATATTTTTTAAAAGTTTCCTCTGTATCCATGTTTTTAAAAAAAATCTAATTTCTTTTTTTTTAACCATTTTATTTAGTAAGCCAAAACAGTATGGCATAATGGTTAAAAAGCATGAGCTTTGAAGCAAGACAGATCTAGGTACAATTCCACTTTTATCTCTATGGATTTAACTTGCCCAAGCTTCTGTTTCCTCAGCTGTGAAATGAAGAAGATAGTATTTACCTCACAGGCTGTAGTTAGGATTAAATGTGATAACACACATATGCAATGCATTTAGTGCCTTGCAAGTAGTAAACTCAATAAATAATAGCTATTATCATTATTATCATTTTTTGGTCTTATTACATATGTTCATTTTACTATGTATGGTATAACTTTGGGGAAAACAAGTGGGCATAAAATATTAGCCCAAAACCTTACGTAGGTCTTTCCATTCAGTGCTCTTTTCACTGTCCCATACCCAGTATTGTCTCCCTACTTTCTCCACCACCACCACTGTAATTTCTCTAAGAAGAGGAACTATCTTTCTCAACCACTTTTTTCTCTCTTCAGTGTATTACAGGATGGTTTGCAATGTAATAAATATACCATAGCTAATAACTGTAGGGCTTTGAATTAGCAGTTTAGAAATCAGTTGTTAACCACCCTTAAATGATAGTTTGTAAGGGGTTTTGAACAAATAAGTGGCTTCCTATCAGATTCCCATTTGTAATCATTCAGTATCAAAACACCATTAACTATATGAATTTTAGTGCAAGTAGTTAATTTTACATTTTTTTGTAATATGGTTAAAGTTAAACTTTGGCTTTCATTAGCTTTGACTTAAAATCTTTTATTTCCAGTAACTATGGTGGTTTTTTTAAGAATAGTAAATTAAATGTTTTATGTTATATAAATGAACATTACCCTTAATATTCACTGTTTAGAAATTAGTAGTTTAATAAATTTTAAGCCACACATGGTAATATATAACTCCATTTCTTGAGTTACTAAATACTGTCAATAATTTCTCTTAGGTTCTAATACTGTCAAACAATCTTCTAAAAAAGCTTCCCCATGGTCTTGGAAACCTTAGGAAGTTAAGAGAATTGGATCTAGAAGAGAACAAATTGGAGTCCTTGCCAAATGAAATTGCTTATCTTAAGGATTTACAGGTAAAACATTATCCTGGTGATTTTATAGTTCTATGACTAAAGTTTTTGGGGTGCATTCCAAATTGTGCATTTTTCTTAAGAATTTGATCTAATTCTTGAATTAGAGATTTTTCTGTTGTAGCAGTAAGGCTCAGTTTTATGCTTATGTAGCCTGCTTTTTGCTTCCTAACAAATGATATATTTTGAAAGTAAAATTTATTGAGTGATTCTTACCCAATGTAATTTACCTATTAATTTATCTTATTAGTTTAGTAGATGTATTGTTTTACATTTACATCAGTAGTAAGAAATATATATGTATTTCTCTTTTGTTTTGTTAATCTTTTAGAAATTAGTCTTGACAAACAACCAGTTGACTACCCTTCCTAGAGGCATTGGTCACCTTACCAATCTCACACATCTAGGCCTTGGAGAGAACCTACTTACTCATCTTCCTGAAGAAATTGGTATGAACCTTTTGGATGCTTGACTGTACTTACTAATTTGCTCTTGTATGTTCAAGCAGTGTTTCAGATAGGACAAATCTGTTTTTGTCATCTGATGTTACATCAAAGTCAAGATTTTTTATTTTGTATTTTTATAGAGCACCAGTTCTTAGTTCGTTGGTTGGTTTTGGTGAGATTTCCGCATGGGGTATTAGAGTTAATATTTTATTTGAGAATGTTTTAGCATACTTACATTTCCAATAGGTTTAACCTTATTTTAGAAAAGTTATCCTCTGTTTCCTCTACATTTAAAAATTATATAAACTTGAATTAAATTAGTAATATCCAATGCCAAAAGAACATTTCCTTATGAGGTTTTAGGATATTTGATTAAATTAATATTTGACGGTACTTTCAAATTTTCTAAGTTTTCATATCCATTATTTCATATAATCAATGTGACTACCTTGAATTTTAGGCAATTCAAGTTGTAACCCCATTTTACAAAGAGAATCGATTGAGGTCACATTATAGTTCTTAAATTAGTAGTTTCACGCATTATTTTCTTGCATATATACCATGCTGTTTCAGACGCTTTTTAATTTTTTTTTTTTTTTTTTCAACGTTTATTTATTTTTGGGACAGAGAGAGACAGAACATGAACGGGGGAGGGGCAGAGAGAGGGAGACACAGAATCGGAAACAGGCTCCAGGCTCTGAGCCATCAGCCCAGAGCCCGACGCGGGGCTCGAACTCACGGACCGCGAGATCGTGACCTGGCTGAAGTCGGACGCTTAACCGACTGCGCCACCCAGGCGCCCCTCAGACGCTTTTTAGAATAGTGATTAAGAATGAGTTTGGAATTGGGGTGCCTGGGTGGCTCAGCTGGTTAAGTGTCCGACTCTTGATTTCAGCTCAGGTCATGATCCTCATGGTTGTGAGATCGAGCTCCATGTTGGGCTCCACTCAGGGTGTGGAGCCTGCTTAAGATTCTCTGTCCCCCTCTTCCTCTGCTTGTATGTGCACGTGCTAGCTCGCTCGCTCTCTTCCTCTCTCTCTCTCTCCCCCCCCGCCCCGTCTCTCTCTCTCAAAAAGAATGATTTTGAAGTTATAATGTAATTATACTTCAATTAAAAAAAAAGAAGTAAAATAGACAATTCAAAATCTGGCCGTGCTGCTCATTGGCTTTATGGCTTTGGATAAACCATAAGCCTTTAGGTTTTCTACTTGTGCAAAGGAAGGATGATAATAGTAACTTCTCATAGGGTTGCTCTGAATATTAAGTAAAATCTTAAATGTGAATATACATTACCTGGTAGCCATTATTTTCATTAGTCTTCTGCATACAGCTATCAAATATTACAGATTTTGAAGCTTAAAAATTAGAAAACACTGGAGGTGACTTCATTTTTAGTATGTTTATTCATCTAGCCTCATGTGATTGTAGGAGACATTTGCCTACAAAGTGTGAATATCCTAAGAGAGTCTAAGATAAATTTTTCAAAGATTACATAAGTTGATTTTTGGCTTCCTGCCACATATGTGATAACCTCTCTTTTTGAAGGATTTATATATCCAGCAACAAAAATATTTCCACATGATAAATTTATTAGTAAAAGAGATTATCACAGTATCTATAATAGGAAAGTGATGATAAGCACTGATTTACAATAAACTTACCTCTGGAGTTTTGAAAAAATGCATACCAATGCCAAGTTGTTCTGAACAGAATCCTTGGAGATACAGCATGTGTGTTAAAAAAAAAATATATACAAGTTTAAAAACCTACCATAAAGGAAGAAATTCTGGTTTAATTGGTATGGAATGTGACCTGGATATAAGGGTTCTTTAAATTGGCCCCACTTGATTTGAATATGCAACAAAATCTAAGACCATGGTTGTAGAGCTTTAAAACTAAGAGACAAGAGGAAGAGGAAATATGTATTCAGTGTATATAATGCCCACATCATTCCCAATTGAATTTCTAAAATAGTAATGAATTAAAAAAAAATTTTTTTTTAATGTTTTCTTATCTGAGAGACAGAGAGCAAGCAGGGAAGGGGCAGAGAGAGAGGGAAACACAGAGTCAGAAGCAGGCTCCAGGCTCTGAGCTGTCAGCATAGAGCCCGACGTGGGGCTCGAACCCACAAACAGTGAGATCATGACCTGAGCTGAAGTCGGACACTTAACCAATTGAGCCACCCAGGTGCCCCTAAAATAGTAATGAATTTGTTCAAAAATAGTAATTGATTTTCTTTTTCTTTTTTTTACAGGTACACTGGAGAACCTAGAAGAACTGTATTTGAATGACAACCCCAATCTACATAGCCTTCCCTTTGAGCTGGCTCTTTGCAGCAAGCTTTCAATCATGAGTATTGAGAACTGTCCACTCAGTCACCTTCCACCTCAGATTGTTGCTGGGGGTCCTTCTTTTATCATTCAGTTCCTAAAGATGCAGGGTCCATATCGTGCCATGGTCTGATACAAATCTGCTGGTCCCACACACTGTTCAAAAATAGACTGCCATTAATGTTTCATATCTATATCTGTATCTATTTATGTAGATATCGATATATTTGGCAGATTTATAAAGACTGCATTATGTGTTTCTGCTAATAGAGGAATCATAGCCATTTAGATTTTTTTTTTAATTCTGTACAAAAGGCTTATATAAGTTTTCTTTGCTGAACTTGATGGATGTTTTTCTGTTGTGTAATATGATAATGCCAGTTTGCTTAAAACATTTGCCAACAAATTATGAAGTTATTAAATTTAAGGGCCAGAGGTAGTATAGTTACATATACTTTCTCTTAGCAAAAATAATGGACAGTTTTGTTGCAACTTTTTGTATACATTTTCCCCTTACCAATTGTCAGATCATTATAGTATTATAGGCCCTAAAAGTAGAATTTTTCTTTAACTTATTTTGAAATTTGAGATTTAAATTTTATATATTGTTTACAGTCAGAGTAAATCACTGGATTTTTTGTTGTTGTTGTTTGATTTGCTCTGTTTTAATCAGTGAAATCTAGTTTATATCCTCTGCTAAAGAATTTGCATCAGCTGGTTTAAATATTAAAAGATATTTGCTTGTTGAAACAACTGGCAAGTGACAAGATACAGTCAAAAATTCTAGAATTCTTTTAATTGTGTTTCTCTGATCAATTGTAAAGCAAAATATCTGAAGTGAGTCTTTAGGTTGGGGGGAGGGTATTGAGAGACCTTTTCTAGTATAAATAAATATCTTTTCTTAAGTTTGGGGGAACAGAAACTTGTAGTATGAAAGTTTTCACTCCTAAAAGTTGCAGAATGACAAAAACTAACAATAATTTGGCAAAACAAAAACAAAAACAAACCCTACACACCCATACACACACACATTCTATATATGTATATACAATGCTATATAGATATGTATTTATTATATCATAAACTACAATAGGTAACTTTAAGGATTTCTCCCTAGCCTTGTACAATGAAATGAATGTTTTTCTTTGAACACTGCAATATATGTATGTTTCAAGGTTATTTAACAGTGTACTATGGTTTTATATCTTGACTTGCCTTGTACATCTTTCAGTTCTGGAATATCTGCGTCTAAGCACAATATCTTCACACTGTGCTGTATTGCTGCTGAACTAAATGCACTTTTCCCCACATGTGGGGCACTGGCTTCAAACAATTCAGTTCAGTACCATTGATTTTAATCTCATCTTTCCTTTCTTGGTAGTTGTTAATACAATTATGGAGAAGAGGCACATTGTATAGAAGCCATTGACAGTTCAGTGGAAGTTCTGTAAGATGTGCATGTGCTATTTGATACATTTTCTTTTGCTTTACTGCTTTTAAGGCTAGCAGTATTGTAAATGTGTGCCCCTTATACAGTAATCTTACTTTTGGTAGTGTCAGCCTAAGTCGATTTAATTATTGAAGAGACAGAGCAAGTGCATTCTAGATATCATCCTAGAAAACACTTCCCATATAACGAATATTATGTATAATTAAGTATTGCTGCTTGGTGTTTTCTTTTTTTTTCCCCCAATTTAGATGGGCATTGTGTTTTAAATAAAACCATTTTTTAATTGAAACTGTATTAAGGTAGAAATTTGGAATGTTTTGCTTTTTCTGGCACTCAAAATCAAGACTAAGTTTGTGGTTGAACCTGTATTCATAATTGGCAATTTTTTAAGGAAGAAGTAAGAAATGGAAGGCAGGTGAAGATATAAAACCCTAGAATGCTTAAATGTGCTGTAAAACTATTGTAGATGTCACTGGATTTTACCAAGTAATATCCTTTCTTCTTTTTTTCCATCTACTGTGGCTTTTCAGTTAAAATTTTGTTTATAAAAGGAATTTGTTTATTACAGCTCTATATACCTGTGTGTATGTGTGGTTTTTTAAAAAATATCATATCCAGGTGTGTTTATGTATAAAGATGATAGAACTTGAACTTTAAAGGCAGTAACCTAATTTTTTTTTTGAGAGAAAAGGTTATTGTTTCTTAAAAATGAAAATAGATTTGATTTTTAAAACATTTTGGTTCCCCTGCTGTCATTTATGTTAGTCTTCAACAGAAAGAAATGCAGAAGGATCACACTCTTAACGTGTACAAGTAATGTTCTAGGCAAACCATATATAGCTGAGGACTTCTATAAAAAAGTTGTAAGAAGTATAAAACATATGTCCTTTTTAAGGCTGCTACCTTGTAAGAGCCCATGAATTTTGTTACTTCTAACAAGAAACTAAGTGGACTGTAATTGGGATACCCTTATGAAATTGATATTTAATATTTAAATAAGGATACTGTTCAATGACTACATATAAGCAAATACTTTTCCTGAAACTGCAGTGGGACTCATTGGCATATCCAAACATTTTTCTTTCTTTTGAAGAAATCAGGTTTAGTCTCTCCATAAGGCTCAGTAAGTCTAAAAAAGGGGGAGGGGGGTTAGAATGTTACATTGTAAAAAGTTGCTCTAAACTTTGCTTTTTGTTAATATATAGTAGCAAAACTGCAATGACCATATCAAACAGTCCTTTTGTGATAGTTCAGTACTTTTTAAATCCCATATGGTTATTTCATACAAAAAGAAGGGGGAGATGCTAAATAATTTATGGACTTGATAGATGCACATGAAAACAGAAGATAGAAACTCTTGGAGGAGAAAATACACTAAACTTTTATTTGTACTTCTATTAAAAGGTGGGTGATAAATTGGAATGGCCTCTAAAAATGTAATTGCATATTTCTAACTTATCTCATTCTAAAGGCTGAATCATTTAAAATGTTTAAATGGTTATACATTACAATTTATATAGTCTTTCTGTGATAACATTTGTTACAACTTTTCATGTCAGTTACTGCTAAGCCATGCATCTTGAGTCCAAATTTCAGCTTGCAGAATTTATAATTATTTATCAGTAAGAATGGGTTGTGGTTGAAGTGTATAAAATGGAACATTTAGAAATGGGGAGCACTATTAGTCATTATGTTGGACCCAACAGCCATGTGTCAGAACTGTCTCTGGAAAACCAGGTTATATGGTTATTCTTGGGTGATTAACACTAGATCCAAACAAATGGCACAGTGTATATAAACAAGCGAATAAATTCCTGAAATGTCCAAATTCAACTAAAACAAACAACTTATAAAGAAAGGTTTCCTTCTGCCTATACCAGAGATAAGGATGGTATACTATATATCTTTGCTAAAACTTTTCTCTTGCTGTATTCTTTGGTTTGTTTAGACTTTACAAGCCAATTTGGGCAATTGGAAGACACGTGACAGTGTTTGGTTGACTACCACATCTCTGAGAATTCAAATATGGAAGAATTATGATGTTTATATATAAAAGGATATCTTGAGTGTTCTGTTTAAGAAAGAATTAAGAGGGGCGCCTGGGTGGCGCAGTCGGTTAAGCGTCCGACTTCAGCCAGGTCACGATCTCGCGGTCCGTGAGTTCGAGCCCCGCGTCGGGCTCTGGGCTGATGGCTCAGAGCCTGGAGCCTGTTTCCGATTCTGTGTCTCCCTCTCTCTCTGCCCCTCCCCCGTTCATGCTCTGTCTCTCTCTGTCCCAAAAATAAATAAACGTTGAAAAAAAAAATTTAAAAAAAAAAAAAAAAGAATTAAGAGAATGTTTTATAAAATAGATATCTGTACTTTGTTATTGACTAGAATGCCTTCTTAACCTGATTAACACTAATTCCAAGGAAACATTTGTGTGTTTATTTTTAACTTTGAAATATAAGTGAAAAGGTAAGTTTTTGGAGGAGATTTTTAACTTTTAAAACTGAAGTTGGATCATTATTACCTTTAAACAAACTTTACACACTTGTTAACTATTCCTGCTGACATTCTGTATTGTAGATATAAACTGTTTTGAATGTAAATACTTGCTAACGATCAAGACTTCACACTGGATCGTAATTTGTGGTGTTTTAGATTGGGGACTTGTTAAGGTTTGATAGGAGGAAGTATTACTGTCCATACTATGAAGTGTCTGCACCATTCAGGGTAGTGTGGACAGGGCTGTCACATACAGGTTTTGCAAGTTGTGCATTGTGCAACAACACTACATGCTGGTGGATGTAGTCACATCATAGATTTGCAGTTTTTCAGCAGATGGCAGTAAAGTGCCTCATTCTAACAAAATCAGTATATTATGTCAAATTTCTGACAGATGGAAGTAGAGAGTCCAGAGGAAGGAGCGTTTTTTTCACCCTCATTTGCCCAGTGGTACTAAGTGGGCTAGTGAGTCTTTGTGCAGATTATCAGAGCTCCAACCTAACAATTGTAACAATAATTGAATAATATTTAAGTTACATTATAAGCATTTTATATGTTATAGGTACTAGTAAAAATGCTGTTGATGCTCTTATTTGGAGGGGCACCTTGGTGGCTCAGTCTGTTAAGCGGCCGATTTTGGTTCAGGTCATGATCTCACGGCTCGTGAGTTTAAGCCCTGCATCAGGCTCTGCCTGCCTGGGATTCTCTCTCTCCCTCTCTGCGCCCCCTCCTCGAAATAAACAAATAAAAAAATACTCTTAGAAAGTCTAAGAGGGACTTTATTAATGACCATTATTAATCAGATTTCATATGTTATTACTGATATTATTTATATGGAGAATTCCAGTGGTCTGATCAGACTTAATATGCAAATAGCATTTGCTTTAGTTGTCTATACCATTTTCTGTAGATAATTTTGTAGAAATTATTCAGTGAGTCTGTCTAGCTAGCACTTAAAACTTGGTATCTACTACTGAAGGGAATATCATGTGTATGGCTCAAATGTTTTTTTTATTTTAATATTTGTCTTTAATAGAAACATACACATAATTTTTCCTTGTTTAGTGTTTTTCTTCTTAGCTCAAAACTCACTTAAAAAAATTTTTTTAACCTTTATTTTCAAGAGACAGAGTGCGAGTGGGGGAGGGGCAGAGAGAGAGAGGGAGACTCAGAATCCAAAGCAGGCTCCAGGCTCTGAGCTGTCCCCTCAGAGCCCTACACAGGGCTCAAACCCACTAACCATAGATCCTGAGCTGAAGTCAGACACTTAACTGACTGAGCCAGCCAGGCGCCCCTCACAACTCATTTTTAACAGTTGTCTTGTGATTGCTAACCAAGAATGTCAACAAAGTATTTTGTATGATGGTGTCCTTTGGTTATAGTTTAACTTGCATGTCAGAACTTGTTTTTAATTAGATACATGATAATTTGCACAGTACAGAGTTTATAAGATAGGCAGTTACAAGATAGAACATTACAAAAATGATAGTATCTTAAAACCATACTTAACAGTTTTGACTTTTTTTCCTAGTAAAGCTCAGCCTTCCCTTGATGTTTAACAGGAGGTATACCGTGGTGAATACTTAGCTCTTCTGAATTATGTTTCAAGATCGGAAGGTATAAAATAGCGTATAGAAAATGTACTTTCATTTTTTTGTTTTTAAGTTTATTTTTATTTCATTCATTCATTCATTCATTCATTCATTCAGAGAGACAGGGACAGTGCGAGTGTGGGAAGAGCAGAGAGAGGGAGAGAGAGAATTCCAAGCAGGCTCTACGCTGCCAGCTGATGCAGGGCTTGAACTCCCGAAACTGTGAGGTGATGAAATCAGAGTTGGAAGCTCGAGCGACTGAGCCACCCAGGTGCCCCAGAAAATGTACTGTTAACCTGAATTATATTGTCCATTATTTTGACCATATAAAAGTTACCTTTTTAAATTATCCTATATGAAAGTATTCAGTATAAATTATGTCTTTGTAAATGTTGTGCCACTGAGTCTTAAAAATTTTTCAATGCTGCATGTAACTGAAATTGGACATGAAATCAGCCTTTGCAGTGTCTGTCCTTGAACTACAAAAATGTGGAACTGAGAAGGGACTCTACTACCATTTAATCTGGAAAACTTTAAAACAGCAAATGGCAACCATGAAGTATAGAAAAATAGGTGTACAAAAAATGCACCAAAGTATTTTGTATGGTCAAGAGTGACATTCATTATACTTACTTATATTGTTTACTATTTATAAAACTACCAGCTATATGGGTTTTTGGTTTTTTTCCTGTTTTGGTTTTTCTTTTTTTTTTTTAATTTTTTTTTCAACGTTTATTTTTGGGACAGAGAGAGATAGAGCATGAACGGGGTGGGGGGGGGGGGTGGGCAGAGAGAAAGGGAGACACAGAATCGGAAACAGGCTCCAGGCTCCGAGCCATCAGCCCAGAGCCCGACGCGGGGCTCGAACCCACAGACCGTGAGATCGTGACCTGGCTGAAGTCGGACACTTAACCGACTGCGCCACCCAGGCGCCCCCTGTTTTGGTTTTTCTATTAGGGTATATAATGACTGTATCGTGGAGATACTGAATTATTAGAGGTAATCCATTCTTTGAGCCTTCACAAGCAAATGCTTTTGTAAGTTTTCATAAGAAAGTCTGCTCTGCCGTTTAGGATGTCTTAGTAACTAAAGGTGGAATTGAGCACAGGATTCCTAGAAAAATGAAGTTGGGATATTGGCTAATAAAGAACATTATTTAAATTAATGTTTTTAAATGTTTCATGATAACACCCATAAGGTTTACCCAGTGGAAACTAATTGGCTGAAGAAGAAAAGTTCTCAGGGGAGGCCACAAATACCAGTCCTATGCACAAGGTGATTAACTGTATCCTCTTTCCTCTTAACATTCTTTGGTGCATGTTTTTTAAAAGGTCATTCTGGCCACTTTGAGAAAGAGTGGATGAAGGGAATCAAAACTAGAGGCCAAGTGACCAAATGGGAAGCTGTTGGAGTAATCCGGGTGAGAGATGACAGTGGCATCAGGATTGAAGTAGTGGGGATGGAAAAAAATAAACATTAAGGGAGCCTTAGGAAGATATAGTGGTAAGACTTCATGATTGATCTGAAAAGTGAGAGAATCAAATCTTAGTTCTAGGATTGTGGCTTAAGCATCTGAATGTATTTACTAAACTGGAACTTTGCAGGAGGACCAGGTTCTTCTAGTTTTTTGGGTATGGGGATAGGACGTGTTCTATCTGGTACCTGTGAGACCTCAAGTGGAGAGGTCAAGTAAGCATTTGGATGCTTATATCTGGTGCTTGATAGGTTAGACCTGGAAACCGACAATCCAGCATAGAGGTGATAATTGAAACAATTTCCTAGGTAGCTCATGTTGAAAGGGAAGAGAATGGAATCCTCCAGGATGGAATCCTGATGAACTCCAAAATGTAGCTTTTGCGAGGTAGGGAGGGGCCTGTAAAGATTGCAGTAGCTGTAGTAGAATTGGGAAGGAAAGGAGGAATATGGTGTTCAGGGAATAGCCAGTTTCATTCAGAGTTCAATTTGTAAGTTCTCAGTGTATTCTTCAATATCATTTTAATTTCTGTACCAGTTTTTCTGCAACTCTGCACTGTCCAAAATTGTTGCCACTGACTAGCCGCATGTAACTATTTAAAGTTAGATTAATTAAAACTAATTAAAATTTAACTTTAAGTCCTCAGTCACACTAGTAACATGAATTTATCAATAACTATGTATGCTTGCTGACTAATGTATTAATGCAAATACAGAACATTTGTGTCATCAAAGAAAATCTGTTGCACAGTAATTCTCATTTATAGCCACTGTCCATAATTAGTTTTCAACCCTAAAGCTTGGAGATTATACCAAGTGCTTGTTTTTAAGATTGGGTGGAGGGTGCCAGATAAGGAATGTTAAGGGCAACTCTTCATGGTCTTTCCAATAAATTTTATATGGTTGCTTAGTTAAATTTGATTCCCTTTAATCTTATCTCTAGAAAAGTCACCTAAAGATTTAACCTATTTTTCTTTATTTAAAAAAGTATTACCTGTTCTTTTCCATATTCTGATTATTTAATCAACCTGTTTATGGTGGTTTTTCTTCCTTTTTGCTGTTTAACTCTTTGTAGTTAATTTTTTGGAATAGATTAGACTTGAAATAACTGGCAAGTTTTATACAATTTTTTTTCTTTTTTTTTTTTTAATTTGAGAGAGAATTCCAAGCAGACTCCACATCCAGTGCGGAGCTTGATGCGGGGCTCGATCCCACGACTCCGGGATCATGACTTGAGCCAAAATCAGGAGTCAGGACTGAACGACCCAGGTGCCCCATACATTTTTTTTTTTTTTTAAACAAATCTTTGATTAAGGCTGGCTTACCTAGTGTAGCTAAAGAACTACATTTTCACGATCTTAGCCCTGCTTATAAAAAGTAGACCCAGGAAGAGCATGTTTGTATTTGGGAAGGGCACAATTTTAAAATGCATACCAAAAAATTCTGACATGCACACCATTATATAAAAACTTAGATTAAAGTTAACTGATTAGATGATTGGTTCTTTAATGACTTATGTAGATTAAAGCAACGAAACTGTCAACTCTTAAACTGTTTTTAACTGAGATTTTTAAAAACTGGGTAATAATTTATCCTTTAAATTATAAGTGCATCAATGCCTAGTGAGAGAGCTAGTATATAAAAAATTACTTTCAAGATTAGGCATTGTGAATGTCCAAGTCTTTTTAAATATTTCATTTGATTGAATAACTATATCATTATTTAAATTTCCCTGTTGAGATTAGAGGTAAGAATATGAATGTTTGGATTTCTTTTTTAGTTTCTATTGCTAACTTTGAAAATTAGAAAACCTAATTTTAATGTAATTTATTCGAGAGGGAGTTTTAATGCTCACTGTTGAAGCATCTAAATGGTCATATTTTTTATGATAGAAGTAACACTCAGAATGCTTGGAGTTAGCCTTTTAATATCTAGTGTAAAGATATATGCCATATATGTGAGTACATCTGTATTAATGTGAGAGTTAAAAAGCATAATGATGAAAACATAAATGAAGTCTACTTTGTTTCAACTCAGGTGGGTGAACAATTTGTCAAGAAGTTCTCTGGTTTTTCTTGATTTGGAAGGTCACGTTTTGCTGAATTTTATTAAAGATTCCATGCATTTTGACTGGCACTGTTCTGGTGCAAAAGTGTTTATTGTATATCTTTCCTTGTCAAACACACGCTACAGACAAATTTTCGCCATTGAGGAGGTCAGAATTTAATGGATTTCACACCTATTTTGAGTAATCTACTTAAAAATTAAGAATAGCTGATTTCATTCAATTTTTCTGACCTCCAAAGCACCTTCTGTTACTGCTTAATAAAGGCATCCTAAGGCATTTGAGAGCATTGATTGCCATTTAAGAGTACCAATAGACTGGTTTATAGAGAAGAAAATATTAACGTGAGTTACGGATGAGCTTGGGTTTGGAATGATTACCATTTTCTTCTAAAATGTCTGGTGACTTAGGTTTTCCTTCCGTGAACATCAGCATAGATGGAAGTAATCTACACTTTTTGGCTTTGATGTGAACTTCAAAAGAACACTGTACAATCAATTCTTCGAAGTAACCGCTAATTTATTCAGATTGTAGATGAAAACTAAAAGCAAAAGTTTTCTAGTTTTCTGCTTTTGTACGGTTATAACTTATTGGGCTACTTTTCCCAGGGCATAATTAGTCTTAACCACATTCATTAAGTTTTCCCATGGATGAGATATCTGAGTGTTAGGGTTAACTTTTTTTCATTTTATATACATATACCCATGTACATATATGCGCTCTTCATGGAGGTTACATTTCTCCAACTCTTTTAAAGCACGTTTGAATATCATGTAGTAAATACCAGCTTTTAAAAACATTCTAAAATATACCAACTTTTCTACCAAGGAAAGTCTTTAAGTTCTAGGTTCAACAAGAGTTTGCTTGTACCTAAGTGCTTTTGGCAGTTATTATATAAATTTTCTCCACAATGTACTATTGTTTGTCCAAGACTGAATTTTAAAATAATTTGGAGTACTGGGATTCAATGGGCTATGAATTTCACTAAGGATTGTTAAGGTATTTTGAACCTTTAAAAGCTTGACAACCTTGGTAATCATTTTTTCCACTTAATTGGTTTTGGTTAGGTTTTTTAAAGGATCATTTGTATATTATTTTAAGTAATTTCATTTTTCCCTTGCTGTTCCTTTGATTTTTATGTAAATCTGACTCCATTATCTTTATTTTCAAGATGATGGAATATCCAGGGTAATTGAATGAGTTATACACTTAATACAGTATCGTGTCAACATTGAAATTAGAGCCTGAGCCTTCTGACACCTTAGAATTCCTTCCTCCATTGTATGGCCACCCCATCTGGCTCACATCATCTACACTGCCCCGGGTGAAATCGGCTAACCAGGTGAAAGCCAACTCAAACAACACTTTTCCTCCGCTGCGAATCTTCTAATTTGAAAACCCATATATTGTAACAGCCGTCAATTTGAACAATTTCTATTGAGTTCCACACTTCCTTCCTTTTCATCCTTTTAAACCACAAATGCAAGATATAAACTACAAGTAAAGTGTTTAACTTAAATCTACAATGTATAATTTATATACTTAACTGCTACTATTTTTGTGTGGGTGGGTAATCTTTCATACTGATTATACGTGAAATATTTGCTGATAAAATTTTTGGACAAAAGCAAGGATCAATGACTTTATATTTGAGGGTTCAAAGAAATCGCATGAACCATTTCTGTCTTTCAGGTAGAGTGAGACACTACTTATTTTAAAGATAATCAAATCCAAAGACTTGTTAAGCCAACTAGCTAACAAGTAGTACAGTGACATTGGAGACTACCACTACTCGTTCAGTGTTCTTTTGACTTTATCATGTTGGCTTTGTAATATTGTATGCTTGACTGTGAATGCATTTTCCTTTCTGAAGGTTCAGCTTTGGGAGAGACGTTTGGAGCTGTGTGAGTAGTAGTTAAGAAAGGGGGCCTGCTACTTAGCCCTCCTGATCAGTTTATTATTATTTTTTTAATTTATAATGGTCTGTGCAGCATGTTTATTTTTATTTTTTTTAACATTTATTTTTATTTATTTATTTATTTATTTTTTTTTTTTAATTTTTTTTTTCAACGTTTATTTATTTTTGGGACAGAGAGAGACAGAGCATGAACGGGGGAGGGGCAGAGAGAGAGGGAGACACAGAATCGGAAACAGGCTCCAGGCTCTGAGCCATCAGCCCAGAGCCCGACGCGGGGCTCGAACTCACGGACCGCGAGATCGTGACCTAGCTGAAGTCGGATGCTTAACCGACTGCGCCACCCAGGCGCCCCTTAACATTTATTTTTGAGAGAGGAGAGAGAGAATGAGCAGGGGAGGCACAGAGAGAGGGAGACTGAGAATCTGAAGCGGGCTCTGTATTGACAGCACAGGGCCTGATGTGGGGCTCAAACTTGCAAACTGTGAGCAATCATGAGCCGAAGTCAGACGCTCAACTGACTGAGCCACCCAGGCACCCCCTGGTCAGCTTAAATGAATTCAAGGGAACAATGGAGTGACAGGTGTTCTAGGTTGTATTTACTTATCTAAGACCATAGAAGCCAGATGGCCTATATAGATCCAAATTAAGATTCTCATAGTTGCCTTTTGAGACATGGCTGATAAAGAATTCTGCACTCAAGTTCATTTGTTTTTATATCCTAGGCTTGGGTGTGAAGAAATGGTGTACTGTACATTCATTCAACAAATATTTGAGCACTAAGTAAGATGCCAGGCACCTATCTAGGTGCAGAATATAATAGTCAACAAAACAGGTCATAGTAATGAAACTTATATTCTAGTGAAACAAGGCCAGTGGTAAGCAGTAAGTAAATTTTTTAGTCTGTTCAAGGTTGCTAAATGTTTTTAAAAAGCAAAAACAAACTTACAGTTTCTGGTCCAGCATATAAGGAGCTTGGAAGTTGTCATTCTGTCCTAACAATAAAGACAAAGCTTAACAAACTGAAAATCTTAAGATTTGTAAGAGAATTGAGGCCACAGGGCAACTAGTGCCCCCTTAAACGGGAGAAATAGGTGGATACAGAGAATCACAATTACCTGAGCAGATGGCCATGAGCATAAATCTTCATGGAAACCAGTGTGGGGTTAGGAAAACCTAAACTGTAATACCCAAATTCCTAATGGCTCAGTGTGGACAAGTCTGAGAGTTAAAAAAAAAAAAAAAAAAAAAAAAAAAATCCTAGCAGCCCAAACTAAAGGGACCGGGTCCCCACACTTTTAAAGTTTTTGCCCCCAGAAGCCCTAGCAGGTTCTTACAGTGAAGACTGAAGAATAATTTCCTCATGCTTCCATCGTGGGAAGGGGAAAGGTGGCCATTTTGAAATCTACTGAGAGGATTTCTGTTCTGTTTTTTGAGAGAGCACATGAGTGGGGGAGAGGGAGAGAGAGAATCCCAAGCAGACTCCACACCCAGCTCAGAGCTGGACGCAGGGCTCCATCTCACGACCATGAGATCATGGCCTCAGCCAAAATCAAGGTTTGGACACTTAACTGAGCCACTCAGGTGCCTCTCAGAGCATTTCCGTCCTTAACAAGCCCTGCCCTTAAGCGAAACCATTTTACCATAGTCTAACCTGCTGAAGATTTAGCCTATTTGACTTGGCTAAAAGTATTTCTTGAAGAGAAATACCCAACCACAGGCTCCTCTAGCTTTTCATATGGGGGAATAGAAACATCCAGCTGTAGCCTTCCTGTTGCACTGAAATGGTGGGGGTGGGAAGGGGGAAGACTAAGAAGTATTTATCTCTTTGCACAGCCCAGGAGCACAGGCTCACTAAAAGACCTGCTCAGGACTATAGAACACTTCCCCTCCCCCAACATCCTATCACCACATCACCGAAGACCTATTTACATCAGTTCATTTCACTTGATACATCACGTCTGGCTTTCAACAAAAGCTTGCAAAGCATATTAAGTAGGAAAAAAATTTTTTTGAAGGGACAGAGCCACGACATATTAAGAGGGAAAAACTTTTCTTGAAGGGACACAGGCACCATGAGAACCAAACTGATATCACAGGAGGTTTGGAACTGTTAGACCAGGAATTTAAGATAACTGGTTAATATGCAAAGGGCTCAAATGGAAAAAGTGCACAACATGCACAAATAGAGGAATGTAAGCAGAGATGGGAATTCTAAGAATGAATTTTAAAATGCTAGAAGTAAAAACAATAACAAATGTCTTTGATGGACTCATTAGCAAATGACACAGCTGAGGAAGAAATCAGTGAGCTTGAAGTTCAGTAGAAACTACCCAAATGAAAGCAAGGAGAAAAACTAGTTAACTACCTAAATAAAAAGTACGCAAGAACTATGAGGCAATTACAAAAGGTATACATGTAATGGGAAAACTAGAAGAAGAGAGGGACAATATTTCAGCAATAATGATTGAGAATTAGATTTAATGTCAGACACCAAAGTACGGATTCCAGGGAGCTCCAAGAACACCAAGCGGAATAAATGCCCTCAAATCTATACTTAGGCATATCCTATTCAAATGGCAGAAAAATCAAAGATAAAATCTTGAAAGAAACCAGAGGGAAATAACATCTTACTCGTGGAGAAGCAAGAAGAATTATTTCAGACTTGTTTTTGAAACCATGCAAGAAAAGAGTGAAGTAATTTAAGTGTGTGGGTGGGGGGAGCACCAACCTAGGGTTTTATACCTTGTGAAGTTATCCTTTCAAAGGAAAACTATTTTCTCACACACACTAAGATTTAGGGAATTTGTCACCAGTAGACTTGCTTTACCAGAATTGCCGAAAGAAGTTCTTAAGAGAGAAGAGAGATGATATAGGTCAGAAACTTAATCTACATAAAGAAAAATCATTAAAGAATTAATGATGGTAAAATAGAATCATATTTCTTTTTTTTTTTTTTTAAATGTTTATTTGGAGAGAGAGAAAGCATGCAGGGGTGGAGGGGCAGAGAGGGGAAGCATAACTGTGAGATCATGACCTGAGCCAGAATCAAGAGTTGGACATTAATGCCCTTAGAATAATTTTTCTTACTAATTGATCTAAAGATAACAGTTTGTTCCAAATAATAACAACAATGTATTTGGTGAATATAGATTATAGATAAGTGAAGTGAATGACCGCAGCGTTGTAAGAGACAGGGGGATGAATTGAAAAATACTGTTATAAAGTGCTTACTCTACCAATAAGGTGATGTATGATTTGAAAGTGGACTTGGATTAGTTGTATATTGGAAACTCTAGGGAAACCACTAACAATGAAAAAATTACAGTTGATATGCTAAGAGAAGAGAGAAAATGGAATCCTATAAAATATTCAATTCAAAGCACAGAAAGAAAAAATGTGGAAGGCAAAACAAGGTCAATGAATAAAAGATATTAATCCAACTATATCAATAATCACCTTAAGCATCAATGATCCAAATGCACCAATTAAAACTGTCACAGTACATAAAACAAGACCAACTATATGTTGCCTACAAGAAGTCATTTATAAAGACATAGATTAAAAGGAAAAGGATGGAGAAAGATATACCATGCTAGCACTAATCAAAGTTGGAGTAGCTATATTAATTTCAGACAAACTTTAGAGGAAGGAAAATTATCAGTGATAAAAGGGCATTGCAAAAGAGGTCAATTTTCTAAGAAGGCATAACAATATGTAGGTGCTTACCAAGAGAGCATCAAGATATATGAGGCAAAAACAGATTTAACTATAAGGAGAAACAGGTCAACCCACTATCTAGTTGGAAACATCAGTACCCCTCTATCTCTAATGGACAGATTCAGCAGTCAGAAAATCAGTAAGAACATAGTTGAACTCAATTGCATCGACTGGACCTAACTGACGTCTATAGACTACTTCATTCAAGAGCAGAATACACATTTTTCTCAAGATCACCTGGAACAATCATGGAAATGGACCACATTATAGGCCATAAAATACACCTAAACAAATTTAAAGGAAAGCATACAAATATGTTCTCAGATCACAATGGAATTAAGCTACAAATCAATAACAAAGATGGTTAGAAAATCTTAAAATACTGCACATTAAATACATTTCTGAATATTGAAAGAAATTTCAATAACAATTTTAAAATATTTTGAACAAAATAAAATGAAAATACAACTTCTCAAAATTTGTGGGATGTGGTAAAAGCAGTACCTAGAGAGAAATGTATAGCACTGAATGGATATATTAGAGAAAAGATCTGAAATCAGTCTAGCTTTCAACTTAGGAAAATGGGGTGGGGGGAGGATGGTCAAATTAAATCCAAAGTAGATAGAAGAAAAGAAATAATAAAAATTAGCATAAATCAGCAAAAGTAAAAACAGGAAATCAATAGAAACCAAACCAAACCAAAAGCTGATTTGAAAAAATCAGTAAAATTGAGAGGACTCTACCAGGCTAACTAGAAAGAGAGACAAGCGGAGACACAAATTACAAATAGCAGAAATAAAAAAGAGGCCATCACCACAGTGTCCATGGATATTAAAAGGATAAAAAAGGAATATGATGAATAATTCTATGCCCGCAAATTTGGTAACCTAAATTAAATATACCAATTCCCTGAGAGACACAATCTGCCAAAACTCACACAAGAAATAGTCTGAACAGGCCTATTTCTATTAAAGAAATTGAATCAATAATCTTTCAAAACAGCACCAGTGCCAAATGGTTTCAATGGTGAATTCTACCAAACATTTAACTAAGATTAGATACCAATTCCCCACAGTCTTTTCCAAAAGATGGAATCAGAGAGAATACTTAAGTCATTCTATGAGGCCATCATTCTCTTAATACCAAAGCCAGACAAAGGCATTACAAGAAAACTTCAGACCATTATCTCTCATAAACAATGCAAAAATTCTTGGCAAAATATTAGCCATTTGAATAAAAAAAAATGTATAAAAAGTATAAAAAGAACTGTACACCATGACCAAATGGGATTTATTCCAGATATGTGAGGCTATTTTAACATTCCAAAATAAATACAATCATCATATCAATAGACTAAAGTAGCATCCAATGATTATATAAGTTATGGGAAAAGCATTTGATAAAATATCCCTTTATGAAAAATCTCAGCAAACTAGAAATAGAGGGCAACTTCCTCAACCTGATAACATTTACAAAAAAACAAAACAAAACAAAAACTGTACAGTTAACAACATACTAAAGAGTGAGAAACTAGAAACTTTTCTATTAAAAACAGGAGGCAAAATGTCTCGTCTCATTTATTCTTTTTTTAGAATTATTAGAATTTAGAATTATGTTATGTTATTTAGAATTATGTTATTGCTAACACAATAACAGAAGATAAGGAAATAAAAGTCATACAAACTGGGAAGGAAGAAATAAAACTGCAGATGACATGATTGTCTATGTAAAAAATGCAAAAGAATTGACCAAAAAAACCCTCCTAGATAGTAAGTGATTATAGTAAGGTTACAGGATTCAAAGTTCATATACAAAATTCAGTTGCTGGGGCGCCTGGGTGGCTTAGTTGGTTAAATGTCTGACTTCAGCTCAGGTCATGATCTCGAGGTTTGTCATGTTCTGTGCTGACAGCTCAGAGCCTGGAACCTGCTTCAGATCCTGTGTCTCCCTCCGTCTCTGCCCCTCCCCCACCCATGCTCTGTCTCTCTGTCTCTCAAAAATGAATAAACGTTAAAAACAAAAGTCAATTGCTAAAAAAAAAAAAAAAAAAGCCAATTGCTTTCCTATGTACTAGCAACAAGCAATTGAAATTTGAAATTAAAAACAATACCTTTTAACATTAGCACCCAAATAATGAAATACTTTGGTATAAATCTAACAAAATATGTATAAGATCTACATGGTAAAAAATACAAATCTCTGATGAGAGAAACCGGTAACTGAAAATGGACAGAGATTCTAGCGGGGGGCACCTGGGTGGCTCACTTGGTTAAGCTACCCACTCTTGATTTTGGCTCAGGTCATGATTTTATGGTTTGTGAGATCGAGCCCCCATGCTGTCAGTGCAGAGCCTGCTTGGGATTCTCTTTCCCCCTCTTTCTCTGGCCCTACCCTGCCTGTGCTCTCTCTTGCAAAATAAAAAAACATTTTACAAAATGGGGAGAGATTCTATGTTCATCAGTCAAGATGTCAGTTCTTCCTCAACTTGATCTATAGCGTCAACACAATCCTGATCAAAATGTCATAAAATTATTTTGTGGATATTGACACACTGACTGTAAAATCTATGAGGAATGGCAAAAGACCCAAAATCTCTGACACAATATTGAAGGAGAAAGACAAAGTTGAGGATATACTACCTGATTTCAAGACTTAAATAATGCTGCGGTAATCAAGATTGTGTAGTATTAGTGAAAAAATAGACAAGTGAATGGAACTGAATAGACACCTCAGAAATAGATGCACACAGATATAGTTAACCGATATTTGACAAAGGAGCAAAGACAATTCAATGGAGAAAGGGTAGTCTTTTCAACAAATTCTGTTGGAGCAACCAGATATCCACATGTAAAAGAAAAAAACAGACCTTACACCTTTCACAAAAATTAACTTGAACCATATGCCTAGATGTAAAATACAAAACTATAAAACACATAGATAATACAGGAGACAATTTAGATGACCTTGGATCTGGTGTTGTGTTTATAGATACAATACCAAAGTCATGATCTATGAAGTAAATTCAGATTTCACTAAAATTAAAAAAATTCTGTTCCGTGAAATACACTGGCAAAAGAATGAGGAGTCACTAACTGGAAGAAAATAGTTGCAGAAGACTTATCTGATAAAGGACTTATCCAAAAAAAAAAAAAAAAAAAAATTACAAAGAACTCTTAAAATTCAACATTAAAAAACCCAACCTGGGGCGCCTGGGTGGCTCAGTTGGTTAAGCCTGTGACTTCAGCTCAGGTCATGATCTCGTGATTTGTGGGTTTGAGCCCCACGTTGGGCTCCGTGCTGACAGTGCAGAGCCTGCTTGGGATTCTCTCTTCCTCTCTCTCTGCCCCTCCCCCCCTCAAAATAAACTTAAAAATAAAAACCTAACCTCAGTAAAATATGGTCAAGAGATTTAAATATAACTCACCTAAGAAGATAAACATGGTAAATAAATATATCAAAAAAATGTCCAACATCATGTGTCATTAGGGAATTGCAAATATAAAATAACGAGATACCACTGTACACCTATTAGAATAGCTAAAATCCAAAACCCTGGTAACAAATGTGCGAATGTAGAGCGACAAGAATGCAAAATGGTACAGACACGTTGGAAGACCATTTGGTAGTTTCTTATAAAACTAGACATACACTTGCAATCATGCTCCTAGGTGTTTACCCAAATGAGTTGAAATTATGGCCACACAAAAACCTGCACTCAGATGTTTGTGGGAGCTGTATTCATAATAGCCCAAACTTGGAAGGAAGTCAGATGTCCTCCTGGAGGTGAATGGATAAATTGTGGTACTTCCAGACAACGAAATATTCTGTGCCAAAAATAAATAAGCTATCAAGGCATGAAAAGACATGGCGGAACCCTAAATGCATATTGTTAAGTATGATTCCAGCTATATCACGTTCTGGAAAAGGCAAAACTATTGAGACAGTGAAAAGATCAGTGGTTGCCAAGGGCTTTGTGGGGATGACAAGAAGGAGCATGGAATTTTGAGGAGAGTGAAACTATTCTGCATGATACTATGATGGGGGTGGGGGGGATACATGTTATTATACATTTGTATCGGTACAACATACAACCAAGAGTGAACCCTAGTATGAAGTGTGGATTTTGGTGATAATGAGATGTCAGTGTTAGTTCATCATTGGTAACAAATGTATCAATGCAGTGCCCTGTTCTGATGGTTAGAAAGGCTGGGGGGGAGGGGGAGGGGATGTACATACAATAGACTCTACTTTCAGCTCAATTTCGTGAACCTATAACTGCTCTAAAAAAATAAAGTCTAAAAAAAAAAAGTGGAGGATCGGAAGAGGACAGAGAGTGCACAAATTACAAATGAGATTCATAGTGTTGCATTTAGTTGTAGTTTGGTGATTTGCATTGCTGTATAGCATTTCATCCTGGGGATATACCACAATTTATTTAACCATTATACTGTTGATAGATATTTGAATCGTTTCCAGTTTTGAGTTTCTATGAATATTTTTAAATGTGTCTTTTACTAAACAGAGATATACATATCTGTTGAGTATATGCCTAAGAATGGAATTATTATTTATAGACAATACACATGATCAGCTTTAGCAGATACTGCTGAACAATTTTTCAAAGTGGTTGAATTAATGTACACATAAACCAGTATATGGATAAAAATTCCAGTAGCTCCACATTTTGCCTGACAGTATTATTTTTGTCATTTTAGCCATTCTGGTATGTTTATAGTTAGCCTCTCAAATTTTGAGACACCATTTTTTCCTCAGAAATTCGCTAGTTGTTATCTCTTCTGGGGATAAGCCAACTCCTTGCCTTTCCCAGGAAATTAGGACAGTACTCTGATGCCCCAAGTGGTAATAAGCAGCCTCAAGATATCAATTCTTTATGATTTTGCACCATTTGCTCGTGGCTGTGCAGGTGACTTATAAGCCCTAGCACGTGGTTATTGTGTAAGTCTCAGAGTTACCCTTGATAACATGTTAACATTCCCAGATCCTGCATATTGAATTCTGCCATGCTAGCAGTGAGCATGGTTTAGCCCCTCTTTAGCACATTAAAAAAAACTCATTTTATATTGCAATCAATACTGTGAAAATCATGCCACTTTTAAAAGTTTCTTTTGTTTGGATATTGTCTATTAAAAGCTAATTAATTGCCTTCACCAAAATTCAGTCTTCAGATGGCCTTTCTGCATTTCTCTAGTATGTCTTTCTTATTTTAAAACGTTCACTACTTTTCCTCACCAGTAATATTCTTCTGGCTCATTACATTCTAACGTTGAGAAAAACAAGAAATACATATGTTGGTGATTGAGGGAAGATGTAAAAAATAGAACACAATGTAGTGAAGTCTCATTGTCAACAAGAGAGGATATTGAGGTGTTGGTGGAAAAGACGTGAGAGTTTGTCTGAGTTGGTCTGGCAAACCTGGCGTTGCTTCTACTGTTTCCCTTTAGATCTCTGGGTTACCTGACACCTACATTAGTGTTGTCTGAGATTTACTGGAAACTCATTTTCTAGCCAAGTCTCTCTGGATAGCTGCTTAGACATTCCAATCTGGTTCTCCAGTGCTCATGCATAGCGCTCCCTAGCATAATGAACTTTGTGCCAAGATCCATGTGAGGGGATGTGAGGACTCTTTCTCGTGCTCTTCCAGAGTTTTAGAAAACAGTGTCCTTAAACATGCATCATTACCAAATCACCTTCCACAAAACATCTTTTTGAGGGGAGGTCTCTTTCTACTCGGTGGCCTCTCTCGTGCTATTTGCAGCCTTTACTTTCCATCCTGTTTACCTCCTGTATGCCACTTATGTATAGGAGACTAGGACATAATTGGCGATATTAGTGATGATACATGTCATTAACCAGCCACGACTATATGGTAGGCACTCTTTTAAACACTTAATATACATCATGTCATCTAATTCCCACCACAGGAAATAAACTCTATTATTCCCAGCTTACAGATGCTGAAACTGAGGTTCACAGAGGTTAAGTGACATCTGTGTGGGTGCAGAGGAAGAAAATAGAGAAAGCTGATTCAAGTGCAGGTCTGTCTGTTTCAAAGGTGCCTAGAGTCTTAAATTTCCAGCTTAGATTTAGAAATTTAAGAAATAGACTTATGAGGATCACAGGTACCTTGTCTGTTAGCCGTGTGTGTGTGTGTGTGTGTGTGTGTGCATGTGCACGCACATGTGTGTTAAAAGATGCATATGAATATTGTTGCACATAACCTTAGGGGTCAATGTAGATATGGTATGTGAGAATCGTTGAAATAAAACTCAATCACCTCAATCTGAGTTAATTCAATGACATTCTCTGTTGCTCTCCCCTGTCTCAACGTCATTTCTTCATCCCCGAATTAGAGATTTAAATACTCATAGCAGCACCTTCCCCTATATCTGGAAATGGAATTAGCTGGGATAGTGGGTAGGGCTCACAGTCTTTGTTTCTTGGAAGGTCTTTCTGCTATCATAAAGTATATTACAATATTGCAAAAAAACAAGGTCCATTGGCAGCCAAAACTTTTAAATAAAAGGAGGTTTTAAATAGAGCAGAAAATACAGCTCGGGTTATGTATCTTATTGTATGGCATCTGGTGGGGTCTGATGTGCATTTGTACTTTGGTCTGGGCTTACCTTTGGACTTTCTTTCAGTCTGGTCGAGAACTTCCAGGTGTGGAGAACGAGGTGGCTTCCTGATTTTGAATTTCCCCACCATCCCGGAGCCCTCAATACCCCTCCCGAGCCTTTCATAAAACTTGCAAGACCAAATGAAACCACACATGACCCACATCCTCAGCACGACTCAAAGACAGAAGACAAATTCGAAAGGCGTTTCCACTTCCAGCTGCTGCTGTAAGCCCGTGAGTGTGGGGAGTAGGGAGTGGGATGTTTAAGAAGCAGAGATAAATGTACCCCAGCAAGAGGAATTTCGACAGTAAATGCCCAAATACTGACTAGAAGTAAAGACTTGATAGGGCACCACATTTGCTGCGGGGAAGATGACTTTCCAGAAACGAAGGAAGATCTGTCTGTGCACATTGAAAGGGCCCACTGGGTACCTGGGAAAATCGACCAGAACAACTGACTCAGAAACTATCGCAAAACTATCAGACTTAAAGATTTAAAAAACTTCTTGAAGCCTCTGGCCAAAGGATAATTTACAAAGACAAGAGGCTGAGAGACATCAGACTTCTCAAAAACAACATGCAAAGCACAGCAACAGTGAAGCCTCATGACCATCAAGAAATCTAGTGTCAGCCAAGATTATTACATCCAGGAAAGCTGATTTTCAAGTATTAAGCCTACAAGTGGTGTTAGACGTGCAAGATCCTAATACCACCAATATGGGCCCCTTCTGAAGAATCTTCTAGATGGTGAGAACTATTTAGTCAAAAGATGACTGAAAAAAACAAACACCAACTGAGGATTTGGGATATTTAACTGTAGAGTTGAGATGGAAACAAGGTTGGAGTGAGTGTAGAAGACTAATATGGGAGCATCAAATGTTCTAGCCAAGTAGAAAGAATGCAGTCCCCCAAAGGGGAGGAGATGCATATCAACAGCACAGTGAGACATTACTTCATACCCACGGGGATGGCTGTAGTAAAGACAGCTAGTAGTACACATTGATGAGGATGTGAACAAACAGGAATGCTCAGCTTGTTCCAAAATGTGAAACATAGGCTTCCTAGATGACCCAACAGTTCCACTCCTAGATATATACCCAAGGGAAATGAAAACATTTGTCTTCACAAAAACTTGTACATTAATGTTCATACAGCATTATTAATAATAGCTAAAAGTGGACATAATGAATCATCAACTAATGAACGAATAGAATGCGATGTACCCACAAAATGGAATGATGATTGTATTACAACATGGATGAACACTGAAAACCTGCTAAATGAAATAAGCTAGCCACAAAAGACCACAAATTATATGAGTCCGTCTACATAAATGTCCAGTGCAGGCAAAACTCTAGAGACAGAAAGAACTCATGGTTGGTTGGGTCTGGGAGAAGCGGGGAAAATGGAAAGTGATTGCTAATGGGCATAGGATTTCTTTTTGGAGTTATGAAAATTTCCTAAAATTGATTGTGGGGATGCTTGTGCAGCTCTGTGGATATACTAAAAATCATTGAATTGTGTACTTTAGGTGAAATAGTTGTGTTATGTGAATTATATCTCAGTAAAATTGTTAAAAAGAGGGAGAGAGAGGAAAAGAAAATAAAATAATTGTTGTGTAGATAAGAGTTGAAAGATACCACTTAAAAGCAACATATCATATAATCAAAAGTTAGTAAGAAAAAAAAAACTAGGGCATTATAAAAAAGTATTAATACAAAGATAACCACTAGAAGAAAAAGACAAGCCTTCCTACACTTATTTTATTTTATATTGTATTGTATTGTTTATCTTATCTTATCTTATCTTATCTTATCTTATCTTATCTTATCTTATCTTATCTTATCTTATCTTAAAGTAAGCTCTACACCCAGCATGGGGCTTGAACTCACGACCCTGATATCAAGAGTTGTATGCTCTACTGACCTAGCCAGTCAGGGGCCCTGGCCTTCCCAAATATCTAAAATTTTTAAAAAGCAAGAAAAGATAAAGTAGAGAAAGAAACACAATAAATGTAGTACAGAACTTACAAAATACTATGACAGAGTTGAGACCAAACCTTAACACATTATGCTGTACTCTGTTTACTGTAACTCTTTGGAGATCCACAAACCATTGTAATATCATGTTTTTCATTCCTAAAGCAATTTTTTTCTTTTGAGGGGCAATAATCCCTTATTGAAAATGTATGATATACATGAATAATAACCAGTTAGTAGATGCAACAGATGAAAAAAATCCCATCTACATTAGTAAGAAGAAAAATAAAATAAGGGGTGCCTGGGTGGCTTAAGTTGGTTAATTCCAACTCTTTTTTTTTTTTTTTTTTTTAATTTTTTTTTTTCAACGTTTATTTATTTTTGGGACAGAGAGAGACAGTGCATGAACGGGGGAGGGGCAGAGAGAGAGGGAGACACAGAATCGGAAACAGGCTCCAGGCTCTGAGCCATCAGCCCAGAGCCCGACGCGGGGCTCGAACTCACAGACCACGAGATCGTGACCTGGCTGAAGTCGGACGCTTAACCGACTGCGCCACCCAGGCGCCCCTGGTTAATTCCAACTCTTGATTTTGGCTCAGGTCACGATCTCATGATCTCATGGTCGTGGGATTAAGCCTTGCAATGGGTTCTGTGCTGGGTGTGGAGCCTGATTAAGATTCTCTCTATTCCTTTGCCCCTCTCCCCTGCCCTCTCCCTCTCTCTCCTTCTCAAAAAAAAAAAAAAAAAAAAAAAAAAAGGGGGCACCTGGGTGGCTCAGTCAGTTAAGCGTCTGACTTCGGCTCAGGTCACGATCTCGCGGTCCGTGAGTTTGAGCCCCGCGTCGGGCTCTGGGCTGATGGCTCAGAGCCTGGAGCCTGCTTCCGATTCTGTGTCTCCCCCTCTCTCTGCCCCTCCCCCGTTCATGCTCTGTCTCTCTGTCTCAAAAATAAAAAAACATTAAAAAAAAAAAGAGTTCAAAAATACAGATACAGATGTATCTATGTATGACAAAAGATACTGAAATTTAACATGTGATACCGATGCATTGAATAGACAGATCAGTGAATTGGTGTAGAAAATTCAGAAATGCCTCACTTGCATATAAAAAACTAGTATGTGCTAAAGGTAGTGTCTCAAATCACTGGAGAAAATATGGTCTTCTAAATAAATGGTGTTGGGACAACCGGGCAGCCATTTGAAAAAGTTAACATTAGATCAGCCCTTCCGCCAGAAGCAAGAATGCCCTCCAAATGGATCAGAGATCTAAATGTAAAAATTAAAGCTATACAAGTAAGTAGGAGAAAACATGGGGGGTTCCTTTTTAATTGGGCATAGAGAAACCCTTTCCAACTATGACCACTTTGTCAACATTTGTTGCTGTTTTCTTCCTGAGCCATTATAGTGGCTGTGAAGTGGCAAATCATTGAGGGTTTGATTTGCATTTCACTAATGACTAATGTTGTTGAAGATCTTTTCTTGTGTTCGTTGGCCATTTGCGTATCTTTGGAGAAATGTCTATTCAAATCATAATCTATTTTAAAGTCTGGTTATTTGTTGTTAAGTTATAAATGTTCTTAAACACTCTAGATACTAGACTCTTATTTTCTTCTGCAAATATTTTCTTGTATTCCGTGAGTTGTATTTCACTTTCTTGATACTGTCCTTTGGAATACAAAAGTTTTCAATTTTTAGAAAGTACAATTTATCTTTTTTTTTTTTTTCTGGTTGCTTATGCTTTAAGTATTGTGTCTAAGATACCATTGTCTAATCTAAGGTCACAAAGATTAACACGTATGTTTTCTCCTAAGAGTGTTATAGTTTTAGCTCTTGCATTTAGGTCTTTGATCCATTTTGAGTTTTTTTTTTTTTTTCAACGTTTATTTATTTTTGGGACAGAGAGAGACAGAGCATGAACGGGGGAGGGGCAGAGAGAGAGGGAGACACAGAATCGGAAACAGGCTCCAGGCTCTGAGCCATCAGCCCAGAGCCCGACACGGGGCTCGAACTCACGGACCGCGAGATCGTGACCTGGCTGAAGTCGGACGCTTAACCGACTGCGCCACCCAGGCGCCCCGAGTTATTTTTTTATATAGCATGAGGTAGGTGTTCAAGTTCAATCTTTTGCTTGTGGAAATCCAGTTGTCCCAGCGCCATATTTTGAAAAGACTATTCTTTTCCCCCTTTGATTGTCTTGGCACTGTTGTGGAAAATCAATCTATATAGATGTGTGGGTTTATTTATGGACTTTTGATTCTAGTCCACTGCTTCAATTATTGTCGCTTATAACAAGTTTTGAAGTCAGGAAGTCTGAGTCCTCCAACTTTTTCTTACTTTCCAAGATTGTTTTGGCCGTTCTGGGTCATTTTTATTTCCATGTGAATTTTAGGATCAGCTTATCACCTTCTGCTAAAAAGCCAGTGGTAGTTTTAATAAGGATTGCATTGGATCTGCAGATCATTTTGGTGAGTACTGTCACCTTAATATTTAGTCTCCCAGTATATGAACAACAGGTTGTCTTTCTGATATGGTCTACCTTGATGAGTATTCCTTGTGTACTTAAAAAGAGTATGTCTTTTGTTCTATAAATGTACAATTGATCCAATTGATTGATAGTTTTGTTTAGGACTTCTACATTTGATTATTAAGAGAGGAGTGTGGAGCTTTCAAATTGTAATTGTGCATTTTTCTATTTCTTCTTTCAACTTTATCAGTTTTTGCTTAACGTATTTGAAGTTCTTAAATGTGCATATACATTTAGGATTTTATTTTATTTTTTAAAGTTTATTTGTTTATTTTGAGAGAGAGAGAGAGATCGGGAGGGAGAATCCCAAACAGGCTATGCTGTAAGCACAGAGCGTGACGGGGGCTTTATCTCATCATGAAATCATGATCTGAGCCAAGATCAAGAGTCAGATGCTTAACTGACTGAGCCACCCAGGTGCCCCTACACATTTAGGATTTTAATGTTTTCTTTTGTTTAGGGTTTTAATTTTTTCTTTCTTTCATTTTTTTAGGGCTTTTAATGTTTTCTTGATGTGTCTACTGTGTTATCATTACGTAGTATCCTTCTTTATTCTGACAATTTCCCTTGTTCTGAAGCTGACCTTAATATTAATTTAGCTTCTTTAGCTTCATTTTCATTAGTGTTTATATTTGATTAATATTCTTCCTGATTGCATGGTATCTCCTCCAATCTTTTTACTTTTAATTTATCTATGTCATTACATTTAAATTGGGTTTCTTGTAGACAGAATCTAGTTGGGTCTTGTTTTATTTATCCTATCTAATGATCTCTTTTTACTGGGGGGCTTAGACTTTCTCTTTAATGTAATTATTTTTATTGGATTTAGGTTTACATTTTATTATTTGTTTTCTGTTTGTCACCTCAGTTTTTTGGTTCTGTTCCCTTTACTGTCTCTTTTGATTATTCAAATGCTTTTGTTTGTTTTGTTTTAATTTCTCTGTTCTATTTTTTGGTTATAATCCTCGCATTATTTTTCTAGTGGCTGTTCTAGAGATGGCAATATATGTGCCTAATCATTCATAGTCTTCTTAGACTTAATGCTTTACCATTTCAAATAAAATGTAGAAGCCTTACAACTATGTAAATTCTTTTATGTTCCCTCTTTATGTTATAATTGTCATATATATTACAATTACTGGCATTGAAAGCCCTGTCAGATATTGTAATTTTCATTTTAATATCAATAATATTTAAAAAAAATTTTAATGTTTATTTTTGAGAGAGAGAGAGAGAGAGAGAGAGAGAGAGAGAGAGCAAGTGGGGAAGGGGCAGAGAGAGAGGGAGACACAGAAACCAAAGCAGGCTCCAGGCTCTGAGCTGTCAGCACAGAGCCTGATGTGGGGCTTGAACCCATGAACTGTGAGATCATGACCTGAGCCAAAGTCAGATGCTTAACTGACTGAGCCATCAAGCACCCCAACATCAATAACATTTTTAAAGAATGTTTGAAGAAAACTAGTCTGTTATTTTTGCCCAAGTGATGTGGGTTGAATTATGTCCTTCAAGAAAAAGGATGCTGGGGTCCTAACCCTCCAGTACCTCAGACCGTGCCCTTATTTGGAGATAGAGATAGGATCTTTAATAGGCCATCAGGTGAAAATGAGGTCATTTGAGTAGGCCCCAGTCCAGTATGACTAGTATCCTTATCAAAAGGGGAAATTTGGACACATGACACACACAAGGAGATTATCACATTGAGGATGAAGGAAGAGATCAGGGTGATGCATCTATAAGCCAAGGAGTGCCAAAGATTGCCAGCAAACCACCAAAAGCTGGGCATAGCTGTCTCTCACAGCCCTCAGAAGGAACCAACCTTGCTGACCCCTTGATCTTGGACTTCTAGCCTCCAGAACTGTGAGACAAAACTTTTCTTTTGTTTAAGCCACTCAGTGGGTAGTGCTTTGTTATGGCAGCCTTAGCAAACTAATACACCAAGTATTTCCTATTCCTGTTATTCTTCTTCCATTCCTTAAGTTTCAGATTGCCTTCTGGTATCATTGCCCTGCAGACCGAGCAACTTCCTCGAGTGTTTTTAGTGATCTATCTTCAAGTTCACTGACTCTTTCTTCTGTTATCACTCTTCTGCTGTTGAGCCTGTAATGGGCCGAGTAGTGTATCCCCCAAAATTCATGTTCATCTAGAACTTCAGAATGTGACCTTATTTGGAAATAGGGTCTTTGGAGATGTAATTAGTTAAGGATCTCAAGATAAAATCTTCCTAGATTTAGGATGGGTTCTACTTCCAATGACTAGTGTTTTTAAAAGAGAAAGTGCAGGGATATTTGGACACAGAGAGGCACAGAGGGAAGAAGGCCACGTGAAGGGGGAGCCAGAGGATGGAGTGATGCTGTCATAAGCCAAGGGGCCACCAAGAGCTGGAAAAGGCAAAAAAGAATCTCCCTAAAGCTTTTGGAGATAATGTGGCCCCGCTGACATGTCATTTCAGACTTCTAGCCTCTAAGACTGTGAGAGAATAACTGTTATTTTAAATCACCTCATTTGTGGTCATTTGTTTTGGTAGTCCTAGAAAACAAATACAGAGGCCCTCCTGTGAGGTTTTTTTTTTTCTTTTTAATTCCAGATTGTGTATTCTTTAGCTTAAAATTTTACATTTGATCCCTTTTTGTAGTTCCTATTTTTCTGCTGATGACTTCTATCTTTTAATTTATTTCATGAGCATTTATCTTTACCTCTTGGCACATAGTTGTAACAGCAGCTTTAGATTATTTATTGGACAATTCTGATATCTCAGGTTAGGCATCTATTCATGATTTTCTTTCCTGATATATACCTGGTCCTTTGTATGTTGAGTAATTTGGGGTTACATCCTGCCCATTATATTACTCTGGGTCCTGTTAAAATCTGTTTTGTTTCTTTTCATAGGAAATCAACCTACTTGGTTTCAGATCACAGGTTTTGTCCCTCCTCCGATGGCCACTGTTTCCAAAATGAAGTGTTTGAAGCCTTTGCCATGCTACATTCTGTTGGTCACATGCACAACCAGCTCACAGGTGAGCCTGGGTTTATGTCAGCCATATACACGCTTAGAGGATGCCTTCTCCCTTCTCTCTGGGTTTCCCTGCTACTGTCACTTGTGTGCTTCCAGGAAGTCCATTTCTGATTTTTCTGGTTAGAAAGATGGCTTTCTCTTGGAGTTTGTGAAATCATTTCCAGGGAACAGTGATAGCCAGACCATCTCTTAAATAGGGTGTGTGTGTGTGTGTGTGTGTGTGTGTGTGTGTGTGTGTGTGTGTGTTATGTTTAGGCACGATGTCTCCATGGTTTCTTTGAGTAAATGTGAAGGGTGTTTCACCTTACCTACCTAGATTAATGAATGTTAGTTTAAGAGTTATTAACACTGGTGACAGATTATGGCCTTTATACCCAAGGCTCTAGCTCACCTCTTATCCCTGAGAATGAATTCTCATCACTTGCCATAACTCATTCAAGGTTTGCTTTTCCTCATGCTTCTGGACAGAACAGGCGAGATAATCACCTGGATGTGGTGGGAAGGGACACTTATCTGTGAGGACTAACCTGAAGGACTGCGAGAGGTGATGATAAGGTTCCGGTGTGTGCACAGCTCTCCACAGTCACATTTTAGTGGAAACACAAACACGTCCTGCAGGGTTAGGCAGCAGCAAGGATCCAGGCAGGAGCCCATCCTTTTTGTGTACCCTGAAAAAAGAACTGATCGTGGCACAATCCTCTCTGCCTGGTCTGGGCCAGGGGCCCTTGCAGGGGCAGAAAGCACCTGGCTTAATCTTCTGGGGATGATGGTGGCATGGGCTAGTACTTTAGAAAAAGAGCTGGGGGCAGTGGTAGCACTTTGCACTTCACTTTGTGGGTTCAGCGGGACCGGTCTGGCAGTTAGTGATGAGACTCATGGAAGGGGGTAAATGAGGTAGCACCCTGTAACAGCACTCTTGTCGCTGATGCTTTTCTTTTGGCATACGTTCACCTCCAATAACAGTGTGACTCCAAAAGTCTCCAGCACAGGTGCAAGAAAGCGGAGGAATTAAATAATGGCTCAGAGGGAGCAACAGAAGTTTTTTCTAGTGACTGCCCTCCCTCAGCCTCCAACGTCAATAACGCAGTGACTTGACGGATGTTTGTAGCTCGCTGTAGCATTTGGTTCCAGCTGTGCACATGGCAAGGGCAGCAGTGGGAACATGGTGTTTCCCACCTGCTCGTCACGTTCAGATGGGTGAGAACGTGTGTTTAAGTATGGTCTGTGTGCGTGGGTGTGTGGCCTATGTTTGTGTGTCTAAACTTCTATTTGTGAGGATTATATCACAGCCTAGGTGCCCAAGCTAATGAGGCATGTAGTTTTTTTGTTTTGTTTTGTTTTAGTCAAGTCTGAATGAAAGAAAGAAAGAAGAAAGAAAGAAAGAAAGAAAGAAAGAAAGAAAGAAAGAAGAAAGAAAGAAAGAAAGAAAAAAGAACAAGTAAGCTATTAATACTACCTCCTACCCAGTTTCCTCACTCCCTTAGATGAAGTCAAGGTACATTTTTGGTGTTGCCTGACACTTTAATTACAGATGTAAATTCAGGACAAACAGATCATTTAGCTTAAGCAGCTTTCATTTATTGGTAAATTGCCTAGCTGACAGTTATAAATAGAACATCTCTCACTGTTTCCATTTTTTTGTTTTTAGGAGAAAAAAATCTGTAGAGAGGTAATAAGAGAGAGAGAGACAGAATATGAGAGAATCCTAAACTGAATCACCCCTATACTGAATCCTATCCCTGAACTATACCTCAATTAAATCCTGATTTTGGGAAGAAATGCTAGCCACCTTAGGCACCTTCTTCTGGGCCTTTTATGTCTTGGATAGTATAATTGAAAGTAATACCCATTCATTCACTAATTCTTTCATTCAGTCATCACAGAAATATTTATCAAATATCTATGCCTGTGTGTCTTACATTTTGGTATTACTGGATTCCTCAGGTATTCATTAAAAACATGAGTCCTACTGTAGTCCTTTTGAATCTCCAAGGGGTAGGTCCCAGAAATCTGAGTTTTGGAAAGCCTGTTTTATGTTCTAGGAATGCAAAGGTGAACAGAACAGTCCTTCCCCCTTACTATGCCATCATTCAAGTGAACAGGTGAGCTAGTGCAATAAAAGTTCACCCAAGCCATGGAAGAAATATGCACAGGCGCCCATGAGACAGAGTGGTGACCTCCACCAAGGAGAGGACACAACTCCAGGCTGGCACCATCAGGTAGTGCCGCGTTGGCCCTCCATCAGTCATGGGGAAATGTTCAGTATTGTGTAGAGTGTGCCTAATGCTTTCTCCAATGCAGTAGCATCAGGTGTGGAATGAAGGGATGCGTCTGGCCCTCTACTGTCCTGCCCTCGCAGCGACAAGCGGACTAGGAGGACAGGGATATAGGGAGGATCTGACAGCTCGCCAACGCTTTCATTTCTGATGAGCCTCTTGGAGGTTTCTCTTTGTCAGTGTGGTAGAGGACGGACACCCTCAGAAAGATAGTTAGAAAGCTCACTGGGCTTATAGTCAGGAAACTCCCAAGTCCAGATCTGACCCTTACCCTGCGCAATCTACTTAACCTCTCTCAGCCTTGTTTTCTCCATCTGTAAAGTCGGGTAATGTCCACATTGCAGAGTTGTTTTTGGAATTATATAAAAAATATGTAGTACATAAACTGCTCAGCATTGTGCCAGGCAGGGGGTTAGTGCTAATGAAAAGTATTTATTTTTATTAATAGTAGCAATCGCAATGGACCCCCACAGGTGACTCCTTGGCCACAAAAAGTCAACCTCCATATTACAGCGGCTCTCAACCATTCTGCCTCAGGTCCCTGAGGACTGTGTCACCCTCCTGGCTGTCCCACCAGGGCAGTGATTTTTAATCTGGGGCACTTCTTTGTAGCTTAGGTTGGCCTCATCAAGGTCCTCAGGTCATTTGGACACTCTCTTCCTGCCCCCCGCTGGGATTTACTGCTTAGAGCAGTGAGTCTTGAGTGTGTGTGTGTTAGCATCTGCCGAGGAACTTTGTTAAAATACACATGCTGCATCCCACCACAGCCCTGATGAATCATAACTTCCCTGGTGGAGCATTGATAAATGTATTTTACATTCCCGGGCAATGCTGATATACAGGCCTGGTTAAGAACTATTATCTTTGTGGATGTCTCTCTGCTTAATGCTGTCTCATTCAGCTAGCACAGCACTAAAAATTCTAGCAAAAAATAATGGTGTCCACATGGCTTTTCAAAGCTCAGATAGACACCGTGTGTCCAACTAAGGAGGTGATAAGGTGCATGTATAAGAGGAAGCACTTGGCTCATGAGGGCCCTGTACACAGCCCTGCCTACGATCATACTAGGTACTTAACAAAAGACAGCCCTTGTTGTTTATTGGTCCCAGAAACCTTAGTTCCTTGAAACACCTGTTTTCATTGTAGTAGAAGACTCGAAACCTAGGAATTGCGGAACTCGCTGGCTATTTGGGAAGCATTTAGAAAATGGGACAAGAGGTGTCATACACAGGCTGGCAGCAGAGATCCAGAAAGGAAAGCACCGTGGCCTCTGTTTTCATTTTCCTTTTTGCTTCCGAATTGAGACAGGGAGAGCATCGTATTAGCAGCTGGTGCGGACATGGACAGTGATGGCTGTCCGATACTCACTCCCCGAGTGTGAACAACACCGTGAGCCCCAGACTGCCTCAGGCTTTGCTTTTGTCTTTCTTATCATTCATACTTGAAGTCAGGGGCTCCTGGTCGCTGTGCAAAAATGAGTATAATCACATTTCCAGCCGAGCCTACTGCAATGTTTCTGCCTCGCCATGAGACTCAGAGCCGAGATTTGAGTAGATGGGAAGTGAGGGACTCAACAGAGGGAGGAAATTCTGTCTTTTCAGCCCACAGAAGAGGGCATTTTTGGCTCCTGAAAATTAAGACTGGTGGAGGAGTTCACCCAGCTGGATCAGAGATTGGGAGATAAAGGTACTGAAGTCAAATGAGACATCTGTGAAGTACTTTCAAAAAATAAAGACTTCATGACAATGTATGTCAAGAGCTTCAATAACTGGTGCAGGCTCTCAACAACGGTTGGGGCTGAACTCCACGCTCAAGGTCCTTAATTTGTCCTTAGCCCCCAGCCAGACCTGCACCCTGCCAGGCAGAGAGGTGATCTGTGTGATCTGGAACTTCCAACTTTGGTGACTACATATTCTGCTTTATCGGGTCCTTAAATAAAGGCAACTTTTCTTTAACTTTTCTGTTAATCTCTCCTGTTAACAGCTCCTATCGCCCTGGGCTTACCCTGAAACTGCCTGCCTATTAGGAAAGTGCAGACAGCACAATACAAGCTGGTACTCTAGCAATTGTTAAGATCTATTGTAGGACATCCAGCATGTTGAGAAAAACTAGCCATTCACCTCACTCCATGCTATTCCTATCAGAAACAACGTGGAAAATATTCTCTCTTCTTTTGGCCAGCACCCCCCCTCCTTAACTGAAAGATGATGTGTCTGCATCTGAAATGGGGGCGAGATGGGGTGGAGTATAGCTTTCCTGCCTCTAGAAAGACAAACTCGTTCACAGCAGGCCAGAACTGGTCAATCATTAGGGCAGGGTCCAGGCCTCTCATATTTGCGGGAACAGTGGGCTGTGTCCGTCCAGCATGGAATGCCAGTCCTGGCCTCTGAGCCTGCTAAGCCCTTCCCGGCGTGACTTTACCAGGCGAACTCCCACTCCCGACACACAAGTACATGCTTTAGGAAGATTTCTTCAACGGGACAAAGTGCACTTTAAAATCTGGGTTCTCCTTTCCTGAGCTCGGACCCAAACTTATCCTGAAATAGGAGAAGGCGCTGTAGGCAAAGACTGCAGAGGCGGAAGAAAGCGCCCGGCATGGCAGCGGTGACGACGAGTTGCCAGCAGGTGTCAGTGCGCCCTCGCTCAGTCGTGGCGCGCGGTCTCCGCCGCCAAGACCCCTCCTCACCGCGTTCTAAGGAGGTGCGGTCCAGACCCGCGACGGCCGGGTGTCCCGCAGACTACTCGGCGGCTAGAACCACAGGTGGCCTCCTCTTCCCCAGGCGGAGCTCCGGACTCGGGGGGTCCCGCTTCCCGGGGGTGCTTCCCATTCCGCAGCCGGGGTTCGATCCGAACCTGTGCCTTCCTTTCTCACCAGAACCCCACTCGCCTCGCCGCCAGGTGCACTTGCGGTCGAGGGTGGCCTGGCCCAGGACCAGCGTGCTACGGATGCTACTTGTACCCGTGGCGGCTTCTCCCGATTCGGGCCCGGGTCCCCAACTCTCCTCCCAGGACCCAGCTGGATGGGGAGCACTCCCTGGTTCCCAATGCTTTCTGTTCCGCGGGCCCGGAGCTGCGCGGCCAATTCCCAGCAGGGGCCGCTTCCACTCCCGGGGCACGCTCTTTAAACCCCTCGCTCACGGTACCCGCCTCTCCAAAGCGCCCGTCCCGCCAGGGGGGCAAGCACTCCTCAAGGTCCCGCGCGGGGCGCGGGCGCTAGACCCGCGGAGGGGAGGCGCAAGGGGCGGGGGAGGGTCGGTTTCCCACGTGGGGGCTGACGCCGGCTGCTCGGCAACGCTGGCTTGATCCTGGGGCTATAAAACCAGTCCACGGTGAGCGCGGCGGAGCAGCAGAGGCTCTGGCTTCGGTGCAGACGCCCAGCAGCCGGAGCGCTGCCGCCCGGCCACCCCCAGCAGCTTCTCCCCCCTAGCCCCGAGTTCCTGCCCCAACTCACGGTGCCCTCGGACCCCGGCCCGTCCGGCTGGGCTGCGGCCAGCGCCCGCAGCTCGCCGGGCCAACGCCCAGAAGACCCTCTGCCTCGGCCGCGGCTCCCGGCGGGCCGGTCGCCCACCTGCCCCGGCCCACCTGAGGACGGGGGCGTCTTCATGCGGCCCGCACAGCGCTCACCCCGCCGCCGTCGCCGCCCCAGAGCTCCGGGCGCTGCGACCCAGCCCCAGCTGGGCACGCAACTTTGGAAGTCCGGCGGCGCTCCGAGAGGCGGTAGAGTCCGCACGCTGGCCCCAGCCCGGGCCCGGCCGGCACCGCCGCGTCTGGGGGAAGCGGGAGAGTCGGTATTCGCTTCGGGGATGTAAGAAGACAGGCCCGAGACCCCAGGCCCGCGTCAGCGCCCTTCAGCTGCCTCCCGGGGTGGGGGCGGGCCCCGCACACGGTAAGACCTCTTGCTTTCGCTCGGGCTCAAGAGTCAAGATATAGATATATTTTTAAAAATTTTCCGTCATTCTTCCAAGTCATCAGGCCACCGATGGTTTTTGTTCTCCCTTCTTGAAGAATCTCTCTCCCTTTCCCCATCGGCTCGACCTACTCTCTCCCGCCGCTTAGAAATAAAACTTGTGCTGAGCTGGGAAAGAGAAGGCGCCCACCACGAGCGCCGCAAGCGCAGGCCGGGCGCCGTTCGCGGGAGCCGGGCCCATGGGCTGCTAGCGGCTCTCCAGCTCCGGCCGGCGTCCCTGCGGTCCCCTCCCCATGTGAGGCGCGTAAGGGCGAGCGGGGCGCGGGAGGAAGAGGAGGACCCACGGGCGCTGGGCCGGAAGGCAACTGGCAGCAGGCCCAGGCAAGCGGGCATCCGCGTTCATGTTCCGCCAGGAGCAGCCGCTGGCCGAGGGCAGCTTCGCGCCCATGGGCTCCCTGCAGCTGGACGCGGGCAACGCGAGCTGGAATGGGACCGAGACGCCGGGGGGCGGCGCCCGGGCCACCCCTTACTCCCTGCAGGTGACGCTGACTCTGGTGTGCCTGGCCGGCCTGCTCATGCTGCTCACGGTGTTCGGCAACGTGCTAGTCATCATCGCGGTGTTCACGAGCCGCGCACTTAAGGCGCCCCAGAACCTCTTTCTGGTGTCTCTGGCCTCGGCCGACATCCTGGTGGCCACGCTAGTCATCCCTTTCTCGCTGGCCAACGAGGTCATGGGCTACTGGTATTTCGGCAAGGCGTGGTGTGAGATCTACCTGGCGCTCGACGTGCTCTTCTGCACCTCGTCCATCGTACACCTGTGCGCCATCAGCCTGGATCGCTACTGGTCCATCACGCAAGCCATCGAGTATAACCTGAAGCGCACGCCGCGCCGCATCAAGGCCATCATCGTCACCGTGTGGGTCATCTCGGCCGTCATCTCCTTCCCGCCGCTCATCTCCATCGAGAAGAAGGGCGGCGGCAGCGGCCAGCAGCCGACCGAGCCGCGCTGCGAGATCAACGACCAGAAGTGGTACGTAATCTCGTCGTGCATCGGCTCCTTCTTCGCGCCCTGCCTCATCATGATCCTGGTCTACGTGCGCATCTACCAGATTGCCAAGCGCCGCACCCGCGTGCCGCCCAGCCGCCGGGGTCCGGACGCCGCCGCCGCGCCGCCGGGGGGAGCCGAGCGCAGGCCCAACGGCCTGGGCCCGGAGCGCGGCGTGGGCCCCGTGGGCGCCGAGGCCGAGCCGCTGCCCGCCCAGCTCAACGGTGCCCCCGGGGAGCCCGCGCCCGCAGGGCCACGCGACGCTGACGCTCTGGACTTGGAGGAGAGCTCGTCCTCCGAGCACGCCGAGCGGCCCCCGGGGCCCCGCAGGTCCGAGCGCGGCCCCCGGGCCAAGGGCAAGCCCCGGGCGAGCCAGGTAAAGCCCGGGGACAGCCTGCCCCGGCGTGGGCCGGGGGCAACGGGGCCCGGCGCGTCGGCGGCGGGGCCCGGGGAGGAGCGCGGCGGGGGCGCCAAGGCGTCGCGCTGGCGCGGGCGGCAGAACCGCGAAAAGCGCTTCACGTTCGTGCTGGCCGTGGTCATCGGCGTGTTCGTGGTGTGCTGGTTCCCCTTCTTTTTCACTTACACGCTCACGGCCGTGGGCTGCTCCGTGCCGCGCACGCTTTTCAAGTTCTTCTTCTGGTTCGGCTACTGCAACAGCTCCCTGAACCCGGTCATCTACACCATCTTCAACCACGACTTCCGCCGCGCCTTCAAGAAGATCCTCTGCCGGGGGGACAGGAAACGGATCGTGTGAACGCCGGGTCCGCGACCCGCCAACAGACTGGCGCCCACTGCGGTCAGCGGGGACCGAGGGGAGCGTCTATATAGCCCAGCACACTGAAACCCGGGTCCTGCCTGCTCCGTGTTTCCTGGCCCGGCCTTGCTCCGTGGCCTCTGTTCTTCCCTCTCAGGGAAAAGGCTGAGAGGGTCACCGGCCCCCAGTTGTTGTTAGGGCCGCTTGTGACTTGGAACGATCTTCCTGGGTTCTTGGGCCCTCCCTAATCAGTATTGTTCCCTAAAGGTATTTTCACCTCCCCTGAGTCCAGTTCTCAATGCCGATCAGAGCAAGCAAACACTGGGCCCCAGAGGGTACTGCTCACAAAGGATTAATGGATGGGATTACCCAGCCCTGGCTAATTGCTCTCCCCCTTATTCTAACTCTGTTTTTAAACAAATGCTCAGGGCAGCCCTGCCCATCCCCCCATCCCCCACTGTAAAGACACACTATTTTTGATAGTACACGCTAGGATCCCCAGTGTCTGGGCTTTTGATGCTGTTGGAGATGCCCTTGAGGCTGATACATTGTCTTTGGTTCAGGCCAACCCCCTTTGTAATGCAAGTCGTTTTCCAGTGTCATTACCTCCTGTGTCCTTTTCACCAGCAACTGGTGACTGTCCCTTGGGCCTGAACCTGCTTTGAGATATCCTGAGGGGGAAAAGATTGCTGTCCATTTTTTTCCTGTGCCTAACAGCATAATTGCCTTTTCCTATGTAAATACTACAAGGAAGGACCAAGACAGAAGTAAAGGAACCTTTCTGCCATGCAGCAGCCCTGTGTATAAAGCCATTATCCTCTGATGCACCCTTCACCCCAGCAACTCACTTTAAAAGTATCTCTTTCCTGTGTCCCTCCCTCCCTCTTTCCTTCCTTCCCTCCTCTCTCCAGGGCCACTGCTTGAAGAATATGTATGTTTCTATCTTGTATGTTTCTGCACCTGTCCCTCCCTCCCCAAAAGTGCTGACTGCAGGAAATCTTTTGGCTGCTGTTTTTAGACGGAGGAGTGGAAATTATGTGGAAGAAGCAAACCTGATACAATTTGCCCAAGGTAAACAGTTTGAAAAGACAAATGAGCCTGCCAAACTGTACAGTTCCTGCCCCAAGAGCTCTTAGGTATCAAAGTGTTGTCCTTTCCCCCCTGCTTTTCTGGTTGAGATCATGTCATTGATGAACTCCCCAAATCAAGGGAGAAGGGCAGAGACCTCGTGTTTACATCTGAGTTTCTACGTGTTTTAGACAGAGACTCTCTAAGGCCTGCGCTCTTATTTCACTAAAGACAAACTAATGTCAGCACATGTTGCTAATGATGGTGAATTTTTTTTAATAAAAAGTTTACAGATCAAATGTGAAATAAATATGAATTAAATGGTTCTGTTTGTTATCTGAGTTTCGAAAGCTTTGAGACTCTGGGAACATCTGATTATATATATATGTGTGTATGTATATATATAAATTAAATAGTACATTACATTATAAAACACTTTTGAAAGTGCCAGCAATAACAAGGATACCATTTACTAAGTGTTTCTTATGTCCTGGGCACTATGATGAGCCCATCATGGGCTCTGCTTCATTTACTCTCCCCGCAAAACCTATGAGGTAGATACTATTTTTATCTCCATTTTACAGGTGAAGAAACTGAGTCTCAGAGGGCAAGTGCTTTGCTCAAGGTTAACAAGTGGTGGAGATGCATCATACCCGGCTTTATCAGGTTCCAGGGTCTGTACTCTTAACCTCAGAGCCTTGCCAAAATTACATTGACACTATAGAATGCTCCCAGCAGTGAAGTCTCTACCTAAAGTGTGCTATATACACAAAGTATGGGATGTAGCCCAAGTGTGTGGATACACACAAAATGTTACATACTGCAAAGTGTCTGTATGCCCTAAAGTGTGTATATACCTCAAAGCGTGAGTATACCTTAAAGTGTGGAATATACTTCAAAATGTGTATCACACCTTACAGTGTGATAATATGCAACATGTGTCCCAACATGTGGGCGCTCTGTGTATGGCCCAGAATGTGGCATGTGCACAAAGTGTAGTATAAACACCGAAAAAAAACCCCATATATTGGTTGGTGGCTTGAACTGTCTCTGGCCAAAGGCACGGATCCTTCCTATTGTGTTTCTGTAGTATTGAGTTCCACTCTGCTGTCTAGGAGGGCTTAAGATCCTCACCCTACGGTTCTGGTTATGTGACTTTGAAGCTGGAAGGGCTTTTAGAGATTCAGGAACCCAATCCCTCGTCTTCAAAGAGGAAGTGACTTGCTCAGGGTCTCACAGTTCCGGGTGACAGATCTCTGCACCCAGGCTGCCTCATTCAGATAGGAACAGCCGAGCAGTGTGGAGTGGTTCTGTGCATATGTATAATCAGATGAGGCGCTGAGGGAGAGCCACTCATGGACGAGCTGGTCTGAGGCAGTCAAGGAACAGGTCACGGTTTAGGAGGGTGGAGTTGTAAGGCCAGCCACCTCTCACACATGTGCACACAAGGGCAAGGGGGTGTGTGCAGGGGTGGGAGAGCAGAGAGCTCTGGGAAGTGATCTGGGCCGTGAGGGGCCTGGGAGAGGGAAAACAGTGTTTCTGAGGGGTCTTTGTTAGAGGTAGGAAGTTCCTGCCATCACCAGGCCTTCTGAACTGCAGAGAGAAGAGTGGGCAGGCCCTTGGCTCCTTGTCCAGGGGCTTCATAAGCCATGGCCTTTGGCACCAAGGCTGGCTGCCTGGTCTGGAGCTGGATCCTGCTCCCCACCCCCACTCAGCCTGTCTCTTCCCTACCACCACCCCCCCCCCAACTCCAGGGCACCTATCGCCCCAAAGGCAAACAATGCCAGACAATAGGCCACCCTGGCAGGCCCTCAGGAACTGGGCTGTGTGTCCCAGACAAAGGGACAGATATAAACACTGCTGCTGTTGACGGTCTATTCTGCTGTTTGCCCTGCCCTCACCCCCAGGTGCCCTGCTCCCTGGTAAAGGGGGAAGTGTGAGCAATAGTGCCACGCAGTACAGGCCTCTGGTGTCACCCCACATCCTCATTCCAGCGGAGGAGAACCCTCCAAGATGGATGGAGCTGGGGAAAATAGGGGAAACAGGGCTTGGGTGCTGGGGTTTTGAGTTCCTGATGGACATCCCTGCTTGCTCACCGCAGAGGGCTCAAGCAACAGTCTGCAGAGGTCTGGGGTGGGGAGGGGATCTGAGGAGGTGAAAGGGCTCCGCACAGAGATCTTAGCGGAAAGATCAGGAGATGACTCACCCCACAGCTTTCTGTCTGCATCTGATCCTGACTATCTGGGCCCAGAGAATCTGTCTTTGCGGCCACATCTCCTATTTTATGTAACTTTGGTTGAGGTATCAAAACCCACTGGCTTTTGGGTCTGAAGTCTGTCTTGCCAGATTTACTCCTGTGAGGTGCCTTGAGTTGGGGAAGGGTAGTGCCCTGTGTGAGCCTGGACACAAACACAGCCTTCTCCCCCCAAGGCTTTGTTCATGGTCAGTTTCTGCTATGCTAACGGGCTGGAGGAGAGAATGGGAAGCGCTTGGGCTCTCCCTCTCTGTGAGTCTATAATCGAATCAGAGTTTGAGAGCCAGAAATGTCCTCCTACGTCTTCAGCCCCCACGTTGTGCTGTTCAGGGACCTGAGACCCTGACAAGCTGATCGACAGTGTGACATCACAGTCCCTCCAGCAGATCCTCCTGGCTCTCTGTCCGATCACAGATATTCAACACGAATTCTTTTCTGTGGTTCGATAAGGGAGTTGCTGATAAACCCCAGACACCCCTCTGTGCCAGCACGCCAGGCATCGCAAGGCGGTTCTCTTCTTTCCATGCATGGGTCCTGCAGAGCCTGGCACTTGTCTCTGTGGGAGGCAGTGGAAATTAGGGTCTTCCCTGCACTCTAGAAGCCTTAAGGCCGTGTGGGGAGACGGGAAGTGCCTGCGGAAAGCATCAAGTAGCCATTCAGCAGTGACAGTGTGGTGGGGGGCAGTGGATGTGCGTGCCCACCAAGGGCATTGGGCATCTATCTATCTGTGCCAGGTGTGTGCAGCGAGGGAGAGGACACTGTGGCTGGGAGCTCAGGGGGTTGGATGTGGGAGGCAGGGTGTCAGGACTTTGGCTGAGTGAGGAGGGGCATGAAGCTAGCCCTGGTTCTAGCAGCCTAGCCCTGCGGCAGCAGTGCCGGGCTACGGGGTGCCCCGGGCCTAGGTCAGACCTCAGCTTTCATTTCTCCAGCCCCATCCTTGGGGATGGCAAGGTGAGCTCCTGTCCCCATTTGAGTATACCTGTCAGGAAGCCTGCCTCCCCACCTCAAGGAGAGCAGCCGGATCCCAGTCTCCAGGCCTCTGCCGTTGCCGGAGTCAGCAGCCCATATCAGGCGTGGCGGTCAGGCCTCTGCCCTGGGCCCCGCCACCCCTCGCAGTGGACCTGGGAGTCTGGGATGAAGGAAGGGGAGTCTTCTGCAGCACAGGGTGTGCCTGGGAGGGAAGCCATGTGAAGGCACCAAGCACAATCACAAACACCAGGGTTTGTTTTGAAAATAGCATTGATCTCTCTGATTCCCAGAAATCCTGGGGTTTAGAGTTAAGTACAAAAATGGAACAGAGTCTGTTGGAAGGAACCTGGACCTGAGCACTAGGAGGCCTGGGTTCGAGTCCCACCTTTGCCTTTTACTGGTGGTGTGACCTGTGACCTTGGGCAGAGCCCTTTCTGAGCCCCTGTTTCTTCACTTTTTTTTTTTTTCATTTTTAAAATGAAGAAGGTTGGTCTAGGTCAGTGTTACTTAAACGTGTGTTCCATGGAGTTTATGTAACGACAAAATCAATCTCAATCTCTCTCCCTCTTTTTCCCTTCCTCTCTCACATATTTACCATCTGTCTCTCTGTCCATCTGTCTGTCTATCAACTATCAGTGAAATGCTGGGTTACATGACCTTTAGCAGGAAGCTTTTCTTCAGGTCCTGTCAGAGCCTTGGGATTCTCTGAGAGGGGATCATATGGTGGGTTGTGTTTTGCAAACTCCCTGGACTGCAGAATTCTATTTTTCAAAGAGCAGCTCAGTGAATCATGTTCACTGGAACACTTGTTGGGTACTGTTAGCCTAAGAAATCACACTGGGCTTTTCTGTTGATCTCTTTTAAGATTCTAGAAAATGCTGGCTTTACTTTTTCTGTCCTGCTTTTAGGTGAGGCACACGGGGCCGGGGGCAAGCCATAGGTTTTCCTTGGGGACGCTGGGGACTCTAAGAGCCGTGAGCCTCACTGAGGCTTGGGGTGGAAGTGAGAGTTTGGTGTGAATCTCAAATGTGGGCTCTACCTCTGTGTATGTGTGCCCATGTGAGTAGTGTGTGTGTGCACACAGTGTGAATGGCTATGTGTCCATGTGCGAGAGTGTACATGAATGTATTTGTGTGTGCACGTGTCTCTGTGTGCAAACAGGTTAAAAACCTCTTTTCACAGGGATATTTTGCTCACCAGGACCTGGGGTGGAAGCATCGGGGGAGTTGAGGACAAACGTGTATGTACTGGAAGAAGAGGTCACACAGAGAATTAAAGGGGAGTGTAGTGTGTCATCGATTCTGATAACAATTAGCCCCTCTCCAACTTGTGATTGGTCTCCTCCTCCTCACCGCCCCGCCCCCCCATGCTGGAATGTGGATTCCCTACCAGGGTAATGGAGCTGAGCTAGAAGGAGGACGGGATGATGGAATGTGGACGTTAAAAAAATTTTTTTTTAATGTTTATTTATTTTTGAGAGAGAGAGAGAGAGAGCGTGAGTGTGCAAGTAGGGCAGGGGCAGAGAGGGGTGGAGGGTGGGAACAGAGGATCTAAACAATAGTGTCCTGACAATAGTGAGCCTGATATGGGGCTCGAATTCGGGAACTAGGAGGTCATGACCCGAACCTGGCGTCCGACACTCAACCGACTGAGCCACCCAGATGTCCCGGACTGTGGACATTTGGGAGAGGCCAACACTGGTTCTCTAGCAGGTGTTCTTTAATTTTTTTTAATTAATTTTTAAAAGTTTTTACATTTGAGAGAGAGAGCGTGCACGCATGTGTGCAGGCACCTGAGTGGGGTAGGGGAAAGAGAGAGAGAGAGAGAGAGAGAGAGAGAGAGAGAGAGAGAATCCTAAGCAGGTTCCTTGCTGTCATTGCACAGCCCCAGGGGGCGGGGGGGGCGGGGCTTGATCTCCCGAAGAAGCGCGAGATCACGATCGGGCGCTGAAATCGAAAGTCCCACGCTTAACTGCTTGAGCCGCCCGGGCGGCCTTCTACCAGCTGCTTTTTTTTTTTTTTTTTTTTTTTTTTTTTTTTAGCAGCGGGGCTCTCCTGTTCTCCGTGGAAGGGGGAATTTATTTATTTCATTACGGGGAGTTCTGGAGGGTGTGGGAGGCCAAGCTGGAGTGGGCTTCAAGGCTCTTTCCAGCTGTTCAAAGGCAGGAACTTGGGGCTTCTTTGGAATCTATATCTGAGCTAAACAAGATGGCGCACAGAGAAGGTGAGTAAAGAGAGATTGAAAGGGGACTATTTACAAGGTGCAGGCAAGGGGAACCCACAAGCGGTGCTGAAGGACCTTGGGAGGGCACAGTGGGAGCTGTTAGCACCCTCTATCCAAAGAGGTGAGGGGAGGGAGATGTTACCAAAACCATTAGAACCGCAGTTCTGGGGTCCCCCGTCCCCCGCAGCCATGGTCAAAGCTTGTCTGGACGGGGTGGGGGAACCCCGAGAATCAGTACCTTCCCCGCTCTCACTCCCACACCCGAATGGCTGCCCTTAGCCGCAACACAGAGAGCAGGGAAGAAAGGAAGGGTAAGGGAGCGGCTCCTGGGGACAGCCTTCCAGGGCTTGGAAGAGGGTGGACGAGGGCAGAGGCTGTAGCCAGAAGGGAAAATCAGGAATAGCTAGTGTAGGACCCGACACCTGAGAACGGCCAAGTGCCACCACTTTGGGGAACAGACTGGAGGGAGGCCAGCTGCTCGGTTCCTTCAGTGTGGCCGTGGGCTAGCAGCTTGGGTCACTGGGCGGCTCTAGAAGAAGAACACAGGTCCTCTTTCCATCCACTCTGTGTTGGAGTTGTTACGAATATGACAGAGTGTGTATGCATACAGACACCCAGACGTATGTGCGCGCGTGCACACACACACACACACACCCACACCCCATCCTCCCAGCCTGCTGGTGAGTCAGGTGAGAGACGGCCCTAGGGAACCCGAGGAGCTGGCTGTTGACCAGATTTCTCTAGGCTCTCCTCATGTCTGTGACTTGGTCCCCACATAGGAGGCCAAGAAACAGACTCTGAGCTGCCCAGCAGTGGTGAGCCATGAGGCAGGGCCTGGTGAGGAGGGGTCGGTGGTCACACCTGTCCATGGGGTACACTAGGGATTCTGTGGGTACTTACTCAGCACCTGTGAGTACCCCATAGCCTTCCTTCTTGGAAGATACTCACTGAACGATTCTTTTTTATGCCCTGGCCTCAGAGAAGGCACGGACTTTTAGTGAATGATAGATTCCTTTCTTCATTCATTCATGTATTTATTTAACAACTCTGTTTGGGAGCTGTCCCCAGACTAGTCTCACTGATCTTACTCTGTGCTCGGTGCTGTGGTGAACAGGATGAGGGGCTTTGCTCTGCCAGACTTCTTTAGGGAGGAGACAGATATAAGCGGGCAGCAGGGAGTGGTTAAGGAGGGTGATGGGGTTGGGGGGTGCAGTGGGCGGTGGGACCTCACTGCCAGGGGGCCTGGCCTGGGCTCTAAGGCATCAGAGGAGGGTCCCTGGAGAAGTGACAGCAGGATGAGAACGGAGGAATGGGCAAGAATGGGTCTGGCAAAGATGGTGGGGGTGATAGGGGAAGCCTCGTATGTTCCAGCTACTAGACAAAGTCCACTTCGGTGGGACTGGGTGTGAGAGGCCAAAAGGCGAGTGGAGAAGCGGGAGAGGGCAGGGCCTCTCATACAGCCACCTGGAAAGATTTGTCCTGAGGGCAGTGGGGGGCCACTGGAGGGATTTTAGGGAGAAGAGGAGCACAGTCAGATTTTGTTTTAAAATGTTGATTTATTTTTGAGAGAGCGTGAGTGGGGGAGGGGCAGAGAGAGAGTGGAGACAGGATCCAAAGTGGACTCTGAGCTGTCAGCACAGAGCCCGATGCAGGGCTCGAACTCACAAACCGTGAGATCATGACCTGAGCCAAAGTTGGACACTTAACTGACTGAGCCACCCAGGAGCCAACAGATTTTTTGTTTGTTTGGAACGATCATTCTGACTGCACCTGCAGGCTAGTGAGGGGGAGCCGGGCAGTAACCCAGAGGTGACAGTGGCCTGACCAGGGTGCTGACAGGACACTCGGGAAGCCAGGGCTCCTGCCTCCCCCACGGTTGCCCAAAGGCAGTGCCAGCCTCTGTGCAGACCGAGATACTGGGATTTCAGAGGGACCCTTGCTTGTGAAGTGCGCCTCCCATCCCCCCTCTCCCATCGTGGATTTCTCTGTCTTTAGAGAGTGGTTCCTGGGCTCAGAGCTTCCTGCTCATGGTTCCATGAAATCACCCCTCGGAGGGTGAACTCAGTCACCTCGGTGCTGCGTAGAGGCCTCGTCTCTGGCTGGCTGGCTGTGAGGCCTCGTCTGCACCCTCCCGTTTCTGAACCTCGGCTGCCTGGTGCGTACCACAGGCCAGGGAGGAACGCACGCAGGCCGTGTGCACTGCCCAGCTGCCGAAGCCTAGGTTGTAATGTGAGTTCAGATGAGGGCCGGCAGGCATCCGGCACCCTAGGGATTCTGCTCGGAGTCCAGATAAAGCCCCAACACTGGGGCTGGCCCTGCTGGCTGCTGGGCCTGGCTTGTCCAGGCGTCTCCGGGAGAAAAGCCTTCTGTTTGCAAGGAGTTTGGGGAACTTGTGATTTGACCCCCCTGTCTGCTCTGCCTGCCCCAAGAACTCTCAGCTACAAACTCACTGCTCCTGCCCCTGGGTGGGGGGGTCTTTTCCTAGATCTTCCACTTCTTTGCTTGAAACCCAGTGCTTACACTTTCAACATTTCCTTGCTTGGGAGGATCTGTCTCTCTCAGGAGTTCCCAGGGAGGGTGCCAGGTCTTGGTGGGAATGGGCTGGTGTCCCTGAGAAGGGCATTTTATTTTATTTTATTTTTATTTTTATTTTATTTTATTTTATTTTATTTTATTTTATTTTATTTTATTTTATTTTATTTTTTAAGTTTATGTATTTATTTTGAGAGAGAGGGAGAGAGCACGCGTGTGCACCGGTGGGGGAGGGGCAGAGAGAGAGTACGAGAGAGCATCCTGAGCAGGCTCTGTGTGGACAGATCGACACAAGGCTCCATCCCACAAACCGTGAGATCATGACCTAAGCCGAAATCAAGAGTTGGAAGCTTAACCGACTGAGCCACCCAGGTGCCCCGGGAAGGGCATTTTAAAGGTAAGACTCTGGGGTTGGAAAGATGTGATTCCGACCCTGGTTCCATCACGTAGCTTTGATTGGAACCCCGCAGAGACGATCGAGCCTTTTTTTTTTTTTATTATTATTTTTTTATTGTAACCTGGAGATCATGGTTGCTGGTGTTTGGGTGGGTTACCCAGGTCAGTGCCTGGCAGAAGCTGGAGGCTCGTGCGTGCCAGCCTTTCCCACTTCAGTGGGAGCTGGAGGCTTGTTCTTGGCTCATGAAGCTGCTCTGGGCTGGGCCGTGCAGCGCTGGCCAGTTTGGAGGCGGGGGCGGGGGAGGTGGTGGGCGAGCAGCCTGCACTTAGAGCCACTGTTTTAGGGTGACTTGTGACAAAGATTTGACCTCTCAGGCTCTTAACTCTCTCTTTCCAGCCTTCAGTAGAGCGAGAAAGTGGGACCAGATGAACTCTGAGGACCACGCGAGACCCATGATGACCACAAAGGTCTGTAGTGAGGCGGCCCCGAAAGCAAGGTCTCCCTGCTCCCCTTGTTGTACTGCAGGTGAGTTTTACTGTCTCCTGATTCTGACACTCTTGTTTCTGCCTCCGTAACTGCTCAGGCGATTCTCCACGTAGAACGCCCCGCACACTCTCCCCCCGGCTGCCTCTCGTAATCGCACCCAAACTTGAAAGCCAAGCTATGCCACAACTTTCTAATTTTCATAGAGGATAGAGCCTGAGGTTTGGCATCAATTTTTCCAGGGCTTATACCTTGGGTCTGAGTCCCTGCCAGCTTCCCTCCTTGTCCCCGAAGGTGGCAGATGCCCACACGGGGCTGCGTGGTGAGGGGCTCCGTGTGCTACAGAGAGGGGCTTCCCACCTCCTCCTCCAGGCACTGCGGGAGGAGCTTTTCGCCTCTCTTTCTACTTGTTCAAATGGGTTTGGAGCCAAGGGTTCGTGTCTTCACAACTCTACTGTGCCCTCTTCATAGGGAACTCTTGGTCAGAAGAGCTTCAGGTGTAAAGCAAGAGGAGAACGTGAGAAACGTAGACATTTTGCTTTTGGAAAGAAGACACCTCCCCTTCCAGCACTCCCCACCCGCCTCCCCCCTTGCCTGCATGGTCTTCCAAGGTCTCCGGCAGCCGGGAAAGAGGAGCTTGGTTGTTGGTGTTAGATGGACATGGCTAGCACCGTAGCTCCATTCCTGGCTGTCTCTGTGACCTTGGACAGGGTGTTTCATTTTCCAGGGTTTCAGTGTGCTTCTCTGAAAAGGGGGTAAGACATTACCTGTTTCCACAGTGTCATGGCTGCAGGGCTGTCATGTTGTATCCACATGTTTATCATGTTTTATCCCTGAGAGTGTGAGTTCCACCAGGCGAAGGACTTGGTTTCCTGCTGAGTCCCAAGCCCTTCCAGCCCATAGTTGGTGTCCAATAGACCTTTGTCAGATGGATGAGTAAATGACACTTAATGTGATGGGGTGCATCAGGGCAGTAGGTGGGACCATCGGGCACCATGCTGACACACGGAATGGTGGGTGCAGAGGTGAATACATAGTGTCAGGAATGAAATAGGCACACCCTCTGTGTGACCCTCCCCTCATAGGCATGCCTGCTGGGTAGGATGGAGTGGATTATGTTCTTGGAGAACAGGGGCAACCGTCTTTTGGGGAAGAGCCTGTCTCCAGCTTGATGAAGTTCTCTCCTAAAGGTCGTTAAGCAGAGGTGGATCTGGTAAAAGGGTTCCTTCTCTGGGCTAAGGCTGAATCAACTGAGATCTTTGGGTTTTCTGACCTCCCAAGAGCTGCAGTTCTGCTTGGTGCCTGAAATGACTAGAGAATGAAGGCAGGTATGCCAGGGTGTGTGGACAGACCTGAAGGGTGTAGACTCTGGGGCCTGAGGGTCATGGAGGGACCTCCAGAGAGAACACCTTTGTGCAGAGCCTTGTGGGATGGAGGTGTGTGTGTATATATATGGCGTATGCTATATAGATATAACTATATATGGTATATGGTATATATGATATATATACATCTCGTATGACAGTGGGATAAGTGATTGGGGATGTGGAAAGGGTTTCAGCTTTTAAACCCAGAGAGGTGATGTATTTAGTCAGGGTTCTCCAGAGAAACAGAAACAACAGGATGTGTGCATGTATACGTTTTTCTCTCTATATCATCTCTCTCTCTTCTTTCTCTCTCTCTCTGTTTTATCTCTCTCTTTCTCCATATGTATGTATGTATGAATGTATTTATGCATGTATGTATCATCATTTATCATATGGATTTATTTTAGAGAATTGGCTGACACATTTGTGGAGGCTGGCAATTCCAAAATTTGCAGGGTAGGCTGGCGGGCTGGAAGCCCCAGGAAGAGATGTAGTTTGAGTCCAAAGGTAGTCTGCTGGCAGAATTCCCTCTTGCTTGGGGGAGGTCAGTCTTTCTCTATTGAGGCCCTCAACTGACTGGGTGAGGCCCACCACATTATGGAAGGCTAACTGCTTTACTCAAAGTCTACTGATCTAAATGTTAATCTCATCTAAAAAGGCCTTCACAGAAACATCTTGAGCAATGTTTGACCAAGTATCTGGGGCTAGCCAGATAGCCAAGTTGACCGTCATAAAATTAACCATCACAGATGGGTTTAAAACAAAACTCTGATCTAGAAGTTTGTACTCAGAGCAATGAAGTTGGGGGAGGGGCAGGTGTTCCTGTGCCAGCTGTTAGCCCATGTACGAAAGGTGGTTTCAGCTCAGTAAGACTGGCCCTGACTCAATGAGGAAGGACAAGAAAGGGGTCAGAAGTAATCAGTTTATGTGATTCAGTGTTTCACAGTCACATTCATGGCGATCCCCTGTGTGTACAAGAGCACACCCTAGCCTTTATTTTGCTCTCTGGATGACTCAACTCCATGCTACTCCCTGTGGAGACCGTGAGGGGAGAGCCTCAAAGTCAGGGGCACTTTGTGCATGCGTGAGTAGCCACTTCTGGGTTACTATTATGTGGCTTGGACCTGGCAGGGTTTGGGCCTTCTGATCACTCTCACTGATCTTCACGCAGCCCTGGGATGAACTCACTGTTCATGGTATTGGTCCTGAACCACTCACTGCAATTCACCTGCCCAACACTGTCACGTCTTACTCTTGGCTGTCCAGGTGACCAATGTGGTCACTCGTTTTCTCATTTTTAAATTTGTTTTGTTTTGGATTTGGCACATGCTGTTGTCTTCTGAGCCTTGGATGTTCTTGATAATGTTGATGATGATGATACTTGCTCAGTAATGGTGATGACTGCTCTCTGTCCCAGCAACGCATAAGAGAACGTCTTGGACGTGCCTCTCTGACCCGGTCCCTAGGAGGGTGACAGGCATGACTCATACTCTGCTGATCACAGCTTTGCAGATGAGGCCTGCACGGCCCTCATGGGGGAGGACCATGGTAACAGTGGAGGCGGGCAGTAGATACAGGGTACTCTTTGCTAGGTATCACCTCCAAGTTCTTTATGGGGTTGGACACTTTGTTTGACATTCTTCGTATCCCCAGCTTTCCCAGCGCACTCCCAGGAATCTCTCTACACTGGAGCAGAGAGAACAAAGGTGATGGTTTCTATTTGTAGCTCACCAAGGTCATGTGTATGATGATGTCAACATGTGAAAATTGATCTATTTATTATAAATCCTGTGGTGAACATTTGTGGTTTGCCTCCCCAGACCCCATTTCCTCCTCTGCCTCCCCCCACCCCAGTCTGTGTTTGGACACTTCCCTCTTACCACTCTTAGTCTGCAGGGTTGGTGTGGGGCTCCAAGGTAGTCATAGGAGCTAAGCCCAGACCTGTAGGCTACAGTGTATGTCCTACCCTAACTGCGGTGACCAGGTCATTGTCTTAGTCCATTCAGTCCCTTGCTACATAGACTATGATACTATACACCGGGTGGCTTATAAACAGCAGAGATTTATTTCTCACAGTTCTTGGGGCTGGGAAGTTCAAGATCAGGGTGCCAGCATGGTTGGGTGAGGACCGTCTTCCATGTTGAAGACTTTGTTTTATCCTCGTATGGCAGATGGGGCAAGGAACTCTCTGAGGTCTCTTTTATAAGAAGATTGTCTTCTTATAATTTGATTTATAATGGGATTTTCTAATCCCATTCATGAGGGCTCTACCCTCATGACCTAAGCACCTCCCATTGGCCCTACCTCCTGTGAAAGCCCCACCTCCCCTACCATCACAATGGGGGGTTAGGATTTCAACATACACATTTTGAGGGGGACATGAACATTGAGATGATGGCAGTTATGGTCCCATCCTTGAATTAGTCAGAACCAGTGAGATGCCAGAAGACGTTTGCTGGAATTGTTGGGAGAGAGGTAGGTGTACTTTTTGACTGGACCTGTTGAGTCCATCTGTCACCTGGGAGGGACCATGGTAGTTAGAAGAGCTCTGAAAGAGATGGAGCCTTGATGATACCAATTTAGCCCTTAATTCAGATGTGTGTGAAATAAGACTTACCTCTAGATTAAAAAAAAAAAAAAAATCATTTGGCTTAAAGTGACAGATTTTTCTGTCACTTGCAACCCACAAAAACCTAATGGATATAGCCCTGTGACCTTTGGGTCAAAATCACCTCATCCATATTCTCAAAGGTTGCATGACTTTGAAGTGAGTTTACTTGTTTTGTTTTACTTCTTTTGTAGGTGCCACTTGGTCCTTATGTTCTGATCAGTTCTGCAGTTCCAACTGTGTTGACACTGCTCTTGGTTTTCAACAGCCTTACGTAGTTCTTTGAACTTGTGTGGAGGCCATCACTTCAAATTCAGAGATTCATAGCCCACATGCTATGGGAGCCTACAGACCACGTATATGGGGCTAGGGGTACAACTCCTCAGATGAGTTGGGAGGAGCTGTCAGTCATTCATTGATTCCTGGAATTCTTTCATGCTGTGAGTAGGAGGCAGAAGACTCCTGGTCACCTGGACTTCCAGTTCTGGGGTCGAGTTTACCCTTCATGTGTTTCTGATGAGGACAGAACAGTTGTTCTCACAGCAGTTTCCTGCCTGAGCAAATTGTCTGACACAGTCATCATTACCAAAAGCAATCAAGTTCATGGCCCAAATCCCAACTGTCCCCAAACAGGAGCTGTTGTCACTCTGATTTATTTCATGGCTAAACCTTCCAGGAACTGGGTTTAGAGATTGTTGAAATGTGGATGCATTTTTTTGTTGTTGTTGTTGAGTTTTGGGGATATTCTTCTTTGATCTGGTTGGCAAAATGAAACCATATGAGATAAGAGCATGGGTGGTTTGGGCTTCTAGCTTTCTGTACTTAACGTTCTGCCTGTTTACACACTTGTATAGATGTGAGCCTTCGAAACTATGCATTGGTGATTGGGCATGAATCTTATAAGTGTCATTTTATGTCTGTAAATCAGTTGTGTGCTGGGGCGCCTGGGTGGCGCAGTCGGTTAAGCGTCCGACTTCAGCCAGGTCACGATCTCGCGGTCCGTGAGTTCCAGCCCCGCGTCAGGCTCTGGGCTGATGGCTCAGAGCCTGGAGCCTATTTCCAATTCTGTGTCTCCCTCTCTCTCTGACCCTCCCCCGTTCATGTTCTGTCTCTCTCTGTCCCAAAAATAAATAAACGTTGAAAAAAAAAATTAAAAAAAAAAATCAGTTGTGTGTAATGTGAGTCCAGTGAGAAATGAAAGTGTTGTGGTCAAGAGTATGTACTCTGTGCTCCTTATAAGTGACGCCATACCAGAAGGAGAAAAGTCTGAAGTCCACATTCATTCATCTTGTCTTTCCGTGACAAGCTGGGGTGTCACCAGCTCCACCCATTCCTCTATGTTTCTATCCCCCCACTTATGATCTTTCCAGACTGCTTAATTCTACCACCTAGTGGGATGAATCCTAGATCTTTATCTTGCCATGTTATTTGAGGTGGTGGTGGTGGTGGGGTCTGTGTATGCCTTTCCTTTCTCTCCAGCTAACCTGAAATGGCTGGGTGGGTCAAGGCTGTGCCTTACTTCTCTACAAAGCAACCTCTCCTGCCCCCACCTGGCATCTGTCACAGTGCCCTGCATAAAGAGGGTATTTGGTATGGCTTTGTTGACCCTAGGATCTTTTCTGCCATGGGGATAGGCGATGGTCAATGAGTGTGAAGAAAGAGCCTGAGGAGAGCAGTTAGATGTGGGAGGGGAGGTGTAGGTCGGGTGGCCGAAAGAGAAGGGAAGTGGTCAGTGACAGAAGGAAGTTAACTCCTCCACCATTGTCTAGTCTGTGTTAATGTGCCCCATTGGCTGCACTGAGCCCCCAGTAAAGTGAGCCTGGGCTTGTAACTTGAAGTTAAGCTGGGGACATGGATGCAGAAGTGACCACAGCCTCGTAAACAAGGTGAATTGACCTGCTGATGTGGTACACTTCCCTTAGGCCAGTCCTATTAGTGGTCTGTGTCCTAAACCATGAGGTGTGAATAACATGGCAGGGCTACTGGCCAAAGAGCAGTGGACAAAGGGCTTGCCCTTGCCCTTCTTGGGCAAAGAGTGTGGAAGGCATCTGGAATTGGTCCCTGACCCTCTATCATCTGCAGCCTTATCATAAAGATCTCATGAGCACAGAGATCTTGTAGATCCCAGCCCTGTTTCCAAAGCAGCTGCATTGAAATGGGACTTCATCCCTACTACCTCTGCCCCAGTGTGACCAATAGTCCCCCTCTGGGAGCCACCCTTCACCCTTAGGCCCTGTGCTCGGTTGTTGACCAGGGAAGAACAAGAGGAATAGCCTTGCCCTCCTCCTCCAATCTGAGGTGGCCTGGAGGGTTCTCTTAGATGCTGGATCCCAGACTCGCCTGCGTGCATGTGTGTATGTTGTGTGAGAGACACAGAGCAAGAGAGGGTGACTTAAAGTTGAATAGGAATAGGGGCCAGTCACAGGCAGAAAGTCACAGGGAGCACTTCCTCTGTCTCTGCTGTCCTAGGCCCAGCCCTGGGGATGGTGACTCTCCTGGCACAAGATGTCCTGAGCAGGAGAGAAGCACAGAAGGCCCAGGCACTTGCAGGACTCCTCCCTTCCAGCAGTGAGCAGTGTGCTTCAGGGAGAGAAGTCCACGAATGACAGCTTTTCCTTGCTTACCAAGTGTGTGGCCTTAAACAGGCAGCCGGGCCTTGGCTTCTGAGCCGAGCCCCAGGCTCTGTGAGAGGCCCCGGTGCCCCCACTTACTATCCCTATGACTTGGGCACATCATCTCCCTTTGCTTTGTCTCAGCTTCCTCATCTGTAAACTCGTTATCCTACCATCACCCTTGCAGGTAAGTCAGATGCGACCGTGAATGGGGCAGCACTTTGCAAACTGTAATGTTCCCGCCACAAAGCAGGTGATAGACCACAGGGACCCCATGCTGCGGTGCTGGGGGTCTGCAGAGGACATGGGGACAGGGAAGGCTGCTCTGAGAAAGGCAGTCTGGTCCACATAGGAGTATTGAATCTTTGTCCCTTTGCAGTGGGCCATGAGAAATCAGGAGCTCAGCTGGGCTTTGGGGCAGTGAGTGTAGGTGGCTCAGTGGATGGAAAAACAGGCAGAGGGACCTTGTCTCTTGTTGCTTCCAATTTATCTAGTCACTTGCTCCTCTTCTCAGAGCTGAGTCCTTCCTAAACTGCAGCAGGAACCATGGGGGCCCTAAGACCTTCAAGTGTGAAATTTTTATGGAGGTGGTGCTTGGGGACTCGGGAAGAAAAGCAGCCCTCTGGCATTGTCTCAGTCTTGGCCGCCCCTAAAAATACGACGTGATGCAGCTAATGAGAAAGCACGACAGGCCTGGCTCAGCATGACCTAATATAGCCTGGCATTCAAGCCCGAACCAGGACGTAAATGGGGACTTGAAATTGAAAACACAAGATGTCTCCAATGGGATGGCAGGGAGCCTGCTGTGATCTCGATGGCAGGGCACACAATGGGGTCTGAGTAGAGGTCCCTGGAGGCTCTGCTGGGTTTACTGGTGTGAATGGGATTGGGACTCAGTGGAGAGCACCCGCCTGCAGCCTCTTGCCTACTTTTTGGCGAGTGGGTCAGCATCAGGTTGATCAGCCCAGTTAACTCTTGCGGGGAGTAGTGATGGGCTCTGTGCCACCAGGTTATAAACTCCATCACGCCAACCCTTTAGAGAGCAGCACAGACCAGCCCCCCGCTGCTCTCTGGCCTTGTAGACACCCCAGCTAGCCTGGTTTTTGCCCTGCATTAAATCTCTGAGAGACTCTGGCACAGCCCTTGGACAGTGGGCCACCTTGGACAGTGGATCGAGTCCTAGCCTCCAGTGTAGAAACATCATGGCAGTAACACCAAAGTCTTGTTCTTCCTCTTCCTCCCTCCTTCTGCATTGACATGGTCCCACCGCTCAGCCTTGAAGCCAGAGGGCTCAGTGTGGCTCTGCGCTGACTTGTGATTCGGGCCTGGGGAAGGGGAGTGGGGTAAAACATGGCAGGGGAGAAGCAAGGCTTTGAGTGACCGACTCACCCTGTTTGCCCAAGACTCCTGGTTTTGACGCTGAAATTTTTCCTAAATTTCAGGAAACCTCTCAGGCCCGTGGAAGCCAGGATGGTTGGTTATCCTACTGCATCACCTCTCCCCCTCCCCGAACCTGCTCATCATAGGAGCCCAGCGTGCCCTCGGCACTGGTGTCCTATGTGACTCACCTAAGGTCATGGGGCTGCCAGCTGGCAGAGCAAGGACTTGAATCCGGGGCCCCTAACTACAAGTTCGGGGCTCTTTGCACCGCCCCCTTCCCCACCCCCTGCTTTTCTCAGGTCACCTGTGAGCTCTCTCCAAAGATCTTGGCCAAGGCCTTTCCCTAGGATGGAAGTGATGGTGAAACAGCAGAAGGAGGGAACAGAGAAGAACTGGTCACCCTGAGGGAAGGGGTCAAAGGCTCAGGGCTAGAGGACCCCAAGAGGGGAAGGACTCAATCTCTGCCCTTAGGAATTTGACACTCTGGCTGGAAAGGTGCAGCGGGCTTGCCTGTGGGTGCCTGGCCCAGGTGCCACTCGAGGACACCTCTGCACACCTACCAGGAAACAATAGATAAAGGGTGTGGCTTCCCAAGATTGCATTACTCTCCCTTAAAGATTATTCGTTCAACAAATATTGATGGAATATCTGTTCTTAAACATGTTGTTCAGTCTGTCTGGAACACACTCTTCCCCTCCTTCGTCCTTTATCTCTGCCTCATCCCCACACCCAATTCCATCCATTCCTCAGCCCTTAGTTTAATAGGTAATATTTATTGAACACTTAGTCTGAAGCATGTTGTACTATATAACTCATATAATCCCCATGAAAACTGTATGAAGCTGTTGCACCCATTTCATAGATGAGGAAACTGAGTGGTTAACTGGCTTGCCCAGGGATACACAGACCTTAACTGCTAGGCTGGAGTACAGTCTGGCTTATGCTGTCCATGGAAGGAACGCTTTCCTAATCCCTGCCTCTCTGCTTCCAGAGCCTCCATGGTTATTCCCTGTTGGAACACTCATCGAGGAGCTATGCAATGCCTCCTGTCCTTGTCTGTTTCCCCCCTGGGACAGTTCCTGAAGAGCTGGAATCCTTCTTGCTTTATCCCAAGGTCTAGGCATTTAAAAGGAGCCTTGGGGTGCCTGGGTGGCCCAGTCAGTTGAGCGTCCAACTCTTGATTTCAGCTCAGGTCATGATCCCAGGGTCATGGGATCAAGCTCCATGTTGGGTACTGTGCTTAGTGTGGAGCATGCTTAAGATTCTCTCTCTCTCTCTCTCTCTCTCTCTCTCTCTCTTTCTCTGCCCCTCCCCCACTCTCAAATTAAAAAAAAAAACGATCCTAGTAAATACCTGTTGAATGAATAAATGCATGAGTTGATGGATGAATGAATGATTTCCTTCAGTGGCTGAAGGAGCTCTGAGGCTGAGGTTCTCAGCGAAGGCTTTTGTTCTGTCACTGTGGGGCACCACACACTGGCGGTGCTGAGCCAGGGGATGCTTGATGTCCCAGGATAAACATGACCCTCCTTTCTGGAGTAAGATTGGGGAGCAAACTGATTTTTAAATACTAACACAAAGTTGGCTTTTTTTTTTTTTTTTGTAGGGGGTATTTTCATGAATTTTTGGGATAAGACTGAGATTTGGAGGAAATTTTGTGCTGTGGTAGCCTCTATAGGCAAGTCTCAGATCTGACCCTCCCACCCCATTGTAATTTCTCCTCTGCTGTTGGGGGTGCTTTGGCAAAAAAACTTTGGAAAATGCTGCTTAGGGGAGTAGCTAGAACCCAGGGCACGGGGGCCCCTTGACTCCATGTGGGGGGAATGGCGGTGTTCTGGGGAGGGGCTTGGCCGGGAGCAGAGGCCTGAGATTCAAATAGGCTCCAACTCTCTGCTCCCAGGGCCTGGTGAGCAGACAGACTGTGAATGGCTTTGGCTTTGAGTGCGCCAATATCTGTTGAAATAAATGCTTCATAGCCACATCCTGAAGTGCCACTACAGCCTCTTGGAAAACCTCACACTATTTTTAGTCCCTGTAGCTCAAGAAAATGCCTTCTCTTTTCCTCCCCACAAGCCAATTCATTGTTGATTTTGCCCGGGTCTTAAAACCCCGTTCTCCTTTTTAGCTATAAGTGAAACCAATCAGCAGTCGGGTCGAATTTCCTGTCCCTTTCTATTTTCATATCTTGTGTTACTTGTTCACGTGGGAAAAATCCAGCCATCTCCCCATGTTGGGCCCTGTGCAACCTGGCTTCGCATGTAGCCGTGTGATTGCACTGAGTCACGGGGTGGGGGGGGGCACACGTGAATGATGGAGCATCAGGACTTAGGGTTCAAGGAGCCTGAAGGTGGCATGACTGGGGCTTGACACAGGGCTTGTTTATCTCATAAAGCGTCTCCAAGGAGAAGAGGAGGAACCGGGGCCTTCCAGGCTGCGAGGAGTGAAAGGGGTGCCTTTCTCCCTCGGAAGAATTCACTCTGATTCAACAAGAACGCTAGGAGACGCTGGGCGGTCATGGTCCTTTGCAGTTTATGAAGGCTTTTTTTGCACTGTTTATATGTCCATTACTATGAGAGGGAAACGAACAGAACACTGTGGGAAAACAGACGATGGAGGGGCAGATTCCTTGTGGGGGTCAGGGAAGACTTCACGGAGGAAGGGACATACAGGGCTGGGTCTAAATAAAAAAGAAGAAAGGGAGAGATGTTCCAGGGAACATCACCGGCAGTTGCAAGGAGCTATAAAGGAACATGTGTAGATAAGACTGGGAGAAGAGTTGACCCTGAATTTGAAGGGCCACATGTGTTGTTGCCGGCGGTGGGGAGCTGGTGTCTATTTTGTAGGAAGTTCACAGTGGAAGCTGAGCAGAGGCCAGAGCATTCTGGAACGTGTAGGGCTCTGTGCTGGGCACAGCATATTGGACTCCTGTATAAGACCATTAACCTGTTACTTTAAAGGTCTTACGACTACAGAGTGGCCAGGTAGGGGTAAGGAAATTTAATTTAATCCCCAAATAGGGGACAGAACAGGTGCCACCCCTCCTTCATCCCATGCCCGTGGCAGGTACTCCTAACCAATCACAGGATCATCCTCATCCCTCAATTGAGGAAACAGATAGAGGTGGAAAGGTGGGCCCAGGGCTCCACCAGATAGGAAGCAACAGAGCCAGGACTGCTGTCCACAAAGAGAGGGGTAGTGACTGATGGGCCCTGGGTTCAGACGAACCTACGTGTGCAAACAGGTTTTTCCATTTACTGGTTGAGTGTCTACATGGTCACTTATCTTCTCTGTGCCACAGTCTCCCCAGCTGTAAAATGGGGATAAAAAACTCCCTTTATAGGCTGGCTGGAATGGGATATGTTAAGTGTGAGTTCAGAGCCAGACGTGTATTACGTGCTCAATAAATGGCAGCTATTAGTAATATTAATGATACTATTGTTTCTCACTGCTGACATACTGTCTTTCTATATATCTTGCCCAACATTCCGCCCTGTCCTCATTGCAGGGGCCCCGTCTTCTCTATCTTTCAACATGCTAACAAGTAGGCTGGGTGGGAAGTTCTTTAAATAGTCATGGTACAGACAGATAGATGCATGCCTGCTTTGATGTCTCTGTTTGGTTCTGGGTGGACCAAGAGACTGCTTTGTCCTTCCAGCAGTAAAGGACGAAGAGGAAACACAGCTGCAAGGGGCTGGGATCTGACCTGGGGTTTCTGTGCAATCACTTGGGTTTCTAAGAAGGGAATTATCTCGGGACCTTAGCAATATTAACACGTGGCCAGCCAGGCAGCTGCCCAGAGCCCCATCTGTAAGAGGGGACACAGAAACCCCACTGGAAATGTCATATGATGAGGCATATTTAACAGAGTTGCTTTCAGGGAAAGTCCTATGAATATTGGAAGATTTTTCTGGATAAGCTCTTTGGGATAGGGAGTGTTCTCAGTGGTGCACGCTGAATATGTAAGATGGTCCCTACACCGGATGGAGACAACTGTCTGGTGCGCTTTCAATTTCCTGGGTACATTTGGGGCCAGAGCTGAATGGTTTAGGGCAGGGGAGGAGAGGCTGAGGACCACCACCTGGGTCCTCCCTGATCTCTTCTGCATTATGGAGGAGTTAGGCTTTTTTTTTTTTTTTTTTTTTAATCATTTATTTTTGAGAGAGAAAGAGTACAACAGGGAAGGAGCAGAGAGAGGGGGACAGAGGGTCCAAAGTGGGCTCTGCACTGACAGCAGGGAGCCCAGTGCGGGGTTTGAACTCACGAACTGTGAGGTCATGATCTGAGCTAAAGTTGGTCGCTTAACCGACTGAGCCACCCAGGTGTCCCGGAGGAGTTAGTGTTTAAGGGGCACCTAAATATTTGCCAGCCTGGGGCAGCCAGCTCTGCTTGGTACCTTCCAGGGCAGCACAGGCCTCAGGGCCCAAGGGACTGCTGTGGGCTCTCGACGGAGGGCCCTCCATGGGAAGCGGGAACCCCCTTCCACTAGGGTTGCAGGGGTCTCTGTCTGGAGCCTGGTCAGAAGCAGGAAAACTGGGAAAGGGGAGGAAAGAGGGGTGCCGGGCACGCATTCTCCTGCTTTGATGTCATTCACCGAGCGTGTGCAGCCCCAGCCCGTACCAGGCAGATGTTGCAGGAAGTGCTGGAGCTCACCTGGTCACGTGAGAAGAAAACAGGCCCCACCAGGAATTCAGGTGGCCCAGGGAAGTGGGCCTGTGAGTGTGTGCCCTGAAGGCCACTGACCCCGAGGCAGAGGCTGAACCAGTTTCTTGCCAGGATCTGCTTGTAATTTAACAGGCCTGAGGGCTGACCGTGGGCAGGAGGGGTGGCCTGGCCTGGCTCCCCCGCGTGCAAACGCTTCACACTTTACTTCTTGCTGGAACAGCAACCTCCCTGCCACTGTTAAGAACGAGTGATGACTCTAAGCGTCTGGGCCTCCCCATGGGCTACGAGGGCCGTCCAGCTAGCGCTCCTGTTACCTGGACACTCCTAGAGCGAGTGAACCGAGGCCCAGACAACACAGCCAGCACATGCGAAGCCCCTGCTGTGTGTGCCCGGTACCCTATTATTGCCTTGTACTGCACACCATCTTTAATCCTCGGGACAAGCCTGCAGTTGTTAGAGCCCGCATTTCTCCAGAGGAGGAAACTGAGGTTCAGGTTAAGGACTTAGCCCCAGGTTGGCCAGGGACCCTGCCCTGGTCTGGAAAGAGCCTCCCGCGGGTGACCTACAGCTATATCGGTGATGATGGATGAGCCTTCTATTGCAGGGATTGGCCCTGCCTGAGGGGTCCTGGTAGGGTTTGCAGAATCCACCCCTCCTTAGGTCAGAGAACTAGCATGCGTAGTAAGCCCAGCCAGGCGATGGGGTTGTCAGCCTGTTAGGAACCCAGTGGGGTTTTGTACACCAAATTGAGAGGGAAGCAAATACTGGTTATTCACAGTGCCCAGCAAGGAAAGGGGGCGGGGCCCCATCACACAGCGCCTTGCAGGCTGTTCTCTTCTGGGGATATGGGGGTCTGAAACACCAGGACCATATCTTTCCTTCTGCTTCTTGGGGTGGGGCAGAGGAAGCGGGAGAAGAAAAGGCAGGCCCTGGGCAAGGGTCAAGTACAGAGAAGGGAGGATCAAAAGGCCAACGTGGTATTTGCTTGTCCCATTTGCTTGCCAAAGGCCACGGGGAAGCTGACTGGCAGCTGGGGCACAAAGCCCAAATCGTCCTCAGAACTTAAGTCCTACTGGCATTCTGGAATTCTCCAGGGTGAAAGGGCAGGGGGGAAGGGCTTGGATGGATCCTCACTTCTTTCCTAGCCAAGGGAAGAGTGGCCTTCTTGGGCCAGATAAGGCAGATGGCTACCCTGCCCCCTGCACCCCCCGGGAACCCCAACTAGATGATTTCTTGTTTACATCAGACTTTGCAACTCTCTTCTCGTTCTGCAGGCAAAAGCGGAAATTGGAAGGCAAGCCCTGTGATGGCGAGGACTTGAAAATTGCTTCTAATTTCCAAGTGTGTGGCAGAGAGAGAGACAGGTGCGTGATGATTACTGTGTGATTCTGCCGCTTTGTAGGAAAATTAATCCCGAGGTACTTCTTTTAAAAGTACTTTCTCAAGGTTGTGAACTTGATTCTTCTCCACCAACACCTTGTATTTATTTTGAATACTTCTTGGGGACTTTTACATTAAGCTCTCCTAGCTGGTGCTGCTTGCTTTAGCCTAATGTCAATGTTCGGTTTTATTTTCCTGGGACAAGAATGGCAAATATACCTGATTTTTCATGTGCCACCTCAGCTAAATGGGGGGTGGTGACCCGGAGCTCTGCCTTGGGAAGAAATCTGTGGCTGAGACCAGACTCAGCAGGAAAGAGTCTTGTGATTGATTAGTAATACCTACCATGGGCATGGAACAGAGGAACAGTAGCACCTGTTCTCTCCCCTATTTGGGGGTTAAATTTCCTCACCGCTACTTGGCCAGTCTATACCCATAAAACTTTTAAAATAAAAGGTTAAGAGGTCCATGGTCTCATACAGGAGTCCGGTATGCTGTATCTGTCACAGAGCCCTACACACTCCAGAATGCTCTGGCCTCTGTTCGGCTTCCACTGTGAGCTTCCTACAAAATAGACACCAGCTCCCCACCGCCGGCAACAACACATGTGGCCCTTCAAATTCAGGGTCAACTCTTCTCCCCAGTCTTATCAACACATGTTCTTTTAGAGCTCCTTGTCTGGAACATCTCTCCCTTTCTTCTTAACTTTTTAGAACCAGCCCTGCAAGTCCCTTCCTCTGCGAAGTCTTCCCTGACCCCCACAAGGAATCTGCCCCTCCATCGTCTGTTTTCCCACAGTCTTCTGTTCACCTTCCTGTTATAGAAGTGGCTATAGAAGCAGACAAGTCAAAACACAGCAGGCTGCCCCGTGTTAGCCCACGGGCCGCCACAGGGTGGGGACCGCAGTGTGGCTCTGCAGTGTGGCCCCGCCCCCTTCTCCCAGAAAAGGCTGGGGGAAGGTTTATGGAGGGCGCCAGTGTGAGGGTGCAGGAACTCTGGGATGTGTTGGGAAGTGACTTGAATTTTTATCCCCATTTGTTCCAGCCTGCCAAGGACACGGCCTAAGTCACCCTCCTTGTAATGAGAGAATTGGAGGAAGAGCGGTGATTAAATGTGCTTGATAAAACTTCTCTATTTCGTGTTTGGAATAAAAAAGGGAAGGTTGAGATAAAGCAGTGCTTGTTTGGTGTCGTTCATGACACGGCTGAGCCGGGCAGGGCCAGTGTCTCTAATCCTCCCCTGGTGAGCACAGGGGTGGGGCAGCTGGCACCCAGCTGGGCCCTGGGACAGAGATTGGAAGGGCCTTTGCCACCAGTGGGAGGGTGGCAGTGGTGTCACAGAGGAGAAGACAGAGCCAAGACGTGAGGGCAGAGCGGGAGGTTTATCAGGTGGGGAGGCCGTTCCGGGCAATGAACGGCATGTGCAGGGTGTGGGGCCCCCTGGCTGGAGCTCCATGCTGAGTAGGGGGGAACGTTCTGCCTCAGTTCTCCTCGGCCGGATCCCGCCTCCAGAAGGCCGGGTCCCACCCTGTGCTCAGCACAGCGCTGGCCACTGCGGGGGAAACAGCGGACTGTTTGTTGTCCTGCTGGCGTGTCTTTCCCTGGGGGCCTGTTGACGCCCTGTGTGTGTCTGTCCGGGTGGCACGTGACATCTTCTGGAGGTGACTGGGCTGCGGCCCCATCTCGTTCTCACACTCTGCTTGTCCGATGAACTGGAAGGGCGGGGAGGGAGGGCAACCCCTCACAAGGCCACTGTCCTAGCCCATCACCTTTTCTATCTCAGAACAGGGCAGGCAGACGCAGAGGAGCAGGTCCAGGGAGGCGAGGGCAAGGATTGGGCCCCAAGCGCGGAGCCCAGAGTATCCCTGGGTCCCGTCCCCAGCTGAGCTGGCTGAGGCCTCCCTCGGCCTCGTTGGCCTCCCAGCTTCTCCACCTGAGGGGGCCTGGTGAGGACTTCACTTGTGTCATTACCACAATCATCCTCTGCTGACCCTGGCGGAGGCCGTGCCAGGCCCCTGGTGCCCTGCCCTGGCACTTACCCCAAGGGCCTGCCCTCCCAGTGCTCGGGGCCCAGGAGAGAGAAGGGACCCACAGGGAGAGTCAACTAATGCACGTTTGGATACAACCCGAAGCTGGCTGCGAATCACATACACCCTCAGAAAGTGTATGTGAAACGAGCGTCAGTCATACACAGGGTCTGGCCTGACTCAGATGTGTGTCATTGCCGGTTCCCCTTAACTTAGGTCCCAAAGCAGTGCTGCTCACTAGAAATATAATGTGAGATATATATGTAATTTAAAAATGTCTAGTAGTCACATTAAAAAAGTAAAAAAAAAAAAAAAGTTGGAATTAAATTTAATAATATATTTTACTTAATCCAACATATCTAAAATATTATCAATTCAGCATGTAATCAATATAAAAATTGTCAATGAGGTAGTTTGCATTCTTTTCCTCATACTTTGCTTGAACTGCAGTGCATTCTGCACTTACGAGGCATTCCAGGTCAAACTGGCCACATAAGGGCTCATTAGTGCATTAGCTACACGTTATTAGCCGTTATTGTATCGGATGGCAGGTTGAGGAGTTAAGGGGGGGGGCAGACACCAAAGTGTCTCAGTTTCTTCCTCTGTCAAATGGGGCTGATACATACAAAGGGGCAATACATACAAAGGGCTTAGCACAGCCCCTGGCTCAGAAAGCTTTCAGTAGTGTTCCTTCGTGGAATGGTTGGTTGTTAGCATGCTTGAGGTGCTGGGTTTGAAAGGGACTCTGACCCTGGATAGGAATGAAGAGGGTGACATGGGAGAAACCACCCATGGGGTCCGCTCCAGGTCTCCCGGACTCCTCATGGGCCCCATACTCTGAGCACCTCACCTGTGGTTCCTTAGCTCTTCCACATGCCTGTGTGGACCATTGCCTTATGCCCTTAAGGGAAGCAACTTTCCTTGGAACTGGCTCCTGTGTCCATCTTGGTGGTGGACCCTTTGTCTCCTGGTCCCCACCCTCTGGCTCTCTAGGACTTTCAATGCCTCCATGGGTAATAAGCTACCTGAGCAAAAATGCTAGAGGTGTGGGGCTACTTACTAAAAGAAAGCCCCCCCACGTCCCAGGCACCGCCTCGCTAGCTGTTTTGAGTCATGGGATCCAGTTTATTTGTCCCAGATGACTTCTGTTGAGTGAGCACCTACAGGTTGTGCCACAATAAGCCCAAGTCAGGTATTATTCCACAGTAGACAGGTGAGCGGAGTGAGACCCAGAGCGTCTGGGTGACCTGTGCAATCGCACAGTGACGGGCTGAGCCCAGAAGTCAGTTCTGATTCCTTTTTTGTCCCGCCAAGGAGAAAGGCTGAGAGTGTGGGGCAGGAACTCCTGCATATGGCCTCTCACCACTTGATTGCTTTCTCTCCTGTGCACATACGGGGCTCCTTAGGGGCTGTGGAAGTCATGGTGTCCAGGGCAGGGTGACCCAGCCTCACTCCTTGCTGTGGGCTGCACTTAGAATTGTCTGCCAATCAGTCTTCAGCGACTGGTCAGAGTTGAGCATCAATATTAACCTGGTTATTGATGGGACTGATCAGCTTCCTAGAGAAAGCGATTTCCCTGTCACAGCTCACCATGGGCTGCTGGGCCTAGAGGTGCCTCAACGAGGGGTCGTGGAAGGGACCTCTTTCTGGCCTAGCTATTGCCTTATCTCCTTGCCCCCCGGCCCTGCTTCTTTCTCTGGGTCCCAGGATTCATTCATTCATCCATCTAATACTTATTGAGCACCAACTATTTGCTAGGCACGTGGGACACACCGTGAGCAAAGTAAACATCGATCCTACACCCATGACCTTACAGTCCCAAGAGCACGAAACACTAATCAGACAATCACATGCACAAATGGGCAGTTACAACTGCATCCAGTGTCTGGGGTGAAAGCAGGTATCACAGGGGGAGGTCCGGCCTGGTCTGAGCAGTTTAGTGGTGGGTCACGGCATTGGTATAAGTTTAAAAAAAAATTTTTTTTAATGTTTGTTTATTTTTTAAGAGGGAGATAGAGTCGAGCAGGGGAGGGGCAGGGAGAGAGGGAGACACAGAATCCAAAGCAGGTTCATTCTGAGCTGTCAGCACAGAGCCCAATGATGGGCTCAAACCCAAGAACCGTGAGATCATGACCTGAGCTGAAGTCAGAGGCTTAACCGACTGAGCCACCCAGATGCCCTAAGCATTGGTGTAAGTTTTAAAGCCCCAGGTGAGGTGAAGGTGCAACCAGGCCTCAGAAGCGCCAGGGGGTGAGGCAGAGTATGGGCGGGATGTGCTTTGGATTCTGAACTTGGGGGTGCTCTCTGCGGTTTTCTGCCTGTAGGACTGGATGTGGGACATTTTGATATGACCTCATCAAGATGCAAAAATTGCTGTTTTAATTTCCAAGTAACACACCCAGCAGTTATTGTTAACCCTCATTTATTTATTTATATTTATTTATTTTTACTTTTTTTAATGTTTAGTTTTTGAGAGAGAGAGAGCAGGGGAGGGCAGAGAGAGAGGGGGACAGAAGATCTGAAGCAGGCTCTAGGCTGACAGCAGAGACCCCGATATGGGGTTTGAACTCATGAACTGTGAGATCATGCCCTGAGCCAAAGTCAGATGCTTCCGAGTTGAGCCACCCAGGTGCCCCGACCCTCATTTTTTTTTAACTTAAATGGTCCCTGAGCTTTACTTGAGGGTCTGGGATGGGAGGCAGCTGAGGGAGTGGGGGAGGATGTCTGTTTTCACATAGCGCTTGGTAAATGGTGAATAAGTTGAAAACATAACATCAAAATGTTTAAAAATATTAATTTTTGAAATAGTTATATATTCACATGGTTAAAGAAAAGATTGAGGGGCGCCTGGGTGGCGCAGTCGGTTAAGCGTCCGACTTCAGCCAGGTCACGATCTCGCGGTCCGTGAGTTCGAGCCCCGCGTCAGGCTCTGGGCTGATGGCTCAGAGCCTGGAGCCTGTTTCCGATTCTGTGTCTCCCTCTCTCTCTGCCCCTCCCCCGTTCATGCTCTGTCTCTCTCTGTCCCAAAAATAAATAAACGTTGAAAAAAAAAATTTTTTTTTTAAAAAAAAGAAAAGATTGAGAGTGAAAATTCTCCCTCCTACCTCTGTCGCCCTCTGTGCCGTTCCTGTCTCCCACCTTTAATAGGCAATCAGTTTTGTTTCTTTTGTTAATTTTAGCTTCTCTTGAAAACACAAGTAAATTAAAAAAATACCCCCCCCTTTTATATGAAAAGTAGCATATTATAAACACTGTTCTGCACTTTACTCGCTATATATTTTGGAGTTCTTTCTGTATCAGGACATAAAGAGCTTCTTCTTTCTTATTTTTTTTTCCAAACAGCTGTGCAGCGCCTCATTGAGTGGATGTATGATAACGTCATAATTTACTTAGCCAGGCCCTATTGATGAACATTTGGCCATTTCCCATCTTTTTGTGCTGTAACAAATTATGCTGCGGTGAATAACCATGTCAGTACAATGTTTGCAAGTCCATGTGTAGGGTAAGTTCCCAGAAGTGAGATTACTGGTGAGGGGGTACATGCATTTGTAACTCTGATCGATGTTGCCACATTGCCCTTCAAGGGGGCTTTTCCATAAGCGATGTGTGAGGGACCTTATTTCTCCATGGGCTCCCAATAGAGCGGAGAGTTAAACTCTTGGCTTTTGGCCAATTTGCTAGATAAACAGTATTATCTCAAAGAAGTTTTCCCTCACATTTTTCTTACTATGAATCAGGTTGAGCATCTTTTCATATATTGAAGGGCCATTTCTGTTTCCTTTTCTATGAACTGTCTGCTCATTCCCATTTGTGTTCTTGTCTTTCCTTGGCAGTATGTAAGATTTTGCACATTTTAGAGAGATTAGCCCTCTCTCTGTGATACGGGTTATAAATATTTTCTCCCAGATTTTTTTTGCTTATCACTTTTTCCATGCAGAAGTTTTAATTTGTATTAGTCAAACTGATCTGTCTTTTCTTTTATGACTTCTGGAATTTTGAGTCTTGGTTACAGACGTCTACCCCTGGCTTAGAGATTTCTTTTTTCTTTGAGTTTAGGATTTCATATTTTTTCACTTTAAAATCTTTGATAAGTTTGGAGTTTATCAGTTGTATATGGTATGGAGCATGGGACCGACTTTATTTTTTTCCAGATGGCCACCCAATTGGCCCATACCGTTTATTGATTCATCCCTATTTCCCTCCCTGATCTGAGATATCACAGTTATCAAATACTCAATTCCACATGTAGCTGGGTCTCTTTCTCACATTCTTCTTCTGTTTGATTGGGAGAATTGTCTGGGCATGTGCTGTGACACGCTGATTTAATTACTGGGGATATAGAGCATATTCTTCTTCATTAGACATTTTTCAGAGTTTCCATGGATATTTTAGTTTGTTTATGTCTCTTTTTGAACTTTAGAATCTGATTTTCTACTTCTATATCTTCCACCCCAAATTCTGTTGGTATTTTATAAACCGATGGTTAGGAGTACGGGTTCTGGGATGAGATCGCTTGAGTTCAAATCCCAGTTACCATTTACTCCATGAGTTTGGGCACATTTCTTAATTAATTAAGTTTTTTATTATTATTATTGGTATTTTATTTTATTTTATTTTATTTTATTTTATTTTATTTTATATTTTTTTTTAGAGAGAGAGAGAGTGAGTAGGGAAGAGGGGCAGAGGGAGAGAGAGAGAATTTCAAGAAGGCTCCACGCTCAGCATGGAGTCCAATGCAGGGCTCGATCCTGTGACCCTAGGATTGTGACCTGAGCCCAAACCAAGAGTTGGACAGTCAACTGATTGAGCCACCCAGGCACCCCTATTTCTTAATTTTTTAAAGGTTCATATTCTCCATTGTAGATTTCATAAGGCATTGTGTTACGAGAACATTCACATGAAGAGCTCAGCTAGCATTTATTTTGCTATGTTGTAGGTACACTACAACGATTATTTCTGATGTTATTATTCTTACAACCATCAAAATATCTCCATGACAAAATTTGGCCACATCAAGAACATCCATATCTCAATGTCATTTGTCACTGGTGGGTGGGGAAGGGCAGAGGTCTCCAGCAGCTCATGTGTGACCACAAGATTAGAGTGATGGGAATTCAGGACCTTGGTCACAGAGGGCCCTGGGTGTGTTCTTGCCACCAGTGAGAGAGCCTTTTTGAGCCTTGTGTGCCCTGAGATTTAATACATTGCAGCCTCCGGGGACTGGGGGTGTTGCTGGCTGGACATGCTGTGTTCTTCTAAATCTCAGCAAACGACACCCCTCTTCCCTCCTCCCTCCTCCCTCCTCTTCCTGGCTCCTCTCCCCAGCTTGGAGAGGTTCTTTGACTAAAGGATAGGGAGGCCCAAATAATAAAAAGAATGATGAATAAATACAACAACATTTGTCAGTATTTCATGTCTCCTTCTTCTCATGAATCCTCCCAATAACCCCGAAGGAGAAGCTGGGAAGGAGTCTAAGTCAACTTGGCCATTCAACAACCGTCAGGGTTTTTGTTGTTGCTGTTGTTAATATAGAGCTTCCAGTGATCACAGTTGGGCTGGAATTCCACATCTTCTTCTTGCTACTTGGATATGCACGGCAATGAATGTGAGTCTCAGGCTAGTCTTAGTCTCTGCCACATGAAGACCTGTAGGTCAGTGACTGCTGAAGTGGCATACCTGTTCCTACAAGCTCAGGGTGCTCCCTGCCCTGACCTTGGCACTTGGGCAAGCTCTGTGCATAAGAACACACCAGGTGGAGGAAATGTTGCTTTGATGGACCTGCCACCCTTTGAGGCAGATCAGATGACAGACCCCCCCCCCCAATTAAGTAAAAGGTGGGCACACAGAACCAAAGGAACTCGAATGCCAGCACTCTGCTAGGTGGCTGGGTTTTTGGATTCTTGAATTCTGTTCATGCTAAGGCTAGAATGCCAGACAGTTTTTCCAGCCAGCCCCATTTCCGGAGCCTCTGTCATTTCACCCATGACAAGCATGTCTGCCCTTCATTAGGTTAGTCTACAGACCCTACGGTGCACATTTACATAGGATATTTGAAGCCCTTGGTAGCACCTACTAGGATGTGGATTCCTGATAGGGAACTGCAATTATCAATAATAGCCTTAGGGTGAAGTTGAAAATTAATTCATATGCACATATACATTTATTTCACATTATTTATCCTTATTTTATTAAAAATGTTTTAAAAATATTTATTTTGAGAGAGAGAGTGTGTGTGCGCATGTGAGTGGGAGGAGGGACAGAGGCAGAGGAAAGAAAGAATTCTAAGCAAGCTCTATTCTGTCAGAGCAGAGCCCCACGTGGGACTCGATCTCATGAATCATGAGCCAAAATCAAGAGTCAGATACTTCACCGACTGAGCCACTCAGATGCCCCTATACTTAAGTATTTTAAAGTAAGTAATATATCAAAAATAGGGACATATTTCAATCCTGACCTCACACACAGGGAAATGAAGCCTCAGGAAGGGAAAGCAGCTTGCCCAAGGTCACATAGCCACTAAGTGGGGTGTCAGGATTGGAACCCAGGTCTCTGCAAGCCCAAAGCCTAGACCTCTGCCTGAGTTTCCATTGTTCTTGGTCATGGAGTTAGTTGGGGGAATGGCAGCCCCCTCCCGTGCCCACAGTAGGCCTGGGAGGGTCCAGGGATGCCTGGGACTGGGTGGGTGTTCTGTCTAGTTTGAGGTTCAATATCAGGAGCCCAGATGCTTGCAGTGCTCAGTCAGATCCCCCATCAGCTTTCTCAGCCATGAAGGTGATATTTTGGTCTTCCTCATTCTCGTTCCTCTTTCACCATTTGTTGAGACCTGGCAGAGAAGAGGGGGATGCAGAGTGGTAACTTGGGGCTTGGTGAGGGGTTGTATTGGTGCTATCCCAGAAGCCCCTCCGGGTGTTGAAACCTTTTTGGAGGATAGTTCACTACTAAGTGAGAGAAAACGAGAGATTTGGAGTAGAGTTGCCAGATCAAATATAGGATGCCCAGTTAAATTTGGGTCTCAGATAAGCAATAATTTATTTAGTACAAGTATGTCTTTTTTTTTTTTATTATTTTTTTTTTTAATTTTTTTTTTTCAACGTTTATTTATTTTTGGGACAGAGTGAGACAGAGCATGAACGGGGGAGGGGCAGAGAGAGAGGGAGACACAGAATCGGAAACAGGCTCCAGGCTCTGAGCCATCAGCCCAGAGCCCGACGCGGGGCTCGAACTCACGGACCGCGAGATCGTGACCTGGCTGAAGTCGGACGCTTAACTGACTGCGCCACCCAGGCGCCCCTCCCCCTTATTTATTCTTGTTAGAAGGAATATTTTTTTTTTTCAACGTTTATTTATTTTTGGGACAGAGAGAGACAGAGCATGAACGGGGGAGGGGCAGAGAGAGAGGGAGACACAGAATCGGAAACAGGCTCCAGGCTCTGAGCCATCAGCCCAGAGCCCGACGCGGGGCTCGAACTCACGGACCGCGAGATCGTGACCTGGCTGAAGTCGGACGCTTAACCGACTGCGCCACCCAGGCGCCCCTACAAGTATGTCTTAAATATAGCATAGGATACACTTATACTAGAAAAATGATTTATTGTTTACCTGGAGTTTAAATTTAACTGGTGTCCTATATTTTTATTTGCTAACCTTAGTTTTATTTGGCAACCCGAGGCTCTGGATATTTTTCAAGCATGATGCAGGGAGAAGATTAGAAGATGGGGTCTCTAAATCTCTCCGAAGGCCCACAGCTAGCAAAACCCCTAGTGGATGGGCTTGGACACTAAGGGGATTTACTATTAGTCATGAGTCCAGAGGCAGGGAGTCCCCTGAGCTCCAGCTCTACCTGCTCTGAGGTTCCCTCAGCTTTGCCTCCAGGATGGCGCCCCTCAGGGTCACTAGATGGATGCAGTATCTCCAGATGCTACATCCATATGGTTGCCATCAGATGGCTGCTGCTTCCCTGCAAGGAACCTTTGACCAGCGGCCCTCCAGCAGGCTTGCATGTTATTAGCCAGAATCACAGATCCAAGCCCAAAGCACCGCCATGATTCACCGAAAGCAATCAGACCCACCTCTTGGGGCTTGGCCTCTTCAGAAGCCTGTTAACAGAGAGGAGACTGTGTACCTTAGCTACCGGGGGTTCTCCAGAGTCTGAGATCACCACATGCTCCATGGATGGGGAGCCGTGTGGCCTGAGAGCAGCTTCTGACCGCTGACCTCTGCAGGCAGGTGTTCTCCAAGTCGGTGTTTCTCCCAGCACCCCTGGGGGTGCTCATTTCAGATCCCAGATGCAAGGCCTTCAACACTCCCCGGGCTTCAGGTATTCATCCCTGCTTTTCCTGTGGCCCTGCCCTGCCTTACTGGAAATGACCCACATTCTCTGGATTTCTCTGTCCTCTTCCCTGGGCACCTCTCTACTGGTCTGTGAGCACTTCTGTGATGGACATGCTGCTAGTCCTGCGTCCCCACTGAAGCATCTTTGAGAGATCCCTGTGGCCCTTTGCCACAGCCTTAGAAAACTGGCATGGGCACAGTGATCTCCCGTCCCCCCACATCCCCACCTCCTTCCGCAGATGGAGTGCCTCATTTTCCCCTGTAAGGGGTGCAGAGCCTGGCACACAACAGATGCCTGACTGTTGACTGAGTTGTCGGAATAGGCTTGGCTCCAGGAACCTGGGCTGGCTGGGGGTTAGCGTCCAAGACCACGGCCACCTGTAGTCCTGTCTTTGGTTGGTTAAGCAGTCAGTGGAGGCTGCTAGGGCCAGATGTGACAGGCGTGGGTCTAACTCCCTTCTGGGTTCAGAGCAAGAAGTCCCTTTAGAGGAGGCCCTTCATAAAGGGCAGGGTAGGTAGGTGTCAGAGAGAAACTAGGGTGTTCAGGCTAAAGCTGTTAGGCCTGGTAGAGATGGGAGCAAGGCTCATAGGGAGGTCCCCCCTCTCTCCTTCATTTCTGCATACCTCCTGCCCTGGGGCTGAAGGAGCATGAGCCTTAGGCTCTCCGAATTCTTCAGAGCTCTTGTCTCCCCTGGTAGATCTTAGATGGGGAGGCCCCCATCTCCTTGACCTTGGCTCCTGCTGACACAGGTGAGGTGAGGGGGTGCTGGGAGACAGCTGCCTTCACCCCAGAATCCTCTTTCAGACAGACCTAGGAGCTGGTGAGTATTCCTGACAGACTCCACCTTGATTCAGTTTGATGAGTGTTTAGTCAGAGGTTATCTGCCAGGTTTTGGGGCAGGGGTTTCTCTAGTGAGATCTAACACCCACATTTACTCAGTACTGAATGCCAAGGATCAGACTGCGTGTTTTATGTGCTTTAATCTCTTTCAACCTTATGGTAGCCCTGTGAGACAGGTACGATTCTTATTCTCATTCCTGTTTTACAGATAAAGAAACTGAGGTTCTGGGGCACCTGGGTGGCTCAGTCGGCTAAGTGTCTGATTTCAGCTCAGGTCATGATCTCGTGGTCTGTGGGTTTGAGCCCTGCGTCGGGCCCTCTGCTGAGAGCTCAGAGCCTGGAGCCTGCTTCTCCCTGTGTCTCCCTCTCTCTCTGCCCCTCCCCCTCTCATGCTCTGTCTCTCTCAAAAATAAATGAACATTACAAAAACAAAAAACAAAAAAAAAAATACACTGAGTTTCTGAGAGGTTCTGTTACCTCACAGATGTACAGGTAGTGAGCAACAGGGCCAGGATTTGAGTCAGGCCTATCTGCTTGACCCGCAAATCTGTCCTTAGCCTTGAGACGCTCACTATCCCTACAGGGAGAACAAATAAACTCCCCATTCCCGAGGGGAAGGAGGATAAAAAAGGCTTGCCCTTCCTTCCTCCCTTCCTCCCTTCCTTCCTTCCTCCCTCTCTTCCTCCCTTCTCTCTCTCTGTCTCTTTCTTTTAAAGTTTATCTATTTTGAGAGAGAAAGAGTGTGAGTGGGGGAGAGACAGAGTAAGAGGGAGAGAATCCTAATGAACTTTGAGATCATGACCTAAGCCAAAGTCAGACGCTTAACCAGTTGAGCTACCCGGGCACCCCAAGGCTGTTTCTTTCCATGTGGAGCCAAAGAGTCCTGTCTAGAGGGTGCACCCACCCAACCCAGCTGCTGGTCCCAGGTACTCTCACCCCAAACCTGGTCCTTCCCTCTTTATCCTGTTTCTCTTCTAGGCTCTCTTCTCTTATAAAGGGAAGGTGGTCGGGGCAGGAGATGAGGATATAAGGCCATACAAAGCCAGATGTGCTTGGGAAAGAGATGGTTTCCCTTGTCTTCCCAGCTCCTGAGGAGGCTGTGCTCAGTGTGGAAAGAACTCTCAGACATGTGCAAGAAGCAAGGAGTACCTGATGGGCGGGTCCTGGGGGATTGTCCACAATGTATAGGGCAATGTCAGAATATTCCACAACTGGTGACTGGCTGTTGGACCAGGCTCCTGTTGAGCCAGGCATTAACCCCTGGATCGCTAGACTGTAGAGCAGTCCAGGGGGTCATGGGGGTAGGGCTGGCTCAGAGGGTTCTCGGGGGGGGGGTTCTGTCTCAGTGGGTATACAGAGTGTTCAACATATGACTAAGCAGTGTGGTTGTCTGAATGTTCTGGCAACATGGCAGCTCTGGCCTGGGAGACTGCAGGACAACAGGTCAGTATTATCATGGGGGCCATGCTATTCGGACACAGCTGCTTCTCTAGCCAGCACACGAACTGATTCTTTTTCCCATTTGGCTCCCAAAGGGCCTGATAATGGAATTGAAGAAATCTGAATGAATTGTTTGATGCATCATGACTAAGCTTGCAATGTGCCAAGTGTCCCCCAGGAGAGGCGCTTGGACAGCAGGGCCGGAGTGCTAGCACTGCATGGCTCTTCCTAGGGACAGCCACCCATGTAAGCTTCTCTGAGTTCTAGAAGTGCTTGGAGGGGTTGGGGAATTGTCACATGCATTTGTGGCACCAGCCTCTGGCCTCTGACGGTTTCGCTGGCCTGGCTGTTCCTGGTGGCAGACGGATGACTCAGGCCTCACAGCATGCTTCACTTTTGGGTAGCTTCAGAGGCTCCCAAGTTCTGTTACTGATCCCATTTTGACTTCCCAGGAAGCTCCATATATTGGTCTTTGTTTAACCTTATGGAGGGGCCTTGTAGGATAATTCTCATTTCATTTTCATGGATACTCTAGTTCAAGTATGTTCAGGGAGCCCTTAATCGTTTCTTTTCCTGCTCCCACTTTCCCCTGCCTCCTGCCTACATCCATTCTCCAGGGAGAACGTTCTCAATTTTATTAACTGTTCTTCCTGTGGTTTTTATGTCCAGGTTCTTTCACCAAGCTAATCAATGGATATAAGATTTATTTATCTTACCTGACATGGATTCTTTGAAAATCTTGTGTGCATATTAATGTAGCAGCCAGGAGCTTTCACTGAGGTTGAACTGTATGCCACAACACTTCCTGTTCATTTTCTCTTTAATTTCACAAAGACCTTTTGAAACTGATAATGTTAGTGCCCCCCACTTTACAGATGAGGACGCTGAGATTCAGGTGAGGCAAGCACCTCCCTTGTTCAAAGTCTCACAGCAAGTGAAGGGGCAGAGCTGGGACTCTAACTCCAGGCCTGTGCTCTTGACCCCTCCACCTGCCGCTCGTAGTGTGGCCCGTGGCCCAGCAGGTGGTCACTTGGACCTTGTGGGAAATGCTGAATCTCTCTGCCCAGGATCCCAGGTGATTCACATGCACATTCAAATTGGAGAAGCTCTGGTCTAGACCCCCTGAAAGGACATGGGTCCTGTGACCTCTACTTCTACTGTCTAGAATAGCACCCAAGTTCGGTAGTCACAGCCCCCTTCCATCCTGGTCGACGCTGTCCTCAGGCCCGTCTTTGTCCAGCACAGATTACTCCCTCCGTAGGCATATTTGTTGGAATGATGGGGCGAAGGTTAATTTTTTTCAGCTTGGCCACTGGACCCAGATATTTGGTCAAACATGATCCTAATTGTTTTTATGGAGGTTTTTCGACGAGATTAGCACTTAAATCAATGGACATTGAGCAAAGCAGATTACTGCCCCCATAATGGGATTCAGCTGCATCCTATCAGCTGAAGGCCTTAATAAAAACCACTGACCTCCTAAATAGAAAAAGACCGAAGAAGAGGAATTTCTGCAGAAGACTGCTTTCGGACTCAGACTGCAATGTCAGCTCTTCCCTGGGCCTCCACCCTGCCAGCCCACTCTGCAGAGTTGGGAACCGCCAGCCTCCACGACTGTGGCAGCCAAGTCCGTGAAATCAATCAATCTCTGTCTCTCTCCACATACAGTTACGTTTTGGTTCTGTTTCTTTAGAGAACTGTGACTGATACAGATAGCCAAGGACCAGTCAGGTAATTTTCTTATTTGGCTGTCTAGTCCCTAAGCTGAACCAATAACCAGGGCCTGCTTTTATAGTGGCTACAACAGGCAGTGTGAGTTGGAGAGTGAAAGAAAATTCCCTGTCATTCCATATTCTCTGTTACTGATGCCTGAAACTCCACCAGTAGCAACTAATTGCGGGGGGGGGGGGGGGGGGGGGGGGGGGGGGTTTCTTGTCTGTTTTCTAACACTGGATAAAAGGCCCCTATACTTTTTCCCCTTACAGCTGCGATCTCTGGATTCAATGCCAAGAGGGTGAGTGGCATTGGATTCCCATATATGAGTCCCCATCAACCTCCCACCTTTGATGTGGACAAGTGCCATATTCCCAGTGGCGGGTAGAGTACTGCCCAGAAGCCTGAGGACTTCTCTCTGGCACCTCACTCTGATTGCTGCTCCTGAGTCCCTCCTATTCAGAAATTCCAAAGCAGCTCCTGGCCAGCTGCTTGGGCTAACCTGATTTCTGGTTTTACATGAACTTTGCATTCACACTCAGCCCCAACCCTCCACCTTCTCCCCTGATTTGGGAGCCACAGGCAGCAGCAGGAGGTGATGGAGGTATGAAATCCCCTTCTCTGGAAGCTTTGGCCCTGCTGAGCCTCTGGGCTGTTTGGACACAGGGCCTGAACTAGACGGTTATACTTGACTTTGATGCTAAACTTGATACTTTTCTCTCCCTGCTCTGAGAATTGGGTGTGAACAGGACTGTATTGCCTAACACCCTTGAGAAATACCTCTCTGGAGGAGGGATTCTGGGCCCTGAGTGCTCTCTCTGGTGCTAGATCTCAGAGAGCTTCAAGCCATAAGTGCTGAGAGGTCCTGCTTTTAAAGCCATGAGCAGCCCTGGGTAGAAATAGCATATTCTCTTTCTCTTCTCTGGAATCAGGATTCACAGTTTGGGGAAGACGTGGCTCTAGATTTCAGTGCAGATGGATAAATGCAGAGAGGGAGGCCAACTGTTTCTCTAGGAAATGGGTATTATTTCTGTGGAAAATAATGAGGTGTTCCTCATCAGACAGCCCACAGTGTGCTCTGCTTTGCGGAGTGTAGACGGTGGCATAAATCTGGACCCATACCTTGCCTAGGTAGTCACATCTCGCCACCTACCCGCATGCCTGCTGGTCCCATGGTTCTAGATCCTCCTGAGCACCTCTCTCTTTGGTGGCGAAACTCAAGGATGCTTCCCCCTTGACTCTACCTTCTTAATCAGGGAAGATCTGAAGTCAGAGCCACATTCATACCAGACCAGGTAAGAGGGAGAAGGGCTGGGACAAGGGAGAGGCAAGTGAGGCATTCAGTGGTTTGACTACCATGCACCAGGTTGTACTTTTTCATTTAAAAATTTTTTGGTTTTGTTTATTTTTGCTTCCTGGTTCTGTAAGTTGATTTTTTTTAAATCAAATTTGCAATTTTAAAAATTACTTCTTAAAGTTTTTTTTTTTTTTCCCCCTTAATCTCATTCTCTTCACTTTTAGCACTCAAATTACAGGTAGGTGAAGCCATATGATATTGCCCTGTTGGTCTTTGGGGCTCTATTTTTTCTTTGATCTCTGTTCTCTTTGTTCTTCAGATTAATAATTTCTATAGGTCTGTCTTTCAGTTTACTGACTCTTCTTCTATCTTCTGTTTGAAGTTAAGCCTATCTAGTGAAACTTTCATTTCAGCAATGATAATTTTCAGGTGTGTAATTTGTATTTGCTTCTTTTTTTTTTTTTTTTTTAATTTTTTTTTTCAACGTTTATTTATTTTTGGGACAGAGAGAGACAGAGCATGAACGGGGGAGGGGCAGAGAGAGAGGGAGACACAGAATCAGAAACAGGCTCCAGGCTCTGAGCCATCAGCCCAGAGCCTTACGCGGGGCTCGAACTCACGGACCGCGAGATCGTGACCTGGCTGAAGTCGGACGCTTAACCGACTGCGCCACCCAGGCGCCCCACTTCTTTTTTTTTTTTTAAATAGCTTCTATTTTCTTATGAGATTCCCCATCTATGCGCTTATTAAGGCAAGATTTTCCTTTAATTCCTTGAATTCTGGTTTCTCATCTGGATGCATAGCATATTAATGACGTATTAGATCTCAGCATGATGGCTGAGTCAGAGGATTAAGGAGGATTCAGTGAGGGGATTGTTTACAAAGGAGTGGGCTGGGTTAAAGGACACTGACAAGTATGATGAAGGACCCCAGGGTTAGTAACAGCAGAATGCCCTTTCCACACCTGCGTGTTAAAGATTCAAGGGAGGGAGCAGTTATGGAACCTGAGGAGAGCTATAGCAAAGGAGAGGGCCATGTGGCAGGAGTTGTGGACTTGTGCAGAGGAGTACAGCCATGACCTATCAGGGAGGTTGTTGGGGAAAAACCCTGACCTGTCTCCCTTTTATCTCCTGATCTCCTGGTAGCACCAGCCCATTGACTGAAACCACCTGGAAGCCAGCTACCAAGGAAAACTGGTTGATGCAGTTCATGGAGTTCAGCCTCCCAGGACACAGAATGGAGCAGAGAAGGGTGGAGGGAGGACTTGGAGGGGCAGATGGAGAGTAGCCAGCATATCATACTAATAATGCTTATGCCCCCTCTGCTCCAGAAGATGGAGTGTCTTCACTCTTCAGAAGTTCATATGTCTAGATAGAGGGGCAGATGTCAACAGGTAACCAAAGCCCGAGACTGAAATGCCAGTATGGAGCAGAGAAGATTAGTCAGCAGGCTGCATCTGCCCCAGGAACGCGGGTGAAATACTCAGGAAGCTTCCCCCTTAGGTAGGGCTTACTGCTCTCTGCACCTGTGGGGAGAGAGAAAGGATTCTCTCAGCTCAATTGACTTAAACAAGTATTTATTGAGTGCATAGTGTTTGTCAAGGGTTGGGCCTCTAAAGATGGATAGACTAGTCACTACCTTTGAGAGATTCCAAGTCCGATGAGCAAGACAGATAGGTGACCAGCACAACATCACTTTCCTGCACTAGGGATGGGGAGGCAAACTTACTTCCTGATTCACCAGCTGACAAGGTGAGACTTCCCTGGCGGTCCTGAGTGTGTGCCTGGGCTTGGCTCAGCTTTGATACAGGAATGTTTTAGAGCTTTGCCTTCCGCCACCTCTCTGACTTCCTAATCAAAAAGAGAGTTTTGATCTGTGGCCGTTCTGTGAATGATCATGGTCTTGGCACTTGACAGTGTAGACACTTTCCAGCTCTGCATATGTTGTATAACAGAAGCTCACAGGGCTCAGAACAACTTTGTCTTTGAGAGTGTGAGGAGTGTGCATGAGTGACAGAGAAGATCCCCAAGTGTGTTAGGAGCATGCACTGTAGGTTTGGGGCTCTTTTCTTTTTGGGAGATGTGTGAGAGGATACTTTTCAAAACCCAAACCTGTGCCTTGATGGTATAATAATGATAGTAGCCAAAATTGGTTGAGCTCTTCCATGTGCCGGGTGCTTTGTTAATGCTCTACAAGCATTATCTGGATGCATTCTTACCAAAGCCTTAGGAAGTAGGTACTAGGAGGAAAGTGCATCTGAAAGGATTAGGAGACTTGCCCAAGGTCACCCAGCTTATACATGGCAGAGCCAGAATCCCACTCAACTCTGTCTGCCTGTGAAATGTTACCTCGGTGTGCAGGTGCTGAAAGTGGTGTTGGTCTCCAGTTCCGCGTCATTCCATGCTCGATAGGATCCAAATCTCTTGTCTTCACATATGATGGATTTACTGACCTTTCCTCCTGCTACCCAGGCTCTCTCTTGATGCATAGAATGTGTGGGAAGCCAGAGCAGACCTCTGGAGGGCTGTGCAACTCAAACAAACTCCCTGAAAAACAAATAAGGTGGAAGGAGCCTGGAGACCAAGGACATTATGAAAGCTGGCTGCCTAATCTCCTCTCCTGTCTCCCCATGAGGCCAAGAGAAAGAGTCAGAGGGCCAGCAGAGTTGATACCAGACACGATGGGTGAGAAGATCCTTATCTTTCAAAGCACAGCTACTCTTCCTTGAAACACAACCCTGTTATTCTTTGCTTTTGGTCTGACCTGCTTTGGTAGGAAGCAGGACGGATCAGTCAACCCTCTGGTTCACATCCTTCTCTATTGGGTGTGGTGTCCCCTGGGGAATGACAAAGTCGTTGACCAGGGGTCCATTCAGTCATTCATAATATGTGAGGACTCCACAGTTCACGTAACCCTTTTATGTTTCCTCTGGTCTTCACAACAACTTGATGTGGAAGGAACTCCTCATCCCTGGCTTAAGATAAGGAAACTGAGGCCCAGAGATGTGAAGCCGCCTATCCAAGATCACCAACCTAAGATGAGTCCGTGGTTTATTTCACAAGCATCCATTGAGTGACGGCCAGCTCTAGGTCCTGTGTTAGGAGACTGGGGATGCAGAGATGAGCAAGCCATGGGACCAACCCTGTCCTCCAGGGATCCTGGGTTCAGAGGACAATGTTGCCACATTTCCCAATCTACTACCTCTGTCTTAAGTCAAACCATTTCCTGAGTACTGTCTTTGTGTGAGACAAGGGGCAGCTACTCAACTACATCATTCCTGTTTTCAGGAGCTTATAGTTTCCTGAGACAGGAGAATTATGTATGAAATAGTAACCATTGCTATTAGGCCAATTCAATGCTGCTTTAAAAATTGAAGAAGACATCAGCCAGCTCTAGCCTGTGGGTGGTCCCTAGACATGTCAGAAAGAAGGTGGGATAAAAGCTATTTTTCTGCAGGATGAATGGTCCATGTGCAGGTAGAGAGGAAATTATACAACATTTTAAGGAGGAATATCATAACAGCTTAGAGGTAGGAAACTTGTTCTGGAGATAGGGAGGCCAGCCTGGTGCAGCTGAGGACAGGAGAAGAAGGTGGTCTTTGTACAAGAGAAAAGGGACATGTGTTGAGTTATAGAAGGAAGTTCTCAACCCGGGTCCTGAGGCAGGGAGAGAGAAGACTGGACTAACTGCTCTTTAGTCTTCTAGTGTCTTCTCTAGCCTTCCAGGCTTAGCGCTAGTGTCACCTGTCCTCAAGGCCCTGGACTCAGCTTCAGGCTATGTTGTTCTGAGGTTCTAGTGGACTCTTGCTCACAGGATATCGACAACTCCCCTTGCAGTGGGGGAAGGATACCCAGGATCTGGGTTAGACAGCATGAACACATACCCAAGACCCACATGATCTGGCCCCTGCTGACCTCTCTGACTCTTTGTCCCACTTCAACTTCTACCACTGCCGACTTCACTCACTAAGACCCCACCACACTGGCCTTCTGTCCATCCATCCAGCACACTGATCTCTTCCTGCCACGTGGCCTTTGCACTTGCTGTTTCCTCTGCCTGGAAAGCTTTTATTCTAGCCAGGCACATGTCTTTCTCCTTCTGATCCTTCTGTTTTGATTTCAGGTGTCACCTCTCAGAGCGGCCTTCCCTGACCTCTCCATCTAAAGTAGGTCTCTCCCAACATTCCAGTTACTCTGTTACATCACACTCTTGTTCATTACCTTGATAGTATTTACTACCTGCTGTAATTTCCCCACTTATTTTCTGTTAATCCCTTCTAGAATATAAAACCCGTAAGAACATGGACCTGTTCTGTCTTGTTTCCCTTCCAGAATGTGCCTGACATAGTAGATGCTCCATTAACACGTATTGAATTGATGAATGAGTCCTACTTCTCCCCAGTTTCCTTTGAACATGTTCAGAAAATATAAAGGGTGGACTGGGCTTGGAATGTCTGTGGACCTGCTAGAATTATGAGCGAGCTTCTACATTGCATTCTTTCCCCCTGGGAAGTAGGTTAGTGGTAATCATTAGTGTTCTTCACTAAATACTTCTGGCTCTTCATCTTCTGGACACTCCCTTGGCCTTTTTGAAATGAGGCAGTGAAGGGGGACTCATTTTGGTCTCTGAAATATGTGTAGAAGTGACATATGTCACTTCTGACCAGATGCTGTCCTGGGCCTGTCCACCAACATGATGAACATGCACTTATACATTGAGATGGAGGTTCTGTCATCAGAGTCTGAATGACTACAATGAGCAGAGCCCTCCTGACCCATGCTGGACACGTAGCAGAAGCATGGAATAAACTTTGGTTGTGTTAAAAGCCATAGAGATTTTGGACTTTTTGTTACCACTGCACAGTCTAGCCCATGACTGGTAAAGAACCTTTAGTTCTTGTTAGGTTCTCAGAGGGTCTGTTGGCCAAACAAGGTCAAGAACCACTGGCTCAGGGGTCAGCTAGAAAGATATAGAAGTGCAGGGAAGGCAAAACTCCTATTTGTTACATGCTCCATTGTGTGCCTGACACTTTGCTGGGAACTTCACAGATATGATGGTGTTTAGTCTCTAAAAGCTTTATGGGGTAGCTAATGTGAGCCCCATTTTACAGATGAAACTGAGGATCCAGGAGTTTAGGGCATTACTACTCAAAGTGTGGTCTGCAGACCAGTAGCATGAATATCCCTGAGAGCTTGCTAAAAATGCAGAATTTCAGGCCCTTGCCCAATCCTGCTACATTAAAACCTATGTCCCCAGGTGATTCATATGCACATTAAAGTTTGAGATACATGGATTTGGGGGACTTGGTTGATATTATCTAGCTAGCTTATGGCAGATGTGAATAAGGGACCCAGGCAGTCATTGTTTGAGAGATGGGGATGATTCTTCCCCCCAGCTCCCACACTAGGAGAGTGGGGACAAGGATGTGCAACACTCGGGTCAGGCACCTGAATCTCCCTCCCAGTCTGTGTTCATTGGCTTCACATCTTCAACCACTTTGAATGGTTGATGGTAACTAAAGCTATTTATTGATTTGGAAAACCACCCAGACTGTGTGTCTAGGGTGTATGTGTGTATGTGTGTGGGTGTTCCTTCCAGCTCAGTGGATCACTGAATGAACATTGGTGATGGGCTGGGGTGGGGTCAGATGCAGTGTCCATGGTGGGGAAATCTCCCTTTCAGTATGTGAAATGGGACTAGGAAGCTGGGACAATTCTTTGATAATGGGAGCCACATGTCTTGGTGCCTTTGTGAATCGCAGTGTTGGGCTCCCTTGACTTTGAGCTTGGTGCCTGACTGGACCATGAAGTGTCCTGACTCCCTAGTGCTGAACCCTCCAGATGGTACTGGGGTCTGTCAGTGGCCTGAACACAATCTTGGGAGCCTGTAGTTCCTGGCTCTGTCTTCAGGGGCTGGGCAATGCTGCTCTGTTATCGTGTTCTAGATGAGGAAGTGACCAGGAAACTGTGCCAGGAGAAAGATTGCAGCTCCCTGGGTACTTGGCCAGGGCAGGGCATCCGGGAGAGGCAGATTCCCGTAGCCCATGGCCTCTGGCACCGTTATCAGTTGGAGGCATTCATCTTCACAGAGGCACAGGGGAGTTGCTGGGGAAATCGGAGCTCCTGGGCAGAGGAGCAAAATTTGGCTTCTCCCCACCGGAATGACTAGACTGCCCTCAGCTCTTCTCTCGCCAGATATCTAGATTTCCTGTGAAAAAGGTGTGATTTCGTCTCCCCTGGTTAAGATCTGGTTACCCATTCAGCTAAGTGAGAAATGTCGTATCACAGGGTGATCAATTAATTCAACAAATATATATTGGGTAGCTGCTGAGTGCCAAGCACTGGGAATACAAAGAATAATAAAGCACTTCGGGTTTGGTTAGGCACTGGAGTCATTTAGATATAAAGAAGAGAACAATAGTGCCTTGTCTTCAGTTGCTCACAGTCCCGGGAGGTAGGGTTTCGCGTTGCTGTGATGTGGGCGATCGAGGTGCGCGAACAGTGTCCCCTGCACCACATGGAACGAGATGACGTTGCAGGGTACTGGCCCAGAGCACCGGCTGAGCTGAGGCTCAGGCCCGGATTCTGGTTCTGGCGCCACCATTTGCTAGCTCAGAGCCACATCTATTAGATACAAGTAGCGATAGTACCTGGGAGTGAGGAGGAAGGAGAGCTCTGCCCTTGACTGAGCTCTTAGTAGAACGTGAATGTCGTGCTAAGGCACAAGGATTCCTGGAAGTTTGCATCAGCCGGTGCTTGGGGATGTTCCTGGGGAAAGGCGCATCACCTTTGGAGAATCTCATTTATGAGCTGGGGACGGAGTTGCTCAAGGCCCTAGAGCCAGTGGGTGGCAGAGTTGGCTCTGGCTCCTGGGCTTCTGGTCTCTTCCTGTGTTGACTGGGCATTTGCCCCATTTTCCCAAGCTGGGCTCGTTTTTTTGTTCCGATATGGAAATGTGGCTGCAGAGGGGCTGAATGTAGCAGAGAGTCTCATGCAGGAGCCCGGCCAACTCCCTTCCCATAGATAAATGGAGCCTGGACCTCCATTTGGCAATCGGCAGAAAAACAAATTAAAACAGAGAAGCTCTCATCTCCTTTCCCCCTCACCCCACTCTGACGGATTTATTTTGGAAAGCGACAGGAGGCTAATGGAATCACTTCATTTCCCTGATAATAAATTACCCCCAAGTGCAATAATTAAACGTCTCACAACAAACAGTTTCCTTCTGCGCAGTCTTCATCCTAGGCTTCTCCGGCTCCGACAGCCCTCCTCCTTCCCCTTCTCCCTCCTGGCCCCTGATCCGCCCAAGTTGGCCTGGCCCCTCTGGTGAATCATTTTTCATTTCTGGGCCTCGGGATCCTGACCAGGTAACAGAGACTGCAGGAGGGCGCGACGGGATTGTGGGAAAGGAAAGAAAGTGTGATGAGGGAATCAACCATCACACAGGGTTTGAATCCTGCCTCTGCCACTTCCCAGCTGTGTGACTTGGGGAAGTCCCTTAATTGCCTTTGGCTGCCTTTGCTTCCTTCCCAGATGGAGATAATAGGGCTCAGCCTGCAGGGTGTTTGTGTGAGGCTTAGGGCCGTGCCTGGCACACAGTAGGCTTTCAGCAAAATGTAACTGCTGTGTTGTTTTTAAATGAATATCGTGAGTCTAATTAAAAAAAAAATTTTTTTTTTAATGTTTGTTTTTGAGAGAGAGCGACGGAGTGTGAGCAGTGGAGGGGCAGAGAGAGAGAGAATCAGAAGCTGGCTCCAGGCCCCGAGCTGTCAGCACGGAGCCTGACGCGGGGCTTGAACTCACAAACTGAGATCATGACCTGAGCTGAAGTCAGACGCTTAACTGACTGAACTACCCAGGCACCCCCAGTGAGTCTAATGGTTTTTAACACGCACTGCCCTGAACTGTTGAGAGAGAGAGAGAGAGAGAGAGAGAGAGAATAGACTAGAACAAAGAGGGAGAAGGAAGAGGCCTGAGCTCAGGCGGGTGCCCTTAGATCATCGTAGGGCTGGAGGGAGTGAACGTAGCTTTGCAAATGGTGCTCAAACCCTTATATAATCATGTGCTCCACAGCCAAGGGACTGCGCATTTGCCAGTCTTTCTAGCCAGATGTCTGAGGCTTTATAGCAGTCAGAGAGCGGCCAGCTGGGATTTAGAGCCGTGTCTCTATTCCCCAGCAGCTCAGAAGCTGGGTGCCCGGTGCCCGTCTGTGTGTTCGCAAAAGACTTGGAAGCAGCCATGGCACGTCCCCTATGATGCATGATTAATGTACAGTCAACTGTGGAATGCGCAGCTGTTGGGTATTTTTAAGGCAAATGACTCCGTAAGATCAAGAAAACGCTGCAAGGTCTGGCATTGCTGTTACTTAGAGACAGTGGGCGAGAGTCAGCCCCGGTGTCCTTCGGACCTGGGGGGTGGGAACAGGGTGTCTAGTGGTGTTTTCAGTGTCAGCACCTTTGGAAAGGAAGGCCTGGTAAAGCAGCCGGGTTCTTATGGTTTCCTCTTGGGTCATCTCACCTGGTGTCGTGGTGTCTAGTCAGCTCAGTTGGGATCCAAGATGGACAAGGCATGAGCCTGACACCCAGTGCACCCAGCAGGGGGTGTTTGCATCTGTTCCTAAGAGGGACAGAGCCTGGGGAAAGTGCTGTCCTAGGTTGGGGGCTGCGAAGAGGCATCTGCCTCTACCTGAGAAAGTGAGGAATGCTTCACGGAGAGTGGGCAAAAGGCATCCCATGAACTGAGCCCTTAAAAATGTTATTTTTTGTAGGCGAGGGGAGCTACAAATTTGCTTTCTTACAGGGTCAGCCTACCATGTTGTGTCTCAGTCGCATCATTTAGAGAAGAGATAATAGTTTGTGTCATTTGAAAATTAAATGAGATGATGCCCATCCAGCATACTGTCCACACTTGACCCCTCTTGAGCAGGCAGCTGAGTGGGGGGTGGGGATGGGAAATGGAGTCGTGCCCCGAGCCCACCATCCCCTTCGGTTCTCCCCCCCACCCCCCACCCCCCGTGCTTCTGACCAGGAATCCTGACCCCTTCTTGATAGACTTGCTCTCCGGGGTGGCTTGGCCTGAGCTACCTGGAGGGCAGGGGAGAGGAGAGGACTATTGCCTGGCTCCTCCTTCTCAGGGAACCCCTGTTCCTGCCTGCCTCCTGTAAAGATGCTATGAACCCCTTGGACCAAGAGTATTTTGGAGTGCTCATCCAGCCTGCTTTCCTCTGGTAAAAACAAGGGACCTCTGGGGCCTTGCCCCTGCTCATTTGGGAATGAATGTCCGTTTGTTTCAAAAGTAAAGCTTTGAGGGGCACCAGGGTGGCTCAGTCGGTTAAGCCTCTGACATCGGCTGAGGTCATCATCTCCCGGTTTGGTTCCTGAGTTCCAACCCTGCTCTCTGCTGTCAGCACAAAGACTGCTTCAGATCCTCTGTCTCCCTCTCTTTCTGCCCCTCCTCTGCTTGCATTCTCTCTCTCTTCTCAAAGACAAATAAAACATTTAAAAAAAAAAAAAAGAAAGAAAGAACTGCCTGTATGGTACAAAAGCAAAGCTTTGAGCTAAGGGAATTTAGCTGGGAACGTGGGGATAATCCAATGACCACAAGCGCTGAGGTTGAAAGCTGCATTGGCCACGCCCTTGTTTAGGCAACCTATGGGATTAGCCGGGTGGGAAGGCAGTGTTACTGATTTACCAAGCCCTGGGTTTGGAATGTGGCTCAGGTGAGTAACCTGAGAGGCTGGTGTGGCAGGAGCAGAGCATAATCAGTGCAGTTTAGAAATGAAGTGGCCCAAGAGTCTCCTTTATAAGTGAGAGGATCCACACTTAGAGTGTAGGGTGAGCTCCGCAGTTTTTCCTTTTGTAATGCAAGTGCCTGATTTAAGCTTTGATTGCTGAGGCATCCACTTCAAAGTCAGCTATCTGAATAAAAACTGTGTCAGCCTCCAGGAAAGAGCTGCCCTTTTCCCCACCCCCAAGCTCCTTTGTTTTAAAAGCTTTTGGTTGATTTAGATAACTGACCTGTTGGCCACTTTTTTCCTCCCTTTTCTTCTTGCGATATTAAAAAATTTTTTTTTTAAGTTTATTTATTTTGAGAGAGGGAAAGAAAGAGCCCTTAGGCGTGCATGAGCAGGGGAGGGGCAGAGAGAGAGGATCCCAAGCAGCGAAAAGCCCAGTGCCACCAGGTTCCATCTCACAAACCATGAGATCATGACCTGAGCTGAAATCGAGTCGGATGCTTAACTGAGCCACCCAGGAGCCCCACTTCTTGTGTTTAAATTCTCACTTTTCTGTTTTAAATTCACCGATAAAGAGTGAATCTGCAAAACCCAGGTCCTCATCCTTGATAAAAGCAGAACCCCAGTCCTGTGCAACCCCACCCTCACCCCCCTCTCTCTTTCTCTACCCATGACCTCGCTGTGTGGCCCCAGGTGTACTGTGTGTCCTCCCAGGACCTGTGAGTAATAAATGTTGTTTTCCAAAGTTTCCTCCTGGGTATTTTTGAGGGCATTGTATCATCATAAAAAGAACCACAAGGGTTGGTCGAGCCACAACATTGGTTTTGAAAGTGGAACCAGGACCCAGGTATGTGCTTCTAGGCATTTCTAGCCAACAGCATCACAATCCATAGGCTGAGACCAGTGCAACATAGAGAGGTGCCCACGGTTCTCTGCAGGCGCTCAGAGTTCTGTTCTTTCTACTGGGGCAGGTTGACTCTTGCCCTCACTGATGCTGCCTGCAACATGTACCGTGCGTATCCTGGAAAGGAAAAGTATCTTGCAGCTGTGTGTCCCAGAACCAGCAAGTATTTGTTGAGAGAATGGACTTGTGTTTGCTCCTTTGATTTAAACTATGGTCTCTAGATAACCTGGTGAAAATACAGATATGTTTTCTGGGAGATGCTGCCGGTTAAGCTGTTGAGTCTGTAACACCAGTTTCTTGAATTAGTTCTGGTTACTTAAGTGGATCCTGAGAACCCCAGCAGGTCATTTTGGTGGCTGGATACAGAAGCACAGGACAGGACTATAGGGTGGGGTTGTTTTCAGTTAAGGACCTGCCAGGGAGTCCCAGGCTCCGGAAGGAGAATGGCCTAGTTTAGCATTTTGCCAATCCTGTTGGCAGAGTTTTGGACACTCAAGAGGAGGAATTGAAAATTGTGTCCTTTCAGGATCCTTCCAAATGCAGGTCTCCAGAAAGGAACTGAAGCTGGCCAGCTTGGGACAGTTCCTCCATTGCCATTTTGCCAGCTATTATACTGAAACAATTAAGGAGAAATTGAGAACCAACCCAAACAGCACACCACAAAAAAGTATTATATATATATATATAGATATCTATATCTATATCTATCTATATCTATATCTATATCTATATCTATATCTATATCTATATCTATATCTATATCATCTATATCTATATATAATGTGTGTGTGTGTGTGTGGCCACACAGCGAGGTCATGGGTAGAGAAAAAGAGGGGGGTGGGGGTGGGGTTGCACAGGACTGGGGTTCTGCTTTTATCAAGGATGAGGACCTGGGTTTTGCAGATTCACTGCAAATATATATATGTATACATTTATATTTATTTATGGTGTGAGGTGGCTATACTGTAGAATAAAAGTATTCTATATATGTATATATTTTTTTTTATTGTGCTAAAATATGCACGGCATAAAATTCATCATTTTAACCACTGTTAAAACCACTGTTAAGTGTAGATTTCAGCAGTATTAAGTACAATTACAGTGTTGCACAACCATCATTTCTATACCCTTCAAACAACAACTCCCTATTACCCCCTCTCCTGGTTCCTGGTGACCACCCTTCTCTTCCTGTCTGTGTGAATTTGCCTATTCTAGGTACCTCATATAAGTAGAATCATACAATATTTGTCCTTTTATGTCTGGCTTATTTCACTTAGTATAATGTCTTCATGTGTAGCATTATATCAGAATTTCCTTTCTTTTTAAGGCTGGGTAATATTCCTTTGTATGTGTGTACCACATCTTGGTTATTCGTTCATGTTTTGGTAGACATTTGGGTTGTTTCCACCTTTTGCCTATTGTAAATAATGCTGCTATGAACACTGTTGTGTAAGTATCTGTCCCGGTCTCTGCTTTTGATTCTTTCGAGTAAAAATCCAGAAGTGGAACTGTTGGATTATATGGCATTTCTATTTTTAATTTTTTGAGGGACTGCCTACTGTTTCCCCCCGTGGCTGCACCATTTTTAAATCCCACTGGCAACGCACAAGGATTCCAATTCCTCCACCTCCTTACCAACATGACAGTTGTCACTTCCCATTTTGTTGATAATTGCCACTCTAATGGGTGCATCCATGTATTTTTTTAAGTTGCTTTTTTCTTGGTCACAAATATCAGCAAGAATGAGAGGCAACACATTCTTTAATTTTTAAAAGTGGCAGCTGTCTGACTTCAACAAATAAGCAACACATTAATGAAGATACCACGTGCATACTAACATATAGTCCAGTGAAGCCAGATATATTTAATCATGTGCATGAGTATACAATTAGGCACAGATAGCAAGTGGTTCCTGTAAAGGAGAGTGTCATATTTTATATAGCCAAAATAAGCTGAGTTTTTCCACATTATCATACCCAGCGTCTGGTGTGTGTGTGTGTGTGTGTGTGTGTGTGTGTGTGTGTGTGTGTGTGGTGTGTCTGATGGTTTTTCCTGCTGCTTTCTCTCAGCCCCACCCCTAGTCCAATTGGATAAGGCATCTTTTTTTCCCCCCAAGGAGTCAATGCTTCACTTCTGTTTTCTATTCTTCCTTCCTCTTCTTATTTTGGATGCTGATAGGATGGATACAAATAAAATTCTAGGTCCTGAGGTTGAGGTACAGGAAAGAAGTCTAGCAAAGCCACAGAACCAAGTTCATACCCTACCGATGTCCGTTGACTACCACATCAGGCCTGTATTAGAAACTTTCTCATGTATTGATTTTTTGGGATTCCCACAGCCAGGCAAGGCAAATTATGCCTATTTTTACAGATGAGGAAACTGTTTCCCAGATTGCCAAGTGATTTGCCCAAGGTCACCCAGCTGCTAAGCAGCAGAGCTAGGACCTAAACCTGGGTTTTCTGACTGAGTGCTTTTTTTTCCTTGTAACACCACCTGTTCCTTCATAACTAGGTGGTTTAAATAGAAGAATGTGGACAGTTGGATTCCAAGCTGGCATCACGGTATAGCCATCTCACACCGTAAATACTCATCATGCTGCAGATATTTACCGGGGTGCCTACTGTGTGCTATCTCAGTGGACATAGGCTTATGTGTTCCTACAAGAGCAGTAAATCAACTTTTGAATGGTCTTCGTGCTTTTGCTATTACATAGTTAGCACATTGACTGCATAAGGAAGGTAGTTATATCTGAGACCTGAGAAAGTCTTTTGATTGATGTGGGTTATTTAGGAGACTAGTGCAAGAAAATCCTCCACAGAGGGTCTTGAGTTTTCTCAGTTACACCACCTGTATTGCTGCAATCTTAATGATCCTGATGATGAAGATGATGATCATGCTGGTGGTGATTTAGGAGTTACTATTTATCAAGCTCAAACAAAATTCTGGTTTCAGTTGTAGTGACTTTTTGACTAGCATTAAAAGTTATTTATCTATGTGTGCACTCAGAAATATATACTTGGTACTTGATAGGTGCCAGGTACTTGGGATGCAAAGGTGAAAGATGACCAGGTTGTTACTGTAGCCCTTGGCCACCTCACTGTCTATGACAAAGAGTGGAGGCAGACACATAAACCTTCAGTGCACAATGTAAGGAGGGCTTCAGTAGAGAGGGTACAAAAGGACTATAGCAACAGGGATGGAGTAACAATGACCTCTCCCCACAGAAATCCATTAAGGTTCTACTGAGCAAGGGGCACTAGAGCTGGGTATTGAAGGTTGAGTAGAAGCTTGCACTATTCGGAATTGGAAGGTTAGTGTGTGAAGTAACAAGACTGGCAATTTGGCCTGAGGCTAACTTAGTAAGATTTGTATAGGGCAGGCTCAGGCATTTGGACTTTTCCCTATTGGAGTTAAAGACTTGTTGAAAGAAGGGTTTTAAATGGACTACTGAAAGCACAGAGCTCCTTTCTGATCCTCACACTCTCACACTTTTCCAGATTGCCAGGACAACTGGTAAACCTCACATCTCTAAAAATGTGCTCATCATAAGCATCCTAGGAACTATAAAATGACTTCCAAATTACTAACAAGATACTTTTGGATTTTGTTTTTAATTTTTGAGGAATCTTCCAAGTTGTGGTGGTTTCAAAACTCTTTCCAGCTCTTTACCTCATAAGCTTCCCTGCTGGGTTGATTATGCTTTTCTTGTAGAGTTGCTCTCAGGAATTCATGAGCTCTTTGCCAGGACATGGTTGGCATACAGGATTTCAATAGCTAAGATTTCATTGAGCCAACTTGCCATTTCACAGATGAGGAAACTCCACCATGAAGAAGGTGAGTGCCTTGAACACGGTCTCCCAGCTAGTAAACAGTGGAGCCAGGATTTAAACCCAGGATGCCTGGCTACTGAACCCTATTCTTTTTTTTTTTTTATTTTTTTTAAAATTTTATTTTTGAGAGAGAGAGAGGTGGGGGGCAGGGGCAGAGGGAGAGAGAGCTAGAGAAAGAGAGACAGAATCGAAAGCAGGCTCCAGGTTCTGAGCTGTCAGCCCAGAGCCCGACTCAGGGCTTGAACCCATGAACTATGAAATCATGACTTGAGCCGAAGTTGGATGCTTAACCGACTGAGCCACCCAGGTGCCCCTGAACCCTATTCTTAACCATGACATTACTCTTCGCCCAACAAAACCACCTAAGTACAGCTCAATAATTCACGATCTGCAGGAAGAGTCTTAGAGTTTACCAGAGAACACTGAATGGTGGAGAGAGCAGGAATATGGAGTTGGATCTCAGGTTTAAATCCTGACTTCATGAATTTTGAGTAGTCAGACAGTGGGCAAATCACTGTACCTCTCTGTGCCTTAATATCTCCCATTTCTAATGTGGAATCAGGACTTACCTTGTGCTAGTATTGCAATGATTGGAAACACTATGCCCAGATCACATAGAGCAGGACCTGGTTCATAACAGCTGCATAGTAAATGAAGGTGATTAACAGCAGCAGCAACAATGATGTAATTACGATGAGTTATAATGAGTTTCTTTTGTAGGGGTTTTTTCCTAACTTCAGACTTCTGAATGTTAGGGAGGTAAGTGTTTACATAATAATGGTTGTTAGGAATGATTGTAAATCCTTCTTTTTCATAGGAAATCAGATATAGATATAGTACAATGCAGTATAGTATAATGTAGTATATATAGTACATGGGTAGTATAATATAGTATGAGTATAGTACATATAGTATGAGAAACTCCAAGCCAGGTACACCAAGCCCATGAACTTGGGTTTATACTGTATGCAAAGCATAAAAGAACAGGAGGTGGTAGTCTTTCCTCCCTGTAGGAGCTGACACTCTCCCTTACGCTGGCTCCCCACCCCACCTCCCCCCACCCCTCTACTGTCCTTAGATGTTTGCTTCAGAAGTGCTGGAGAGAAATAAAAGTTCCCTGTGAGCGCTGGAGAGCACTCCTAATTCTGGCTAATGAGAGCTGAGAAGACTTCAGGAGAAGGTGGCCTTTGCCAGGCCCTGAAGGACAGGAAGGACGGGCAGAGATGCTGGGGAGCAGGGAAGAGCTGGAGGTATTAGGGGGCATGGGAGGATGAGGGTAAGGACAGCAAGTGGGATCCTTTTTGCAGCTTAGCTGGGGACTGTGGCTCCCAGGAAAGAGGGAGGCAAGGGACCCAGAGGAGACCTGGAAGGAAATGAAGAGAGAAAAGGGGCCGTGATGGGGCCACCTGGCTGAGTCATGGAGACTGGCTGGGGTTCTGGAGATGAGTAATGAGGGCATCAGTGTGGAGCCAGCTCAGGGGTTTTCAGGATAAACACACAGAGGTGCTTCACAGAGGCTGACAGAACCCGCCCCTAATGCATCCAGGGGACACTAAACACTTTAGTATATTCTCTGATGAAGAATTTCTCCAGCTCTAACCACATTAGGGACACACGGGGCCATGGCTCGATGCTCTGTCTGTCAGATGTCGTTGCCATTTAAGTGAGTGATGCAGAATGGGTCAACCACAGTGCCTGGGTCTGCGGATGAGGCAGGCAGCCAGGAGAGCTGGCCCCGGAGGTCTTATTTCTTTGGCTCTGTAATCAGATTGGAGGCAGAATGTTTTTCTGTGGCTCCTCCATATAATCTCTCTGTTTTGATACTATTTCCCTCTTTGCCATTCTGTTCCCGTGTCCTGGGGGTCGACATGGTTAACTGTGCTGTCTCTTCTTCCCGATCCACTGCCCCTGCAGGATTAGATGGGGTGGGGAAGGGGGCGGTTGGGGATGACCCCACAGCAGCCCATCCTCCATTCTGTACCCAGGGGGAGCGGGGGAAGGAGGAGAAGGAATTGATTAAATTTCCCATAGGTACTGAGCCAGGAAGCTAAGGTATCCATGACATAGAAGGGAGTCAAAAGGACCCCAGCAGGCTGGAAGTCAGTGTCCCAGCCAAAATGATGACATTCTGCAGGCATAAATGCAAAAATTGGCATTTAGGTTAAAAACTCAACTAGGTAACACCAGGAAACAAAATTTCCTGGGCTTTATTTTTTATGAAAGATTAAACATGAACAGATTGTGTGGTAGAGCCTCTTAAAACACTGAATGTAATCTTAGCTCACAATACAGAATTTTACTAGTAGAAAAGAAACTGATAATCATTGCCAAAAAAACTGGAAAATTACAAAGAAATGAGAGAGAGAGGAAGAGAGTGAGTGAATCTCATTTCTCACGATCATCTGTTAACCCTTCAGGTTATAACCTATTAATTTCTCTAGACAAATAGACATGGTATATACGTTATAATACGATTTTTTAAAGAACACATTTTAAAACTGGCTTTTTTTTTTTTACAGCTAAATCTTACAATCAACTTTTAAAGTCATTAAGTATTTTTCCACAACACTATTCTCAAGGGTTACAAAGTATTCTATTTCAGGGATTTATCATGGTTTGTTTAAAAAAAAAATCTATTTTGTACATATTTTCCTCAATTTTTATCTACTGTAGTGAATTCTGGGATGAATAGCACTGGAAATACATGTTTGTGCACACTTTTGAGTATTTCCTTAATATAAAGTCCTAGAATTGGAAGTTCTAAGATTGAAAGGATTGTGAACATTTTAAGGTGTTTCTTTTTCTTTTTGTTTTTGCTTTTGATGTGTGTGGCCAAACTGTTGTGTAGGCTGTCCTACTAATATGTGAGTACCTACTTCCCTACATTTCCCCTAGCACTGGTTATTATGATTTTAGAATAACTTGCCAGATTGATCAGCAAAATGTAGTATTTTGCCTTAATTTGTATGTTTTGGATTATTAGTGAGGTTAAGTGTTTTTTCTTTCCGATTTGGCCTTTTTTATACCTTCTTATGAATTGCCTATTTGTGTCTTTTCCCTATTTTTTTCTGCCTGTCTTATCTTTTTCTTGTCGATGTTAAAAGTTTTTAATAAGAAGACTCTTAGCCCTTGCTTGCCATCTAGGTTGCAAATGTTTCTTTTCAGTTTCTTTCTTGCCTTTGATTTAGTGTATACATATTTCAGATACTTATACTGCCAACTTCATCAAAAATTTTACTTAATTTTTAATCCATCAAAAATTTAATTAATTCTCTTCTGGTGGCATATCTAGAAAAATCTCTCCTGATCTAAGATTATATGTTTCCCTATATTTTTTCCCAATACCCTTTGGGTCTTATTTTTATATTTAAATCCTCATAGTTTAATTACAATGCAGTTTTTAATTTAATTTAATTTTTCCTTTTTTAATTTAAATTTTAGTTAATGTACAGTGCAATGTTGGTTTCAGGAGTAGAATTCAGTGACTTATTATTTACATATAGCACCCAGTGCTCATCATAGGTGCCCTCCTTAGGACCCATCACCCATTTAGCCCATCTCCCAACAATGCAGTTTAATATCTAAATCAAAGGAGGTAAGTTATGGGAAGGAAGATTTTGGTTCAAACTGTGAACGGACTTTCTAATGATTTGGAGATGTACAACAGAAGAAAAGGATAGCTGAGGAAATAAGCTGATCTCACTGCTCCTTTTACCAGGGTTTAGGGGTTGGTTGTCATTCTGTAAATGCTCAGTTAACATTTGCTGGATGAATGGTGGCACAAGAAACCTCCGCGGTGCCTTTCAGCACTGCTTCTCTGACTTGGCTCAGTCTTCAACCCACCCTGTGTCCCAGGTCATTCCAGAATTGGAGACTGTGGTTCTCAGGGGTGGAGCAGGCAGGAGGACAGGATGGCACAGGGGAGAGTAGATACCAGGGGTGCTGCTTCTCAAATCTCAACTTCCACATGTTGAGGGGAGAGTTGAAGGGGCCATTGCTATTTGCTGGGCACCGGGATGGAAGGGAGAGAAGTGGAGCAGTCAGTTCTTGGCCAAAGGGATTTAAAGCAGGTTGGGGAGGTGAGGCAGGTGCCCCTGAGAACTGAAGGAACAGTGTGTGTGGTGTGGAGGGAGAGGGCTGTAGGAATGAGGGTCATTGCTGCTGTAGGATCTTAAAAATAGGCAAATGCATTTTATGAGTTGAGTCCCAGAGGTTTGCTCCAAGTGGGTCTCTTCTGAAGGATATTTTGAAGAAGTTCTTCATTCAGGTAAACTGAAGAAATCACCACAAGGGTTAAGAATTGCTTCTCTGCGTTTTCAAATGACTCAGTGACTCAGGGGAGAAGAAAATATACATACTTGGTAACATTGCAAATGAAGGATGTGTGAGTACACTAATGTCTGTACATATACTCACATACAAAACCCATGTGTGTGTACGTATAGATATATATCCATCCGATGTTTGATTTATTGTGTTGTTTGTTTTTAGTGGATAAAGATCATTGTACTTTCCAGATTATACCAGCCCAGGGTAAAAGTAGGCTCTGGATGATAGAGACAAATAAGAATTTCTCTGTGGAAATGCCAGCCCCGCTCAAAGTACTCGTGATCATGTCTGCTCTCTTCTTGGTAACCCCAGGCATTTGTCAGCAATGCTGCTCTGGTTTTCCTGTCTCGGGGGTGCCCACAGTGGCAGTTCTGCATGCCCTTCTGTGGCCGTCCCTGCTGTCTGCCATCTGTTCTGTGCCCCACTGACCAGCCCCAACGAGGAGGAGGATGAGGTCTGCATCTGGGGGCCGCCTCCATAGCAACTGAATCCATTCAGGGTTCCAGCGATTTTAATGTTAATGCCGCTGTTATTTTACCTTCCATTGCCAAGGTCGCATGAGCCTTTGGGGACTGGGTTGGGAGAGGGTTTTATGGGCAGCTGTTGGTGAAACTCCTTCCCCATCCTGACACTGGCTTATTATGTTTGGAGAGGCCTTGGACAACCCCATGCCTGTTCTTCTTTCCTGGACTCCTTGTTTCTTCAGGCAGAGCCCTCTCGTCCAGATATGCCTGAAGTCTAGGATGAACATAGTTTATGGGGCATGCTTACCCACTGAGGACAGATATGGTAGATTCCTGCACAAGCTCCAGAGTCAGCTGCTTTGCCTTGTACCATTTATCACCTGGTCACATGGCTTCACCCCTTTGGGCCTTAGTACTCATCTGTGAAAGTGAAGATGCTTATAGTACCTCACAGCATTGCTATGGAGATTCTCCTAGTTAATGTAAATGAAATGATTAAACGTGTGCCAGGCAGACAGAAAGGACACAGGTAAAAAAGTGTTAGCAATTATTACTGTAATCTCAAGCTCATCCTCCTGTTTCTTAGATTTTGCCTGACTGGACAGTTCTAATGGGCATTGACTCCTCATGGATCCCAAAGGGCTGAAAGAACAAAATAGAGGAAAGCCACTCGAATAGTGGTTGCCATAACATCTATCCAGGTTTTGAGCTTCCTTGAGGATCAAGAGGTGCCTGGCTAGACCAGGTTTCCTTCCCTCTTTCCTGTGTCCTTCCTCAAATATTTTTTTTGAACAGATTATACCAGCCTGGGGTAAAAGTGGGTCTCGGACTGCTGGATGAATGAACCGGTGCTTAAGGTGGCTACGTGGAGAAGTAACAACTATCATGTAGTGAATTAATATAATACAACAGGATAGACCTGGTCCATATTCTCACTGAGCTCCAGTTCTTATAGAGAGGGAATAAAGAGACAGATACAATACAAAATTGGGAGAGGAAGTGAGAAAACAAAGATTTATAGGGTGGGCATTGGTTTTGGGCATAAGTTTTGGGGTGTGCAGACCTGTGCTTTGTCATTTCTAGTGTGACTTTAAGTATATTGCTTAATCATTTTGAACTCAAGATCTGTACAGTGGGGTTATTAATTACCTAGCTTATGCAATGGGGGTGAGGATTAAAGGAGAGAACTCATATGGTAGCTACTCAATAAGTTTTAGATGTTTATTTATTTATTTATTTTTGAGACAGAGAGACAGAGTGAGCAGGGGAGGGGCAGAGAGAGGGAGACAGAGAATCCCAAGCAGGCTCTGTGCTGAGCCCAGTGCAGGGCTTGAACTCACAAACTGTGAGATCATGACCTGAGCCAAAACCACGAGTTGGATGCTTAACCTGTAATGCCTGAAGTTCCAAAACCTCCCACAAAAAACCACCAGAGTCGTAAGTCAAAGCCAAGCGGCAAGGGTCGTTTATTGCAGGTTCGAACCTGGACCTCTGCGCACTCGTTGCCGGTGACGCTAAGAGGCCTCGATCAGGGTTGGTACAGCGTTTTTATAGACAGAGACAAATAGCACAGGTGAGGTTTCAAATTATGAGGGGCCTGATTAGTTGGTTTTAAAGTAAGGACATTTGTTGTTCTCTGATTGGGCGTCCTTTTTCTGTCCTTTGGCGGGAAGGCTTTGTCCGTTACTTGTGGCGGGAGGAAAAAGGGGGAAGGGGGTAGGTGAGGAATGTGCTAAGCAAGCAGGTTTAGAGAAGCGAAAAATGCCGGTTAGTTTATGTACAATCACTCATTCCATTACATATCAGACTACATTTAGGAAGGTTTGCAACCCATTCTACTACACAGCGGGTTACATTCAGGAAAGGTCTCACAATGCTCGTAGCAAACAGCAAGCAAAACAGACTTCTCAGCAATTGTATTTCTTATCAAAGATCCATAATAAGCAGAAAAGAGAACCTAGCTTTAAACTAAGGTAGGGCTGTCATTTGGATTGTTCCTTTCAAACCGACTGAGCCACCCAGGCACCCTAGTTTTAATTTCTTACCTCCCGCCTGCCCTTACCCTAACAAATGAAACCCATGTCATAAGTTGCCTGCCCATGACATTGACTTTGGAAGAATTCAGAAGCCATTAAAGATTGTTTTTAAGAGTCTATCCAACCACATCCCTTCTATAATGTTTTCTTTTACCAGATTTTTTTTTCCCTTTTTCTTTTCTTTTTGTCTTTTAGAGGATGGGCCTTATCTGTAGCAAGTACAAATGAAATCTGCCATGGTAGCTGAGTAACTTGCTGACTGACTTCTCCTCCTGACTGCTGCTGTTTGAAATGATGTGGGCAATTGATGCATTTTGTCACTTTCCATCTGTTCCCCCCTTCTCCATTGGTATTTTTGGAAGAACGGTTAAGTATGTCAACCTTTAAAAAAAAGTAATTATTAAATCTTTCTTGTCATCAAGATGTAGTGGGGTTGTGTCACGCATAACTCTTGGCAGCATCTAAATCTGGATTTTAGAAACAAGATGAATTTTTCTCTCGCCCCTACTTTTTTTTCCTTTTGAAAAAGTCCAGCTTCTGTAGCTGCGTGATGCTTACTTCTCAGAGCTTGTCCCGGCTTAACCAGCGGCAAAATGATTTTCCCACTTCAGTAGCTTTGCTGAGGTCCACCAAGCCACACAGCACAGAGTGGTGGCTAGCATGAGCTTTGTAAGAGTGTTCCTACTTACAAAAAATGGTTTTCTTAACTTCTCATCCCTGAAGCCTACGATGTGGGGCGTCAGCAACATGCTCATTGGAGCTTGCTGGCTGTCTGGGCTGCCGGCTACCATGGAGAAGTCCTGACTGCCACGTATGGGGTAAGTGCTCGCCCCGTGTGAGCAAATGGAGAGGTACTTTAGGTGGCGTTGTTTCAGTGAGCTCCCCCCTTCCCATGACAGCTAGTGTTTATTGAGCACCTACTATCTATGGCATTCTCATTTAATCTCCGTATCATCTTATGAGTGTAGCTGTTTAGTGTGGATGCAAGCAGTGGTTAGCTTGATTCAGCTTTCGTTGGTGTCCAAGCTAGTTTTACCTGATGCTGACTTTAGGAAAAATCGTGATAGCCTTAGGCCTTGCAGGATCTAGGTGTTCAAATGACATGATTGGACTCTCCCTACCTCTCTTCTCATACTGCCTTGCCTTCCTTTATACTGACTTTCTTCCCAGCAGAACTCTTTATGATGTGGCAAAGATGGCCACCAGCAGGTCTGGCTTATATCCCACCAGCCTCAACATCCCAGTAGAAAGAATGTGCTTTGCCTCAGCGGACTGCCTTGGCTTGAATTCTCATTCCTGAACTGGAAAGGGAGACTAAACTCATTGGCAACAGCCAGGTCACGTATGTACCACAGGTTCTTTGCTGGAGGGAGTAAGGTCTTACTCCATTCATAGCATACGGACAGAGATTGGGAGGGGATGGTACTCCCAAAGAAAATCAGGGTTCTTTATCCCAAAGAAGGCAGTGATAAGGCATCTACTACAGTTCTATTCTTGGGCCCATTTCATAGATGAAGAGACTGAGGGTTAGAGAATTATTTGCTTCAAGGTCTTAGCACTGAGGAGTGTCAGAGCTAGGATTTGAACTCTGACCTCATCTTCGTGTTACTTTGCCTAATCTGGGGGTCCAAACATATTACAGGCTCTGTTTCGAGGAGTGCCTGTTGTGTCTTTCCATTGGCTTGGATTCCTACAGTTTACTTGTGAACACCTGAAACCTCTTGTCAAACAAGAAGTGAGCCAGTGACACAAGTGGGGGTTTAGAAAAGAGCTCTGCTGTGTGCCGTGTACGTGAATCCGGTTACTTATGTGGTCAGTGGGGCCCAAAGAACCGTAGCACTGTGGCTAGGCACAGAATGAGCTCCTTAGGAAGCAGAGGGGTCACCAAAAAAACTCTTCCTTCTGAACATTGCTTCCTGGGGCCCAGGATCCTTTCCCTTTGGTACAGGGAGCCCCCGCAGTGACACCTGAGAATTTGGGCTGATGCCTCCTCTAGCTGCTGGGGAAAGGGCAGTATTACAGTGGCTTCTGTGCTTCTGTCGCCAAAAAGGGGTATGACCTTGACGCCCGAATATGTCACTAGGGAGCTTTCTACTGGGCCCCGTTCTCAGGGTACAAAGGAAAGACGAAGCCAGTGGGTCGATTCTAGTGTCCTCACGGCTGGATTTGGCAATTCCCTGCAGCTAAACCAAGACCAGTTGTTCTGGACACTGAGTAACCACCGGGAAGGAAAATCCTTCCGCACGCTCCCAGCTGCTTTTCCACAACCCTGCCGTGTTGTGTCTGCAGGTGCTGGATGGAAACCTCTGGTTGCACGGGAGAGGATTCCAGATGGGACGTGCTTGGGCACGTGGTACAGGTGGTGAGAAATGTATTCCCTTCTCAGCTCTCTATCAGTCTTTCCGGTCAGCATCTCCTTGAGACTTTGTCCTTGATGTAGACACACCCTGGCACCAAATCAACTCTCTCATGTTCTTGTTAACACCAGCAGGATGGGCCTCGTGCTCTGAGCCTTGGCAGGCAGTAGCATCCAGCTGGGATTCCACGGCATCGCCTTTGTTTTTATTGTGTTTGTCTTTATGGCTTCCTTCTGTGCTGGCAGGTGGTACTAGTTTTCTACTTATGGTAGGGATATAAATTTTGTGTGCAAGATAAATTTATTTTTTGGAAAAGAAGGTGAATGGATTGAAGGAAAACATTCTAAATTGTATGTATCTTAGCTATATGAATCAGGGTTCAGCCAGGTACCCCGTGGCAGTAGGAGATATGTAGGAAAAGATTTATTGAAAAGAAGCAGCTCACACAACACAGGTGACCGAGGTTGTGCGAGAGATAAGCACATCGTGGGCGGTTGGCCAAACTGAGGCACAGCAGTGGGGCAAATGGCTGGGATGCTGGGCCCTGAGTGGGAGGGCTGGGGGTTCAAGGTCCGGGCGTGAGGCTTTCTGTGTTCGGTGAGGACATTTTAGCAATCTAGGGGTTGGCATTAGGGGTTGGGGGGTGGGGTGGCAGCCCGCCTTCTGCTGTCTCCTCTTAGGGACCTTTTCTAAGGGGCCAGCTTCTGTTTGTTTTTATCTTCCTAATTGCATCTGTTCGACTTAACAGAGGTAAGTTCGTTTTGAGAAAAAGTCTTGCTAAAAGGGCCAGACTCCAGTCATTTAACGACATGGCGACTGTAACACTCGCAAAGCCTCCCCGCCTTCACCAATGACCCCACTTTGACGAAGACTTTGCTGTCAGAGTTATTGACAGACTTCATCTTGATCTTCATCCGGTGACAATGGTCACTGAATTGGAAATGTAATTACATGATTATTAATCAAATGTATTTTCTCTAGATTGAAGAAACAACTGAAACAGTCCGTGGGGAACTTTTCCTCGCTCAGGCAATTAGAAAAGGATATGAGACTTGTGCTCGGATTAGAAGATTGACTTCGTGCAAGTCTCCTGGGGATGTAAGGGGAGGAGAGGGGGATTGGTTTTACTTTTTAAAAGACCAGAATTTTCTGTGGCCTTTAGGGGCTTTAATTAATCTTCTGGATCCTGAGCCGTGCCTTTGTGGAGCACAGAGGGCTGATCAGATGTCCAATGCCGGCCCCGTGGAGCAGCGGTGGTAAACCCGCATCTCTGCTGACTTTCTGAGATTGACGTGCTGACAGGTGACTTGTGGTGGGAGGTCTCTCTTGCATCGCTGGAACTGTACAGTTTGTCGGGGCCATTGTTCTGGGCCAGACCTCCCCCCAGAGCTGGGAAGCGAGAGTCCCCGCTGCCAGATCCGTTGCACTGGATGGCTCACTTTCTCATGTTGGCTCGATTGAGATGGGTGGGTCGGAAGGCTTATTTCTTGTTCACTGGTATCTAGGAGGCAAATCATTTTCTGGGGATCTCTAGGCAAAAATTGTTTCATTTAAGCCTGTTGAGAGAAAAAGTGTATTTCCACTCTCTTTTTTTGTGGCCTAAAATCTGTAAGTTTGCAGATGACCACATCACGGCAGGTAAATTTCACTTCAGCAGCTGACCTTAACTGAGTGGTAGGGGCTGCCTGTGGGCACGGAGGGTTCCAGGCCTTCCCTGGGCCTGATGGGAAGGAATGAAGTGACTGTTACGTATGTCTGTCATGGGTGGGGTGGTGGGCGTGGAGATGAAGCGCCAGCTACTAGTGATTGGTTAAGGCACATTTTCTCTGCTTTGTTTCCCCAGTGAGATTTCAGACTACCTGAGGGTAGGATTTAGGACTCGTTCATTCATAATACAGGTGATTGGGTTCTTTGGGACAGAGGCTTCTTATCTTGTTCTGCCGTGTTTTAAACACAGGGCCACTGTCCCCCTCACTTCCCTCAGGGTGCCCCTCCCCCACCCTGCAAGGCTGGGATGCAGCACTGGTGAGTTGATCTCATCATGCATCTTAGGGCAGGCATCCCCTTGCTCACTTCGGAGTAGCCCTCCGTCCAGATCGCCTCTGGATTATTTAGGGCTTGGGCTTGACAGCATGGAGCGCTAGTTTGATTTTCATGGCGTCATCCCACGGGGGCTTATTTTTCTCATGTACCAAGAATTCTGGAGGTGGGCCTCCCACACACGGCAGCTCGGCCATGTCGTCAATTTTCCAGGCCTTCTCTCTTCTTTGTGCCCCACCAGCTCCGGCCTGTGGTTTCCATCCTCAGGCTTATCAATTATCTCACGGTAGCAAGGTGACTGCTTCCCCTGCAGGCCTCCGGCCCACGTTCCAGGTGGCAAGGATGGGAAGGGAGGAGGGCATCAGCCACAGGCCAGTTAAGCCAATCCCTTTTTATCAGGAATATCCAGCAGATTTCTCCTTCCATGTTTCCATCTCACCAGCCAGAATGGGGTCACATGGCCACTTCTAGCTGCCAGGGAGTCTAGGCTGTTTCTGTGCTTGAGCAGGAAGAGCAGAGCAGAGACCAGGTAGGTGATCAGCAGCAGTAAGCACAGCTCCCGGCTGCTTCCTCATCTTGCCCCTGTGCCTGAAGACATTCTCACACCTCCCACCACATTGGTTTCAGACTCCACCCTCCTGGGGATCTTCCTCTCCTCCCTGACACCCCCTCCAAATACCCCCACCCTGAGTGGCCATGGAGGTGCCCGGCTCCGATCTCCTTGCCTGGACAGCATCAGCTCCCCACCCCCACACCCCCCTCTTTGAATTTCCCATCATATTAATGTCAAGACTACACTTCTCCCGGGCCCTGCCCAGACTGTAACTGAGTGCAGTGGGGACACTGGAATTGGCTATTTCTGCTCAGTGTGGGACTCTTCTAATGGACAGCCTTTGCTCAGAGGCTGTCTGTCCACCTGCTGAGACTTTTCCGGAGCTGCCCTGGAGACTCAAAGCTCTTCTTACCTAATCTTTTTCCCTTCCTCCTTTGATGAGTGTTAGACCTACAGTGTGGTGCAAAGGCTCTCCCCTCCCGCTTCTGCTTCCTTCCCCTTTTACTCTTTATAGGCATTTTCCCCAAATAAATCTCTTCCATGTCTAATCTATTTTGGCATCTGCTTCTTGGAGGACTGACACTAACATGCCTCCCTTGTCGCATGTTCAGGCCCTTTTCCTCATCAAGAGCCATTTCACTTCTGTGTGATCTCCAGTTTGCAATGAGAGGAACGTAGTTTTCCTTATAATCTCATTACCCCTTAAATTTTAAAGAGGGTAAGAGCCCAAGATGGATTCTTTATTTGAATTCTTTTGTGATACCTCCCCCCCCCCCCCCGCCCCGGCCCCCCGGCCCCCCCGTACCACAAAATGAATCAGTCGCATCTATTGAGATTTAATTATGCACCAGGTGCTGGGGAACACGGGGGTTTATCAGAGCGGGTCCCTGCCCTGCTGGAGCTCATAGGCTGGTGGATTTAGGAAAGAGCCTTAGCTTTTCAGTCATGAGGGGTGTGCTGTTCCTACCTGCAGTTCCTCTAGACTCCAGGGTCCTATCTAGCCTTTCTACCTCTCTGCTGCTTTCCCAGTAAATCACAGGAGAAGCAAAGCAGCTGTTACCCTTGCGTCCAGAACATCAAAAGTCCAGGTAACCCCGGGGCCTGGCGTAACCATGGCAACCTTAATGGAATACAATGACCTGGCATAAATTCAGGCCTGAGCTAGTTATGAAATGTAAGGGAGCTCTGTTTGCTCCAGACCACTTGGAAGGAAAGGTGCCTTGCTCCCCAGGGGTGACTGCTAGGGTTCCTGATAGCGCAGGGGAGGGCCCGTGAAGCCGCATTCGGAGCGAAGAACAGGAAGCGCTGCTGTCAGTGCAGAAGGGCTTTCCATGGCCTGTGAACTGGGTCGACATGACGATGTGGCCATTTATTTCCGTGTGCCGGCTATGCCTTGGGCTTGCCAAATAAAGCCAGATGGGCACTCCGGCAGTGGAAGGGGCACGGGGCGTCTTGTCGCAATACGCATGTACGTGTGCGTACGTCGTTGGGCGCGTGGGTGAGGCTGAACGGCCTTGTGCATAATTCCTTTACACGTGTGTCTTCTCGCTCTTCACCTTGCACAGCCGGAACGGCTTCATTGTAGTGCGTGCTGGTGCCAGTGCTACGTTTTCTGCTCCCTTTGCTGAAAGCTGCCTTCTTCGTGGCCTCCAGGTTTTGACCCAGTGTCCTGTCCTCGGATTGACCCTCCCTGACTATTGTAGCAAGCACCCCACCTCGCTGACCCTCTCGTACATCACCCGGCTTGTCTTCCTCGTGGCCCTTAACCTTCTCTCCATTTATCTTGTTCATTTGAGTGCTTGTGTTCTCTCCTGCCACTTGCACATGGCTTCGGTGTCTGCCGTGTTTTGTCTTTAGCATGCTGGCAAAGGTCCTGGCACAAAGTAGGTGCTCAATAAATAATCGTTGAATGACTGGCTAAATGCTTTGTTTCCAGGCCTTTGGTGTCCAATAGTGGCAGCAGTATTGGGAATCCATAACCAGGGCAGTATGGAGAAGGGTTTTTTGTTTTTTCTAGAAGCTGCCTGTCTAGCTGCCATGACATATAGATGAAGTTTGGCTATAGGCAGGCTGCCAGTTCTCACCTGTTGGAGCGATTTGTGCCTCTACCATTAGGTGGCAGGGAATCAGTGACTTAGGGGAGGCGCAGGAGGGCTATGGAAAGGAGCTGGCTGCCCTCTGCATTTTTGTATGTTCACATTTATATATCTTTATCCAGTTGCTTTATTCAAAAGCACTCTGGGGCATGTACAGCAAGCTGGGAGGTCTCAGGTAGAACCAGACCGATGTCTCTATTTAACTCCTAAGCAGATTATATCCTGCTGTGTCTCAAAAACTAAAATGAAAAATAAACAAAAAACTCCTTTAACTCCTGCCTCTTTTATTTAAAAAAATTTTTTTTATTAAAACACTTTTTTAATGCTTATTTATTTTTGAGAGAGAGAGAGAGACAGAGACGGAGTGGGAGGGAGGGAGGGGCTGACAGAGAGGGCGACACAGAATCCGAAGCAGGCTCCAGGCTCCCAGCTGTCAGCACAGAACCCGAGGCGGGGCTCGAACCCACGAGCAGCGAGATCATGACCTGAGCCGAGGTCGGACACTTAATCAACTGCACCACCAACTCCTGCCCCTTTTAAACTTCGTTGGAGGGGCGCCTGGGTGGCGCAGTCGGTTAAGCGTCCGACTTCAGCCAGGTCACGATCTCGCGGTCCGTGAGTTCGAGCCCCGCGTCAGGCTCTGGGCTGATGGCTCAGAGCCTGGAGCCTGTTTCTGATTCTGTGTCTCCCTCTCTCTCTGCCCCTCCCCCGTTCATGCTCTGTCTCTCTCTGTCCCAAAAATAAATAAACGTTGAAAAAAAAATTAAAAAAAAAAAAAAAAACTTCGTTGGAGAAGATGTGATTCCCACTCATTTGGTGTTAGCTGTGCAGTGGGAAGGCTTCTTTCCTCTGTTCCTCTCTCCTGTGTGCTTATCTCCCTCCTCAGATGTGCCTCTGCCAGGGGATAATCAAAGTTATCAAATGTTTGAATAGCTTGTGGCTGGAAGGTAATTTCTAAATGGGATTGACATGCTTCTGTCTAGCCTGATGCGAGGGATGCAGCGCTATGGGGCAGGGCCTGGATTAAATACCCTGTGGGAAGAGTCCCTTTGACGGGTGACTGCTCTGTGAGACGGACGTTTGTACCAGTCCCAGTAACACTGGAGGTGTTTTGAGCCTGACAATTGGCTTCTCCCTGATCAGAGAGGCCAGCATATAGGCAGTCTGCCTGGTGAGCTGGGGAGTCTGGTGCCATCAGGATGGGTGGTGGGGGCGGGGGGGGAGGTGCGGCTGGCATCCCCTTCATCACCATCTTCCCACCCACCCTGGCCCTTCGCCACCTCCCTAGCTGCATCCAGTTGTTATGGCTGGATTGTAATGGTGTGATCCCTTGGTCAGGACTGGCCTCTCCCTCAGGCTGAGCTCTACTCCTCCTGAGATCGCCACTGGCATTTGGTGTGACCTTCACCCCCCCCCCCCGCCCCCCCATTTGTGGGCCTGGAGCAGACGGGCTTGATCGTTCCTTGTGGAGGCTGGTATGATGAGCTCCCAGTCTCTGTCCCCAGTCATTGGAGTCATTGAATGGTGTTCCTTTTCTGGCCTTACGTGGCCCTTCAGCCTTACTTGTTACCTTCCTGCTCTCCGGGCAGCAAAAGACTTCTGATGTCAAGCCTCGCTTCCCGAACCTGATGGATGGCTGCAGGGGTTGAGCTGTCACGTGTCGGGGAAGTTTCCTCAAAGTGACGTGTTGCTTGCTCCCAACTACTCTTTGGATTCCTCCTGCAAACAGTTTTGGAATCACTTAATTCCTTAGAGTCCATCAGAATGTTCCTAATGCCGACAGGCCAGTGCTCTTGATCACATTAAGGCATTCAAATGTACTTGAGGGATTTGATTTCCCGGCCATCCCCCACTGCCTCTCATCACCAGGGAGCCTCTTTTGGCTTACTGATTTTAAGGCAAGATTGATTTTCTTTGCACCTTCTTTGAGTCTCAGGGGTGGTGAAATTGGGGTGGTTGGGTCTGTACTGGGAAACCTGGCAGAGAGTCATGGGCTTGAGGGGAACAGAGGTGAGACCAAAGAGAGGGGAATAAACACTGGTGTGTGAGACTGGAAATTTACAAATTGCCCCACACACGAGTCCTCAGGAGCCTAATCCTTACGGTTTCGGATGTTTCCTGTCAGTAAAGTGGAATAAAGTGGATCAAGTGTGCAATGTCAAGATATTGGGCACTGGAGTTGGAGGTAGAGAAAACCTCTGTGCAAGATCACTGAGGTTGGGCTTGTGTAGTGGGCATTATTCAGTCCAGCTTCAATTAATGGTGTTTTTAGGAGGAGAAAAAGAAGAAATACTGACTTAAATGTGTCTAGTGTGCCAACAAATATTCTTATGTTTAATAATAATAATAATAATGATATAGATACATTCATTGGGTCCTTACTATGTTTCTTGAGGTTCTTTGCATACATTATCTCAAATCATTACAAAAACTATGGATGCTGGTAGAATTATCTCCACTTTATAGATAAGACACCCACACCGAGCATGTCCAAAGGGATCTCTTGCCTTCCCATTTCCCCCTAGCCTTGCCCATCCAAGCAAATGGTACCACTCTTCACCCTATAGAAGCTGCAAACCTGGCTGTCACCCTAGATTCCCTCTCCCCCTACCTTGGCCTTCTTTCAGCCCATGAGCCCACTTCCACCTTGTGCCTCAGACTTGCATGCCTTTCTGTCTCCACTTTTACTAACCTAGCCCAAGTCCAAACGGTCTTCGGACTTCTTTCCTTGAGCTGCCAACTGTCTTCTCCGCACCGCGTCAGACCAGTCTTTACAGAACACAAATCAGCCAGGATACTGGACTGTGTAAGATTCTTCAGTGACTTCCCATTCCCAGCCTGCCCTTCCAGCCCGTCTTTTGTGGTCTCCACCTCAGCCTCTGGGCTTCTGCCACACAGGCCTCCTTTATGGTCCCTGAAGCATGGTCCTCTGTCAGAGTCGCCCTGTGTTCGGATTCTTGCCTCCTGCTTCTCCCGTTTTGGCTGCTCTTCCATTGTAGGTCTTGTCAGAGACGTTGCCGGTCTCCCTCGTTATTCTCCACCAGCGGGTTCAGTTTAATTTCCTCATAGGTTCAGGATGGGGCTCTGAGCTGCATTTTAACAAGCTCCCTGGACTCTGCAATTCTAATGCAGGTGATCCATATTTCCATGGAAGACATAAGTGCGGTTTCCTTACGTGCTGTTCAGCTCAAAATGATTCTTTGGGAAGTGCCTAGAGAAAAGTCAAGTGAGATATGAAACTTTCTATGTCCTGGATAACATGTAACAGGTGTTAATGAAAAACGAAAAAACAAACAAAAAGGTGTTATTCAGCTCTGTCTTCCAATTATGCGCCAGGCTTGGCCCCAAGTATCTTTTGCTAACTCCACAGGTCAAAGTAGAGTAACCACCACCGCAGATATGTAAAAGTAGTTGCAAAACTATGGGGCACCTGGGTGGTTCAGTCAGTTAAGCATCCGACTTCGGCTCAGGCCATGATCTCGCGATTTGTGAGTTTGAGCCCCGCATCAGGCTCTGTGCTGACAGTTCAGAGCCTGGAGCCCGCTTCAGATTCTTTCTCTCTCTCTGCCCCTCCCCCAATCGAACTTTGTCTCTCACTCTCTTAAAAATAAATAAACGTTAAAAAAAAAATTTAAAAAAAGTAGTTGCAAAACTAGTTTGGGGAGTGGCTTTGCATTAGGAGTAAAGGTTTGAGCTCCCAGGATGACAGCTATGGCAGGGATGCTGTTGGTGGGGTGGACCTGTTTGTCAGGCAGCCTCATTGCCCACACCAGCCCTACATCCAGGGAGCTTGGGACTGGTGTGAGGGGTGCCTGTGCTGAACCCCTCTGAACAAACTTTGCAGTCTGGCGGCTGGGTTTGGACATTTCTCACTTAAAGTTGACAGATCTGATGGTATTCCAGAGCAGTGAATTCTAGAACTACACTGATTCTGCCAAAGAGTTTGAAAAAAAAAAAAAAAAATCTTTGCTATCCCCAAGGGACTTGTGTAATTTTTGGAAAGAGGAAAAAAATATTATTAAAAGAAGATTATCACACATGCCAGTTATTTGGAATCCAGGAAAAATGGTGGTTTGGCATATTGAGTTGAGTTTTCTGTACACAGTCAGATACTTTTTCTTCAGACGGTTTATAACTGATACTTTTTCTTCAGATGGTTCCACTATTGTCAAGTTTTATGTGTAAGCCTGAGCTTGTTTCTTTATTAAAGTAATGAGGAAAGAAGAAAATATATTTATACACACATGCGTATACTTTTTCTAAAACAACTTTCCTTGAAGTCTTCTATGAAAGTATTATTCTATTCCAAACATACGGAGAAATCAGTTCAAAAAAAGAACCAATTAACTGTCCTTTCATCCCATTTCCCCCTTTCATTTCAACTTGTTTTTCCACAAACCTTTCCTGAGCATTTCACAGTTACATACTCAGAATGCAGGGTGGCACCTGGTAGATCGTGTCTGCCCTCACTGAGCTTACAGTTTGAAGATTGGAGCGAGGGAGGAAGAGACAAGCATTTAATAAATAATTATAAAAATAATTACCAGTATCATAAATACTGTGAATAAAACACAGAATGCTATGAGAGCTCACTCTAGGGGGTCAGGAAGGCTTCCTTGAGAAGGTTGCCATTTAAGCTGAGACCCAAGGGATAATGAGATGGCTGAGTGAAGGTGAGTAGGGGCCCCTGCAATATCTATGCAGATATTGACAAGCATCGTGTGCAAAAGCTATGGGACAGGGAGGGACATGGTGCCTTTGGGTGACCAAAAGAAGGCCAATATGGTATAGAATGATGAAAGAGGAGGTTGGAGAGATTGACGGGAGTCGGGTCTCCATAAGCCAAAGCTAAATCTATGTTCTTAATTCTAAAAGCAGTAGGAAGCCTTTAGAATGTTTATCCAATGGTTTGTGTCCTTAAAACTTACCCTAATGTTGGAACTGATTGAACAGAGTTAAGAGTGAGGAGTTGGAAGGTCAGCCAGGAGGCTGTAGGAATAGCCTAGTGATAAAATCATGATGATCTGAAAGGGGTGATGGTAGTGAAGTTGTCGAGTAGTAAATACATGGGAGAAATACCCAGGAGGTAAGCCTGTTGACGATTGAGGAGGTGGAAGTGTCAGGATGACTCCAGGATTTCTTCTTCGAACATACAGAACTTCCATGTTCTGCGATGGGGGACCTGGGGATGGTGCATATGGCTGGGGCAGTTTTGCCCTTGTGAAGCTGATGCTGCCTGGGTCACGTTGAGTGGAGGCATCAAGAAGGCAGGGTATGTGGCACTGGTATTCAGAACACGGATCTGTCCCAGAGAGATACATTTCTGAAACGTCACTGTTTGGCAGTGCAGATTTTTCCTGACTCCGAGTGTCCCTTGCTTAACAAACATTACCACTTCAACTGCTATGCAGGATTGACAAGATGCCACGCACTTGTCCTACCTGCTCGGACTTTGAGTAGCAGGTGTCTGGAACTGCTTCAAAGCGGAGGTCTTTTAGCATTTGTTCTTTCTCCACACCCTTTGCTGGTTCGTCAGTGTATTAGGGTTCTATCAGGAATCAGGGCCAATAGGATACAAAAAAGAGGTAAATAATGATATCGTTGATGATATAGATGATATATATTTATTTTGGGAATTGGCCCACACAGTTATGGAGGCTAAGAAGTTCCACCATGTGCCACTCACAAGCTGGAGGAAAAGCTAGTGGTGTCGTTCATTCTGAGTCCAAAGGCCTGAATCAGGAGGCCAAGGTGTGAGTCCTGGTCTCAGTCTGGAAGCCCCAAAGCAAGAAGTGCCAACGTCTAAGGCTAAGGGAAGATGGATATCTCAGTTCAAGTAGAGAGAACATGAATTTGTCCTTCCTCTGCCTTTTTGTTCTCTTCAGGGCTTAGCGGATTGGATGTTGCCCACCCTGTTCGTGAGGGAGGATCTTCTTTACTCACTCTGCTGATTCAAATGCTAATCTCTTCTGGACACACCATCACGGGCATACTCAGAAATAAAAATTTTCCAGCCTTCCAAGCATGCCCTAGCCTAGTCAAGCTGACATATAAAATTAACCATCACCGTCAAATACTAGTGTCCGTAGAGCTGGGGCATCAAGCAGCGGCCACAAGGCACTGTGGTTACCAGGGCTTGTCATCCACTGGAGAGCGGGTGCGAACAACACACTTGAAGGTCTCAGCTAGAGAAAGATCCGTGGGTTCCCAGTGACACCAGGGATGAGCAGGGGAAAGCCCTGAGTCAGGTATTTGGAAAGGCTGGTGTGGAAAGTCTTATACAAACTAACCTGTGGAGTGCCCAGGATATGGGTCATAAATATGTGGTGTTGGGAAGGGGGGCGGGTCCCTGCCTCTCAAGCTCTCTCCAGAGGAATAAAACTAGCTGTTGGAACTCTAATACAACTTCAAAATGACATGCAGTCATTACATAAATTGTGAAATGTAGCTCATAGTTCTGCATGTTTTGCAATAGCATAAAAAGCATAGTCCTCCCTATGAAAATAGACAAGCAGAGCAAAGCTAGGAAGGAAAGGAAAGGCTTTTGTTCGGACATTGTAAAGGATCTTTCATTGGCTTAATCTAACAGTTAATGTTTTTTCCCCTCCCTCCCTCTGCCTGTCTCTCTTGTCTCTCTCCTTGTCACTTCCCTCTCTCCCCTCTCTCCTTTTTCTACACATATTCCCCTCTCCCATCCTCTCTTTTTCCTCATTCCTCTGTCATGTAATTGAGCATTTCTGGAAGATTCTGGAGGAATGACGCATAAGAGACATTCGAGAAATAGTTATGTCTTGGTGTAAAGTGAGAAATTAAGGTTGAAGACGGTGACTCTACGGTGGTGGTGGTTGGGTGGCAGTGTTAATCTTGTTACACACCCATTACCCAAGCAAAAATGTTCCCCTCCCTCTCCCCCAAGAACTTGTTTACTTCAAGAATGTGGATGTCTGGGTAACAGAGTAAAGGGAAAGGAAGAAGATAGGTGTTCATATGATTCGGTGCTTAAGTTCATTTTAATTTGCATTAATTGTTTCCATTATAAAATCCTGAGACCCCACTTAGATTCTCAAATCTATGTTTGCCTGGGCTGTGTTGTCTTGAGTGAATCACTTAATCTTTCTGATCCTCAGTTTACCAAAAACTTGAGATGACGGTGATTATCCTTGCCCTGCCTTCCTTACAACTTTTAAAGAATAAGGATTAAATAAAATAACACATATAAATTCCTTATAAAGAAATTAGTTGTTGTAATTACTCTTAGCATCAGTTTGAGGTAGTTTGCAATAAAATGCGTATAGCAATGGAACTGTAGAAATATGGGTAAAAAACAAAGTAACAAAGCAATGGAATGGAATACTGAGAAGGGTGACAGCAAACAACAGAAACGAAAGCAGAAGAGAGTTCTTATCAGCACTGAGTGTTGAACTTTCTGGCTGAAGAAGCATAAAGGGAAGTTAACTAATAAAGGATGTTCCCTATTTCATCAGCAGCCATCAACTTTTTCTCAGAAATTACTGCTGATAACTTCATCTCCTGCTTCTAGCTTAGGGTAGGCTCAGAAAATATTTGGTGAAGTGAACGGATCCAAATTAGACATGAACCTTGCCTTCAGCCTAGTGGGGTTTATTATAAGAATCCTTATGTTAGGGACTCAGTATAATATAAGGGGCCAGTTTGCTAGAGTTACTTTACCAAAGAAATAAAACTTGTCTTTTTAGGACCATTTCTTTTATTGACTCTCATTGTTTGGTCAGGTCAACCATCATTTCTCTTTTCTTTTTTTATTATTTTTTTTTAACGTTTATTTACTTTTGAGAGAAAGAGAGAGACAGAGACAGAGCATGAGCAGGGGAGGGGCAGAAAGAGAGGGAGACACAGAATGTGAAGCAGGCTCCAGGCTCTGAGCTGTCAGCACAGAGTCCGATGCGGGACTCGAACTCACGAACTGTGAGATCATGACCTGAGCTGAAGTTGGTTGCTCAACGAACTGAGCCACCCAGGCGCCCCAGTCAACCATAATTTCTGAGGCATTTTTGGTTATGGACACCACACCAGTTCTCAGCAGAGGGGAACAAAGCTGTAAGGATACAGTGTTTCAACTTTTAGAATCTATCCCAGAAAAATACTACTTTGTGGACACAGAGAGATATGCATAAAAAAAGTTCATGGTGGTATTATTTGTATAGCGAAGCAAATGAGTATAATGCAGAAGTCCTTCCATGGGGGAGTGGGTAAATAATTGATGGTACCTCTCTACAGTGGACATTAGGCAGCTGTTAATAGAAGCCATGTGCTTCATCAGGGAAGCGTACTTCTCTGTCTTATGCTGCCTAGTGGTAAAAGCAAGTTGCAAAACAGCATGTAGGCAGTGATTCCATTCTTTAGGAAGAATTAGAGCATTAGTAATTTAAATATATTTTACACACAAATTGATGACAGAGCATACACCAAACTGGCAGTGGTTATCTTATAGCAGAAGATTCTGGGGCAGTTTCACTGTTTACACTTTGTATTTCTGTGAGATTTGAATTTTATATTCCCTTGTATTGCATACATTATCAGAAAAAGCAAGTTACTGTCCCCACCTTTGCAAAGGTCAAGGTGTAGTAGGGGAGAGAGCCCCTAAAGGGATTATTACCACCATGTGGGCCCTGCAATGGCAGAACTGTGTACGTGGACACAGGTGCTGTGGGAAGAGAGTTACAACTCTTGAGTCAGGGCAGGGTGGGGGAAGGGGTGATAGAGAAGGTCTTGCTCCTGGCCGTGATCTGGAAGGATATATAGAATGGCCATGACCAGGCAGCCATGTCAACAAGGGCCAAGTGAAGATTTGAAACGGTCACCAGCACGTTGGTAATTTGGGAAGTAGCTCAGTCCTTTGGACATTCTGACTCATGAAATGCCATAGGAGGCCAGACAGTGCAGGGGACATTTTAAAGACAGATGGTCTAAGGGAGGCACAGAGGGTCAACTCAAGTTTTCTACAAACCAGTCACATGGCTCTGAGTGTCCCCTCCCACTTGAAAGAACTTGGCATTAAATCAAAATTTAGTTGGTGATCTAAGGACAGATTCTAGACAATCCTAATTAATCCTCAAGCTTCCTGCATCACATTGTTCTTAAATCTTGACTTTATGGTCCAGAGATGAGACACAAATGTCATCAGAGTGAATATTTATCTAGAGATGAAATCACCAAGATGCTTTGATTGATAGCAAGGTGAAGGACAGAGCTTCAAATATCTTGATGATGAAAAGAACTTTCTGTTTTCCCAATGTTCTCACATTCATTTATCCCAGGAAGGCCTTGAGTGGACACATCAGTAGCCTGCCTCCATTTTCGCCAGCCTTTAGAGTTGGCCTTCCTGGTGCTGCATTTCTCCACCAAGCTTCTTGTTAGACCTTGGTATCTAACTTGGTGGGATGCTTAGGAGACACAGTTCAGGATGGAGTGAGTCCCATGTGAATAGTCTCTCCCCAATTCTGTTCTTGTGCTATAGAGCCAGGGAGGGAAATGGGGTGAGAGAAATGGACATGTTTATGGGAACTGAGCCAAGGACTTCTTGCCTACAAGAAGCTACATCCATCCAGAGCTCTTCATCTGGCGGATTGGGAATTTCTACTTTCTACCAGTTTGTTGCCACTGGCTGGTTCCATACACAGCCTCTGGGCTGTCTTTAGATCAGTAAAGTGTATCTGGAGGTTGCTCACATTATTAACCTGTTTCTTCCCCCACCGTCCCCCTTAAGGGTCTTTCAGAGGCATGTATATAGCTCCTTCCCCTCCCTGGAAACTTACTGTTACATATACATTTAGAAAAGTACACAAATATAAATGTGTCACTTGATGAATATTCACAAACAACACACCTGTCTAATCAGCCCTCACATCAAAACTCAGAATATTATTGGCACCAGAAGCTGCCCTCATGCCCTCTTCCAGTCCACATCTGCCCCCTCCTCATCCTCCTCTCCTCAACCACAGGATGCCTACTGTCCTCATGTCTAATGCCAGAGATCAGTTTTGCCCATTTTTAACTTTATATAAATGGAATTATGCTTTTATGCGTTTCTGATTTATTTGGTTCAATAGCATGTTTATCACATCCATCGGTGTTATTGCATTTATTTTTTATTTTTATTTTTATTTTATTTTAACTTTATTTTTTAAATTTACATCCAAGTTAGTTAGCATATAGGGCAACAATGATTTTAGGAGTAGATTCCTTAATGTCCCTTACCCACTTAGCCCTTCCCGCCTCCCACAACCCCTCCAGTAACACTCTGTTTGTTCTACATATTTAAGAGTCTCTTATATTTTGTCCCCCTCCTTGTTTTTATATTATTTTTGCTTACCTTCCCTTATGTTCATCCGTTCTGTGTCTTAAAGTCCTCATATCAGTGAAGTCATATGATATTTGTCTTTCTCTGACTAATTTAGCTTAACATAATACCCTCTAGCTCCATCCATGTGGTTGCACATGGCAAGATTTCATTCTTTTTGATTGCCGAGTAATTCTCCATTGGATATATATGTACCACATCTTCTTTATTCATTCATCCATCAATGGACATTTGGGCTCTTTCCATACTTTGGCTATTGTCGATAGTGCTGCTATAAACATGGGGGTGCATGTGTCCCTTTGAAACAGCACGCCTGTATCCCGGGGATAAATGCCTAGTAGTGCAATTGCTGGGTCGTAGGGTAGTTCTAGTTTTAATTTTTTTGAGGAACCTCCATACTGTTTTCCAGAGTGGCTGTACCAGCTTGCATTCCCACCAGCAGTGCAGAGGAGATCCTCCTTCTCCACATGCTCGCCAACATCTGTTGTTGCCTGAGGTGTTAATGTTAGCCATTCTGACAGGTGTAAGGTGGTATCTCATTGTGGTTTTGATTTGTATTTCCCTGATGATGAGTGATGTTGAGCGTTTTTTCATGTGTCGGTTGGCCATCTGGATGTCTTCTTTGGGGAAGTGTCTATTCATGTCTTTTGCCCATTTCTTCACTGGATTATTTGTTTTTTGGGTGTTGAGTTTGAGAAGTTCTTTATAGATTTTGGATACTAACCCTTTATCTGATATGTCATTTGCAAATATCTTCTCCCATTCCGTCAATTACCTTTTACTTTTGCTGATTGTTTCCTTCGCTGTGCAGAAGCTTTTTATTTTGATGAGGTCCCAATAGTTCATTTCTGCTTTTGTTTCCCTTGCCTCCGGAGACGTGTTGACTAAGAAGTTGCTGTGGCCAAGATCAAAGAGGTTTTTGCCTGCTTTCTCCTCGAGGATTTTGATGGTTTCCTGTCTTACATTTAGGTCTTTCATCCATTTTGAGTTTATTTTTTGTGTATGGTGTAAGAAAGTGGTCCAGGTTCATTCTGCATGTCACTGTCCAGTTTTCCCAGCACAATTTGCTGAAGAGACTGTCTTTTTTTGCATTGGATATTCTTTCCTGCTTTGTCAAAGATTACTTGGCCCTACATTTGTGGGTCCATTTCTGGGTTCTCTATTCTGTTGCATTGATCTGAATGTCTGCTTTTGTGCCAGTCCTATACTGTCTTGTTGATTACAGCTTTGTAATACAGCTTGAAGTCTGGGATTGTGATGCCTCCTGCTTTGGTTTTCTTTTTCAAGATTGCTTTGGCTGTTTGGGGTCTTTTGTGGTTCCATGCAAATTTTAGGATAGTTTGTTCCAGCTCTGTGAACAATGCTGGTGTTATTTTGATAGGGATTGCATTGAATTCGTAGACTGCTTTGGGTAGTATTGACATTTTAACAATGTTTGCTCTTCCAATCCATGAGCCTGGAATATTTTTCCACTTTTTTGTGTGTGTGACGTCTTCAATTTCTTTCATAAGCTTTCTCTCGTTTCCAGTGTATAGATTTTTCACCTCTTTCGTTAGATTTATTTCTAGGTATTTTATGGTTTTTGGTGCAATTGTAAATGGGATCGATTCCTTGATTTCTCTTTCTGTTGCTTCATTGTTGGTGAATAGGAATGCAACCGATTTCTGTGCATTGATTTTATATCCTGCAACTTTGCTGAATTCATGAATAAGTTCTAGCAGTTTTTTGGTGGAATCTTTTGGTTTTCCATAAAGAGTATCATGACATCTGAAAAGAGTGAAATTTTGACCTCCTCCTGGCTGATATGGGTGCCTTTTATTTCCTTGTGTTGTCTGATTGTAGAGGCTAAGACTTCCAATACTATGTTGAATAACAGTGGCAAGAGTGGACATCCCTGTCGTGTTCCTGACCTTTGGGGGAAAGCCTCAGTTTTTCCCCATCGAGGATGATATTAATGTTGGGTTGTCACATATGGCTTTTATGACCTCGAAGTATGATCCTTATATCCATACTTTCTTGAGGGCTTTTTTATCAAGAAAGGATGCTGAATTTTGTCAAATGCTTTCTCTGCATCTATTGAAAGGATCATATGGTTCTTGTCCTTTCTTTTATTGATGTGATGAATCACGTTAATTGTTTTGCGGATATTGAACCAGCCCTGCATCCCAGGTATAAATCCCACTTGGTTGGTTGTGGTGAATAATTCTTTTAATGTATTGTTGGATCCGGTTGGCTAATATCTTGTTGAGGGTTTTTGCATCCATGTTCATCAGGGAAATTGGTCTATAGTTCTGCTTTTTAGCGGGGTCTTTGTCTGGTTTTGGAATCAAGTTAATGCTGGCTTCATAGAAAGAGTTTGGAAATTTTCCTTCCATTTCTATTTTTTGGGACAGCTTCAAGAGAAGAGGTGTTAACTCTTCCTTAAGTGTTTGGTAGAATCCCCCTGGAAAGCCATCTGGCCCTGGACTCTTGTGTTTTGGGAGATTTTTGATTAGTAATTCGGTTTATTTACTGGTTATGGGTCTGTTCAAATTTTCTATTTCTTCCTGTTTCACTTTTGGTAGTTTATATGTTTCTAGGAATTTGTCCATTTCTTCCAGATTGCCCATTTTATTGACATATAATTGCTCATAATGTTCTCTTATTAGTGTTTTTATTTCTGCTGTGTTGGTTGTGATCGCTCCTCTTTCATTCTTGATTTTATTTATTTGGGTCCTTTCCTTTTTCTTTTTGATAAAACTGGTTAGTGGTTTATCCATTTTGTTAATTATTTCAAAGTACCAGCTTCCAGTTTCATCGATCTATTTTTTTTGTTTTGTTTTGATGGCATTCATTTCTGCTCTAATATTTATGATCCTGTCTTCTGCTGGTTTTGGGTTTTATTTGCTGTTCTTTTTGCAGCTCTTTAAGGTGTAATGTTAGGTTGTGTATCGAGACCTTTATTCCTTCTTTAGGAAGGCCTGGATTGCTATATACTTTCGTCTTATGATGACCTTTGCTGTGTCCCAAAGGTTTTGGACTGTGGTGTTATCATTTTCATTAGCTTCCATGTACTTTTTAATTCCTCTTTAACTTCTTGGTTATCCCATTCATTCTTTAGTAGGATGTTCTTTAGTCTCCAAGTATTTGTTACCTTTCCAAATTTTTTCTTGTGGTTGATTTCAAGTTTCATAGTGTGGTCCGAAAATATGCATGGTATGATCTCGATCTTTTTGTACTTGTTGAGGGCTGATTTGTGTGATAGTATGATCTATTCTGGAGAACATTCCATGTGCACTGGAGAAGAACATATATTCTGCTGCTTTAGGATGAAATGTTCTGAATATATCTGTTAAGTTCATCTAGTCCAGTGTGTCATTCAAAGACATTGTTTCCTTGTTGATTTTCTGTGTAGATGATCTGTCTTTTGTTGTAATTGGAGTGTTGAAGTCCCCTACTATTATGTTATTATTGTCAATGAGTTTCTTTATGTTTGTGATTAATTGATTTATATATTTGGGTGCTTTCACATTTGGAGCATAAATGTTTACAATTGGTAGGTCTTCTTGGTGGATGGACCCCTTAATTATGATATAATGCCCTTCTTCATCTCTTGTTACAGTCTTTATTTTAAAGTCTAGATTGTTTGATATAAGTATGGCTACTCCGGCTTTCTTTTGTCGACCATTAGTATGATAGATTGTTCTCCATCCCCTTCCTTTCAATCTGAAGGTGTCTTTAGGTCTAAAGTGGATCTCTTATAAACAGCATATAGATGGATCTTGTTTTCTTATCCATTTTGTTACCCTGTGTCTTTTGATTGGAGCATTTAGTCCATTGACATTTAGAGTGAGCACTGAAAGATATGAATTTATTGCCATTATGTTTCTTGTAGAGTTTCTGGTGGTGTTCTCTAGTTCTTTCTAGTCTTTGCTGCTTTTGGTCTCTTTTTTTTTTTTTCCATCTTTGCTCTCCTCAGAGAGTCCCCCTTAAAATTTCTTGCAAGGGCTGGCTTAGTGGTCACGAACTCCTTTAACTTTGGTTTATCTGGGAAACTTTTAATCTCTCTTTTTATTTTGAATGACAGCCTTGCTGGATAAAGAATTCTTGGTTGCATATTTTTCTGATTCAGCACACTGAATATATGCTGCCACTCCTTTCTGGCTTGCCAAGTTCCTGTGGATAGGTCTGCTGCAAACCTGATCTGTCTTCCTTCCTTGTAGGTTAGGAACTTTTTTTCCCTTGCTGCTTTCATGATTCTTTCCTTGCCTGAGTATTTTGTGAATTTCACTATGATATGCCTTGTTGATGGTTGGTTTTTGTTGAATCTAATGGGAGTCCTCTGTGCTTCCTGGATTTTTGATGTCTGTGTCTTTCCCCAGGTTAGGAAAGTTTTCTGCTATGATTTGCTCACATGACCCTTCTACCCCCTTTTCTCTCTCTTCATCTTCTGGGACTCCTATGATTCTGATGTTGTTCCTTTTTAATGAGTCACTGATTTCTCTAATTTGTAAATCGTGCTCTTTTGCCTTAGTTTCCCTCTTTTTTTCTGCTTCATTATTCTCTATAAGTTTTTCCTCTATATCGCTGATTCACTTCTCTGCCTCATTCATCCTTGCCACCGTGGCATCTATTTGAGATTGCAGTTCAGTTATAGGATTTTTAAAAATTTCATCCTGTCTAGCTTTTACTTGTTTTATCTCTGTAGAAAGGGATTTTAATCTATTTTCAACCCCAGCTAGTATTCTTAACATGATTCTAAATTCTGGTTCAGACATCTTGCTTGTATCTATGTCGATTAAGTCCCTGGCTGTCGTTTCTTCCTGCTCTTTCTTTTGGGGTGAGTTCCTTCTTTTTGTCATTTTGAAGGAAGAAAAGGAATTAATAAGGTAAAAAAAATTAAAAAAAATTAACAACAACAACACACACACACACACACACACACACACACAAATCAGATAAGTGATGCTAGATCCTAAGTGTGTTTTGGTCTGGGTGTTGAAAGGAGCTTGATAGACTAGTGAAAAAAGAGAAAAAAAATGAAGAAGAAAAAGGAAAAAAAGGAAAACATTAAAAATTTTGAAAAAATGAATACAGTGAAATAGAATAAAATGAAATAATGGAAGTAAAATAGAATTTGAAAATTTTACGAAAATAAAAAATATAGTAGAAAAAGATTAAAGAAAAATATTATAATAAAAGTTGAAAACAAAAATATGTGCACATATGTTCAATAAATTCTGTATTCAAGAAAAAGAAAAGCAAAAAAGAAAAAAAAAAGAAAATTGAATAGGTGGATCAGTGAACAGACTGAAATATGATTGAAATTATACCGTTTTCCCCTAGAAGTCAAACTATGAAGCACTTTATAGTCTGTAAACTAAGCAGGAGGAGAGACTTGTGTTCCTGAAGAGCAAGGTTGGCCCAGTTGGGCGGGGCTTAGTGTAACAGCTCCATTCTCCACTAGATGGCGCTGCTTAGTTTACTGGGGTGGATTGTTGTGGTGCTTGTCGGTGCGTATGCGCCTGCGGGGGAGGGGTGAAAATGATGTCAGGCAGCTATCCAGTCTCTAGTATCCGAACTCTGTTGTCCCCAATCATGCACCCGTCCTTTGTCTCCGGCTGCCACCTACTCCCCACTTTTACACTGTCTATGACCAAGCCCCAGGCAGCACCTCCCTCCTGAGCTTTATCTCAGGATAAAGCTGAGATGTCTGTGTTTCCCGATCCCTCACTTCTGAGGGACTGCGGCTTTGACCCGTTCTGCCCCTCTGTGGGAGGGTCTCACCGAGCAATGGCCGGGTGCCTGCCGGCCACACCCAGGAACGTTTGTAGGTCTGTGCTGTTGCCGATGCAGAGACTGCGGCTGGGTGCCAGCCCACCCCAGAAAAAGTTCACGCGATCCTGTAGCAGCAGCTTTTCAGGGATTATGGCAAATCACAACACACATCTGGCACCAGGCTTCACTCTTAACGTTCTTGCTCCAACACCAGTGGATGTGGCCTTTCTCTGGGGTCTTCTGAGACCTTTGCCCATGGAGAGGTCACACCGTCTCTACCAGATGTCCTTCCAGCAGGGGAACCGCCCGTCCCGTGTGGCCCGAAGACCCCTGGACTTCATTCTGCTCCTGGGGATTTGCCCTTCCCACCAGAGCACTGCCAGGTATCGAGCTGCGGAGTTTCAGACTCTGCGCTCCTGCTGTTTATAGAGCCTTAATGGAATTTAAACCCTCTCCTTTTTCCTTTCTCCCTTTTACTTCAGTCCCTGAGGCTGTTTCCACTTTTCCACTTTCTCTCCAGCTGCTTTTGTGTGTGTGGGGGGTGCTTTTCCCATACTCTCCCCCCATCTCCGTCCTCTTTCCGCAAGCAAAAACAGCTCCCTGCCCTCTGCGGCTTCTCACCACCCCCCCCCCCCCCCCCCCCCCGCCCCATTCACCTCTCTGTGCTGCGTACCTGCTGAGTTCTGTGGTTCAGGTTGTGTAGCTTGTTGCCTTAATCCTTATATCAGATTTCTAGGTGTGCAGGATCAGTGTTATTGCATTTATTGGTCATTTGAACATGCTTATTGTATATTTTTATGAATAACCATCTGACTATTGATGGAAATTCTGCAGAGTTGAAGTTTGGGTTATTATGAGCAGTACTGCTCTGAACATTTTTGTACGTGTGTTTAGGTGAACATATGTGCACGTATCTGCTGGGTACATTCCTAGGAGTAAAATTGCTGCGTTTAGGGAATGCATATGCCCAATTTTAGTAGCTACTTCCAAGTATCTTTTGATGTGGTTGTCCTAATTTACACCCCTAGCAGCAGCAGTGTGGGCTTCTCAGTTGCTCCACGTCATCTCCAACACTTGGCGTGGTCTGCTGTTTTCTTTTCAGCCATTCTGGTGGGGTCGTAGTGGTGTCTGATTGTGGTGTTTTAACTTTGCATTTTCCTGATGACCAATGAAGCCAAGCACCTTTTCATCTCCTTCAGCGAATTTGCATATACTCTTTTGTGAAGCACCTGTTTGCGTCTTTGGCCTCCTGTTTTATTGGATCATATTTTACTTGATGATTTTGGAAATTGTGTATATTTCTGATGAGATATATGTGTTGCATATATGTTAGATATATGTGTTGTTAGATATATGTGTTGCAAATACGCATATAGATGGCCCTGACCTGGGATGCTTTGACTTAACGATTTTTTGATTAGACGATGGTGTGAAAGCAGTATGCATTCTGTATAAACCATTCTTCAGATTATGAATTTTGATCTTTTCCCAGGCTAGTGATAATGTGGTAGGACACTTGCTGGGGATGCTGGGCCGTGATGGCTGCAGCCATGTGATCATGAGGATAAACAGCAGAGACACCTACAACTATCCTGTCCCCATACAACCACTCTGTTTTTCACTTTCACTCTGGTATTCAGTAAATTGCGTGAGACACTTAACACTTCATTATAAAATAGGCTTTGTGTTAGATGCTTTTGTACGACTAATGTAATGTGTCCTGAGCATGTTTAAAGGCTAGGCTAAGCTATGATGTTCTGTAGGTTAGGTCTATTGTATGCATTTTCAACTTAACAGTGTTTTCAATTCATGATGGGTTTTTCAGTATGTAACCCCATTGTAAGTCAAAGACTTACAATGTGTCTATGGCTTTAAAAAAACTCCTTCAATGATGTCTTTTGATGAAGAAAAATTCTTTTTTTTAAATGCTTATTTATTTTGAGAGAGAGAGTGAGAAAGAGCACGTGTGTGAGCCGTAGAGGGGCAGAGAGAGAGGGAGAGAGAGAATCCCAAGCAGGCTCTGCAATGACAGTGGGGCTTGAACTCATGAACCATGAGATCATGACCTGAGCCGAAATCAAGAGTCAGATGCTTAACTGACTAAGCCACCCAAGCACCCTGATGAACAGAAATTCTTAATGTTAACACAGTATGATTTATAATTTTTTTCCTTTACTGCTAGTGCTTTTTGTGAGCTACTGAAGAAAGCTTTGCCTACCCTAACGTAAAAATATTTTCCTGTTTTCTTCTAAAAGTCTTATGGTTTCACTGTTTGTATTTAGATTTACAGTTAAGCTGAAACTGATGTTTGTGTATGGTATGTGGTAGGGGTCAGGACTAATTTTCCCTCTTATGGGTATCCAATTGAATGAGCACCTGTTATTGAAAAGGTTACCCTTTTCCCCTACACTGCATCTTCACGTTTGTCATAGACCAGATGACTGCATCTTTGTGGGTTTGTATTCCTGGACTATCTTCCATGTCATTGGTGAGTTTGTCCGTCCCTGTGCCAATGCCACCCTGTCTTAATTACTGAAGCTTTGATTTCAGGTAATGTAAATCCATTGTCGTTATTCAAGACTATTTTTCTCCTCTGTACGTCTTAATGGAGATTTTGGAATTGGTTGTCAATATCCAAAAGCAAATTTGGAATTTTGAGTGGGATTACACATACAACTTGTAGATCAATTTGGAGTTTGATATCTTTATGACATTGATTCTTCCAGTTCATAAGCATGATATAACCTTCCATTCATTTATTCCATAATATGTTGTAGTTTTCAGTGTAGAGGTCTTCTGTGTTGTTAATTTGTTTTATTATTAATTGCATTTTCTCTTTTATTAGTCAGTTGTCCTAGGAATTCAGCAATTTTATTAACCTTTCAAAGTTCAACTTCTGGCTTTGTTGACTCAAACCATATATATATTTTTTCCTTTTGGGAAAAAATTTTTTTTGGAGGTTTTGTTCTGAAATAATTCTGGATTTATAAAAAAAAATTGCAAAGGTGGTGCAGGGAGATCCCATATATTTTTCTCTTAACTTGTCCTAATATTAGCATTTCACATAACCATAGTGCATTTTTTTAAATTAAAAATTAACATTGGTATACTATTATTAGTTGTATATAATATATATATATAATATTAGTTATACATATAATAATACATTATTATTCTTAGTTATCCTGCAGACTTTATTCACACCCCCAAGTTTTTCCATTAGTATTCTTTTGTTCCTGTTCCTAGATCCAATCCAAGATAGCATAATACATTTAGTTATCGTGTTTCTCTAGTCTTTAGTTTGTGACTGTTTCTTGGTTTTTTCCTTGTCTCCCATAACCTTGATACTTTTGATGAGTGCTGTCAGGAATTCTGGAGAATGTCTGTCAGTTTGGTTTTGTCTGCTATTTTCTCATAATTAGACTGAGGTTACAGATATTGGGGAAGAATACCAGAGAGATGATAACTCCCCATTACATTATATCACAGAGTACATTGGATCAGTGTGATGTAATACTGGTGATAGTAATTTTCATCACTTGGTTAAGGCAGTGTCTGCCAGGTTTCTTCATTGTAAAGTTACCACTTTTCCCTTTCCATACTCTGTCCTTAGAAGTGAGCCACTAAGTCCAGCCATGACTCAAGGTGAGGAAACATAGGGTCCGCCTCCTGGAGGGAGAAGTATCAAAGAATATGTGGACATATTAAAACCTCAATTGTAATTAAGACATATTTTAGGGAACATACTTTGAGGCTATGCAAATATCCTGTTTCTCCTTAAAGTGTCACCTATTAATTTTAGCATTCGTCAGTGGATATTGGCTGTAGTATTTATTGCTGTGGTGTTCTAATAGTGTTTTTCTATTTCTCTCATTCCTTCTAATTTTTAATTGGAATTTTTCTATAAAAGGATTTGTCTTCTTTATTAAATCACTATGGAGTAATGAGTACTTATTCTTTGGATTATAATCCCACACTATTGTTATATATTTTGTTGCTCACATTTTTTGAGTCTGGCTATTGGGAGCTCTTTCAAGTAGTCTCCTGTGTCGTTTGACATGCTTTTAAAAAAATTATAGTAAGGATACTTAATGAGATCTACCCTCTTAACAACACAATTATTGTTGACTATAGGCACAATGTTGTACAACAGATCTCTAGAGTTTATTTATCCTGGCTTGACTGAAATTTTATACTTTGTGATTGATAAATCCTCATTTCCTCCTCCCCTGACCCCTGGAAACCACCATTCTACTCTTTGATTCTATGAACTTGACTATTTTAGATATTTCATGTAAGTGTAATCATGCACTATTTATCTTACTATGACTGGCTTATCCCACCTTTTTTTTTACACCACTTTCTTATTTTCTGGCACTGTGGGATCTTTCAGATTCCAGACCTAAAATTAACCCTTTCTTTTTATTGGGAAATGGTATTTAGAAACCAAGATCTGGGTATTATTTGTGTTCATTACTATTGGGATGTCACTGCTTCTAGGGCTTCTCAGTGGACAGAGCAGGAAATGATATAGCATACACGCATATACACATACATGTAATAGTCCATATCTAGATTTATTTATGTGTCCATTTGTATACATGTTTGAATGAAACATGTGTTTCTACTGATCTCTCTGACTCAAATCTAGTGCCACAGAGCTCATTTTTTATTCTTCCTTTCTTCTTTCTCTGATAGTGAAAAACTTGGTTGTCATTATGTGCAATATATGTATTGTCCAATTCTAGTATATATGTAAGGATGCTAACCTGTGCTCCTGTGAGAAACAAATTTACCAACTATAATATTGTGTTATTGACAGGCCTTTGTCTTTAACTTTACAGCATCTAGAGAAAATCTTGTTTTCCAGGGTGATTTAGATCTGTTCCTTTCTTCCCTAGCCCTAGTGAGGTTATGTCATGCATTTGTAATGCAGTTAAGATTCATTTGTCACACGTGTGTGGTTTAATCAGGAAAAGGCTTATGTTATCTCATAGAAACAGATTATGGACCCAGCAATATACTGAAAGGGAGAGTTGGTAAGGCCTCTCCTTTTCTCAAGATCTAACCCACAGGAAATAGACGCAAGTTGCCAATTGGGAATCAGATCATAGTATCACATTTGATACTGATGAAGATGGGTTGCAGAATGCAGCAGGGCATCCTCTCAAGTGCAATTTAATCAGTGCTCTGAGCTAGAGGTAGAAAACAGCAGATCTCACTTGTGGTGGGGTAGGGGGTGGGGGAGGTGGAGAGAGGCATATGTAGGTGAGGAAGAAAGCAGACTTAGAGAGTATGGGAGTGAGACGGGGGCACAGGGCAGAGCAGGAAATCAGTTCTACTTGAAAGGGCTGGTGGGTTACATGGGCCAATTGGATTTCAGGCTCTGTAGAAGGTGAACGTGCGTGGTGGTCAGTAACAGCAGTGTTCATTCTGGGACTGGAGCCATCTGGAGCAGAGTAGGGCTCTCTTCCCTTCGGTAGAAACCTGGGTGGGAGGTGCTCTCTTTCAGATAGTTACATCATCTAATCAACAGACTTTCTGAAGGACAACTGCCTTTTCTTGGAGAGCAAGGCACTGCAGTGCTTCCGAAATGAACACAGGAGTGGTAATTTAAAAAATTGTGCTTTGATGTTCCCATTAGAATTCGATTTTGTGCTCACTAAAAGTATTTAGAAAATATGAAATATAAGTAATAAAATTAAGCATTTGTAATCTAACCAAGAAAGGCAAATATTAGCATTTGTGAGCATTCTTTTTTTAAAAATTAATTTATTTGTATCTTTTCAAAGAACTAGCCTTTGGTTTCATTGCTTTTCCTCTATTTTTTGGTCTGCCTTTTTATGTCATTAATTTTTCTTCTTTATCTTACTTCTTCCACATATTTTGGGCTTATCATTTCCTATTCTAGCTTTTAATGCAGAAGTATAGATGTTTGACTTTTAAGTTGTTCTTCTTTTCTTGTATACATGTTTAAAATGATAAATTCTCCTCCAAGCACGGCTTTAGCAGTATCCTACAGTTTTTGATATGTTGGTTTTTCTTTTCATTCAGTTCAAAATATTTTCTAGTTTCCTTGGTAATTTCTTCTTTGGCCCATGAGTTATTTAGAAGTGTCTTTGTTTAATTTCTAAATATTTGAAGATTTTCCAGATATTTTCTCTTCTTTATTACTAACTTAACTTCAGTGTGGTCAGAAGACATACTCTGCATGATTTCAATTCTTTTAAACTTATTGAAATTTATTTTATGGCCCAGAAGATGACCTATCTCAGTAAAATTTCCATGAACACTTGGAAACGATGTGTATTTTGTTGTTGTTGGGTAGTGTCTGTAACTGTCAATTAGGGCACATTGGTTCAAAGTGTTGTTCAAATCTTTGATATCCTTACTGATTTTATCTATTTTTCCTTTTGGTCTGTTTAGGTTATTTGAAGCTTCATGTAATTTGAAGCTTTCTTATAGCGTACATATACATTAGGATTATGTCTTCTTGATAAAATGGTGAAGAAATGGTGAGTTTGAGAAAAATGAATTGTCCTTCAAAAAACGTAGGCAGGCCTCATCCCATCAGTTGAAAACCTTAACAGAACAAAGACTGACCTCCCCTGAGCAAGAAGGAATTCTGCCAGCAGACAGCCTTAAACTTGAGTTGCAACATTGGCACTTCCGTGGGTCTCCAGACTGCCTACCCACCCTGCAGATTATGGACTTGCTGGCCTCCATACTCATGGGAGTAAATAAATCTTAAATAGATCTCTCTATTGATATATATCTTTTTTTAAAATATGAAATTTATTGTCAAATTGGTTTTCATACAACATCCAGTGCTCATCCCAGCAGGTACCCTCCTCAATGCCCATCACCCACTTTCCCCTCCCTCCCACCCCCCATCAACCCTCAGTTTATTCTCAGTTTTTAAGAGTCTCTTATGGTTTGCCTCCCTCCTTCTCTAACTTTTTTTCCCCTTCCCCTCCCCCACAGTCTTCTGTTAAGTTTCTCAGGATCCACATAAGAGTGAAAACATATGGTATCTGTCTTTCTCTGTGTGACTTATTTCACTTAACACTCTCCAGTTCCATCCACGTTGCTACAAAAGGCCATATTTCATTCTTTCTCATGGCCAAGTAGTATTCCGTTGTGTATATAAACCACAATTTCTTTATCCATTCATCAGCTGATGGACATTTAGGCTCTTTCCATAATTTAGCTATTGTTGAGAGTGCTGCTATAAACATTGGGGTACAAGCGCCCCTATGCATCAGCACTCCTGTATCCCTTGGGTAAATTCCTAGTAGTGCTATTGCTGAGTCATAGGGTAGAACTATTTTTAATTTTTTGAGGAACCTCCACACTGTTTTCCAGAGTGGCTGCACCAGTTTGCATTCCCACCAACAGTGCAAGGGGGTTCCCATTTCTCCACATCCTCTCCAGCATCTATAGTCTCCTAATTTGTTCATTTTAGCTACTCTGACTGGCGTGAAGTGATATCTGAGTGTGGTTTTGATTTGTATTTCCCTGATGAGGAGCGACGTTGAGCATCTTTTCATGTACCTGTTGGCCATCTGGATGTCTTCTTTAGAGAAGTGTCTATTCATGTCTTCTGCCCATTTCTTCACTGGATTATTTGTTTTTCGGGTGTGGAATTTGGTGAGTTCTTTATAGATTTTGGATACTAGCCCTTAGTCTGATATGTCATTTACAAATATCTTTTCCCATTCTGTCGGTTGCCTTTTAGTTTTGTTGATTGTTTCCTTAGCAGTGCAGAAGCTTTTTATCTTGATGAGGTCCCAATAGTTCATTTTTGCTTTTAATTCCCTTGCCTTTGGAGATGTGTCAAGTAAGAAATTGCTGCGGCTGAGGTCAGAGAGGTCTTTTCCTGCTTTCTCCTCTAGGGTTTTGATGATTTCCTGTCTCACATTCAAGTCCTTTATCCATTTTGAGTTTATTTTTGTGAATGGTGTAAGAAAGTGGTCTAGGTTCATTCTTTTGCATGTTGCTGTCCAGTTCTCCCATCACCATTTGTTAAAGAGACTGTCTTTTATCCATTGGATGTTCTTTCCTGCTTTGTCAAAGATTAGTTGGCCATACTTTTGTGGGTCCAATTCTGGAGTCTCTATTCTATTCCATTGGTCTTTGTGTCTGTTTTTTTGTGCCGATACTATGCTGTCTTGATGATTACAGCTTTGTAGTAGAGGCTAAAGTCTGGGATTGTGATGCCTCCCGCTTTGGTCTTCTTCAATGTTACTTTGGCTATTCTGGGTCTTTTGTGGATATATATCTTATTAGTTCTGTTTCTCTGGAAAACCCTGACTAATACAATTACATTTGGTAAATTTTTCATTTTTGATATATTTTTCATGTGTGGAAGTTCCTTTTGTTCCTTTTCTTCATATCTTTTAAATATCTGCATTTTGTTCATAGTATTCTTTATTCTTGAGCATGTTTGTAATGGATGTTTTAAAATTCTTATCTGCTATTTCTATCATTTCTGGATCTGTTTCATTTGATTGATTTTTCTCCAGTTCAGTCACATGGCCTTTCCTTTGTGTACAGGCTTCCCTGATGTCTTTTCCTTTTCTTATAAGGGCACTAGTAGTATTGGATTAGGGTTTGTGGTCTCATTTAACCTTAATTACCTTTTATTTGTCTATTTTTTAAATGTTTTTTATTTATTTTTGAGAAGGAGACACAGAATCCGAAGCAGGCTCCAGGCTCTGAGCTCACAGCACAGAGTCCGAGGCAGGGCTTGCACCTACAAACCACGAGATCATGACCTGAGCCGAAGTCAGATGCCTAGCCAACTGCCTAACCAACTAAGCTACCCTTAATTCCCTTTTAAAATGCCCCATCTGCACGTATCGTCACATTGGAGGTTAGAATTTCAACATATAAATTTGGGTGAAACACAATTCAGTCCATAACATTGTTGTTTTGTTTCTCCTTTAACAGGTGCCAGGCTTTATTCTGGCAGGGATTTATATTGCTTGAGGATCAGCCTATTTCTTTCAAGGCTCGTTTTCAGTTTTGCTAGGGCAGTTCTGCAGTAGTGTTTATTCTGGATCTAGATTAGCCCCATTACCAGGGCATGGCCCTTCTAGACTCTCTACTGAATGATCTGGGTGATCAATGATGAGTCTCTACTCTGGCTGGTCAGAACTTAAATTTCTCTCAGCCCTTTCAGTTCTGGAAAGTGTTCAGCTTACAGATTCCTAGTCATTATTTTCTTGGCTTTGTGGAGTTTCTCCCTATTAACGCACACCTTAGTATTTGGCAACAGGCTAAAGGGGACTCTTCAGGGTTTTCTGAAGCTCTTTCTCTGCATCACTGTCTTCTCTGGAATTTTGCCCCCACCCCATCCAGCTGCCTCAGCCTACTCAAATTCAGATCTCTGTATCCTCAATCCAACAAGATTGCCCACTTGCTTAGGATTCCTCTCCCTGTATATGGTCTGTACAGTTCCGCCAGTCAAGAGCTAGGACAAAAACAGGGCTTACCTTGTTTCCATTTTTTTTTTTCAGAGATCATACTCCTACAATGACTGTTTGTCACTATTCAGAAACCATTGTTTGTGTGTTTTTCCAGTTTTCTAGTTGCTTATAGTAAGTGGGCATGTGCATTCTCAGTTATTCTATCATAGGGTACCTATTTACTCTTATATATTTGAGACCTATAGTGTCTAGATTTTGAATCTGCTTTGTTTCATTCACTTTGTTTCAAAATCATTTTCTGCATCATTAAAAACTCCTTAGGAACATTGTTTTAGATGGATGCCTGTTATTCCATTGTATCGGCCTGTGTATTTTGACTGAAGAACAAGGCAAGGGGTAGATTGAGGCCCTGAGACTTGGCCTAGGTCTTGATAAGGCGTTGGCAGATGGGGGAATTGGGCTATGGGAAATAAAACACCAGGGCTCTGGAGTTTTATGAGGACTCATGTGGTGTCCTCCTTATAAGAGCACTTCTATCCTTTTTCTCAAATCATGGCTTGCGTTTGCATTTTGTCAAATAAATACCTCTTTCTGTAGGTAGGTTTCTTACCTCCAGGTAGTTGGATAGAAGTACGGTCTTTGGAGGTCAGACATGTTTAGCTTGCGGCTCAGTTTTTACTCAATAGTTACATGCTCTTGGCAAAGTCATGGTACCTCTTCAGAGCCTCCGTTCGCTCACCTGTAAGGTGGAGAATGTGTATAATGGCCTCACAGGGCTATCCTTCAGTGTAATTGAGATGCTACCTTCAAGAGCACTGGGTGTCACGTCGGATACAGGCTAGGTTTTCTTGAGTTAGCTTAGGGTTTCTTTAAAAAAATCAGGTATAAAACTATGGGCTGGATGTATCCAGGCCTGAGGTGAGCTGCAGGGGACCTGAATGCCCAAATGAGCCTCTGTATCATTTCCTGCCTCCCTTTGCTCATATACCAGAAAATGAAACGAGGCAGATGATCTCTACCTAGGCTCTCATCAGATTCATGGTTGCGAAAGTCTAGTGAATCTGCCAGGTGAGGCTTATCTTCATCTGACAATTTCAGGACTGGCTGCACAGGCAGCTGTTTCTGTCCCTTGCACACAGCCTGGTGGGTCCGCCCTCCGGCCTTTGCATGAGGGCTGCCAGCAGCTACAACAGGGACGGGCTGTGGCAGCTGCTGCACCTATTATGCCAGTGAGGGATCATCACAGACTAGTCTGTCTGGGTCATAGGCAGTGGGGGACTAGCCCTTTACAGAAGGCTTTTCATGCAGTACGAGCAGTTTCACGTGTTGTTCTTCCTCTTTTTGCTTTGTTGCTTGGCTAGTTTCTTTCCTGACCCTTTCCTCATTTCTGCTGTTTTCATACCTCTGTGTCTTTTGTCCTCTCCTCCTGGAATGCCCTGTCTTCATCCTAGTCCGGCTACCCTGATTTGTCCTTTAGAACGTGGCCCCAGCTTGGCTCACATCTGCCATTCGCTCTGCCCTAGCTCTTCTTGAACTCTTTAGTCGCTCGCTGTTTGTTCATGCGTGTTGTCTGGTTCATAGCAGGGGTCAGGGGGACGGCACAAACTCTTCAGTGCCCACTGCCACCTGGGAGAGACTAGCCGAAGGAAGAGCTCTCCACATCACAAGGACATCACATTTGAGACGGCCACAGATGTGTGTGGCAGGACAAGATCCTGAAGGTTCTCCAGAATGTACTGGAGGCCTGGCCAAGTACTCATTTGCTTGTGTGGTCCTTCATTCACTCATCTATTCAATATTTATTGACTTATATGTGCCAGGCCCTGTTATAGATACTAGAAATAGGACTAGTGAGCAAAACAGACAAAAATATGCCTTTCTTCATGAGGCACATACTTTAGTCAGGGCAACTGCTCGTGGCTAAAGAGGTTCAATAAGCCAGCTGGTGATAAGCATGATGAGTAGAAATAAAGCAGCAGTAGGGAATAGGTGACACGGGAGGAACACGAGGGAAACTTTCTCTGAGTGGATTTGGACAGAGCCTTGGATGAAGGGAAGGGTCAATGATTCCTATATCTGGGGAAAACAGTGTTCTGGGCCCAAGGAAGAGCAGGGAAAAGACCCTGGGGTGGGAGCAGGCTGGATGGCAGTAACCACTATATTTTTCTGAATGAGCTGATCACAGAACTCTCATTTTGTAGTTTATTCTTTGGCATTTTAGCCCTCACAAGATGAACCAAATAATATAGGTCCACCTCATAATATGTAGTGGGCATATTCCTGGAAGTGTGAGCATGTCTGTGTGGATTTTATTTCTATAATTGGATTCCACTTTTAAAGGCACACGATAAGCTTGTCATTTTAAGGAACCCCCATGGCTAATCCTTTTAACAGAGTGGATAATCAGCCTTAGAGGATCCCTTAGGTTCTTATCATTTTAAAATCCTTTGGTTTTATGTCTTTAGAGATGCTAAAATTTCATGTATTTTCATGAAGGTGGAGATGACACAGTACCAAGTATATATGAGTGGCAGTTAAGCAGGAAAAATTTCATGGGAAGAGATTGAATTTTTTTTTTCCTGAACTATCAGGCTTTTTAACTCTTTACCCTACTTCCTAGTCTTAGTTCTGTGTTATGCAAACATAACAAATTTTGGCATTAAGAAAATAGAAAGGAGAAGGCTGATAATTAGGAATGCAAGACTGTAAAATAGCTATTTCCTAAATCTCTATTTAAAAGAACAAGCCAGGGGCGCCTGGGTGGCGCAGTCGGTTAAGCGTCCGACTTCAGCCAGATCACGATCTCGCGGTCCGTGAGTTCGAGCCCCGCGTTAGGCTCTGGGCTGATGGCTCAGAGCCTGGAGCCTGTTTCCGATTCTGTGTCTCCCTCTCTCTCTGCCCCTCCCCCGTTCATGCTCTGTCTCTCTCTGTCCCAAAAATAAATAAACGTTGAAAAAAAAAATTAAAAAAAAAAATAAAAAAAATAAAAGAACAAGCCAATGTTTCTTCTCTTAGGGGAGGTAAGTCCTTGCCTTTCAAACTTCAGTTCGCATGGGCTGTGATAGCAGCAGGTAAGGATGGTCCAGTTCCAAGTCTTTCCTCCAGTTTCCCAATGTCATCCTGGTTATTGTGAACAAATGAACCAATTGAACAAAGCATAAAATGACTCGTGTGTGTGTGTGTGTGTGTGTGAGACAGAGGGGTTGGCATGTGAATATTTTACATGTCCCCATGTAAATGGCACTCGGCATTATGGCTCTAACTGGAGATATCTTTGGTAAATGGATTGGTTTCCTGGGTGCCCAGCTAGGACATAACATGATAACCTCATATGCCCTCTAAAGTTTTCATTTAAAATGATTTATCAGCTGCTAAAGCAAAAAGAGGGAAAAATAAAAACAGAGATCGATTACGTATTTTTCAAGAACAGAGCAATTTTCTGGTTAGAACAAGGAGCTCATCCTCAGAAAAAGCCAATTCAGAAAGTTCATCCTCCAGCCATTCATAGACCTTCCTGGGCCGCCGGCACCAACCCAGCTTACTGACACAGTTTGGCTCGCTGTTAGTAGTGGACTTTGCTCCATCACGGATGGGAGGGAAGGCTCTTCCTTGGCCTCCTCTTTCCACCTCTGGTGAGGTAACCAGAATGTTGGTTCCTGTGTATGTATGTGTGTGTGTATATATATACACACACACACACACACACACACACACACACACACACATATATATATATCTCTGAGAGAGAAAGAAAGCATGTGTGAGGTGGAGGAGGGGCAGAGAGAGAGAGAGAGAGAGAGAGAAGATCAAAGCAGAGAGCCCGATGTGGGGCTCAAACTCAAGAACCGCAAAGTCATGACCTGAGCCAAAGTCAGACACTCAACCTACTGAGCCACCCAGGTGCTGCCAGAATGCTGGTTGTGAAGACAGTTTCCTATGTTGTGTATGTTCCCCAGGTTTTCACAAATGGAGCAGTTTCATCATGATTTTTTGTTACTTGTGGACCTTAGGAGGTTCAGGCAGTTCTATACTTAGGCACCAAAGGGGAACAGGTAGTTACAATGCTGGGGTAACTCCTACCCACAGAGCTGGTTGTTTGGCATCTATAAAGTACTGCCACCCATGAGATCAACTTCACCGCAGTCTTCATGTCCTCTCTTCATCCCTACTTTCTGTCTGACAAGGAAGCAAATGAAGGTCTGTCTGGAACTGCCCCTGGGCGAACTTCTTAGCTCATCCTTCTAAAACACCTTCCAAGCTCTGTTTTCCTTGAGCTGACACAGCTCGTCGACCCACTCACCTGCAGCTCTTTGAATCCGAATTTTGGGTAAAAATTGTCCATGTTCAACTAGACGGTAAGCTCTTTAAAATTCCACTCACTCATTCACCCTATGAATAGATACTCTGTAGTTGCTCTGGGCCAAGCACTATTCCTGTGCCTGGCTGTGTGGAACTCACATGGTCATGGGAGTGCTTATTAGCAATCTAGAGTTCTCTTACCTCTGGTAATTCCATAGATGGATGTTGTACCTCCAGCAGTACCTGAATCACTGCTAATGTGTTAGTGCCGGCAGGAACATAGAAGCTTTTTGGTCCAGTGAGCTTGCAGTAAACGTTGATGTTGATGCAGATGGAATGAATGTCAAGATCATGACTCCGTTGTGGAGTCAGAGAAAGACATGCACTCAGTCTGCTTTTATCCATTTCTTCTCATATTCTCAAGGTCAAGGTCTTCTCTGTTCTCTCCTCTCTTCTCTCTCTCTCCCTCTCTCCCCACTATCGGATGCTTTGGCAGCGAGCTCCCTCATGCTTTCAACTCTAACAAAGAACTCTTATACCAGGGCTATTTTAAAAGAAAATTAAGCAGAAGCACAGCAAAGGTTTCAAAAAGTATTTTTTTCTCATTATTTTATTGTTGAACTAATTATTTTATAGGAGATTAAAAGCAAAGTGATCATTGAGTGGACCTCATAGCATGTACTGACCCAGTCTTAGAAGATTGCATGTAAACCAAAATTTTGTAACTCAAGTTCTATTTTAGGTTCACCCTGAAGAGTTGTTATTTAAAGCAACCTTGTAAAAAGAGTAATCAGAACCTCCCTGAATGTTAGAGTTAGCAGGGGCAGCGGATTTCTTAAAGGAGGGTGGGAACATGACTCTTACAGCCTTCCTGGTTTTATCTCCAGACTGGTGGGGCCTGGGAAACATGATTTTATTCTTAGGGAACTTTGGGAATACTGAAAAGAAAAAGCGGTTCAAAAGTTCTGTAGAGAATGGATGATGGCTTTGTTTGCTTCATTTTTTTCCACTGGGGGAATGGCTCACCGCATACCCCCCACCTCAGCCTGTCCCCAAAGGGAGTCAGGGAAATGGCCACAGTTCATTCTGAAATGACTGGAAGGAGAGTGGGGGGGGGGGCAGGCGGGATGCTGTGCCTTCACAGTACCCAGTTACTGGACTGAGCATCATTTTCCGGAGCCACAGGATACAACATTACAGGGAAATGGGAGATTTCCACTCCTGCACGGGGAAGTTCCTAAAGGTGTGCTTGTAATATTTCATTTGGAAAGAGACAAGATCATTTATTTGAACATCTGAATTGGCCACAGAATCCCATAATTTGTATTTATTGGGGGATTTTGTGGGTTGTTGTCTTGAGAAGAAACACAAAAAAAGCTTGTTCCAAACCCAACATTCCACAAGGAAATGGAAATTTCATTGCTCCTTTCTGACATAAAAGGTCATCTTGTTGTTTATCTACAAAGCCAGGGGAAATTGGCTGTTGAGTATTTTGCATTTGGAAACACTGGCCCAAATTCAAAGAAGTCTGATGCTCTCTCCCCTCCTTGCCCTGTTTTTATTTAAAGATGTTGCACTCATGAATCATTGGGTGAAAGCTTGAAATATAGTTCCTTCTGTTTCAGAAGATGAGGGCGGGCCCTAGTCCAAAAGGAGAAACACAAAGTCAAGGATGTCCTAGAACTCCTAAGAATATAGACACTGAGAATGTAGCTGTTGTAATGCTCCTGGTCTCTGGGTTATAGGATACACTGGACTCTCTTGTACTTGTTAAATCACCAAAAATCTTTGGCAATATGCAGATCTCAGACTTACCCTGAAGTTTCCAGCAAAGCCTCAGAATAGTTGCCCACTAGGCAGGACGGTGATGTAATACGTAGGGCCCAAGGCAAGTTGACAATGTAGGGCTGCTTGTTCAAAAAAGTACAGTTAAAGGTATTAAATTATAAACCTTTTCCTTTAAAAATATTTTACTATTTAGAAAACAATGATATAATTGTAATACGGGAGTAACAAAATTGATAAATGGTAAATAATATGTTGTGGTCTTAATTTTATATACTACAGTAAAAATACTTTATCAGTGTAATATCTTGATTGGCTGTAAGATTTTTCTGGCTCTCGTTTTTGTGAATTCATTTATTAGATTATCAAAATTTATGCTCTTAGCAATTTCATTTTCAATTGATATAATTGAAAGCGATCTCTTTTGCAAGTACTAAATCACAAATAATTTTTGAAAATTTTTAATTTTTAAATATTTTTTAATGTTTATTTATTTTAGAGAGAGAGGGAGAGACTGAGTACAAGTGGGGGAGGGGCAGAGAGAGAGACACACAGAATCCGAAGCAGGCTCCAGGCTCTGAGCTGTCAGCATAGAGCCAGACGCGGGCCTCAAACCCACGAACTGTGAGATCATGACCTGAGCTGAAGTCAGACGCTTAACCGACTGAGCCACCCAGGTGCCCCAGTTTTTGATAATTTTTAATTTTGAGAAGGATCTTTCTGCTGAATTCCTGGAGTTATTGGAGTTACTGGAGTTTAAGAACATCTTATTGGGTATAATAGCTTTAGGGTAAATTTCTAAAAAATTATTTTGAAATACAGATGTCAGCATGTCTAGAGCTAATGATTCTTAACAAAATTTCTAAAAAGATTTAATTCTTCATACAAATAAGTTTTGTGTAAGTTTGAAGTTAATTTTAAAGTAAATTTATATAAGGGCATTTTAATGTTTTCTCTGACATTTCCCGTAACTTGTAGGCATCCTGTGAGCAACTGAAAGTACCTTCACAATTTTGTGTATAATTCAAAATACTTGTTTATAGAGTCCAATGTGTTTCTTCATACCAGGAAAAATTAATTTTTGAATAATTTTTTTTAACATTTATTCGGTTTTGAGAGACAGAGACAGAGCACGAGCAGGGAAGGGGCAGAGAGGGAGACACAGATTCTGAAACAGGATCCAGGCTCTGAACTGTCAGCATAGAGCCCGACACAGGGCTCGAACTCACAAACTGAGATCACGACTTGAACCAAAGTCAGCCACTTAACCAACTGAGCCACCCAGGCACCCCAAGGAAACATTAATTTAAAAATTGTTTTCCTTGCTAATAAGTGGTTCATTTAAAGTTTCATTATGAAAATGGTGCTTTCTTCTGTTGAATGCAGCAAGCTTTAAATTCGGTTTGTAGTTCTAAGCCTGAGGATATTTGCTCTGCTTTTTGCAACGGTTTTCAAAACTGGAGATTCTAAACTCTTTGAAGAATCCTCATAACTCCTGGAAATGCAGTATTGCAGTGTTCATGTGCACATTTTTATTTCGTAGTAATTTACTGACAAAGTTTACTGCCTGAGTACCAGCAGTTTCTGTCCTGGCGCTCAGGACAGAGAGTTCATATTTCTGCAGATACAACAGGGATGGGCTCCAGACGCTGACAGGCGGCCCCCCCCCCCCCCCCCCCCCCCCCGGCCATGGCCACTGCTGCCACGCATCTCGGCTCAGGTTCTGGCCGCCCTGGCCTGCCTTGCCCGAAGGTCTGAGCCTGTGTGTGTTATTGCTGCCTGGTGGATCATCTCTGCCCATACGCATGCTCCATTGTCTCATTAGACTTCACTTGCATAACTCACAAAGAGAAAATTATTAAGAATTTCAAGATAGCAACTGTAGAGCATTAAACTAAGCATGGACTCCTTCTGAGACAGTCCCTTTCTGACTGCACAGGTCATCACACATGAAGCCGGTCCCCCCTAGACATACAGAATATGGCTAATTGAGGGAATGAAGGTTCTTACCACATGCAGCCTTAGTTTCTGGCAGACCATCTTCATTGCCAGGAAGTTCCAACCTCATGTCTAACCCTGGCGCAAAGATGCCATTTTTCTTACCCTTTCTCCAAAGATTTTGCTTTGTCATTAGTTCACCTAGTGAGTATATGTTCACCTGAACACGGACTAGCATCTGTTTTCATACCTGGGAAGACTGATTCCTTATATTCCTGTCTTATACACTATGAGACTGCACAATCAGTCTGCTTCCTAGTTTCCCTAATCTACAAGGTCCTTATCAGAATCTCCTGCAGCCTTTGCAAACATGTTATATTCCTTGTGCCTATCCCTAGAGATTCGGATTCTGGACATCAGGAATGGAGCCCAGCCATCGGCATTTTAATCAGTTTAGCTAGGGATTCTGTTAGCCTGGTCTGGGAATATCTGGTGGTTCTCCTGATTAGGAATTTGTTCAAGGCTCCACAGCTGTAGTCCCGTCTCTGTTCTGGACCCCAGGGCTCATCTTAGTCCTCCCATGATTTGTCTGCTTTATCTGATTCAGCAGTCCATGTCCTCTCTTTGTATTTTCTCCCTTTTAACCACGTAGTTGTAAAGCAGGAGGCCACACCTTTTATGTTAAATCCCTTCTGTAGTTCTATGAAGTGACTTTCAACCAATGTAAATTGGTTGCCCAGCCCTCGCTAAGCTGGTACCGTCAAATGGCACAAGGTGTGTGTGTGTGTGTGTGTGTATGTGTGAGTGAGTGTGTGCATTCACGTATATGAGTGTGTGTGTGAGTGTGCCAGCAGTGATGATGGTAGAGGAAGTCAGGATGGATTCTAATGTTATGGTACTTCAGACCGGAAATACCAGACCTGATAAGGGATGAGACCATCCCTACAACTCATGAATGGTTCAGAAAAATCAACATAGATTAGCTAATTTAATTCCTGAGTATACTATTGGAGGCATAAAACAAGTAGTTGTAACTACTTGTACCATTTAAGATAGACTCTTTTTTGCTGTAGTAATAACCCCCAAATCTCAGTGGCTGTAACAACTTACATCGTATGTCTACTGCGTAACTTCTGGGAACTTGGCTCTGTGTTTCCTGAGACTCTGGCTGATGGAACAGTTCATCCTAAACCCTGTATTTTTCCTAGCAGAGGGAAGGAGAACTTTGGAGCATTCTGCCCAGCAATATAATGCTCTGGCCTGGAAATGACACATCATTTATGTTTATAACTCATTGGCCAGAACTAGTCACATGGGCCATAGAAAAGAGGCAGTGAGATCATACAAAAATGTGAACTGTAAAGCACTGCGTAGATTCAGTTGCTCTTTCAAAGGATTTTAAAGCAGGTGTAGCCTTATCCAGTCAATAGTAAGCATACGACCTAAGGAGTGGGAGCATCCAGAAATAGGCCCTTTCAGAAGGACTAGATATATTAATGAATAATAGATTCCCACCACTGAAAGCAGAGAGGCCTCTCAGCTGGAGGAACCATGTTGGGAGGATCTGGCTGAAATGAAAATGTTTCATGTTCAGAGACCCAGGTGGTGAACTGGGCTTTCTTCCTGGTTCATTTCCTGAACATTTTCTAATCCCTGTTCTTCTCTTGCTTCCATGTACATCTTGTTGGTGAGGATGGAGATTGATGGGGATGATTATAGGTCACAGAGCCTAGAGGTGGCTGAATGGGAGTTGTTTTTCTAGTTCTTTTATAATTTTATGTTGTCCTAGATCTTAATCACTTGCCTCCTTGTCTCAGTATTTGATTTCCTATTATGTGCTTGCTTTGGACAAAAAGTGCCATTTAAACCAGAAACCATCATTTTTTTCAGGACTTGGGATTCAGGGAGAGCTTTGCAGTTATTACAAATGGATGCGAAATGGTGGGTCCCAGTTTGGGATTGAGGACAGCCAAGTATGATCAAAGCATTTTATGTTTGAGTTTTAGAAGTGGAAAATAAAGGATAGACGTAAAACAACAACAAGTACTCGGCATCCTAGAACTTGCCGAAGGTGTTTACCTTTTAGGAAAGCAAATTGATTTTTCGTTGACATATTGTGTCTTAAGAATGGTTAACGTTATTACGAGTTCTTGCTTGGGACTCAGAGATACAAGGATTCAAAGCCCCGGTATGTTAGAATTCTCCAGAAAGAACCAACAGGCCGGCCTTCCTTCCTTCTCCCTTCCTTCCTCCCTCCCTCCTTCCCTTCCTTCCTTCCTTCCTTCCTTCCTTCCTTCCTTCCTTCCTTCCTTTCTTCCTTCCTTCCATCCACCCATCCATCCAACCTTTTATCCATCTGTCTATCTTGGGATATCTTGACCTCTGTAATCTGTTAAATCGTTCTAATTGTGTCAATTCCTTCCAAGTAAATCCCTATATTAGAAGGAATTGACTCCCATAATTATGGAAGTTTAGAAGTCTCAAGATCTGCAATCAGCAAGCTGTAGGAGATCTAGGAGAGCCAATGATGTAAGTTCTAGTCCAAAAGCCAGTAGGCTTGAGACCCAAGAAGAGCCAGTGTTTCACTTTGAGTCCAGAGGCTGAAAAAGATGAAATATCCCAGCTCAAGCAGTCAGACAGGAGAAGTTTCCTCTTACTTGGGCTTTTTGCTCTATCCAGGTCTTCAGTTGACAGACTGAGACCCACCCCCATCATGGGAGGGCAACTTTCTTTACTGGGTACCGACTCAAATGTTAATCTCCTCCAGAAACACCCTCATAGACACATACAGAATAATGTTTGATCACATATCGGGCAGCCTATGGCCCAGTCAGATTGATCTATAAAATCGACCATCATGCCAACTCTGTTACTTGGGAGCTGTGTGAACTTGAGCAAGTTATTTAACATTTTTGTGCTTCATTTTCTCTCTCTCTGTAAAGTGGGATAATTAAAGTGCTTACTCATAGGGTTGTCTTGTGGCCTGAATGAGAATATACATCAAACTCATAATGAAAATTTACTGAATGCTTGAGGTATACTGGTGCTGTGCTGATGCTGTTGTCATCCTCCCCATCCCCACCCTCAATGTGATGGGTATCTTCTCACAGAGTGAGTTGGGAGGCAGGGCGAGGGACTCTGTGGAGGAGTCTCATTGTTCTCTGGGATTATTTCATGGGTCAGTTGCTACATAAGTTACATAGATTTTTTTCAACGTAAGTTTTTTTTTCTTTTCTCTCTTTTAAATATTAGTCTCTGTTTCAAGGGAGCATTTTGGTCTGCATGCTAGTGATTTATTTACAGTTAACACATCACTCCAAAGATTAGTAGGTGATGTGTAGACATTTGGATATTCTGAGCCTCTTTAAGGGAGGCAGAGCAGGAAGGTTTCTGCAACAGGGCACCTGAGTGACTCAGTTGGTTAAGCTTCTGACTCTTGGTTTTGGCTCAGGTCATGATCTCACAGTTCGTGAGTTCGAGCCCCACGTCTGGCTCTGTGCTGACAGTGCAGGGCCTGCTTGGGATTCTCTCTCTCCCTTTCTCTGCCCCTCCCCTGCTCTCTCTCCCCTTTCTCTCAAAATAAATACATTAACTTAAAAAAATAAAAAAAAGAAAGGTTTCTTCAGACAGCAAACTACTTTGCCCAAAGGTGAATGTTAGTTCAGAGGATCGTAATTCAGAAAGTTCAAGAGAGTTCCAAGCTGGGCAAAACAAAACAAAACAAACAAAACAAACAAAACAAAACAAACAAAAACAAACAAAAACAAACAAAAAGCAAAAAAAAAAAAAAAACCCTTTCCATTTTTATTTTATTTGCTATTAAGTAAAGTGATATTTATATGTAATATGCATGACAAACTTCATCACTGTTTTTTTTTTTTTTCAACATTTATTTATTTTTGGGACAGAGAGAGACAGAGCATGAACGGGGGAGGTGCAGAGAGAGAGGGAGACACAGAATCGGAAATAGGCTCCAGGCTCCGAGCCACCAGCCCAGAGCCTGACGCGGGGCTCGAACTCACGGACCGCGAGATCGTGACCTGGCTGAAGTCAGACGCTTAACCGACTGCGCCACCCAGGCGCCCACTTCATCACTGTTTTAAATGTCAGGTTTATTGGAGCATAATTTACATAAAACAAAATCCATTATTTTAAAGTTTACAACTTAGTAAGTTTGACAAATGTATATAGTTGTGTAGCCATAACAACAGTAAAAATACAGAACCTTTTTATTTCCTGTGTCCCTTTGAGGTCTGTCCCCTCTTCACATTCTGAGACCCAATAACCACAGATTTATTTTCTATCCCTATCATTTGACCTTTTGTGGAACTTGATATACATGGAATCATACATTGTGGAGCTCTGTGTCAGCCTTCTATCATTTCACATAATGTTCTTGAGATGTATCCATGTTGTTGCATGGATCAGCAGTTCTTTTTTTTTAATGTTTATTTATTTTTGGGAGAGAGAGAGAGAGAACGCGCATGTGCACGAGCACACAAGTGGGGGAGGGGCAGAGAGGAAGATACAGAATATGAAGCAGGCTCCAAGCTCTGAGCTCTCAGCACAGAGCCCGATGTGGGGCTTGAACTCATGAACTGAACTCGGAGATCATGACCTGAGCTGAAGTCAGATGCTCAACTGACTGAGCCACCCAGGCACCCCCAGTAGTTCTCTTTATTCCATTGTGGCGATACACTAAAATTTGTTTATCCATTTGGTAGATGGACAGTTTGCTGTTTCCAGCTATTGTAAATAAGCTGCCGTGAGCATTTACACACAGGTTTTTGTTTAGACATAGATTTTCACGTCTCTTAGGTAAATAATAGGATTTTTAGAAGCAGGGTTGTGTGGTAAGAGTATGTTGAACTTTATAAGAAATTGCCAAATTGATTTCTAAAGAGGACATTTTGCCTTCCCACCCAGCAGTGTATGAGAATTCCAGTTACTCCACACCCTCATTAACACTTAATGGTATCAGTCCTTTTAATTTTAGCTCTAAGTGAGAGCTGTGAGCATCATTTCATGTGCTTGTTGACTATCTGTATGTATTTTTTGGTGAACTTTAAAATATTTTACTTTCAAATATTTCAGATATTTTTATTGCCTTTTTAAATTCTTATTGAGTTGTGAGAGTTCTTTATATGTTCTATAATCATATCTTTGGCTAGATATGTGTTTTTTGAACATTTTTGCTCAGTACGCTGCTGCTGTATTTTCTTAACAGTCTTTTGAAGAATGGAAGTTATACATTTTGGTGAAATCCAATTTAACATATTTTTTCTTTATGAATCATGCTTTTTGTCCTATCTAGGAAATCTTGAGTAATCTGAAGTCACAAAATTTTGTCTTGCTTTCTTCAAAAAAATGGTACAGTTAAAAAATTTTATAGTTTTAACTCTTTATTGTTTATGTATGTAGTGTGAGATAAGGGTTGGGAGTCTTTATTTGCTTCATTCTTTCTGTCTGTCCACCTATTGATATCCAACTTTCCAGTATACCTGTTGAAAAGACTTTACTTTCTTTACTGAATTCCTGTGGAATCTTTGTTGAAAATCAATTGGCTTCTCTGTTTTATTCATCTTTATGTTTATTCTTATGCTATTATCATACTGTTTTGATTTCTGTGGCTCTATATAAGTTCTTGAAATCTGTGAATGTGTATCCTCCTACTTTGTTGTTCTTTTTAAAAATTGTTTTGTCTCTTCTTACTCCTTTGCATTTCCATATAAATTTTAATCAGTTTGCCATTTATTACACAAAATACTACTGGGATTGGCATGATATTTAATCTATAAGCTAATTTGTTGAGAAATGACATCTATCTAACATTGAGGCTTCTAATTCATGTTCTTTATCATAGTAAAGTTTGTAGATTTCAGTGTACAGATATTACAAATATTTTGTTAGATTTATTCCTAAATACTTTCTTTTTCTGATGCTGTTGTAATGGTATTTACAATTTCCAATTTCCCATTGTTGCTAACATAATAGAAAAACTTGATTTTTTGTCATGCTTTTAACTGATGTATGTCTTTACTTTTAAAATGAATTTCACAGTATATAGTTAGATATTACTTAGTTTTATCTAATTTGACAACCTTTGCCTCATGATTGGATTGTTTAGACTATTTACATTTAATGTTATTATTGATATGATTGGGGTTTAAATCTACCACCATCTATTTGTTTTCTATTGGTCCCATCTGTGATATCTCCTATTTTCATATCTATACTAACCTTTGCTTATTCTCTGGCATTTAGGGCTTGTGTGGCATGTTGGGTAAGGAAAGATGGCTTTGGTGTCAGTTAGCCTATGTTGGAATTCTGCAAATTTAGGAAAATTACCAAGCAACTTTGTATCAATTTTCTCATCAGTACAATAAGGGTAGTGGTAGCACCCTCCCCACCCACAGGGCTCCGTGAGGATGAGAAGAGATACCATGTGCATCTAACATGTATGTTGCATAACGTAGTGCTGAGCTCGTAGTAAGTGCTCACTACATAGAAACGCTTCTTCAACCTTAAATTGCATTGTAAACATTATCTCCTATTTCTACGTAATCTTTATAACTGTCATTTTTATGGCTGGATGATAGTCTATAAAGCAAATACAAACCACTATGACCAAGTTCCATTTGGTTTGACAGCTTCTTTCCAGTTTTGGACCATTCTAGATAATTCGGTTGACCCTTGAACAATGCAGTCGAGGGGCACAATCCCCCATGCAGTCAAAAACCTATATATAACTTTTGATTCCCCAGAAACTTTACTACCATCCTACTGTTGACTGGAAGCCTTACTGATAACACAAATAGCTTATTAACACATAGTTTGTATGTTATAGGTGTTATATTCTGTGTTCATACAATCAAGTAAGCTAAAGAGAACATGCTATTAAGAAAATCATAGGGAAGAGACAATAATTTATGGTACAGTATTGTATTTATCAGAAAAAATCCACATATAAGTGGACCTGTGTTGTTCGAGGGTTAACTATATTGTAATTAATGTCTTTTTTTTTCATATAATATGCTTGTTGTCTCAGTACTGATTTCCTTTAGAAAAATCCTTGGGATGGTATTTCTGGATAAAGGATATGAATCTCAACATGGTTCTTGCTATGTCTCCAAGCATGTCTTTTGGAGTCACAACAGACACTGGAGAGATGTTACCTTCCACTTCTAATTCTCATGGGACCAGAAGATAGGCTTTCTTATGTCTCTCCTCTTTAAAGATGCATCTTCATTTTGTCTGTTCCTCTGTTGAGTGAACTGTCCTGGACTTCCTTATCCTAATGGCTCATTACTCACACCTGTCACCCATTTCGGTGGTTCTGGAAAATTGCAAGTCTCATTTTTATGTCTGCTGCCTCTGGTTGGAGCCCCTCAAGAAGAAAGGCAGCCTGCTGTTGATCGTGGGGTGTCTGTTTTACAGCTCTCTCCTTATTTGGCTCAGCTGGAATGCACATTATCTGGGAGGGTTCGCTCCTGCGCTGCTTAGAAGTTTCCAAGCCGGAGAGAGAGGCAAGCCTGGTGTCCCTGCCCAAGGGGTCTCATTTCTCATGCAGACATCATTGCTTCAGGGAGAAAATTAGGGAGAACGGTTTCCCCTTTCCTGTAGTGCCGGCTCCCCACACCCCTCCAGCGCAAGACCTGTCTGTAAGCTTTCCCTGCCTCCTCCTCTCAGGAACTCATCCCCCTACCATCTCACTCCGTGTCACCATTGTCTAGATGAGAGATTGTACACGCAAAGACACACGTGGTTTCAAATTAGGCCAAGAAGTCCAGGTGTGAAGGCAAATTCTGCCAGTGTATCCAGGTAGGACAGGACAGCTGCCAGGTCTAAGGAAGTCAGGTGTTTGGCAGAAGGTCACGGTGAGCTTTATGCTCCCTTGGAGGGTGCCTTGGCACACAGGCATTGATTATAAGATGGCGATACTGACAACCTGGTTGATCTGTAACTCAACCTGATTTTAAGTTGAGAATGTTTCGAGCAGACAATATTTAAATTCAGAGACCCTGGGAATGCAGTCCTGCATTACTGAATGTGCTTCCATTAATTTGGGTCTCCCGGGTGACCTCTGTGGCCTAGCCTGGAGAGCACGGTGGCTTACGGCAGAGGCTTCGACCTGTGTCCTCATAAATCTAGCCAGCCTTAGATCAAGCGACACTCCTTCAGTTCTTTATCCATCGCAACTCGGGTTGATTTTTCAAATCTCCTATCCCTACCTGTTACCAGCCTGGGTGGAGAGCCAGCTTCCTAACTCTGTCACTTGTCAGGTTCTTCTTTGTCAGGATATTTTGAAGATCTTCTTCCCTTCTGCATTAGATACACTGTCACGCACCTGCTTTTTCACATTAGCTCCTTCCAATGCAACTTCCATGTGTTGTATTTTCTTAAGGCACCAGGTGTGTGGGTCTGAAACAGGATGTAGAGATGAGGGTAGGAAGCCTCAAAGGAGGTGAGTTTATTGGCTTTGAATCCACCCCAGAAAAGTGAGTGATGGGGAAGAAGTTTCTTATTATGGGGAAAGTGATACTCAGGTAATACACTCTGAATTAAAAATGAACATCCTGTGAAGACAAATCCCAAGCTTATTAATAGTTTATAACATCACCTTGCTTCTCCTGTCGTAATGATTTCTCTGCAGTTCATGCCAAAACCATAATGTAGGAGTCTTACTGTAGGGAAGCCACGTTTGCCTGCTTCCAAAGGGGCCTGGAACATCATAAATGAATGTTTTTTTCAATTATAAAAACAAGTTGGAGTGACTTCACATGAGCTCCTGGCTCCTCTGGGCGCAGGGGGAGCATCATCAATGATGACCTTGTGTTTCTGTGCCTGATGGCACTCTTACTTGGGCTTTTTGCATCCAGGCTCTGGGCAGCGTGCGCTCAGAAAACAAGCCATGATAAAATGGTTCCTGAGAGAAGACCCAACAGTATCTTGCCTTGATTTAAGTGGCGACAGAGCTTCCTGGGTACCCAGAAGGGAAAGGAGGGAGAGACAAGAGAGAAGAGGCTTTTCTGGGCCACACGTTCTTCTATGTGATGAGGCACATTCTTCCATCCATCTTCCCATGACCTCTTGTGATTTTCCTGGGAAGAAAGTTTTAAGTCCTATCGTGCTGCTTCTATGCAGCATGGTATAGCGTGGTCCGCGGGCAGGCTACATACATGCTTAAGGTGTCAACAAGACAGAGGCATCCCGGTCAGAACATCTCTGCATCTACAAACACAAGCATATATAATACGGGTAGATGTTAAAACAAAACCAAATGCAGGTATACATGGTATAGAGTGATACTCATGTGCATTTTGTTTCAAGATCTGTTTCTACATACATACATACATACGTACATATTGCAAAATGACATTTGGAGTGGCAACGGAGACCTCAGAGTTTTAATTAGATCTTGGGTAAATTGGGTCTTTGACTACTTTTATAAAACTCAAACCCTGCAATATGTACCAAGACATATTTCAGCCTCCTTTCCCTCCCCAGAATTATTGAATAAGGATGGGAAAATGAATCTTTCTGGAAAGGTTTGGCCTTTTCCACATATATGGAAAGGCACAGGGTGGTGTGGCAAACAGCTGAAGGCTTCCCTGTCACTCACAGTAGAGACATGTAGCCTGTCTTTGCTGTGACCTTGGTCCTTCAAACATCCTCAGCTGGGGTCCAGCCGAGTGCAGGTGTGACAGTAAGCACAGTGAGTTTGAAACCACCCTGTGTGGTTTGAAGATTTTCCTACTCCCAGTCAATGTGCTATTTTTTTTTTTTTTTTTTAATGTCAGAAATGGATTCATTTTTGACTCTTCAGGAAAACGTATAGGGTGTGGACTTTGGAGCCAGGGAGTGTTGGGTTAAACTCTTAGCTCTTGCAGGGATCAGCTGTGTGATTGTGAAAGTTACTTTATATCTCCAGGCGTTAGCCTCCTTGTCTGTAAGACGGGGTGTAAAACGGACCGCTTCGTGTGGCTGTGATGATGTTCAAGAAAGATTTGTTCCTTCTCTCTTTTCCTTTCTTCTCTCTCCAGCTCCCTGAATTCCCTTCTCCTGTCTCTTTCCCCTTTCTTCCCTCAGGTTCCTCTGAGGATAGAACCTACTGTAGCAGATCTTGGTATATTTTGGGGGAAGGACCTGAAAGTCGGATTGGAGGAGAAGCACGGGCAGATCATGGATGGGGCTGGCTGGGGAGAGCTCTGTGCAAGGAGGGGCCGGCAGACAGGGTGTCCCCAGTAGGAAGAGTTATAGCAGGATTTGGGGGCCGCGTGGCCTATGAAAGGCAGAAGACCTGTCTGTGTGCTTGGGAGAGCTGGCATAGGGATAGGCCCCCTTCTAGGTGGGTGGGACTTTTCCTGCTCCTTTCCTGAGCCTTCAGTTAGGACTTACTTCTCACCTTTGCTTGCCCCTGCTTTATATCTGGAAAATGCGCTGGGGGTGTGGACCACATTGCAACCACGTGAGCGTTTTCCTGATCATTCTATGCCAGGGCTAATATGGATGTTTTTCTAAAGTAGGCTTGAAGGAGAATAAATGTGTGTACTGCCTAAATTAATTTATTGTGAAAACAAAGTCACTTCATTCTCCAGATTCCTTCAAATACTTGATCTTTCCTCCAGTTTTCTGGCCCTCGTCCTTCATGACCCATCTCTTTTCTGGGAACGTTTTCCTGGCTTAGAATCCCAGCCCTGCCCTGAATGAGGAAAAGGGAGGCCGTGCCCAGATCACTTTGGAGGAGCCAATGGCAGGACCCACCCAGTCCAATGAGCCCCAGGGGTGCACACCAAGGACCTCAGCAAAAACTTAGTTTCTTAACATGTCTGTCTGAAAATAGCTTTCCTGTCATAAAGTGGGTTCCCAGGGAGTTGTCAAACTGTCCAAGGAAACTAAATGAAAAAAATATATATGCATATATATATGCACATAAAAATTTATATTATTCATGTAATCCACTATATCGTTCGAATTTAGCTTGATGGCTTTTGAAAATGAGTCATTTAATGTCAGCCGTGTTCCCAGAGGCTTCTCAAACCTACTCTCCAGCCTCACTGGAGCCTGAGTCAGGCCTGAGACGCAAGAGGTCTGTCTCGGAAGCAATTAGGGCCGTGGCTTAGAGTTTTGCTCGTGCTGTCCCTTCACCGGGCTTCTGGACTGATTGGGCAGTGCTTGGGTCAGGGTGTGCTGAGTTTTGTGGGCCACACTTTCTTCTCCCCCTTCTCACTCACTTTTAAATTATGTTATTTATTCTATCATTTATTAGTTGCTTGCTAAGTCCCAGACACTGTGCTCAGTCCTAGAGGGAAGCGGGGCCTGGAGTTGAATATGGATGTTGGCCCTTAGCCAGGATATTGCAGCTCAGTTAGAGGGATAAGCTATGTTCCCAAGAAAGGCAAATAGTGCAAGGTAAATAACAGGTAACACTTACTGAACCCTCACTATTTGCCAGACTCTGTATTGAATAATCTCCATATATTCTTGCCTTCCATTTCTAGAACACTTGAGGCGTATACTTCTCCATCTCACAGATAAGGAAGCTGAGGCAAGGGGAAGTAAACAGTTTGCTTCAGGGTCTAGTGCCAGAGCCAGGAGCTGAACTCAGAGCCATCTAACCCCAAACCTTAAAAGGCAAAAGGGGCTAACTGCCATAAGAGTGATAATTCTCTCATTTCTGTTTCTCATCCGTAAAATGAGAATCATTGCCCTGATGTCCTCCCCACAGGGCATTGAAGTGTTTTAATAGCCACAGGGGAGGCAGGTGGTTTATATTTGTTTGCTGGTGGGATTGTGGTTGGAGTCCAGAAAGAAAAGAGGAGGAAAGTCCATTTGACCTTTCCTGTCCAAAGATGCACACACCCTGCTTGTGTTGCTGGGAGAAGCCTGCTTGTTCACAGGCAGCTCCTGCCTCCCGTAGGACACCGTGTTTCAGTCGTGGCCACTGTGACGCGCTTGTGGTCTCACTGTCCAACTAAGCCCTGAGCGTCATTCTCTACAGGAGAAACAAGGAGAGGGTCTCTCTGCTCGGTTCACTGTGTTTCCTGGTCCCAGGGCTGGATTTTTTTTAAATGTTTATTTATTTTTTAAGAAGAGAGAGAGACAGAGCGTGAGCCGGGGAGGAGCAGACAGAGAGGGAGGCCCAGAATCCAAAGCGGGCTTCAGGCTCTGAGCTGTCAGCACAGAGCCCGATGCGGGGCTTGAACTCACAAACTGTGAGATCATGACCTGAGCTGAAGTCAGATGCTTAACTGACTGAGCCGTCCAGGTGCTCCTACAATGTGTTGATTTGATGCATGTCTATATTGCAGTATGATTATCACCTTAGCTAACACCACCATCATGTCACATGATTACCTTTTGTGTGTGTGTGTGTGTGTGTGTGTGTGTGTGTGTGTGTGGTAAGAAAATGGAAGATCTCCTCTCTTAACAACTTTCAAGTGTGTGATACAGTATCACTGTGTCTAATCATACTGCCGTGCATTAGATCCCCTGTCTTTGGGCCTGGGGAATGTGCCCATCTAAAGGCTTCATCCTCTCTAGTGCCGGGAACCCTAGAATTCCCTACCTATGTGGCCAGGCCTCTTCCCTGAATCCATATTCCTGAGGTCAGACCATGCTTCCAGGTTGCACAAGGCTAGCCCCAAAGGGTGGCCGTGGCAAGGAGGAGGCACTGTTTTCAAGGGCTCTGAATGAAGCTTGTGGTGTGGCCTGGGATGTCCACCCTGGACAGTGGGAGAGCCTGGTGTTGTAGAGTGACAGCTGGGTGGGAAGTGTGGAGGAACGGGCTGCAGGCCAGAGGGCCTCTGCTTGTACTCTTGCTTCAGGCCCCCCAAATGTTCAAGGTGAGTCTCTATGCCAGGCACTATTGCTACATTATCCCCATTAAACCTCATAACCAACCCATGTGGTGTATTTTCTAGATCTTGCAGATGGCGAAGCTGAGGCTCACAAAGTTTAAGTACCTTGTTCAAGGTCACAGAGCTAGGCTTCTAACCCAAGTGTCTTTCCAAAGCTTATGTCATAACCCACCACCTGACATCCATGAGCATGGGAGTCACTTTGGGGTGCTGAATAGAAATGCAGATTCCTGGGCATCCACCCACCCTGATGCAGCAGGATCTCTAAAGGTGGGGCTAGGAGATCTGTTTTTAACGGGCTTCCCGCATGATGGTATGCTCACTAGCAGAGATCAAATCCCTACCTGCCCTGTCCTAGCTGTAAGACCGTGGCCAAGTAAATTGACCTTGTTGAGCCTCAGATACCAAATCTGTCAATAGGGATAATAACCCCTGCTCTTGCAAGGATTGCAGTGGAAATAGATGGTGTATGTTACGCATTTGACATGGGATAGGTACTTAGGGTGAGTTGAAAGTCTCTCCCTTCTGATCTTTCCATGGCTTGGAGTCTCACTCTCGCTGTAGGTCATGCCTTGGTCCTACTTCCCTGGGGCCAAATTATCCGCAGTATCTGCTAAATTAACTTATTTCTGAGATCTTGGCTACTAAGAATTACAGTTTAATAACTCCTTTATTGGCTATTGGTGGAAGAAAGGGAACACTTGGAGATGAAAACACATTCAGAATCCCTGGGTCTATTTGCCTGACATGTTCTGTCAGGGGCAGGGGAGAAAATCACAGCTTTTTATCAAATGTGGGTCACTGCGTAGGAACTGCGGCCTCTTCCTGGGCCAGCTTCCTGTGACCTCTGAGAATACCTGTCCTACCTGTCACTCGGGACCCTGCACCAGCGTCCTTGGGTCTTCCCTCTACTTTGTGCTCCTCTTCTCTCTGGTCTCTTCTGCCTGGATTTTTCTCCACTGAAAAGTGGAAAAAAAAAAAAAAGTCCTCTCCCTTCAGATGGGAGGTGTTCACAGTTTCTGTGAACTCTTGGAGGGCCACAGAGGAGGTGTTAGAATCTGACAAATGCCAGAAGTTGCTCACAGGGAAGGTAAGAAGCCAGGGAATCCATCGCTCTCCCTCCCCGGAGGGTGCACAGATAGACATGCTGCCAGGAAGGGCACGCACAGCTTGTACCATGCCACCGTGTTCAGGGGGAGGAGGGAGCTGCCTCCATAAATCTCTTGTTTACTCCATACCCTTAACATGTGCAGTGTGGCTCTAGCGGCTGTGAGGGAACAGCTGTGGTCCCTGGCCCCAGGAGCCCCAGAACCATGCAGGAGGCAGGGCCAAGCACCCAGGAAGCCCTCAGCCACACCAGACTTGGTGGGGGTAGGACCCTGCCTGGGTGTGGGGACCCCACAGAGTTGAGGTCACCGCCTGGGCTCAGAGCGGCTTCCTGCAGGAGCCAGCCTCACCAGCCTTGCGGGTGGGGCGGTTCTATTTTTTGAAACATGTCCACATCTTCATCTCCCAGGGTGAGGCGAGTCAAGCAGATGCTGCAATGAAACTCTGACTCTATTCTTGACACTAGGAAGGGCTCTTTGTGGCACCAGCCATGCTAGGCAGCTGCTCTAGTAAGTACCGTTATTGTCATTGCTTTCCATCCCTTTTAGTGAGAGGCACTTGAAAGTCATCAGATAGCGCGCTCCCAGACAGGTCCACCGTCGCACAGGTCTTGCCAAGAATAGACTGCTGTGGCTCACTTTGACGTCCTGTGACAACTCCCAAACATTACTGTGGCCCTTCCCTTGGAAAGCACTGCTCTACGTCTGGACTTGGAGAGTGCCCTCTGTCCCTGGGCCCCTGCTGACTTGTCCTGGTTCGTCATGGGTGTGTCCCTTGCACCCGATGCTTCTGCCCTGCTGAGCTCTCTGGGTGTGCCGGGCTCACTCCTGCCTTTGCCCATGGAGCTCCCTCCTTCTGGCCCCTAGAATGCAGATTCCTCCCACAGTGCTCTAGCCTGGCCCAGGCTTGCTCTTCCACAGACTTCAGTCTCAGCTCTTACCCTGGTCCACTGTGCAGGGTCCACAAGGGAGGCTGCACCTCCTCCAGTGCTCCCAGCACACCCAAGGAACACCCTGTACTCACGGCCCTCCCCGGGCCTCCGCTGTGGCTTATTGCACTAATTTTCCCACCATAGTCTAAATCCCTCTAAAGACAAAGGCTGGGCCTTGTTCACTTCTGTTCCTTCGCTGCTCCCAGCACAGGCCTGGCCTGCAGTAGGACTTGGCACATGTTTGCTGAATGACTAAATGATCACGAGAAGGTAGAGACAGCACCAGACTGACAATTGAGGGACCTGAGTGCTAGAGCAGACTGGAGGGGGCCAAACAGCTATGTGACCTTAGCCCAGACAGCCCCACCTGTGTGAGATAAATAGCATTCATTCCCAAGAGCACGTGGGAAAGTAGAGATAAGAGGCCAAGGTTCCCAGAAAGTTGTCTTCATTTCCTGGTGAGCCTGTGACATTATGGAGAACAGCCAGAGGACATGCTTTTTAATCATGAATAGAAACATGTAAAAGTTGGCCTCATTCCAAATACGAAGTCCTTAAGGCTAGTAGTTTAGTTTAATCATCTACATAAATTGAATATATGGTTCTGTAAAAGACACTTAAGGCCTGGATTTTGGTCACGGCTCCCTCGTTGTTAGCCGTGCGTACCACTATGGGAAATGCCTCCCATGGATGTGTCTGTCTGTTACTTGTCAAATGTAATTGTCAAACATCCTTGCTCTGCCCGCCTCACAGGGAGGCTGCGAGAATGGGTGAAGGTTTATGGGAAAGAGAGCTGGGAGGTGCGTGGACACACGTGGGCCATGCGCTGGATGCCCGGTGCCCTCTTCGGATCCCCTGGTGCCAGCACGGTGAGCGTTGGCCACGAGGGTGTGTGGCTGCCCCCAGAGGACCTGCGTCACAGAGAGCCCACCACCCTCTGGCCCTCCTCCACTTCAGGAGGGCCCAGTCTGCGGGGCAGTGGGTGTCTAGGCATCCCCTCCAGGACACCTTGTGAACCCCAAGGAGCCCCTTTTAAGTGAGTTGCTATTGTAATCGTCGTGCTAATTCTCGAGAGAAGATCATCTAATCTCCGTATACCAAATATCAAAGTCGCTAAAAGGTCTAGAGTGGCAAATATCTCTAGCCTTCACACACTTCTCTTCAGAGCCAGGGATGCCCCGGGGACTCCTGGTGTTTGGTGAAAAAGAGGAGGTCCAGAGGGTGGTGTGGGCTTCCCTGCATGGATCCAGCCTCCCCGTTCTGCTGATGAGGTGAGGGGGCTGTAGCCCAGAGAGGCAAAGTGACTTGTTCAAGGTCGCATGGCTTGTCAGAAGCAGAGCAGCATCTAGACCTTGGCTTCCCTTAATCGAAGATTAACACCCTCCCCCTTGTACCTCCCGACCAGCCAGAGTCCTGCCCGCCAGGAAGCACAATGCCTCTTGGGTGGTTTGATGAGGGTAAAACCATAGATAAATGGGCCGGGTTATAAGGATCAACCAGGGATGTTGAGGCCCCCAGAAAAAAACAGGATCAGGAAGCGCCCACCCTCCATAGGCTTGAAGAGTCTAGGGTGGAGAATAGTGTCATTAGAACCCAAGGAGAGCTGCGTGTGAGATGGCTGCTGGCAGGGGCTGAGGTATGAAGGGTGGACGGAGGCAACCCTGCCAGCTGTGTGGCCCAAAGCAGGGAGGGGGTAGCACAAGGTGGACCTGATGCCTCCTCCCACACTCTAATCTTCTGGCAGTGTCTCCTTCAGGGGATCCCCCCTGGAAGGCAGGCGGCGACCCCGCACTGGTGATGCAGTTCCTAGAAGCAAAGCGGGACAGAGGATGGAGCTGAGGAGACAAACGGACAATGGCCAACACAACCCAACTACGCGATCATTCCATCTGCCCAGCGTAGGGGATGGCGATGGGGCAAGACCTTCGCATATTTCAAGGCTTCCTGGCCCTTTGTGTACTTGGTGGTGAATTTAGTGCTTGCGGTCATGCCCTGTGTCCCCTCAGCCTCAGACTCCTCTGTTCTGAGAGGGACTTGTCTTTCTGAGGGGCCAGAGAGAGAAGAATACTCTGGTGGAGGGTGAGTGAAAGAGTGATGGGACGGGGAGTCCCCTGACAACTGTACGCACCTTGGGCTCTACAGGGTGGGTGTGAGTGACTCACGGGTGTGCACCTGATGGTTTGGACAAAACCTTGCAAACAAAGCCCAGCTCCACCATGCTAGACAGACTGCCCCAAATCCAAGTTTGCAGATTCTGAGGGTCAGTGTTTGCATGCTGTCTCTACGAAGAACTTTATTCAAAGCTGGGTTATTCATTGTGGTCTTGGCACATCCTAAGGAGAAAAGCTTGCTTCTGTGGAAATAATTTTATGATTTATGAACCTCAGTCTCCTCTTATAAATTCTTGCCCCCAAGGAGCAGAGCCTTTCCTTGGCAGGAGTTTGGGGAATGCCCAGGGGACCAAGCAACACTCCGGTTATTTTTAAATCAAGCATATTCACACTGATTTCAAGGACAGTGTGATGCTTTCGTTGACTCAATACGCATGATCCCGCATGAGCAATGATCTGAGGGAAGGCTGTACTGAAGGCTGGAATGGAGAACAGGCTCTCCTCCCATCCCCAGGAGCATACAAGTGTAGCTTTCACCGAAATTTAATGTAGGCTTTAGGTCCGTCCATCCATCCATCCATCCATCCACCACCCATCGTCCGTTCACGTGTTTGCTTCATATTGTCTTGCATTGCCACGTAGTTCCTTGTAGCTAAAAGGGCTACAGAGAAACACCAAGGTCCACGCTGTTATCCGTAGTTTAGCTGACAGATCAGACATGTCTGTGGCCTCTGCTGCACTGCAAGGGGACCATGATGCCTGAGACCCTGTTAGTAAAAAAACTAAGAGGATTGGAGTGTAAGGCTTCCCTTGAAAGAGGGCACATGTCCTGTGGCTCAATGGCTCTTCTCTGGTACCTCTTGATATTTAAATTTGAAATCTTTCATTTATTGATACATACATTCATTCATTGAACAAATGTTGGTTAAACACCTGCCATGTGCTAAGTACTAGGTCTATAGAGCTGAATGTGAAATGATCTGTGCCTTCAAAGGGTCACAAGTTGGAGGATTAAAATAATTCTCAGTAAATCTTAAGCCAGAGGTTAAGATCTGTCCCCTTTCTATCCCCCTTTTAACCTCAACTTATTTGACAGTTGGAAAAAGGGGTACTATTTTTGTCCTCATGACTCTTTTTCCAGAAAGTTGGGCCAGGCTTTCCACATGCCTCTAGTGGTGTTATTGGCTGAGGATTCCAGCAGAGGCATATGTGGGATTTCTTTGTGGCAGGGTTCCTGGCAATCAAATGTTCGTGTAGACCGGGGCTGGGTGTGGAAATCAAGACAGTGTGACATTGGGTATTTTAGTTGGTATTCTGGAGCCGAGACCCCCCAAGCAAAAGCCCAGCTCTTTGTTTACTAGTTGGGTGACCTCAGGCAAAGTTACTTATCCCTTTATGCCTCCATTTCCTCATATGTAAAATGGGGCAGCCATTATGGTCCCTAGATTATAGGTAAACCTGTTCTGTACAGAATTGTGGCAGGTACATGATCATGCATTAATGAAAATGCATAGAACAGCAAACAAACTACAAAAGTATATTTTATTGTATATAAATTAAAAAAAAACAACCTAGATGTGTGTGTATATTTGGGGAGGGGGGATGGGTGTGTGGGGAGGGGTTTGGAATGCAGGCTAGAACACATGAGTCTGACTATATTTAAAATTTTTTTTAAATGTTTATTTATTTTTTTGAAGGAGAGAGAGACAGAGTGTGAGTGGGGGCAGGCGCAGGGAGAGAGGGAGACACAGAATCCAAAGCACGCTCCAGGCTCTGAGCTGTCAGCACAGAGCCCACGGCAGGGCTTGAACCCACGAACCATGAGACCATGACCTGAGCCGAAGTCAGACGCTCAACCGACTGAGCCAGCCAGGTGCCCCAGAGTCTGACTATATTTAAAACAAATCATGGTATCACACTGCAGCGTCTGGGAAAGGGAGGAGTGGACAGAAGTGATCTTGGGAAAACAGTGCACACTTAGTATCTAGTTAAAAAAAAAAGGCAAAAAGGATTGCACACAAACCAAATAACTGGGGTTTTTCACAAGGGTATCAGGTAGCAGATCTGACACCACTTAAATGTATCCTGCTCATGACTAATGCTTTTTCAATCTGAGGAATCTCTCTTTAACCTTGGAAAATTCCCTGCTATCATGTCTTTGGGTCTAGCCTTTCCTCCATTGTCTGTTTTCCTCGCTGCCTGCTCTTCTCGCATGCCCCCTAACTTCTCATTCATATTCCCCGCCAGTACCTCTTTATGTGCGTTCTGAGTAAATTTTACAGATTAAATGTCTGTTCGTGAAGCCCCTCTTAGGTAGAATCTGTGTACAGTTTAACCAGGTGAAGTCTCTGCCTGCCTCTCCAGAACTTTCTCCCACCACCCTCTTGCTTGCCTTCTCACCTCAGCTTCTTCAGAGAAGCCATGCTTTCTGGCCTTGAGACCTTTGCACCTGCTGTTTCTTCTGCCTGGAAACAATCCCTCTCCCCCGGCCTTCTCCTTCTGGACGATGGCTGCTCCTTCCTAGTTTTTATAGACCTCCCTCTAAGATTCTGGGGAAGTTGCTTCACAGCTGTATTTCTGCAATGTCCCCTATGATTTCACTTAGGTGACATTCCCTTGACATTCATCAGCAATACTTACTTTTTTCCAAATTCTTCTTCTCTGCTTGGTGGGAGAAGCTTGAGAAGGTGCACCTGCCTCAAATTCCCAGCATCCAGCTCAATGACTGGCACACACTAGGTGCTCAGTGAGTATTTGTTGAAGGAAGGGATTTGTATCAGCAGTTCTTTTTTTTTTTTTTTTAATTTTTTTTTTCAACGTTTATTTATTTTTGGGACAGAGAGAGACAGAGCATGAACGGGGTGGGGCAGAGAGAGAGGGAGACACAGAATCGGAAACAGGCTCCAGGCTCTGAGCCATCAGCCCAGAGCCTGATGCAGGGCTCTAACTCACGGACCGCGAGATCGTGACCTGGCTGAAGTCGGAGGCTTAACCGACTGCGCCACCCAGGCGCCCCTGTATCAGCAGTTCTGATGAGCATCTGCTCAACATGGATTTTGTCCTTGGGATGCCTTTAGTTCTATTGCCTCTTCAGCTGCCTGTTTCTTTCTTCCTTCTCTTGTCTCTCTTATCTTCTCCTTCTCCAGTGTGGCCACGTTGGAGGGCCCTGTGTGACTGGGGAGTGTCCTTTGCTTCCCACCTCAAGCCACCTAGTTTCAACCTCCTCTGCCTATAGGTGGATGCAGCAGGAGGAAGGAAACCAATTCCATCTCATGGGCTGAGTGCCTGGCTTTCCAGTGATCGCTGTGCCCCAGCTTGATTATGTTCTCCCCCTTGTCTTGGATGCCCAAATCCTTCTGGCAAATGATCCTGCCACTGAACTAACTGGGAGGCATGGCTTATTTTTTATTTTGATTTGCTCCTTCTGAGAAAATCTCATTCCAGTCTTTGAAGGGGGATAGAATTTACTGAAAATGGGCTGAAGTCTATCAGCAGAGTATTGCTGAGGGAATTATGTGCAGCTTCGTGACAGTCTCACCTGTCCCGTCTCCGATGCACCAACATCCTGTCCCTTCCCACCCAGTAGGCTGGGCTGTGGGTCTGCCATTCACTAGGGAGTTGGGGTGTTGCAGCGGCTAGGCAAATGGCTTACCCCTGCTCACCAACACCCAGGTCACATGCCAAGCAGGGAAGTTGGCCAGTTTATTTATCTGCAAGGAGATTCAGTCCACATAAATGCCTAACTTAGGCTTTGTTTTATCCTCAATGCGTCACTGATTGGGGCCAATAGAGGCCTGTGCAGGGATTCGGCTGACTTCCCTTCCCTACGTCTAACAGTTCATTTGGTTCAACTATAGCTGCTGAATACCATAACACCCCCCCCCCCCCTCCGCCCAAGATGTACATTAGAAAAACATCCAGGAAATATTGCTAATTCACTTGCAGGAGCAGAGACCTACTGAGCAGCACCAAATGGTGTTGATTAGCAGAGGACAGGAACAAACATGATTAGAACCACCAGGAGAGAGGCAGGAGCAGACTTTCCAGATTGTACCAGGAGAAGCAGGCATGACAGTAGTTGAGCAATGTTTTCTCAGAGTGACCCACACTCCACCTGGCTCTTAGGGTCTCTTGTAAGGCTCAGTTTGGGTTCCTCTAAAAATAGACTCTGAGATGAGGGTTTGGTATAAGCAGTCCATTTGGGAGATGATCTCAGAAATCACTGTGAGGGAGTGGGGAAGTGAGTGGGAGAGTGGAGGGCCCCCCAGTGGAGGGTGGGCTAACGACTATGAGCCACTGTGGGCTGCTAGGGCTCAGTCCTTCTGGATATTCTCTGAGAAACTATGTGTAACACATCTCTGAATAGGCTTTTCCCCTCACACTGAGAGGAGAAAACAAGGAGATATTTACCATGAACTCCTATCATTCATTGGTAGAGATTTGTACCTGGTTGTTGACTCTCTGGTGCTTGTGGCTTCTCAAGCATGGTTGAGCAAGGTCCCAAGGCAGAGCATGTTCCCAGGTAGAGACACAGGAACCCAGCAACTATGGAAACCATCCTCAGGTGGCCCTGGGGTCAGTGCATGGGCATGGCCAAGTCTACTCTGCCTCTAGTAGCAAAAAGGACATTGGTCTCTGACTAACTGCAAACCCAAACTTCCTCATCTAAAAATAGAATCTGCTGGGCCCTCAGTGGATATGTGATCATTAGAAATCATTAGACTGTGAAGAACAACTTTTGGTGGCATTTCCAGTCTCCCAGGATGGATGGTTTGGGGAGTTTGATGGAGGGGCATTGTGGCCACCGTGGGGCCCAGCATCACATAGCATGGCGACTCAAGTCCCAGCTGCTTTATGAAGACTCCATATGCAGCCTGGTCAGGCCTGATGTTTTCAGTGACCACTCTCCATCCTGCCCCTTTGGTAATATCACCTACCATGTCACTAGGCATTTGTTACTATTTTTTCTTGTCTTGATTTCCCTAACTAAGAGGCAAAACTCTTAAGGACCATGATCGTAACTTACGCGACTCCACTCTAGACAATGAGAACTTCGAGCTACAGACAGTGTGATTCCCACAGGTAAATACAGTGAAACACCACCGCACACTCAGGGAAGCCAGTACACCTGTCCACTGGGTTACTGGACAACATGATTTCCTTCCTGGGACTGGAAGGAAAAAATACTTAATTTTAGAGAGAAATAAAATATGACTTTTACTGGAATTTATTTGAAAGCAAACATGCTAGATACTGTTTGGGGACAGTGTCACGTATTAATTTTTAATGCTTACCGGTCCCCCATTTTGTAGATGAGAAAACTGAGGCACAGACAAGTGAAGAAATGTGCCCCCAAGGTCTTTTATGGGAAAGGCCTTATCTGGACTTTTGAGCCAGATTCTCTCTTTCTGCTGTGCTATAAGGCTCCTGTGGTGAGTAGAAGAGGAGGGGTGGGGTGTGTGTTCAACCAGAAGAGGCTGTCGGATACCTCGCTCCCCACTGGGGGAGTTTCTTGGAGCCCAAAGCAGCAATGGCTGCTGGGCTTCATGACAGACCGGAGCAAAAGCCTGAAAGGTACCAAGAGATGGTACAACTTGCCTCATTCTAGCTTATTCCTGTTTCTCGTGAGTGTCTGCCTCTCTCTTCTCTTTCTCGGCAGCTTAATCCTCTCTGTACATGGGTCAAAATGCCTTTGCCATTTAAATGCCAACTGAGATTGGCTACAGGAGCTGTGTTACAATCCCAGGGAGAGAGTCTGAACTGTCCACTCCATCCAGTCTACCATGGCTGGAGATGGGGTGACCAAGCACTAAGCCCATTCCCCACTCAGTTAGTGCTTCTGCCCATCTGTGCACCCCTCTAAGATGTCCATTCTATAGTCACTGTCCTGAAGCAGGATCGGGAAGGGCTGTTCACCAGTTGGGTTCTAGTCTGTTTTCTTTTCCCTGCCACTTGCCTCTGGTGTCTAGGGTCCTCACCCTTTGGTGAAATCCTTCTTAACGCCACCTAGAAACTTGAGTGTCTCAAGGAAGCAAAGGGAGGATTGAGGAAGGGAGACCCTGATGTCATCTTGGCTCCTCTGGACCACTTGTACTGATGGTGCCTTGGAAGTGACAGGAAGTGGATGGCAGAATGGTGCTCCCTTGACTCCATGGTTCTCCATCCTGTCGGGTGATTTCTCTGAAAATCCTTTCTTTATTTTTTAAAAAATTTTTATTTTTGAGACATAGAGAGGGTGAGAGTCAGGGAGAGGAAGAGAAAAAAGAGAGAGACAGAGGATCTAAGTGGGCTCTGTGCTGACAGCGGAGAGCCTGACGTGGGGCTCAAACCCATGAACTATGAATCATAACCTGAGCCGGAAACAGATGCTTAACCAGCTGAACCACCCAGGCATCCCTGAAAATCTGTTTTTTAAATTAATTTATTTAAATTCAAGTTAGTTAACATACAGCATAAGTATTGGTTTTGGGAGTAGAATCCAGGGACTCATCACTTACATACCACACCCAGTGCTCGTCCCGACAAGTGCCCTTCTTAATGCCCATCACCCATCTAGCCTATCCCCACTCCAGCAACCCTTGGTTTGTTCTCTGTCTTTAAGAGTCTCTTATGGTTTGCCTCCCTCTCTGTAAAAATCTTGATTTTAGGGTTCAGACACTAAAAAATTTAAAAAAAAATTTAATGTTTATTTTTAAGAGAGAGAGAGAGACAGAGTGGGAGCAGGGGAGAGGCAGAGAGAGAGGGAGACACAGAATCTGAAGCAGGCTTCAGGCTCTGAGCTGTCAGCACAGAGCCCGAAGCGGGGCTCGAGCTCGTGAACCACGAGATCATGACCTGAGCTGAAGTCGGATACTTAACCGACTGAGCCACGCCGGCGCCCCGAGACACTAAAAAAATTTAAAGCTACCTTGGTGATTCTGATGGGTAGCCATGGTTGAGAACCTTCCTCTTGGCATTAATTTGTGGTTGTGAAAGACAGTGCCAGGTCCCAAGCTGAGCTCCGAGGATCAGCTCTTGGGAGAAAATGGTGTGTCCTTTTGTCTTTTTCACGTTCCCTGTTTTCTGAGTCCACACAAAGTCCCATGTAGAATCAACATTCTGCCTCCACTCTGTGCTGGTGGCACCACAGGACACATTGTACTTTACCTCCAGTCCTTCAGGGACTTCTCATAGAGAGTATGAAAGGCAGCTTAGTGGACTGGAGCAGTTTTGCATCAAATGCCAGCTCTCCCAAGAGCACCTCTTCTGGAGCGAGTGTCTGTGTGCGTGCCACCACAGGAACACTAGGTCCCTGCATAAGTCACCTCGAAGGTATACATCCCTCCTTTAATTAATAACTTGCTTCTCCACTCTTGAGGGAGCTGTGGATGCCTCCTTGACATTCTTCCTGGGAAACGAGAGAAGACAACACACTGGAAGGCCAGCAGGAGAGTGACTTGACAACATCTCTGGCTCTGTGCACCCACCCCCCCAAGGTGGTTGTGGTATTTCTCGCATGGTAGTTAGCGTCCAGCGTCAGGGTTTAGGTGAGAGCCTTTTGGAAGGTGTTTAGACTCAGAATTGGAGTGTATAGTGGCTAGTGGTGGGTCTCTGGTCAAATTAAGACTGTGCTTCCTACCATCCTCATTGGATTGGAATAGGTTGGATTTTAAGGGAAGACTGAGATAATTCCCTTTCCAGCCTTGTTCTCTGAACTTTATACTTAAGGCACTCTTTTGTTGGTTGAAGTATAGTTTGGTAGGCTGATTTCAGTGTGCAGGAAGCTAAAAGTCCTGCTAAATTGCAGTCTCTTTCTTTTTTTTTTTTTCCAGAAGTAAATTACAGTTTCAATAAAATTTGGGGATGATATTCTTTCAAAGATCTGTCTGATTTTTGGCATCTTTTTCCCCTGGAATATCCACTCCTTGTCTCAGCGGATATATTAGTTGGGTTTCTGTTTCATAAAAACAAAACAAAACAAAAAAAGACCAAAACAAAAACCCAGAAACCCATATCTAACTAGTTTGAGGGAAAAGTAGTAAGGGCTAAGTCCATAAGCTTCAGGCATGGCTGGATCTAGGGCTCAAATGAAGTATCAAAACTCCCTTTTCTCTCCACCTCTTGGATCTGCTCCCCTTAGCATATTGCCTTTATTCTCGGGCCAGCTTTTTCCATTTGGATGGAGAAATGGCTACTGGTATTCCAAACCTGGCATCTTCAAAGTTCACAATCCAAAAGGAAGAGGGGCTGACTTCCTTCAGTATCTATGTTTCTGTTCTCAGGCATGATTCTAATCATCTCTGTTAGGATGCTATGCCCATCCTGGAATTAAACACTGAAGTTGGGGGAAGGCAAACTCAACTAATCCTGGTACAATGCTCATTTCACCTAGAGGTGAGCCCTACTCCAAATACATGGAATAGGCTTCCTGCGTGGAGAATGAGTTCTATTATCTATGAAAGAAGGAAAATGATGCTGAAGACATGAACACAGTGACTTTCCACCACAGCAGCCAAGCTTGTTTTTCTGTTGGCCTACAGGGTAGTGTTGTGGGCTCTGTTTACACTTCCTTCTACCATTGCGAGGTTATTTAATTGTTTCAGCTGCATAATTGACTAAATTGGTTAATGCACCTCATTCTGTGGCTCCATAACCAGCCCTTATGCTCTCTCTATTCTTTCTGCCATTTCTCTCCTGCCCCCACCCCCGCCCCCATCCATGCATGAATCACCACTCATGTCTTTCCAGGACTATACTGTTTTGGGAGGGATAATTCCTTACTTGTATCGGAAGAGGATGAGAGCAATTAGCTGAAGAACTGGGGCCGGCATCCATCCAGGCCTCCTTGGAGGATTCTGTGTTCTGTGGGAAGAAGGATAATCTGGTTAGAGATAATTTAGGAAAGCCAATAGGATGAGGATGGCGCTTGGGTTTGATGGAAAGGGCACCTCCTATGCTTGACAGGGTGGAGCATTCTGAGTATTGTAGCATGAGAAACTTGGTTTGGGGGTATCTTGGGTCTTTGGGCCCATTGAGCAAGGATCTCAGCACTGGGATGGGGGGAAAGAATGGAAAACACCATTCTTATTTGTGAATAAGGCTCAGTCTACTTGTGGAGACTTGGAAAAGAGGCATGAAGCAGTGGTGGCCAATGAGAAGATATACATAGCTATATACAAGCTATAGTTTGGGTTAGAAATGAAGAGACAAAGATTAGAGAGGGATTGGACCATCAGGGAAGACTTCCTGGAGGTGGTCTTTGAAGCATGAGTAGGAATTGGAAGAAGCATGAGTAGGAATTGGAAGAAATGCTTGTGTGTAGAGGCCAGGTTGCAAAGCATCCTGGTGGAAGGCAGAGGCATGGAGTGGGGGAAGGTTGGATGATACAGAACCTGGAATGTGCTGGACTGAGCCGAAAGTGTAAGATTATCTTCCTGACTCAGCCATATTAGAGGATTTATCTTTGTTCTGGATCCCTCTGATCTTGACTTTACTTGATTCCATTTATACCAAATATTATGTGTCCAGTGCTGGTTACTATAGACTATGGGAAGTGTTGATGCTCTGTGAAGTTAAAGACAAGGCAGTAGAATGACTTCCTATGGCCTCTGGGGTGTCCAAGGTTTATTTCTTAGGGATGGAAAGTGAAGAGATTTGGAACTCAAACTTATTAGTGGACCATTGTTCGTTGGAAGTTAGGGAAGCACAAGACACAGCAATAGTAGCTGACAACATGGAAAATACCAAGCTCTGGTTATGCACTTGGGAGTTTAACAGTCATTCACTAAGCACTTCCTATGTGATGGAACTGGGCAGTTCCGGGGAAACAAAGGTATTATGCTGGATGCAAAAATCTTACCATCTAGTAGGGTCTTTCATGGAGAAGAAATGGGGCACAGTAGGAAATGTGGGCTTGGTGGCCAGACAGACCTGACTTTGAATCCCGACCATGCTACTAGCTGTGTGACCTTGGACAACTGCTAAAACTTCCCTGAACCACATTTCTTTATCTGTAAAATGGGACTAGCACCTACTCTGCAGGGTTTTGGTAAGGATTACAGATAACATATGTAATTACGCTGCCTGACTCATAGTAAATATTAAATAAGTGTCAGTTACTAATATGATTTGGGTGGAAATCAGTACAGCATCCTTAGCTGAGCTGAAATGATTCCCCTAGAGCATGATGAAGAGGAATCTGAACCTATTTTCTCAATCTTTATATCTCAGGGCATTTTCCATTGGAAATACAAATACCTTTGTGTTTCCTGGACAGTTAATAATTATAACTTGAAAGAAAATCTTCTAAAAGACTGGGATTTGGGCAAATCTCAAATTATAAATTTCAATGGAGGATAATGAAGTAAATGTTATTTCTTCAATATTTTCTCACCAACCATGACTTTACTCTGTCCAAGATTTCTGGCAGTGTTGCTCCATTTGTGCATTTAATGACTATTTATTGAGTGATTACTACGTTGGGCACTTTTCTAAGTATTAGATTTTTGACCCTCTACAATAGGTATAGGAGGGTTAAGTAACTCACCAATGGTAAACCCACTGACACCAATGGAGTTGGATGCTAGGATCTAGATCTCAGCCATGACAGTGGACTGCCTATTCCCACAAAAGTCTGCTCCCAAAAGTTGGCTGATGCCAATGGAAGATGGAAACTCTCCTAAGAATGTTCATACTTTCCCAGGGAATGCTTGAGGGTAAGCAAGGCTTCATGGGATAAAGTTCCAACAGTGAAATGATAGGATATGGGGTTGATTATTAGCAGCCAAGATTTTCTCCTGAACACTTCCTGGGGGCACCTCTGCAAATACCAGCTCTAGCACTGTGTTCCAAGAACTTTTAGGATCCCTTATAGGCAAAAGAGTAGCCAATTCCAGGATTCCTGGGAAAGAGTCAGGGGTTGCCTTGAAAGCAGAAGTAGTTTATAGTTGAAAGCGGTCTTTAGACACTCTGTAGCTCAAACCTCTCTCCAGTACAAGATTCACTGAGATTGGCCAGGAAGGCTACAGCATTCTGTTCTCTGCTTATACACTGCCTCTGACAGATAGCTCACCATAGCTGCTGTGCTGTTGCTGGACAGCTCCAGTTGTTAGAACATTTTTTCCACTCTTGACTCAAAATCTGCCTCCTCCTAACACCCACCAATATGTTCCAGTTTTCCCGATAGAACAAATTTATTTCTTCTTTTGGATGATAAAATGGTGGGGCGAGAGTGTGTTACTGCTGGCATCTGATGCAAGGTTGGCAGGAACTCCCTAACTTCCAGCCACTCATTCAACCTGCTTGCTTAGAGCTCTGCAGGTTTTGACCTCTGTACCTCTTTCCAGGGAAGAGGTGCTCATGCTTTGGATCCCAGATCCCCTCCATCTGCTTCCTCTGGGATCTTTATCTGCCGGTTATCTCCTTTGTCTTCTTTAACCTAACCTTCTCAACTGGCTCAATGGAGTCAGCATTTAAATATGTATTTTTTCCATCTTAACAATAAAAATAAAAATAAAGCTGTCTACAGTGTCCTCAGCCCACCTGCCCTAGTTTTTCTTTCCCTTTGTAGTCAAACTTCTGAAAGAGTTGCATCCATTCATTCTTCCAATTTCTCACCTACCAGTCTCTCCTCAGCCCACTCAAAACTGGCTTCATTCTCACTTACTCTCTGCAGCAAAAAGCTAGCCAGATGAAGGTCGCCTAAGATCTCTGTCATTCAATCCTGCAGACAGTTTTCAAAGTCTAATATTATGTGATTTCTGTGTTATGTGACACTGTGGGCCACTCTTCATTTGGCTTTCCTGACACACAGTCCTCTGGGTACACCTCCTTTCTGTCACTTCACTAATTAATCACTTTCAGAAGCCATATTCCAAAGTTGCAAGTCTTGGGTGCATTGGAGTTCTGTCCTTGGATCTCCCCTGACTTGGAGCATTCATACTCAGTCACACACCTTTGATCCCACCTGCATCTAAAAACTCTTAACATTTTTATGTTGAGTTCAGATGTGTCTCTGGAGTTCCAGATCTAGATCTAACTGTCCAGTTAGTGTTTCCAGATGATATCCCACAGATTCCCCAAACTCTATACATACAAAATTGAATTTGACATCCTTTCCCTTCAAATCTGCTTCTTCTCTGGTGTTCCAAACTCAATATCTGGCAGCACTATCCTATGTATTATTGTGCAGCCGGAAACTTTCAGGTTATCTTTGACATTCACTTATCACACTCACCCACATCTTACTTATCCTCATGCCTAAATATTTCTCCCTAACTCTTCTTTCATTAGCCTTATCTAGTCTATTGTATTTTGCCTAGGTTAATACATCAGCCTCTACCTAGTTTCCTGTTTCCTTTTCCATTGCTTGCGTTGAGGTCACTGTGACCTTCCTAAAGGTCCAATGTGTTGGCATTATTCCTTTATTTAAACCCCTTCAATGGCCGCCATATGTGTTTGTGTTCAATGATCTGAGGTATTGATGGGCTGGGTTGTGGTCAGAGGATCTCAAACAATAGATAAAGCTTGGTCCACTGAGATTGGGAAGTGTTGCAGAACATGCACAGATTAAGAACCGGTGTGGATGTGAAGTCATAGATTGGGTCTATATAACCAGAAGAGCAATGGGAAGGAGTTGCACATGGACAGATCAATAGGCAAGATTCTCTGGGGGCCCAAGATTCTCTGGGGCAAGATTCTACAGTAGCCATTGAGACAGCCTTGGTACAGCTCCAATGCCTTGGTCCAGTTGTAACTACTGCTGCCCTATTTAATCTGAGAGCCGTTTCATACTTTGTTAAACTGTGTGGGCTCTTTGATGGTGGATTGAATTCTGATCCTCACATAGGCTCAGTCCTGTCCTTTCAGAACTCTCCAAAATTTGAGAGAAAGTAACCCTACAGTTCTGGTGCAGGGGTTGTTTGGGGCTCAGGTAAAGAGGTATGGGAGGTGTCTTCTTTTTGTCCTTAGGGCTCATCTCATGAGCATCCTTTGGGTTTGGCACTCCAATGCTTTCATAGTTTTGACTAGAACCTTGTTGTGGCTCCCTTTGATTCCCCTCAATAGCAGACTACCCTGTTCCCAAAGGCAGAAAGTATGTCAGTTCCATACCGCACTGCAGTGGGTTTCTTCCTCATACAGTTGTGAAATGGTGCAATGAAGCATTACAAGCAGATGCTCAGAGCTCTCTCCCCAGAATGCTTGCAGGGACTTGCTCAATCTGGGGAACTTCAGGAAAGGAAATGGAGAACAGTCACCGAGACGTGTTGTCCAATGTCGCCTTCCTCAGGAAACTGCTGTGGGCTGTTCAATGGCCATGCCTTCCATACTTCTTTTCCAAGCTGCTCTTCTCCTAGATATCAGGGTACTTCTTCTGGAAGTTTCCAGGGGAGGTAGGAATGGGGCTGGGGAAAATCAATCTCCAATTCTAGTCAGCATGAAAAATAAATGAGTTTATTGGGCAAGGAGGGGGGACTGTGGATTGCACAGAACTCAGGGGCAGATCCCAGATATTTTAAAGATGTTCTAAGGAAAATAAATTCAAATTTAGCATTTTGTCTCCTAGGCTCAGTCAGAAAATGTGTTTCTGTCTCCTGGGGAAAGATACATTTTTCTTGCTGGCATAGTAATGGTGAAGATATTATTATCCTTTTAGGTGGGCACAAAAAACCCAGAACTGTTTTGGGGGGGTGGGGATAGCAAACTCATTTTCTCAAAGACCAGGATAATTCCCTTAAGTTGACAGGCTCTGGTGGCTTGATTTCTTGAAAACTCTTTATGTTCAAGGGAAGTAAAAGGCATTCATTAGTTCCACTCGAATATTTGATGATGGCAAATGCACAGGGTGGAAAGCGAGCTGGATCAAACTTACTGCGAAGCTGTCCTCTGAGACGAAAGCCCAGGACTGTGCAAGAGTTGCTGATGCTTTTCCAGCAGGCAGATGATGCCAGCTTGGGAGAGAAGAAGTTGTTCTTAGAAAACTAGCCAAAGTCTTTGCAAGGCGTCCACTTGGGCCTTAAGCTTGGATCTGGAGCTACCCCGTGCTGTTATTGGGAACTAGAGAGAAGGGTTTTCAGTCCATGTGTGTTGGGTGTTGAGGGGAGGCAAGTGGGAGGGGCACATCTATTAGTTGCTAAAACAACTGGCACCTGCTATCTCAGCTTTCTGCAGGGCTCCCCTACACCTGCTCTAAAAGCTAACAATTCATAAGTGAAGTAATTGACGCAGGAACCCTAGGAAGAGCTGGAGAAAGGCCCAGACTTGCACAAAACCCTCCATGTTCTGTGACACCACTCGAGGGAATTTTTATAACTTGAGGAACATTTGCCACCAATGTTCTCTTGAAAATTTTCTGCATGATGGATGGCATATTGAGTTGATGATGCTGGTTGCTTGGGGCCAGCTGCTTGGTTTTCAAAATTGGGGGACAAAGAGATTACTCTAGAGATCTGCAGAGGGAAGTCTGTCATGATTCTCAGTATACCCCGATAGTCCCACACATCTCGCATTTTCCCACATTTGTAAAGGAAAATTTCGGCACCAAGTTAGCTAACTTGGAGGTGAAAGTTATGAACTTAGGAGTGACATGGCTTGGGGTGGGGCAGTGGCTTTACCACTTCCTAACAGGGTGACATAGGACATGTAACCTCTCTGAGCCCCAGTTATCTCTATGTAAAATGCAGGTATGGTCCACCTCAATGTGCCCCTGTAAGGATTCAGTGGTGATGCAGGTAGGGTACCCAACGTAGTGCTGGGAACATGGCAGGCACATAATAATCACTAGCTGTGTGGGAAGGAGACTGGAATTTTGGTTTGGTTTCCCCTAAATGCTGCAGCTTCAGGAGGAAGTAGCCTGTGTCTCATTGAGTATACTGGTTGGGAGTTTTGACTCTGGATTCACACATATTTGGGTTCAAATCCCAGCTTCATTACCTAGTATCTGGGTAATCTTCAGTAGGTCTCTTAACCTCTGAAAGCCTCAGTTTTTCATCTATGGAGTAGAATAAAATACCATGGGCATCCCTGAATTGTAAAAATTAAATAAAATAGTTCATAGAGAAGGCTTTGCAGAATGCTTTGCCCAAAGGAAGAGCTCTCAAATTTAACTTTTTAATACGGTTATTTTGTAATCATTAAATGACTATGTTCTGTTCTGGGTTTGTTTAGCCTCACTGAAAGAGGGAAAAGATGATATAGTTGTATCAGTTAATTGAATGTACTTGCTTCCAGGAACTTTTATCCCCCCAGGTTGATGTTTTTTCTTTTATTTTAAATCTAACCACCAATTTAACAGAAACATTTTCTAGGCTTCAAATTCAGTGAACTTTTCTTTTGTTAAGTGCCTTTGTTAACTCAGTTTAATCAGGGTGGACTGGCTTTGAATTGAATGGTAATCCCCTAATCTCTACATTTGGCACTGATCCTGTCCCTGAAGGGGCAAGGGAATGAATGGATTCAATTGGTATTAGGCTTGGGACCTCCTAATCTTCAGTTATTGTTCCTGGGATTTGGGGCCCAGGAAAATGTGGAATCAGAACTTAAGTTTACCGAAGAATTGGCATGAATAGCAGAGGAGTTGGAGCACAGAGTGTCTGGTCCAGGAGAACCCCGGGGAAAGAAGGCAAGGTCCTGTTTGGTGCTTTGCCACTTAATTCTCCAAGGGTAAGAAAGGTGTTAAGTTCCTGTCATAGGCCATCCTGATAAGGGTTCTCCCAGTGCAGATAAGATTTCTCCCAGAGGCTGTCCCCCATGAATGACCAGAAGCAAAGGTTTAGAGGCTTCCCTTGGCCCACCCTGGGTGACATTTGGACAGTGAAAAGGAAGTTAGTACTTAGGTTTCAGGCCCAGAGATGAGTGCCTGTTGAGCTCTGGAGGGGGAAAGATGGCTGATGGATGTCTTCTCTCATAAATAAATTATCTACTATCAAGAAATCCAACACATACTTGGGCATCTACTGTTGTATAGCAGTCTGTCCTAGCTATGGGGACCCCAAATGAGGGAGCATTCCATCCTCTATCTCTAGGAGGCCGTTTGGTCTTAAATTATTTCTTAGAGAATTTGAATTCCCTGGGAGAGCTTGCTTAAGCTCTTTAAAATCTCTATGCCTCTGCCTTTAGGGAGAAGCCAGGAACCAATTGAGGTTGCCAAATGATGAGAGGTAAGGGTATATTGGGATGGCCTGTCTTTCTCTTCTCAATTATTCTCTTAGCCAAGACATCTTTAGTGAAGCAACGATTCCCAAACCGATTCGCAATATATTGATCCTGTGATTCATCAAAAGAGGTCCTGAGATCAACACATGCTGATGTATGCTATTTTTCCTTGCAATAGCTAGTTGTGTACCACTTTGGTGGTGGGGGGCTAGTTCAGGGGGCAGAGTTGTGTGGTCTTTGTTATTTTTCTGTGTCCTCCCTGGGCCCAAGAAGGTTAGACTTGAAAGGGGATAGGAGAAATGTTGCTGAACCTTCCCTGTCAGGCAGCTTCCTAGGGACTTATTGATGTTTATAAAATAAGTGCCATGTTCTTATGCCTTGCCTAGGATCTATTACCTGGTAGTTTGTCTTGCTCCCAAGCAGAGAAAAGTAGAGATTTAAAATGGAACAGTGTGGGCAGCGCATGCACATGTAGACAAACTTATGCACAGATGTATATACATCTTGTCTTTGGGATGCAAGACACTGAAATAGTCTATGAGCTTCTTATTATGGGGGTAGGGAGAAGAAATGAACTAAATTGAATTTGTTGTTTAAAAACCTAAGCAAATTTGAGCTGTTCGTCCATTGAAATCACATGTATATTTCATCGGCTGTTTACTTTTCAACAAGACGGGAGTGTATTCAGTTACTTCCTCTGGAAAGCAATCATTACCACACCTTTATAATAGGGTCTCTCCAGCAACCCCATTTGTCACATCAATTCAGCCCACAGCCACTATCAAGTAAAAGGAAAATTCTAGTTACAAAGCAGAGTTTTTTGTTTTTGTTTTTTCCAAAGGAATGTACAGCATATGTAAATGACAGGTTTGCAGATGTAGGTGATGCTGATAAATTCTTGGGCTCGGAAAATGTACCTTCTTGGGTAGTTGGAGACAATCTAAACCAAACCTCCGCAGAGGCTTCAAATCATATATAGACCCACTTATTTCTCCTAATAGACAAGGTACAGGTTGTTGCCAGAAATTTGAGCTTCTATGAAATAAGCATCTTGACTTCTTAATTTTAGCATGAGACGGTTCCAAGTGCCAAGATATACTTTTGTGAAAGTCCTAAGCTGCATGGGACTTTAAAGACAAGGTGAAAGTGACAGGAGGCAGCCCTGGTTTCGCTTCCCTCTGAGCAAGTGGATGTTTCTGATCGACAGGTGCCTAGAAAGATGGAAAGTACTGTAATTAAGACTACCTATCGTGGGGCTGGAAGGCACGTAATAGGCAGCTGTAGTGCCATACATGTTATAATGGTATAGGTGGGAAAAGCAGCGGTTTGGGCTAGAGGAGGAGGGGATAAAATATTTACTGAGTCTTTTCTAAGGGCCTGGCAGGAATTCAGGCACTTTGCATATATTAACCCCTTTAATCCTCTATAAAGTCCCAGGGGACTGGTATTACCATCACTACAGGAAGTGCATTAAATCTGGAACTCTAGGTCACTGTATATAATGTCATGGAGGACAGATCTTCAATCTGCAAAATAGTAAAATACATTGTTTTCTTCTTCTTCTTCTTTTTCTTCTTCTTCTTCTTCTTCTTCTTCTTCTTCTTCTTCTTCTTCTTCTTCTTCTCCTCCTCCTCCTCCTCCTCCTCCTCCTCCTCCTCCTCCTTCTCCTTCTCCTCCTTCTTCTCCTTCTTCTTCTTCTTCTGGATGGAACTCTGTATTTGCAGAAGGATAAAGTTGAGTTCAGCTGGTAATGGGGTTGCTGGGATTGAAATCCAGATTTGCCTGATTTCAAAGGCCAACTTCTCTGCGGTGCACCCCACAGCCATAACAGGGAGTTTGACCTGCCTGGCAAGCATTCAACAAACAGGAATGGAGGGGATAAAGACAGCCAGCTAAGGCAGGGCAAGCAGCAAGTATCACCCATGTAGGAAAACATTCCTGGAGGCCAGGTGTCAGAAGACTCTACCGGGGCGGCACCAGGAAGCAAGTGAGGCTGAAGCCCTGGGTTTGCTTTGGCTGCATCCTTGCCTGGGAGGAGAGGCTACAGAGATCAGAGGCCTGTAGGAAAAGCCGGAGCCCGCCAGGAATCGCTGCAGACGGACAGGCTGTGTGGGAAAAAGAGCCCCTTCCCGCAGTAGCAAGGCTGGCTTGCGAGAGGAGGGTCGGCTGTGGCTGCGCGCAGTAATTGCAGTCAGGGGGCAAAGCAACCAGAAGGGATATGTGGACCCTGAGTTCAACTTCCCAGTACATAGAGGTGCGAGAAAGTTGGCTGCCTTCTATCCCAGGGAAGGAAGGGAGAATTGCCAGTCTTATTCGAAAATGCCTTCAGAGAGTGCTCTGCTTGGAATAGAAAAATATAATCCCCATCCCCTGAAAGCACCTGGAAGACTCCACGCACATTTGGAACAGACGGTGCACTGGGAGATCGCACAGTTCGGGTCCCAGGAGTGGTCTGAGCCTCCGTTTGCTGCTTGCAGCATCTTTTTGTTTTCCCCACCGCTCTCTTGGTTTGGTGGTTTTTAAAAACCCAACCACTGTTTTCTTTTTGAAAAAAAATTAGTCAAAGGGAATCTGAGCACTGCTGTCTCCTGCTGGCCTCGCTGGAATTCCAAGAGAGCTGCTCTCTCCCCGAGGCTCCGTTGCAAACCAGAGGCCAGTGCTAAAGCCTGGGCCTCAGAGCCCGGGGCCCAGGAACTTGGGTGCCAAGGCAAAGAAAGATGGGGAAGGCCCATTTGGTTTTTTTCCTTCCCCGATGATTGGAGGATTTTGTGCTTAGAATGGTAACTTCTGATGTGCCAGGGGAAGTGATCCTTAGAAAGAGGGGTGAGGTTGTACACGGTGCTCAGTTTAAATTGGTGTTGAGGGGCAGGATGCTTATCAGTCCCCAGACAGTTCTTTTTCTCTTATTTTTCTTCATTGCATTCATCACAATTCCCAATTATATAGTTATTTCTCTAATAACCTGTTTATTGTAATCTTCCATGAGGACACATTCCGCATCTGCTTTGCTCAATGCTGTATTCCCAGGTTCTAGCACAAAGCACGCGATAGATGATTTGGGGAAGGCAGGAATGAACGAGCATCTGACCTGGGTGGGGCTGAGTTGAGCACTGAGAACAGGACACAGGATGGTCCCCCGTCTGTGTCCTTCCACAGAAGGATAGGAAAAGCAAGGAGGCCTTCAGATGTGTCACATGAAGGGGAAAATGAGGCAGCATGTGTTGGCTGGAGTGCAAGAGAGGGAGGTCCCTGAGGACTGGAGTGGTCAGAAAAGGCTCCACAGAGGTGACAGGCTCAAATATGCTCTAAAAGTCCAGGTTAAGGGAGGGCACCCCAGGGGGATGCTGGCCCCAACTGCCACAAGTTTGAAACTTGTCTTGGAGATGATGGGAAGTTCCTGAGGAAGGCATGACAAGAGCACTTTAATGATACGCAACAACAATGATGGCAGTAATAATAATTAATACTTACTGAGCTCTTACTAGACATCATGCCCTAGTCTAAACATTTTACCTTAATTCATTCTTCTAACTCATAGATGAAACATGTGAGTTAGAAATGATTACTCCCACTTTCTAAAAGAGGAAACTGAGGTACAGAGAAATTAAGCCAGTCAGTGTAGAGTCCACTTGACTTCAGACCCAATGTCATTGCTATTGTACAATCTGTCTCCCTCCTCATAGTTTAGGTGGGCTCTATTTTTTTTTTTTTTTTTTGAGAGAGAGAGAGAGAGAGAGTGAGAGAGAGAGAGAGAGAGAGAGAGAGAATGAGAAGGGGAGGGGCACAGAGAGAGGGAGACAGATCTGAAGCAGGTTCCATGCCAACAGCAGAGAGACCAATGCAGGGCTCGAACTCAGGAACCATGAGATGGTGACCTGAGCCGAAGTCAAATGCTTAACCAACTGAGCTACCCAGGAGCCCCAGGTGGGATCTATTTAATGATACCTCTCCTGTCCTTCCAATCAAGCCCCTCACATGGGTGATACTGTTTCTTTAAGTTTTTTTTTTTTGTTGTTGTTATCCTAACCACTGCCATTTTTGATATTTGTTCATTACCATATTCTCAGGTGACCCTTAACAGAGTCACTTTGGGGTCCTAGAACCAGAAGTTGCTGAGGTGGGCAGATTTTGGGATCTGAGAAGCCTGGCTTCCAGTCCCTACTCCTATCTACCCTTTCCTAGCTGTGGGGCCTCAGGGACAGTCGCCTGATCCTTACAGTGCTGTGGGATGAATGTCATTAACGCCCTTCACAGAGTGGGGACTGAAGCTCAGAGAGAAGCAGATGCATGGGAGGCCCCCAGCCTGGGGCTCTGGCATGGAGAGGCTGAACCAAAGCGCGGCAGTTTCAGTTACTGGGTTCAAGGTGGTGAAGGAAGTTCAGTGTATGTGGTGTGCTTTCTTGTACAAATGTCCATACTTTAGGTGAACCATCAAGAAAAGGAAAATCAACAGCCCAGAATGCTATCGTGCTGTTGTTGTTTGGCCTCCAGAGAGCTGAATGGGAGTGTGCAAAGCCACCTCGAGCTCTCTACGCCACCAAGGGCAGGAGATGAAGGTGTGGTGTGTGTGTGTGTGTGTGTGTGTGTGGCAGGAGCCAAGGATGGATGTTCAAGGAAAAAATGTTGCTGTGGTTACAGCCTAGAAAATAAAAACTCTGCGTGCCAAACAGAAGCCTCTTAAAATTTAGTTGGAATTTATAAGCTGATGAAACAGGTGTTCTTGGAATTTAATTAAACACCGAAACACTGTACAAATCTGGTGAGGAGTTGCCAACAAATGTATTTGCACTGCCTGGGGACATCAGAGCTGGAAAGTTCCAGGCACAAACTGTGGTTACAACCTAAGAGCACTGTGCTTGGACTCACAAGATTGCTGTGTTCTGAGTGTGACTTTTGCTTCAAGTGTGAAAATAGTGCAGCTCCAGGGTTAGGGTGACAAGAGCAAGGCACTCACCTCAGCAGCGAAACATAAGGGGGTGCCGAGACCCAGAGATCAAGATAAATAACATAAAACATTTTTTAATGTTTATTTACTTTTTTGAGAGAGAGAGACAGCAGGGGAGGTGGGGGCAGAGAGAGAGGGAGACACAAAATCCGAAGCAGGCTCCAGGCTCTGAGCCGTCAGCACAGAGCCCGACCCGGGACTCAAACCCATGAGTTGTGAGATCATGACCTTAGCCGAAGTCAGACGCTTAACTGACTGAACCACCCAGGCGCCCCTACATAAAACATTTTTAAATTAATTGTTTATTTTATTCCAGTATAATTAAACAGTGTTATATTAGTTTCAGGTGTACAATGTAACGATTCAACAATTCAGTATGTTACGCAGTGCCCATCATGATAAGTGTCCTCTTAACTCCCTTCAACTGTTTCACACATCCCCACACCCACCTCCCCTCTGGTAACCATCAGTTTGTTCTCCATATCTAAGAGTCTGTTTTTGTGTTTGTGTCATTTTTCTCTGTTCATTTATTTTGTTTCTTAAATTCAACATATGAGTGAAATCATATGGTATTTTTCTTTCTCTTACTGGCTTATTTCCCTTAGCATTATACCCTCTAGGTCCATCCATGTTGTTGCAAATGGCAAGATCTCATTCTTTTTTATGGATGAGTAATATTCCATTGTGTGCGCATGCACATGTGTGTGTGTACATATGTATATATGTACATATACGTATATATGCATATACATATATGTATGCATATGTATATGTACGTATATGTACATATACATACCACATCTTCTTTATCCATTCATCTATTGATGGACACTTGGGTTGTTTCCATATTTTGGCTATTGCAAATAATGCTGCAGTAAGCAAGAATGTATGCATCTTTTCAAATTAGTGTTTTTGTTTTCCTTGGGTAAATACTTTGTTGTGGGATTATTGGATCATATGGTAATTCTATTTTTAATTTTTTGAGGAACCTCCATACTATTTTTCACAGTAGGTACACCAGCTTGCATTCCCACCAGCAGTGCAGGAGGGTTCCTTTTTCTCATCCTCATCAACATTTGTTATTTCTTGTGTTTTTTACTTTAGCCATTCTGACAGATGTGAGGTGATATTTCCTTGTGGTTTTGATTTGTATTTCCCTGATGATGAGTGATGTCGAGCATCTTTTCACGTGTCTGTTGGCTATCCATATGTCTTCTTTGGGAAAATGTCTATTCATGTCTTCTACCCATTTTAAAAATGAATTATTATTATTGTTTGGGTGTTGTATAAGGTAATATTTTGATGAGATATTTAAAAAAAATTTTTTTTCAACGTTTATTTATTTTTGGGACAGAGAGAGACAGAGCATGAACGGGGGAGGGGCAGAGAGAGAGGGAGACACAGAATCGGAAACAGGCTCCAGGCTCTGAGCCATCAGCCCAGAGCCTGACGCGGGGCTCGAACTCACGGATCGCGAGATGGTGACCTGGCTGAAGTCGGACGCTTAACTGACTGCGCCACCCAGGCTCCCCATTGATGAGATATTTTTAAAAATAAAAGTTAATGAAAGAAGATTTGTGATAAAGAAACTATTAAGTAATTTTAAGTAAATACAAAATCTGAAAGCACCAAGCCACCCCCTAAACTCAGCCTTCGAATTCCTATATTTAGATGGAGTGGCTAGAGTGTCTCTCTAGCCATTTGGAGTTCAGAGAGCAATGATGGCTTCCAGAATGTTCCATTGTCTCCTGTCAGAGGAACAGTTCCTCCCTCCCTCCCTCTCAGTCAACACACACTTACAAAGCACCTATCCTACAATGCTTGCTCTGTGTCTATACTGCATGACAAAGTATTAGGTGTTGAATGGAGTTATCTGAAAGGCTTGAGGGGAGCCGAGGAGAGACAGCCTTGTGTGAAGCAGTATAAGGGGACAAAAAGGGTTGAAAGGCATCTTTCCCGAGGCTCCTGTAGCCAGAGGTGCTTTGGAGTGACTCATAAGGCTCCTGATGACAGTCATAGATGAGGCACGTTTCATTCTTCCAGAGTCTCCCAGGATTAACTTATTGCATATCTTGATTTAATTGTCTGCCCTTGTCATGCTGTCTCCCAGTCATAGACATATTAGCAACAGGTATAATCTTATTGTTTTATTATTAGACACTGATCAGGGATAATGCACTTTGTTTATATCAGCTTTATGAACTCGGAACATGAACTGGAGTAGATGATGCTGGGAACTTTATAAGCTGTTTTTAGCTGACCACCCCTCCATTATGTGATTGGGACACTCCGGCATTGCTGAGTTTGGATTGGCTGAGCTTTCTGACAGGTCAGCTGGTATTGATAGACCGGCAGGCTGTGAGAATGGCTCTTGCAGGGAAGTCATGTGGTTTAGACTTTATACTTATAGAACACCTGTTTTTTAAAAAACGTTTTTATTGCAACATCATATGCCCATATACCCATTCAGAAAAATGCACAAATTATAGATGTATAGTTTGATGAATTTTACTAATTCAGCATGCTCAGGAAGCTAGCATTCAGACCAAGAAATGTAGCAATACTAGCATCTCAGAAGCCCCTCCTTCCCCTGCCATACCCCTTTCTGTCACTATTGCTTCCCTCCTCTGAGAGTAATGATTACCTTGGCCTCCAGAAGTGTAAACTAAACTTGCTAGTTTTTATATTTTATGTAAGTGAAATCCTACAGGAAATATTCTTTTGTGTCTGGCTTGTTTTGCTCAACATATGCTTGTGAGAGTCATCCGTGTTGTTCTTAACAGTTGTAAATCTTTTATTCTTGTTACTGTATAGAATTCCACAGTACAACTAGCTCATGACTTACGTATTTATTCTGCTACTGATGGATGTTTAGTTAGCTTCTACTTTTGGGCTATTAAAAATGGAGCTTCTGACAGACATACAGAGCAATGGAATAGAAAGCCTGGAAAGAAACTTTTCCATCTGTGGTCAAATGATCTTCATCAGGAGTGCCAAGATTTTTCAATGGGGAAAGGATAGTCTTTTCAACAAATGGTGTTGGGAGCACTAGATATCTACATTGAAAAGAACAGAGTTTGACTTTAACTTTACATCATATGCAAAAATTAATTCAAAATGGATAAAAGACCTAAATATAAGAGCTGAAACCATAGAAGTCTTTGAAGAAAATATAGGGGGAAAAAACTTCAGAGAGGTGGATTTGACAGTGATTTCTTGGATATGACACCAAAAGCACAGGCAACAGGAGAAAAAAAGAAAACAGATAATCTGGAGTAAATTAAAACTTTTGTGCATCAAAGGACACGTCAACAATGTGAAAAAGCAACGTGTGGGGTGGGAGAAAATATTTGCAAATTATGTGTCTGATAAGGGGTTAATATCCAACTATCCAGAATATCTAAAGAATGCCTACAGTTCCAATAAAAAACCAAACAGCTCAATTAGAAAATTATGTGAAGTACCAACAGTAGTCAAGTTCATAGATTCAGAAAGTAGAATGGTGGTTGTCAGAGGCTAGGGGAGGGTGGCATGGGGGTTCCTGTGGAATGGGTTTGGAATTTCAGTTTGGGAAGATGGAGAAATGTTCTAGAGATGAATGGTGGTAACAGTTGCACAATAATGTGAATATGCTGAATGCCACTGAACTGTGCGGTAAAAATGGATAACATAAGTAAATTTTATATACATTCTACCACAATTTAAGAAAAGTAAAACATAATGGTGCTGCTAGGAACATTTCTCCTACGTGTCTTTTTGATAAACGTATGCATATTTCTGTGTGAATGATTGGGTTACACAGTGTGGAGACATTCAGCTTTAGTTGATATTGCCCTCAGTTTTCCAAAGTGGTGGTACCAGCACAAGTGTCCCCTGCAAAGTCACGTGAAAGTTCCTCTTGCACAACGTTCCTAATTGTCACTTTATCCCAATTAGCTCTCTTTTTTTCAGTTAGACCACTTGGTGGTGTGTCTTACTATCTCATGGATTTCGTTTGCCTTTCCCTGATGACTAGTGAAATAGAGCCCTATTTATTCTCTTTTTTGAGCTCTGCTCAAGTCTTTGCTCATTATTTTTTCTCTTGGGTTTTTTTTTTTTTTATATTGTACGTAACTTCATTTTATCTTATTTATTGTATTTTATTGATTGGTTGGTTGATTGATTGATGGTATATATAATTGTTTTAAGGAAGTGTCTGACTATATCTCATGCGATGGATTCTGAAAATGAAATGGCCCCAACCAGTCAAATGTATACATTTTCACTGTGCAGTTTATGAAAATTAAACCTATAGATTTTCCAGAATTTCTTTGTTTTGTGGAGGTGGGAGGAGGAAGGAGAGGGGAAGGGGGGGGGAGGGGGTCTACTGTAGCTTGAGCTTTTACCAGCAGAGGCCGTAAGACATTGCTTGCTTAATGGCTGCTTCTGGTTAGTGTGCAGCTACCCAGGACAGAATCAGCATAGACCAAGCAAACTAAGCAAGAGTGAGTTAGGGATGTGGAAACTGCACAGTCAGATCTACTAGGTTTGCTTTGAGTGTACATTTGATTGTACATTTGATTGCAAATGTTTTGCCTTGATGGGCTTCTGTAATTTTAATATAAATTTTCTACAGTAATTTTATTATATTTTATTATATTTTATTTTATTTTATTTTATTTTATTTTATTTTATTTTATTTTATTTTATTTTATGTTTTTAAATGTTTTTATTTATTTTTGAGACAGAGAGAGACAGAGCATGAGCAGGGGAGGGTCAGAGAAAGAGGGAGACACAGAATCCGAAACAGGCTCCAGGCTCTGAGCTGTCCGCACAGAACCCGACGCAGGGCTCGAACTCACGGACCACGAGATCATGACCTGAGCTGAAGCTGGACGCTTAACCGACTGAGCCACCCAGGCGCCCCTACAGTAATTTTAATATTAACACAGTTTTCCTAAGAAGATTGTCTGGAGGGTTTTGAGCCCTGTCTTGCCTTCATTGTGGATAAACTGTGGTAGGCTTAACGGCCCAGAAAGGCATCCGAGTCCCCATCCATAGAATCTATGGATGTTACCTAACGTGGCAAAAGGGATTTTGCAGATATAATTAAGTTGGGGATCTTTTGATGATGAGATTATCCAGGTAGACCCCAAATATAATTGCTAATTTTTTAAAGCTTATTTATTTTGAGAGAGAGAGAGAGAGCACGCAGAGGGTGGGCAGAGAGAGAGGGAGAAAGAGAATCCTAAGCAGGCTCTGTGCTGTCAGTGCAGGGCCTGACGCAGAGCTCTATCCCACAAACTGAGATCATGACCTGAACTGAAATCAAGAGCCAAGTGCTTAACTAACTGAGCCACCCAGGTGCCCCTAACCGCAAATGTTCCGAAAAGAGGGAAGCAGAGGGAGATTTGAACACAGAAGAAGACAATGTGAAAATGGAAGCAAAATGCTGTGCTGCTTGCTGTAAAGGTGGAAGAAGGAGCCATGAGCCATGAGCCAAGGAACGTAGGCTGCCTCCTGAAGTGGGACAGATTCTTTCCTAGAACCTCCAGAAGGAACCAGCCCTGCCAGCATCTTGACTTTAGCCCACTGAAACTAACTCCAGACTTCTGACCTCTAGAAATTAAGAGGATAAGTATGCACTATTTTAGGCCACTTAAGTTTGTGGTAATTTGTTACGGCAGCAATAGGAAACAACTGTGTGGACTTCTGAATTATCCCCCCGTGGGGATCCAGGGAAGCCACATTTACAAGGACTGCTGGTGAATGGGCCGTGTTGAAGACTGGTTTTGAATATGGAGTGTGAAATACGTCACTAGACCATGGGTCTGGTTTTATGAAAAGGCTAAACTAAGCCCTGAGAGGCATTTCGTGATGGTGCTGTCCCTAGCTGCTCTCCTGGTAAGAGGTCTGCTGGTGGTGGTGGTGGGGGGGGGTTGTGAGGGGATTTCTGGAAACAGGTTTAGAGATATGGGTTCTGTCCGTGGCTGGGTCATCTTGGACAGTTCAGGTCACCTCTCAGGCTCAGAGTTCCTCCTCCATGAGCCAAGAAACACCCTGTGGGGATTGGGTGACCAAGAGTGTCATGTGGAATCTGTCCTCCTGCTGGGGAATGTTCTGTTGCTAACGCCTCCCTTGTATCTCTTGAATCCATCAACATCTGTGTCCATGGCCATCACCTGAGTAGAAGTCACTTTCACTTCCCACCTGTTGTTCTGCACGAATTCTCTATTTTCTGTTTCTATGTTTGTCCCCATCTCATTCATTATGGGCATAGCTGCTGAACTGATGTTTAAAAACACGGTTCTATTCAAGCAACCCCGAACTTCAAACCCCTCAGTAGCTTCTCAGGCTCCTGGGATAAAGGCCCCCATCCTTGTAGGCCCACCACTGTCTGGCTCTGCCACCCCAGTGTCACCTCAAGGCTACTCTCTCCCCTGTTCCGGGGGCCTCACATAGCTCCCTTCTGCCTCCTGGCCTTGACCCTGGTTGCCTGCCTTTCCTGGAATGCTCTTGAAGCTACTCTTTCTCAGATTAATTCCAGTTCATCTTTCAGAGCTTACATGTCACTTTCTGGTGAAGCCTTTTGTTACTTCCCAGATTAGGTCGAAGCCCATCTTACAACTCTGGTAACCTCCCTGTACTCTCCCCCCATAGCACTTACTCCAGAATGTGATTCTATGTTTGTGCTGTTGTTTCATCAATATCTGTCACCCTCTCCTAACTGCACACTTCCTGACACAGGGGCTCTGTGTGCTGGAAACTGGACTGCAGGTGAGCCAAACACAAAGCCTGGCACATAGTAGGTGCCCCATCATATTTGATGAGTGAGTGGATGCATTAGTGAATGACTCCTTCTCTTCTGTCGCTGCTGCCTTGCCTGGGACCCAGCTCCCACCCATTAGCAGAAATGCTGATCTTCTGCTTGGTGACATCAATAAATGAGATGAAACCACAGTATTTATAATGCTTTCTTCTGCCACAACAAGCCTGTTCAAATCCATCAATGAGTGGCCTTCTCCTACCCTGTGCCCAAAAAGGCAGGGGTTAACGTCTCTAAAAGCTGGATTTTTAACTGTTTTTTCCATAAGCTAAGTGCTCGCACTCACAGAGTCGCTTTCTGTGAGCTTAAGATCACTCCTCTGTGAAATGCTAGGTACTTTGTAGAGTGCTGTTCCCTTGAGAAAGGCCAGTGGCAGAGTTTTTATTTTGAGAGAGAACGAAAATCAGAAACTCACTTGGTGCCAGAAGAGGACATACTAAGCACATCTTCTCTGTTCATCCTGGTGACCAGTTGAAGGCATCTCCTTCTCTCCTCCCTCTGTTCTAATCGTATCTGCTCTCAAGGGTGAACTGGATTGCCCCCCTCCTCCAGGAAGCCTTCTGTGACTGCCTTAGCCCTCAGAGATTATTCCCTTTTCCAATTGTCAACTGAATTCAACTAGCCCCACCCACCTAGAGTGGCCCCTAATTGATTTTTCATAAAGATGTTTTAAAATGTTTATTTTTTAAAGAGAGAGAGAGAGAGAGAGAACGCAAGGGAGAGGCAGAGAGAGAGGGAGACACAGAAACTGAAGCAGGCTCCAGGCTCTGAGCTGTCAGCACAGATGACATGGGGCGCAAACTCACAGACCGTGAGATTATGACCTGAATTTGGACGCTTAACTTAACTTACCTGGGTGGCTACCCAGGTACCCAAGATTTTTTTAAATTAATTTATTTTCAAGTTAGTTAACATACAGTGTTGTCTTAGTTTCAGGAGTAGAACCAGTGACTCATCTCTAACATAAGTGACCCAGTGCTCATCCCCAAAAATGTCCTCCTTAATGCCCATCACCCATTTAACCCTCTCCCTACCCCTCACCTTCAGCAACCCTCAGTTTGTTCTCTATATTTAAGAGTCTCTTATGGTTTGCCTTCCCCTCTGTTTTTCTCTTATTTTTCCTTCCCTTCCTCTATGTTCATCTGTTGGGTTTCTCAAATTCCTCATATGAGTGAAATCATATGATATCTGTTTTTCTATGACTGACTTACTTCATTTAGCATAATTCACTCTAGTTCAATCCGTGTTGCAAATGGCAAGATTTCATTCTTTTTCATCACTGAGTAATATTCCATTGTGCATATATACCACATCTTCTTTATCCATTCATCAGTCGATGGCCATTTGGGCTCTTGCCATAATTTGGCTATTGCTGATAGTGCTGCTGTAAACATTGGAGTGCATGTGCCCCTTCAAATCAGCATTTTTGTATCCTTTGGACAAATCCCTAGGAGTACAATTGCTGGGTTGTAGGGTAGTTCGACTTTTAATTGTTTGAGGAACCTCCACACTGTTTTCCAAAGTGGCCTTATGGCCCAATTCTTCTCTCCTCAGCTTCAGAAAAAGCAACTTTCTGGTTCAAAGGCTGTCCTGGATGTCTGTCCCCCAAGACTTTCATCTCTACCTCCCTGGCTTCTTGCCTGCTGGCCTTCTAAGTGACCAGTTGTCAGCCTTGTGCCCCAGGCCCAGGGGTACATTTCCTGCCCCAGAATTCTTGACCCCCCCCCCCCCCCCCCCCCGCTTGACTGATTCCTCCGTTCCTGGAGCTGGAGGTCCCCTGGGCAATTGCCACTTGATTTGACTTTCGGTTCCTGAGAATTGATAGCAGTATAGCCCAGAGGTTAACAGTGGGGACTCAAGACTCCAATCTGTTCTAGGTTCAAGTCTGACTTCCTCACTTATTCTGTGGCCTCTGGAACTCACTTGATCTTCAGTTTTGATTCTCCTGTGGAGAATAAACACATCTAAATACTTTAAAAATAAATATAACAAAAGTAGAGATAATAAATGACTTTTTAAAAGAGGAGTTAAGTGAATAATGCGTTTCAAACTCTTAACCTTTAATGAATGATACATGATCATCATTTTTATTATGGACACAGCTGTTGTGTCCTACCTTTTTTTCCGTGGAGGGGTGCTCCTTCTGCTGAGAGTCACCCAGCTCCCTGCCCACCCCACCCCCTGCTAGTGTGGCCTCAGTGGCTGGGCCAGAAGCAGTCTGAAGGAAGCTGGTGATGGGACACACAACAGTAAGACATCTACCCACCCAAGTGAGTCTAGTTGTCCAAGGAAGCCTTCTGAGGGCCCCTCCCTCCTCTGCCAGAGGCCAGGGAGCCACATTTTGTTTGTCTCACAGCTGCACACATCCAGAGCTGCCCTGAAAATGACCCGTTCAAGCACAGAAAAGTCAGTGGTCCACAAAATGATCTGCCCTTTGTCCTAACACTAGTTGGAAGGCCTTTCTTGCAAGCCAGCCACGTGTCCAGAGCCAGTGCTCCTGGAACCTCACTTTAATTGGACGTCTTATCCCATTTACCAGACAGAGAAGCATGTAGAAGGGATTGCAGATGGCCAGGGAATCTCCACCAGGGAAAGAGGTGGAGGGCTGCGTTAATCCACAGACACGACAGAGCAAGTTAATCAGCCTGTGGAAGTCGCAAGCCGAGAGCAGGACAGGTCCCAAGTCTTGCAAATGACTCTCAGGAAATTCATCATTTCACTTAGAAGTTTCTTGCTTCCTGAGAGAGAAAAATAATTCTTGATATATTTCTTTTTTCCATAAGAAGGCAGGCTTACCAAGCTCCCCCTTCTGCTTTCCATCCCACATCTGTTGCTGTCAAGTGTTTGGAATGTACGAGGTTTGTGTGCAGGGTGCAGCGCTCCTACAGGGTCTGTGAAGACCGTGGCTTGGCGGCCGGTGGGGTCCACCTGCCTGAGCAGAACCCGCCTGGCTGGGCTGAGTGGCAGGGCACTGGGCGGCCCGGCACTGCTTGCTCTGTTCACAAGAGTTTCACCCCCTCACATGTGGCCACTGCCTGGGAGACTTCGCAAAGCATCCTCACTCTGTGCCTCACAAGAACCCTGGCAGGAAGACTCATTTTGCAGTTGACCAGGCACAGATGATCACATGGATGTCGCCTGGTCCAGGCTCCTGCTAAGGCCACCACCGTTTGGGAACTGGGACCCAGGGCATAACATTCTTTTTCCATTACTTAGAGAATTCTTTCCTTATGTATCTGGCAGACTATTTTTTTTTTTTTAATGGAAAATTTCAATTATAGGCAACAAGAAAGAGAAAGACATTGAAGTTTCTTGTTCTCATCACCCAGATTTATCAGTTACCAGCATTCCACCAACCATTCTTTTATCTATCCCCACACCTTTTGTTTTTACTAGAATATTTTAAGGCAAATTTCAGGCATCACATCATATCACCCACAGAAAAATCAGTATGTATTTCTAACTAGCAAAGGCTGAAAAAACAAACAACACAATCAGCATGTCATTATCACACCATGCAGAATTATCAGGAATTGCTTAATATCATCAAATCCTGTCCATATTCATTTTTCTGGTTTATCAAATAATTAGTGTTTGGTCTCTTATTTAAAAAAAATGTGTAATTGAAGACTGACAAGTTATAAGAACAGCACAAGAAACTCTCATATACCCTTTGCCTGAATTCATCAAATGCTTACATTTTATTTGACTTACTGTTTACATGCATATTTTCTGAATTATGTGAGAGTATATTAGAGATCATATCCCTTTACTCATAAACGCTTCAGCATGCATTTCCTATGGGCAAAGAGATTTTCTTATATAACCGCAGTATAATTATCAAGAGTCGGAAATTTACCACTGGTATAATACTATTATCTATCCTCGACCCACATACAAAATACGGCAATTTTCCTAATAGCTCTTTTTATAGTTACGTATTTTCTCCCAGTCCAGATCCGATCCTGGATCACCCATTTAATTAGGTCTCTGTAGTCTTTTTCATATGGAAAAGTTCCTTAATCTTTATTTGTCTTTCTTGACATTGTCATTATTTTTAAGGGTACAGGTCAGTTATATTGTAGATGTCTCCATTTGGGTTTGTCTAACGTTTCCTTATGATTTTTTTTTTTAAGTTATGCCTCTTTGGCAGCAATGTCAAAGCCGTGATGCTGTGTTGACCCCAGTGCATCATATCAGAGGGTCTTGGTCATGTCAACTTGCATCGTTTGGTGAAGATAGTGTTGGGGCACCTGGGTGGCTCAGTTGGTTAAGAATCCGACTTTGGCTCAGGTCATGGTCTTGCGGCTCTTGAGTTCGAGTCCCGAGTCGGGCTCTGTGCTGACAGCTCGGAGCCTGGAGCCTGGTTCGGATTCTGTGTCTCCCTTTCTCTCTGTCCCTCCCCTGCTCGCACTCTGTCTCTCTTTCTCAAAAATAAACGTTAAAAAAATTAAAAACTACAAAAAACAAAAACGATAGTGTCTCCAAGTATCTTCACTGTACAGTTGATAAATAATTAGTGGGTTCTTTGAGAACTTCTTACTTTCTGGTGCAATGAGGTTTTCCAGGATCTCCTGTATTTTCCCTGTTCCACCCTGGAATCAGCTTTTTCAAGTTCCTAGTCTTTTTAGTGGAGAATAGTATTTAGAAACCAAGCTCTGGCTACTAGCTCTCTCCTCCCTGCCACTGTTACATGACTGCTTCTTTGCTGTCTCAGTGGACAGAGACAGGAAATAGATATACACACATTTATTTTATTTATAAAACTCGAAATTGTTACAGGCTGTATTAAAAGCTCTAAATTGATATGGGTGCTTCTAGTCCCAATCAGAACTTTCTAGTTGTTTCCTGTTTCACATTTGTATCTCCATCCTTTTTTTTTTTAATTTTTTTTTTCAACGTTTATTTATTTTTGGGACAGAGAGAGACAGAGCATGAACGGGGGAGGGGCAGAGAGAGAGGGAGACACAGAATCGGAAACAGGCTCCAGGCTCTGAGCCATCAGCCCAGAGCCCGACGCGGGGCTCAAACTCACGGACCGCGAGATCGTGACCTGGCTGAAGTCGGACGCTTAACCGACTGCGCCACCCAGGCGCCCCTGTATCTCCATCCTTCAATACTGGGAAAACTGGCCGTGTTATCCTCAATGTATTTACTTATAAATTGCTCAAGCCTATAATACACAGAAAGTGGTTTCAGAATTGTTTATACCCACCACTGTGAAAAAACCTGTTGGCTAGAGTTCAGTATTTATTTTTAGTTCTTTTTACTTAAGGTCAAATTTACTTAGAGTAACATGTGCAGACCTAAAGTGTACATTTGCATAAGTTCTGGCAAATACATACTCTCTCTTAATTCACATCCCTGCCATGATGTAGAACATTTCCATCACCTTAGAAAGCAGTCTCCTGCCCTTTTGTAGTCAACCTCCCTTCCGGAGACAATCACTTTTCCTACCTTTTTTGCCATAAATTAGTTTTGCCTATTCTAGAACTTTTTACTTTATCAAATTTTAGAGCAATAAATTGGTGCCTTAGCAACCTCCAGTGGTGATGAATGAGATTTTAATTTTTTTAGTGTCATAATGAACTCATGAATTTTTATATATTTGATATGATTTGCTTCACTGCAGTCATTATTTTTTTTCTCACACATAATATCATCTTACGCCAGCATGTGCCTGTGATTTGGCCCCTGTAACCTTTTGGCATGACTCTGTCTTCGGTGGCTTTCTTGCCTTCCTGGTGAAAGCTGTCTTGGGCTCCTTTTGAGTATTCCAACCCCAAACTTGGAATCAGTCATTCCTAGGAAGAGTCTTGGTGTCTTTCTGTGGGGAATGATATTAAGACAGCCCATTCTGGACACTAGAGTAGCTCACTGCTATGCTTGTCATTGCTTCTAGACTCACTTATTCATTTATTTATTATTTTTAACATTTTAATTTATATTCCAATTAGTTAACATACAGTGTGATATTACTTTCAGGTACCATATAGTGATTCAACACTTTCATACATCACCTGGTACTCATCATGACAAGTGCACCCTTAATCCCCATCACCTATTTCATGCATCCTGCCACCCGCCTCCTTTCGGGTAACCCGCAGTTTGTTCTCTATAGTGAAGAGTCTGTTTCTTGGTTTGCCTCCCTCTCTCTCTTTTTATCCCTTTGCTTGTTTGTTTTGTTTCTTAAATTCTACATGAGTGAAATCCTATGGTATTTGTCTTTCTCTGATGGACCTATTCTGCTTAGCATAATACTCTCTAGCTCCATCCATGTCTTGCAAATTGCAAGATTCCATTCCTTTTTATGGCTGAGTAATATTCAATTATATATATATATATATATATATATATATATACACACACACACACAATTATATATATATATATATATATTACAAGCTGTTATACACACACACACACACACACACACACACATACACATACACACACTATATCTTCTTTCTCCATTCATCAGTATATGGACACTTGGGATGCTTCCATAATTTGGCTGTTATAGATAATGCTGCTATAAAATATCAGGGTGCATGTATCCCTTTGAATTAACATTTTTGTATTCTTTGGGTAAATACCTAGTAGTGCGATTGCTTCTAGCCCTTCTAGTAGTTAGAGCTAGGAAATACATATTTTTAGAAACAGAAAAAACATGAGCATATACTGACACTTTCCATTCAAATTTAACTTTATAGGGTCTTCCTTTAACTTCTTTGACTTATACTATTTTATATTCAACATTTAGATTCCTAATGGTGTCAAATTGATAATTTGCTGCAAAACACACATAACAATTTAGACATATGCATGTTACTACTGTGTGTGATTCTTTTGCTCTGTGTGGTGGCAATGACGTTCACGTGGTGGCTGGCCTTGGCTGGGCTGGCCAGGAGGATATAAGACAGCTCACATACATACTTGATGCCTTCACAAGGGCAGCTGGAACTCTGGGTTCAGTTGGGCTCTTCTTTTCCAAGTAGTCTCAGGGCCTTCTTACAGGGTGTTCTTACCAGCAGGTACTGGGACTTCTCTCATGGTGGCTTGGGGTTCTAAGAGAGTAAAGTGGAAGCCGCCAGTCCTTTCAAAGGCTAGGCTCTGACTGATTTAGTTTTATTTCCACCACGTTTTATCTGTCAAAGTAGTCACAAGCCAGCCCCAATTCAAAAGGAAGGAAAGTAGTTCCAGCTCTGGACAAAAGGGGGCATCAAAGAATACATAGCTGTCTTTAAACCATCATGTTCCTGCCCGTCAAGTCACTCACCTTTTGTCACTGAAGGGTGTAGCCAGGAGAGTGTTCTATGTCCTGTTTATACTGCGTGATCCTCCCTCATATGGAAGCTTCACTATTTATTCAACAAGCCCCATTTGATGAACATCGGTCTTCTTTCTAATCACTTACCATTGTAAAAAGTGCCCCAATAAATGTCTGTGTGTATATGTTGTTTGTTTTTTTGACAGTTATGATTCCTAGAAGTGCAATTATTATGTGAAAGGACAGCTACATAAATGATGTTGCTAGATATTGCCAAATTGTCCTCCGTAAAAGTTGTATGTATCAACATCAGCAATGTGTGAGCACCCATTTCACCGTAACCCTACCGATAGAGAGTGTTGTCAAATTTATTGATTTTTTTGCCAGTTTACTAGGTCAGAAGTGGTATTTCAGTTTACTTGTTTTGTATTCTTGAAATTTATTGAGGTCTAACATGCAAAATGTGTATAGCAAACTAATTTTAAATATAAAGCTTGATATATTTCTGTTTACAAATACAAATACTAGCTACTTGTAGCAGCTATGTTGATTGAGAAACAGCAGAAAGGAGTTTTCTGGGTTCTGAAACTGAGATATAAGACAGTTTTAGAACCCAGAAAACTTTCTCCTGTTTCTCAATCAACATAGCTGCCACAAGTAGCTAGTATTCTGATTTCTAGCACACACACAAAAATCTTTACCTCAAATACATGAATTGCATAGCATGCACTATTTTATTTCTGCCTGTTTTCACTCAACATTACATCTGTGGGATTTCTCCATGTGGTTTATATGTAGCACGTTAATGATTTCCTATTGCAATGTAGTATTTCACTATATGGGTGAATAAATAATGACATATTTACTCTGTTGATGGACATTTGGATTAAAAAAAGAGCATGGATATGAACATTTTTGGACGTATGCACTTACTCCTCTTGGGTATTTGTTTAAAAGGAGAATTCCTGGGGCATGAGGTAGGCATGGGTTTAGCTCTAGCTGACCCTGTAAATAGTTTTCCAACATACTGGTACCAGTTTACACTTCACCAGCAGCCAAGGAGAGCTCTCAATGATCTGTATCCCGGTCAACAATTATTCTTAGTCTTAAAATAGTGGCCATTCTAGTAAATGTGTCATGATATTTCATGAGGATTCATATTTGCCTTTCCTTCATGACTAGTGATGTTAACTACCTGTCCATAGTCCTTTGAATATCTTCTTTCGTGAAATACCTGTGAAAGTTTTTTTTTTTTGCCCATTTTATATTAGATTGTTTACCTGTTTCTTTTTTTTTCTTTTAAAAAAAAATTTTTTTTTAATGCTTATTTATTTTTGAGACAGAGAGAGACAGAGCATGAACGGGGGAGGGTCAGAGAGAGAGGGAGACACAGAATCTGAAGCAGGCTCCAGGCTCTGAGCTGTCAGCACAGAGCCAATGCGGGGCTGGAACCCACGAACCGTGAGATCACGACCTGAGCTGAAGTCGGACGCCCAACCGACTGATCCACCCAGGCGCCCCTGTTTACCTGTTTCTTAATAATTTTAGGAATTCTTTTTATATTCTAGATATGACTCTTGTCACATACGCAGTTTTATTTGCTCTAATTTTGAAAAATGTTGAGTTTCTTCTTAATTAAGGGCCATTGAATTTTTTTAATTGCCAGTTTGTAAATTTTGCCTACTTTAAATTTGGTTGTTGGTCTTTCTCGTCTTAATTTTAGGAGATTTTCATATACTGGAATATTTGTCTTTTGCCTATGATATTCAGTCTAATAGTTTTCCCTGTTGGCCATTTTGTTGACTTTATGGATTTCTTTTTCTTTTTGCTGTGCAAGAGGTTTTTTTTAATGTCTTCAAATTTCTATATCTTTTGTTTTATTGCTTTTTTATTTTGAGTCATAGGACAGATTTTCCTCATTTATTTTTAAAAACTTTTAAATCTCTACCCCATTTAGAATTTATTTGAGGTATGGTATGAAAAATGAATATATTTTTTCTTCCATATGGTCATCCAGTAGCTTCAGCATCATTTATTAAAACTCTATCTTTTCTAATTAAAAAAATGTTCATTTGTTTATTTAGAGAGAGAGTGAGTGGGGGAAGTGTAGAGAAAGAGAGAGGGAGAGGGAGAGAACCCCAAGCAGTCTCCGTGCTGAACAAACCCCAACCTGGGGCTCAATCTCACGACAATGAGATCATGACCTGAGCCAAAATCAAGAGTCAGAGGCTTAACTGATTGAGCCACCCAGGTGCCCCTATCTTTTCTAATTTATTTGAGATACTGTCTTTATGATGTATGCTTGGGTCTATTTTGGGGTTTTTTTTATTCTGGATCATTAGTCAGTTGGCCTCCCTATCAAAGCGAGTTCACGGCACACTATTTTATTTGAATACATGTTTTAATACTCATAGGTCTAGCCCCACCTCCCATTATTCTTTGTTTTTTAGAACCTTCTTGGATATTCTTGTGTTTCTATTCTTCTATATGAATTTTATTATCAACTTGTTTAGCTCCAGAAAAAAAAAAAAAAGCCTGATTAGATCACAATAAGCATCCCTATGTTATTGAGTTTTCCTATCTAAGATCAGGTGTCTTCCTATTGGTTCAAACTATTTTTGTGTTTTTAGGAGAATTTAATGGGTTTCCTTGTAGAGGTGATTCACATTTCTTGTTAGTTAAATGCTTATCTTGCTTTTTCCTCCTTTTGCTTTTGTGAAGGGGGCTTTCTCTTCTCTTCATCTCTTCTAATTGGTTATTTTGTATATGTGAACTCTATTGCTTTCTTCATTGGTATCAGTCAGGGTCCAGTCAGGAGACAGAAATAGTACCAATTATTTTAACAGAGATTATTTAATACAAATAATTGTTAACTGCTATAAAGGTGTTAAGTGGGTAACTGAAAAGGGGAAAAGAGAGCATCAAGGTATCACAGGGGAAGAAACTATAAGCACAAACCACTAGCCCTAGGACTGGGTTAAAAGGATAGAGGATGGAGTTATTAAACCTGAAAGTCTGAGAGGTGCCCTGCAGAACCAACCCTCAGACTTTCAGGAAGGGGCTGCCCAGCTGGTGCTGGCCTCTCCAAGCTGGAAGGAAGAGCCCATGGGAGGCAGACCTCTAAGGGGAGGACATTGGCTGACTGGAGCTGATTCTGCAATTCTTAGAGAAACTGAAAACTAGATCCCACTGCTACTACTGGAGTGAGGCGCGACTGCCTGGAGAGAGTCACAGGAACCGGAAGTTGCAGAAAGTCAACAGGAAGAAACAAGTCCCTTCTTTCCCTTCAGCCTTGCAGTCACCCTCCAGGGTCCTGTGCTGCTAAAACCACACAGGGAGAAAGATCTGTCCAGGTCTGTAGTACGGACACTTACTAAAGAGATCTCACAGGTTTATGTGGTCCATAAGTTCTAGTCACAATGAATACATTATTCATTCAGTGGACAAAACTGAAATTGGGTTCGCAGAGTCCCATTTCTGCATCACAATGGGTATAGACAGATGTGGCTGGAGCTGAAGGACAATACCTTAATAGCTGGAATGCCATGCGAATTTTCTACTTGGCCATTTTACGAAATGCTTTTATTATTTGTAGTAGTTTCACCCATGATTCTTTTGGGCTTTATGATTATATAATTTGTAAGTAGAGATCTTTTTACCTCTTCCCCAGCCCCCCAGGTTTTTTTTGCTAATCTTTTGATCTTGGTTCCTAAAATGTCTCAAACATAATGATTGGGAAATGTAAGTCACACTTCTCTTGGAATAAATTACTCTCCATTTTTACAGAAACTTTGGAAGAGGGGGTGGTATTCTTTATGATCCTCTTTGCTGAGGGCTTAGAAAAAGCCAACACAACACAGACCGCTATTTCTTGGCTATGACCAGGAAACCGGAGGTGCCTGATAAATGCTAAATACTGATGAGGGAGATGGATAGCTTTGCCTGTTCATCTCACCTTCCTTGTTCTGACCTGGTTGCATCCATTCTTCCTTCTTCTGATGTATAATCGAGACTTGTTCAATGAAGACATTTCTTCCATGTCACTGTAGTGTTTGGCTCAGGGGTTGACATGTGATCTAAGCCAGTCAATGAGCCTCAATTGCAGAATTTTTGCTGAAGCTAATGGAAAGAAGCACTCTCTCTTTCCCTTGGGCCTGTAAGCCTTTGACTCTTGATGTCTATCCTTGCTTCCACTTAGAGAAAACTAATACAGAGAAGCAACTGGAGAGAGACAGATTTCTGGTGGTTTGATTTGAGCACCTGGATGTAGCTCTGCCTGAAGTTTTAGGTCTAAAGGCCTTTTCATGAGCAATAAATTCTTTTTTTTTTTTTTTAATTTTTTTTTTCAACGTTTATTTATTTTTGGGACAGAGAGAGACAGAGCATGAACGGGGGAGGGGCAGAAAGAGAGGGAGACACAGAATCGGAAACAGGCTCCAGGCTCTGAGCCATCAGCCCAGAGCCCGACGCGGGGCTCGAACTCACGGACGCGAGATCGTGACCTGGCTGAAGTCGGACGCTTAACCGACTGCTCCACCCAGGCGCCCCAATAAATTCTTTTTTAAACTTAGAGTAGTTTGAGCTTTACTTAGGGGTTTTTCATTCCTTACAACTAAAGAAGTTCTAATTGATCAAGTAATAATTGTATTCATTATTACTCGAACTTATGAGCCATGTACACCTGTGAGAGCTCTTTATTAAGTAACCATTGCTACAGACCTGGACAGGTTTACTAGGATTTCCATAGTGTTCATAGATCTTTCTTTACTTTGAAAAATATTCTTTTTTTTAAAAAATTTTTAATGTTTATTTTTGACACACAGAGAGAGACAGAGCATGAGTAGGGGAGGGACAGAGAGAGGGGGAGACACAGAATCCAAAGCCAGCTCCAGGCTCTGAGCTGTCAGCACAGAGTCCAATGCGGGGCTCGAACTCACGGACTGTGAGATCATGACCTGAGCTGAAGTCGGACGCTTAACTGACTGAGCCACTCAGGCACCCCTACTTTGAGCAATATTCTTGATTCTGGTGGCCTCACCTCTGTTCTGGCCTTCTTGTCTCCGTCCTGATGTGATACCTTCTCATCCTCTCTTGAGGACAGTCACGAACCATTATTCCACCTTTAGGTCTGTTATTAGCCATGAGTCCTCCAGTGTACTTTTAAGAGCCAGAAAATTAAGGAACCACAGAAAATACCAGTTCACCTGCTTCTGTCTTCTGGTCCTATCTGGTTTTACATTGTGGTTTCTGGTTTCTGTTCCAGAGCTTGGCTGAGGCAAACTTCCCTGCTATGGGAGGTATCATCTCCTCGCCTAGTTGGACACTCCCTGTGTATAATGTTTTTGGCTTCTACAGTTGATCTCTATTTGAACGTTGTAGCCACCGCCCCCCCCCCCAGGGTTGCTATGTGTCCTCCCTGTGTGAAATTGCTATGGAGTACCCAAAGAGGAATGAGACATGGTCTCTGCCCTCAAGTGGGAAAGAGACAGGAAGCAAGTGTTAAATTGAGGTACAAACATTGGGCTATGGAGGCACAGAAGGCACGTGTGTGCGTGTGCGCGTGGGTGTGTGTGTATGTGTGTGTGTGTATGTGTGTAAGGCACAGTGGTCCTATGAGAAAGGCTTCAAGGAAGGGATAACTGTTGGGCTGAGCCTTTAGGAGTGAGTAGAAGATAAACCAGATGATCAATTCGGTTTGTTTCAGTCATTCAGGTAGCAGATAGCTGATTAGCATTATTTCAAACTCTTTCCCTGCAGGAGGGAAGACAAATACAAGAAAGCACTTGGAAGACCATGAGGAACAGCATCATTTCAGTTCAGTTGGTCCCAGGGCAGTACCATCTGATAAGGTCGAAAACCACAGTGGGGGGGGCCCAAGTCTTTGCAGGCAAGAGAGCAGAGTCACCTTAGAAATGCGGGTGATTTGCTGCAGGACATGCAGCTGAATTAGAGAAATGTTTTGCATAGAGTTTGAGGATTACAGGCCTTTTCTCTGGTCACCTTGCCTTCCTGGGAATTTCTTCTGGCATATAATGAAGATAGAATGGTTGAGGCATGGGGGTATGTGTGTGCAAATGAAGGCTTTTTTCCTTTCAATTATTTCAGGGAAGGCACAAAGGAACTGGTAAATAAAACGTGGGAAATTGATGGCAACGTTTTTTACCTTGCATAATTATTATTACCATTAATCAAGATAACACTTTCCTGGGTGCCGACAGTGTGGCTAGCATAATGCCAAACAAGGATGTGGATGCAGTCTCCATAAAAACCAAAAGGCAGTAATCTACAAAGCAGCAGGAGAAGACAGATCACCTCCATAAGGAAAGGCAAGTTGCCTCCTGGTTTCATTTTGTTTCTTTTTAGGACCTTCTGACAACTGAGAGGTTTGTGCCCTAATTGCAAAGACCCCCAGCTTCTATACTTGGAATGATGTTCATCCATTAAAAACACAATGTTGTGGTCAAAAATCAATCCAGATGTACTCATATTCTTTCTATTTGTACCATCTCCCTTTTCAATCAGGAATAAAAAACAGTAGTCATGCTTTGCAAAACTTTCATTATAGGAACTGGGAAGAAAAGTAATAAAGAAAGGATGCTCTCAAGAGAAAAACTTGGAAGAGAGCATAATATATCAACCAGATAGAAGGAGGAATTGCATGAAACTGCCTTCTAGCTTACGACTGTATCAGACATGAAGCAAAAAGAATAAGCCAGGTTGATTAAAACAACTTATCACCTTAAAAAAATTCAAGATGATGAAGCCTGGGCACATAAATTATACTTTTGCCAATCCAGCTAGGGGAGCATGGTGACAAGCTTGCTTGGCTAGAATTCTCCAGGATATCGCTATAATCTTTATATGCCTCTCTTATCTCTTGCCTTCTTTTTGCAGTTGATGTTTGTTTACTTCACTAAAGTGAGAGCCCCCTCTCCTTTTTTTTAACCTTCTTTATTCTATTATTTCCATCCCTGAAAGCTGAGCTTGAAAGTGGGCCTCCTGGGCTCAGCCTAATAATTAAGCCATAGAAACCTCTCTGTTGCTGGTCTTACTACATGAAACCTTAACCACTTGGACACTTTTATAGTAGTCATTGGTCATTCAGTTGTCAACTATTGTGTGAGTTGAATTTAAATTTATAAACATCCTTGGGCACTTCTAAAGTGTCAGGCATTAGGGATGCTGTGATAAAAGAAGAAGTGATTCCTGCCTTCAACTTTCTTACCATTGCATGGGAAGAACATTAGGCAAATGACAGAATGAGTTTACACAAGGTGCCTATTGCTATGTTAGGTACATGATAGGCACCCATGTATCTTGGGGGCACCTGCTCGCTTTCTAATGTAAATGTCCTAGAGAGTAGTAGGAGCCATTACAGAGGGGTAGGACAGGATCACATGGAGCAAGGAGGGGAGTGGTCAACTCTATTGGGGTAACTATGGGATGACTTTACTTATGAGGTTAGCCTGAACCAAGAGGGAATTTAACAGGTGGGCAAAGTGAAGAAAGGCAGGGAGAGAGGAACAACAAAGGCATGTGGGAGAAAGCAGTGTCCTGTATTGGGAGGTGGCAAGAGGTTTGACTGGAGGTGGGACTGGTGTGCAGAATGTGAGGGGATAGGAGCTGGCAAGAATTAGCCTGGAAAGGAAGGCAGGGGCCAGATGAGAAAAGGTAGGTCCTACAAGTGAAGGAACTGGGAACTTATCTTCTGGATAGTTGGCAGCTTTTGAGCAAGTCAGGGACTGGGTCAAATCTGTATACCTGCTTAATTTTTTTCATTATGACGTTGCAAATGAAGATGAGTTACCACCAGCACAGCACATTGGCTGGTGGGAATGAGTTTAAAATGAATCTTCTTTTTCTCCCTACTTCCTTAGGGACCAGTCACGTGTGCTGTGAGATGACAACCCTTGGGATTGGTGGGCATGGGGGCATGGATGTCTTAGTTCCCAAGTGGAATAATGTTGATCTGGCATCTAAGCCAGAAGCCTGGACAGCTATGCTCTTACCTCTAAGCTATTTATCTGTGGCTACAAATAACTGCTATTTCATGGAAGGGTGATTTCTAGGGGGCCTGGAGTTTATGAGTGAATTAGATGGTTACTGTTTGGGGCTTGGAAAGCCTTCTCCCTTTGGAATCAAAAGTTTGAACCATATCAACCAAAAGTTGACTTGAGGAGCTCTTACAGCTAATTAGGTTGAATCAGCCCCCAGACTTTGGGTTCTAGCCTAGCTTTACCCATAAGGAAGAGCATATCTGGACTACTACAAGAACACCCAACTGGCTGCAATCAACTCTTGGTTACCAGAAACCACAGGAGCCCCACTACTGTGATGGTCTCCATGGGTGTCCCTTTCCTTTCCTTTCCTTTCCTTTCCTTTCCTTTCCTTTCCTTTCCTTTCCTTTCCTTTCCTTTCCTCCCCTCCCCTCCCCTCCCCTCCCCTCCCCTCCCCTCCCCTCTCCTCTCCTCTCCTCTCCTCCCATCTCCTCCCCCTCCCCCTCCCCTCTCTCCTCTCCCCTCTTCCCTCCTCCCCTCTCCCCTCTCCCTCCTCCCCTCTCCCCTCTCCCTCTTCTGTCTCCCCTCTCTCCTCTCTCTTCTCCTTTCCTTTCAACTTCACTTAGTTAAGTAATCTCTACACACAAAATGGGGCTCAAATTCACAACTCTGAGATCAAAATTTGCATGCTCTTCCAACTGAGACAGCCAGGTGCCCTGATGAGTGTCGCTTTCTGCTCACCAAATCGGAAATAACAGGGAGAGAAGGAGAGAGAGAGAAAGACAAGAGAGAGAAGTAGGACCCATCCACTCAGGGCATGCAGCAAGTTCCTAATGGAGTCATGACTCCTGACTTCAGTCAAGTGCCCTTCGACAGTTATCCATGTGTGTGACTTGATTATAGAGCGATGAGTAGGGATTCTTGAATACAAGGTTATTTATAGCCTTACTGGGGCAATGACTCGTTATTAGGTCAGAGCGAACCTACCTATTTTCACTTGGGAGTAGAAAGAAGAGTAGGGAAATTGGATGGATCCAAATGCTCTGTGCCTGGAAACCAGAGTAAGAAATCTGAATTTTACTTTCTGCTTTAAAAAGTTCAGTGACTCTGGGGTGCCTGGGTGGCTCAGTTGGTTAAGTGTCTGATTCTTGATCTTGGCTCAGGTCGTGATCTCACAGTTCGTGACATCGAGCCCCATGTTGGGGTCTGCACTGACAGTGTGGAGCCGGTTTGGGATTCTCTTTCTCCCTCTCTCTCTGGCCCACCCCTCAAAATAAATAAACTTAAAAAAAAGGTTAGTGACTCTAACAAGGATTAAATTGTTGCCGATTTGGTGTCATTCTTTGCTTACTGTGAATTGAAAAGTTGGCCCCTTGGTAGAAAGAACTTGACTATCCCAAGCTACGGATAATTTTTATGTTCCTGATTTTGTATCCAGGTGTATATTGTTTCTCTGGGAGGCTTGGAGGATGACCTTTGCTGAGGCCCAGTAAATGGAGACCAAGCTGTCAGCAAAAGCAAAAACAAAAAAGCCCAATAAAAAGAGGGTGGACCAATAAATAAACACATAGCCTAGAGAAAGGTAAACTCTATAAAGGCATTTGAAAATTGAGAAAAACCTGAAACCAGCTCTAACCTTATCATTATAACCACTGCACTGAGAAGTGGCTTCAATATTCTCAGCGTTTTTATACGCTAATACCTGAAAAATGCAATAATCGAGTTTGCCAATGTGAAATTTACTTAGGAGGCAGCCTATTTGCTATGACCATTGGCTTGGGATGCTGGCACTTGGGAAAATTTTGCAAGTAGGTAAAGATGCCAGCCTTCATCCCAAATGATAGATGAGCAGTGAATTATGATATTCAGTGAGCATTCTTCATTCATTGCCATAGAGTATTTTAAAAGATGAGCTCCTATTATTTCCACTATATGTTGATACATTGGATTTTTAATTCTTCCAGACAGTTTATCTCTGTTCTTTTGCCCATCTTTCCTCAGTCCTACCCCAAAAACTTCTTCCTTCAGAAGACTGGCACCCAGATGATAATTGTCAGAATAAATATGACCCGAAGAAGTCTGTATGAGACATCTTGAAGGTCATGATCTTGGCATGTTGTGGCATTAAAAACACAAATTTGAAAACTGCTGTTAGTCTTTTTAAGACCATATTTCCTATTTAGGACTTCACCAAGAAAGGTCAGAAAGTTAGGATGGTTCAGAAAGGGGTGATAAAAAAAGAACTAAAACAGATAGCTGAGTGGAAATGTTCAAAGGAGATATGATAGTTGAAAGCATAGAGGAGGGGTGGCTGGGTGGCTCAGTTGGTTAAGCACCTGACTCTTGATTTCAGCTCAGGTCATGATCTCACGGTTCATGAGTTTGAGCCCCGAGTCAGGGTCTGCACTGACAGCACCGAGCCTGCTTGGGATTCCCTCTCTCTCTCCCTCTCTCTCTGCCCCTCCCCAGTTTGCACTCTCTCTAAATAAACATTTTTTAAAAAGCACAGAGGAGAAGCTTGGAAACAATGTAAGACTTTGGAAAAGTTGTGAAGACTTCTAAGAAGAAAGATAAAGGTAATCTGTCATTTGAGGTAGGCAGCAGTAAGTGATGGAAAGGTAGGAGTTGGAGGTTTGGTGAAATCAGAGAGACCCGGTTCCTGTCTTGGATCCACCACACATAATTTTGGAACATCAGGCATGCTACTTGGCTTCTTTGGCCCTCGGTTTTACCATCTGTGAAATGGGGATTATGACACTGTGTTCATGGGACTATTTTAAAGAATGAAATTATGTATGTTGAGCACCTTGGACAGTGCTTGGCATCAGGGGTACTAAATTACTAAATGGTGGTTAATAATAATACCAGTTGTAAATAAACTTCCACTGCAAGAAAGCCAGAAGTTAAATAAAGCACACCAGCTTTGCGACCTGCTAAATTGTGATGTAGTCTTATCTGAGGGCAGAAAAACAGCTTGATAGAAGCTGGAATTTGGGGGATGTATTTGCGAAGCAGAAGCATGGGTGTTAACACTGAGTTGCCAATGGCTATCAGAAGCCACGTCAGGGAAGAGAAAAATTTGTTCTTGAGAAGGCACCAGACAGAGAGTTGTCTTTAGTCTCTGTAGGGACTCACTAAATCTGATAACCTGGCCCAAACCTAGATGATTGTTGCCATAGAAACCAGCACGTGGGCACAGCAGGAGTTCCTTTCTCAAAGCTTTTAACCCATGCCAACAGAGCATGGCTCCAGAGGTGAGAGAACTGGTCTTCATCCCTGAGTAGAGGTCCTGGCACCTGGCAGAGAGTTGAATCAGCTCAATTTGTGAAGCCCCAGGAGCCCCATCCCAGAGGAGAGACTGGGCCAACCAATCCTGCCATGAGAGCATTCGCATCTTTAAAATGGTCAACATGCAACTGAAAAAATAAGTCCACACATCACCATCTCAGATCAGTTGACAACCTATAAGACATAACTTTCCAAAGAAAGGAAGTGGCCTGCACTTTTCTACACCACGTTGTGCCTTGCTCCGAAACATTTTCTCTAGTCTCCTTTTTTCTGGGAAATGTCGATGCAGCTCTGGGAACACCCTGTGCTCTGTTCTTGGCTCTTTGGCTTCTGTCTTCTTCCTGGGGATCCAGGAGACCATCAGAGTTCCTCTTATAAATGGCAAGTGGCTTTTCACGGTAAGACATGATAAAAATTGTATGAAATTCAATATATTTTTTTGTCTTCCCCACAAATTAAAAAAAATGGCTAAATCTTCACTAAAGCAAGCTTCATTTCCCTGGGTGCTGGCTTACATGTCACATTTTTTTCAACTTGGGGAACATTTTAAAAGCCAAGCCTCAACGTCTCTCTGACAAAGGAAGAACGAGAAATGCTTTTGATCAAAGTGCTTCCTGACCAGCTTTAACATCACATGGGCTAGTGGCAGGCTGGGATGGCAGGGAATGGAGACATTTACCAATGAGAAGATTGGGGCCTACATAGAGAAACGAATTGTTTTAAAAATTTTATTTTATATTTTGAGAGAGACAGAGTGTGAGCAGGGAGGGGCAGAGAGAGAGGGAGACACAGAATCTGAAGCAGGCTCCAGGCTCCGAGCTGTCAGTACAGAGCCCGACGTGGAGCTTGAACCCACTGAATGCCAGATCGTGACCTGAACAAAAGCTGGATGCTTAACTGACTGGGCACCCAGTCACCTGAGAAATGAATTTTTGAGTCAAAAAATGTCTTACGCTATTATTCCATGGTTTGCTGGAATTTCAGTTGTGCACCCATAGAAGATCTAATGAAAGGTTACTCTGTGCTGATGCATGGATGCTGAGACTCACCGAGAAACTTCCTTGGCAGAGGGTACCAGGCTGTAAATCCTTGAAACTTTGAGTAATAGTTCATGAATTGACACTTTTCCTTTTCCTTATTAGCTCCCCCACCACATAGCCAGCAGAATGAGTAGAGATGAGTTAGCCCTAAAAAATGCTGTTTATAAGATACTTCTAACTTAAGGCCAAATAATTTACTTTTCTGGACATTCTGATCTTCTGCTTCATGTGCCTGAAGCTGGCAGGTGCACATAGCCAGTGGTTCTGGCGTTGAGAAAACTTCAGCTCACCATTTCCCTGAAGAGAGAGGCCGAAAATGGTTGAGAGAAAGCTTCTCTGGGCCAATCACTCAAGAACCTCCTGTAGGACCTGGGAGAACATCCATAGAGCCAGGTGTGTGGTGTTCCCTGCACCTCTACTCTCCCCCAGTGCCTGCTATCTTTCTGGGCAGTGGACCTCGTACTTTGCCTCTAGGACAGAAGCTCTCAAACTTGAATATTGGAGTGGGGTGGGAAAGGCACGTTACCCATGCAGGTTTCCAGGCCCCTAGAAGTTTTGATTCAGTATATCTGAGGTGGGACACCAGGATCTGCATTTTAACCAGCTCCCTTGGTGATTCATAGGTCACACCTAGTGTTCTTGGAAGATTTCTCCCATTGAAAAAATTGCATCGTTCCCCACATGGACTAATTGTGCCAGAATAAGGTCAATTTCCCAAGGTAACTACCTAGTTGTACTCTTGGTCACTTGCGCCTTGTCCTGTCGGTACTTTCACATACTCAGAAATGGCCTCCTCTTCATCACACACTCTACAAGATGAGCCTGGAATGTGGGCTACTTCAGTACAGTCTAAGCGCTCCCGTCTTAGGATTTGTGAGCCCCTGGCCTCAGCTTTCACACCTATACACAAAGGGTTGACAACACCCTGGCCTGTCTGGGGTTTACAGGAAATGGCGTGTGCCAACGTCTGTAGCACACTGAGGGGCTCACCTGACACGTTCTAGGTGTTCGGGCATCATCCCAGACTACCTCCTGTGGGATCTGTCCTGAGTAGCTAGCTGAGTTTCACTGAGGTGCCTGGGTTTCCTCTGAACGTTTCTCCCAGCCTCATCAGGTTGTGTGTGGAAATAGTAGATTAAGGAAGAAGGGGGACTAGAGTGCTTCCTGGCAGAAATGCCCAAGGGGTGTAAATTAAAGCAGTCATTGTTAACTCCAATGCATCAAACTTAACTATTTGGAACTTGTGTGCTCAGAGGAGAGGGGGGAAAAGAGAGGGAGAGACAGGAGAGGAAGCAAAGAACCTTAAAAAAGTAAAGGTGATTTTTGGGAATCTAATCTGTTTTGTTGCATGTCAACCCAACTCAATCCAACTCCCGTGTTGACTGAGAGTGATGAATTGAGTATCTCCTAGAGCCAAAAGATAATTATGTCTCTGGGCCAGGTTTTAGAATGCCTTTTCCTCTGGAGCAATGAGGCCTGACAGATAGGTGGGATGTTTCCTCAAATGGTTAATGCCATTGAATGAATGGCCCCATGTGTCAGGTCACAGAGTCCTCATTCATCCAGCTAACATGTTCCAATGGACACCTTCTCTGTGCTAGGCTTGTGCTGAACACTGAGTCCTCAGGGATGAGGAACAAGTGGCCCCAGCCCTCAAGTGACTCCCAAACTAAAGGGAGAGACAGACAAATAGATGAGAACAGTGTGGTAATGGCTGTGATGTGACCAAGAGCCCTGATGTGACTGAGATCTTTGCCTGGCCCCTGAGAAATTGTGGGACGTGGGTAAATTACCGAACCTCTCTGAGCTTTAGGACTTAATTTATATATTTGGGATTATAATTATGATTATTTCATAGCGTTATTAAGACGATTAAAGAAAATGAGTATAATTTTTGATACATAATACATGATACATAATAATAACAATAATAATAATAACAGTAGCTAAGACTATTGTTATTATTACTAGTATTGGTAGTAGAAGTCCTATTAGTGGTGGTTGTAGTAGCAGATATGATTGCATTAGACAGATGTTGCCCCAAGTTCATAGAACGCCTCTCGGGGAACTAACAATATATATGTTAGGGAACGCAATTAACTGGTGTTTTTGTTGCTGCTCTTGCTGCTGGTGGAGGCAGCCCAAGGGAGTGCTTATTAGGGTGGAGGCATAGCCAAGGATGTCTGGAAAGCTCTCATGCAAAACTCAGAGCTTCAGCTTTTCTGGATGCTGGGCTAGGGCAAGGATACTCAAAAATGAAGTATAAGTTAGGGTGTGTTCTATACCTGCAATGAAGTAAGAACTGCACTTACCCAGTGGGGCTGACAATGTCTGGCTAAGTATGGCAGCTGCTATATTAGGGAAGAAGCAGGAGGTGAACAGGGGAAATTTCTACCAAATAGTATTCCCAAAAAGGAGGGACCTTAAGGGATAGAGTTCACCTGCACAGTGGGGGAGGGATAGTGATGTCTGTTGGCATCATTTTTTTTTTGTTCATTCAACAATCAAGAAACATTTTAGAATTCACACATTTCACCAGCATTAATTGAATACCTATGTGCAAGACACTTATCTTCCCCAAGGTCACATAGTTAATAAAAGGGTCTTGGGATTGAGAGATGTTCAGCTTTGGTCACCAGAGGGTCCTTGGTACAAATTGTTCCTCTGATAAAGTTCATCAGCCCTGGAGAGGGGCTGTTTGTTGGAGCTTCTCTACATTTATTCACTAATTCAATTCACTGATTTGTTGATTGAGTCATGTGTTTATCCATTCAACAGACCATGTTAGAATGTATTCAATCCAGAAATGCTGAGTACCTACGAATGGCAAGGTGTCTGCTATGTGTGTCCTGATGCAGTGATTACCCCACACGAGAGTAGGGGAACATTGGGGTATTTCAAGTACAAGGTGACTCATTCAACATGGCACAGCTGGTAAGTGATAGTGCTGGGATTTGCACATCACTTGGATATAGCCTGGTGTTTTATATTTAGCTGGTGGTCACTTGAGATAGTTCAGGTCAAGAACATTATTACTTCTCTACTCCATCTAAGTGTCTAGACTTGGGTTCTCCTCCTGCTAATGTAGGAATAGTGAGTGCTCTAGTGGATTGTTGTCAATGCAGTGGCCACCATTCCAGCCCTCCTTGGATGCACAAGCCACTCCTTACATAGAGGGATGGGGCCTTTCTCCTCCCTTTGTATTGGGACTGGCCTTGTGACTTGCTTTGACCAAGAGCATGCGATGGACTTCTGCAGTGCCCGTTTCCAGCCTGTGGCAGCTTCTGCTTTTGTTTCCTTGAAAGCCATACAAAGGAGTCTGAGTAGTCAGGAGAGTGAGACTATGAAGAAAGAGGGAAAGTCAAGTGGCCCCATGCCATTCCAGCCTTTCCCAGATTAGATGCCAGATGGGTGGGTGAAGCTGCCTTTGATTCTCTGGCACAAAAGAGCCACCCAGCTGACACTATGCAGAGGAAAGACAAACCATCCATGCTGAGCCTTGCCCAAGTTGCAAAATCATGAGCAAATAAATGACTATTGTGTTAAGTCACTAACTTTTGGGGTGGTTTGTTACACAGTAATAGATTAATGAAGGCAATTATACTGTGTATTACTGTATTTACTTCTCATGACAACCTTTGTAGGATCCAGCCCCCCTGGGTAAGTATGGTAAATTTACCCTTTTTTACATAACCTGGCCCAACATCTAGAAAGCTAAGAGCTTTACAGGTGAGGAAAATAATTCAGGGAGGCTGGGTGACTTACCTAAGGTCACATATCTATCAGGGGTGGAGGTGGGTTTCAAACCCAGGCAGTCTGGTTCCAGTGTCCATGCTTGAACTAACCACTATGCTCTACTACTCAGATTCTCCTATATCCTTTGGATGTGACTGCTTTTTCTGCCCTGACAGAGATTCCTAGAGCTTATAGTATCATGGTCCTGGGTTTGATTGGGTGTGGCCAGAACCAAGTCTATACTTTGCTCACCCTGGCCAGCCATCCCATAGGTGTTGTGTTTCAGGGCAGAGGAGGAACAGGTAGGAGTGAGTGTGTCTCATGTGAACAAACCCCACCACTGGGCAGACCATTCAGAAACCGTGCCTGGCAGGGTGTGGCCTTCTTACACCTGAAGGGCTGTGTGCTTCAGACCCTTTTCCAGGTGTGAGAGAAGCTGTATCTCATCCCCATACATGGAGGTCTCCTGAGACCCTACTTGACACTTCAGGGGAGTTGCAAGGTCACCAGGGCTTGTTTTTAATGTATTTGGATGTTGGGAGCTCAGAGCCCATACTGGCTACAGCCTGGTGTGGACCATACATGAGGTATTGCCTTATATCCTCTGGTTCCTGCAAGGTGAGCTGGGAATCAGCAGTAGCATTTTGCTAATGAGGAAATGAGCAAGCAAATGTTAAACATCCCCACGTGCTCAACATCTACTGTCCCCCAGCTGCTGCTCAAGAGAAGCCCCATGAAAGCCACCATCTGATGGGGGCTGTCAATGAGAAGGCGGTGGACGTCCTCCAGGGTTCTCAGTGTGCTTGTGTTTGTTCATTAATTCAGTCCTTCACCCCACAGATCAAGTGCCCATCTGTGCTGGGGACATGGTGGTGAATGAAGTAGAAAGACAAGGTTTCTATTCCTAAGGAGTTTACATTCTACTGGCAGAACATGTCTTCCCCAAATGAAGGGATGGAAGAAAGACACCCCCTTCACTGTTTACTGTGACCCTCAAAATAGGCAAGGCATCAGACTCCAGCTTTTACAGGAATCCACTGTTGACCTTTAATGAGCTATTTATTCAGTCGCCTGTCAGTGAAAGGGCTGCTTCCTTCACTTTGCATGTACACATATAAATACATGCCCTGGGCTGAAAACAGGTCTTCTTGCTGTCCCAGATCTGGGATAAAGAGGCTCGGTGAAAAAGCAACCATGTTTTTCTCCAGCAGGTGGAGTTCCAGAAAGTTAAAGGGAGAGTTCTGCGTACAGGGAGCCTGTGGATATGAGCCAAAACAGCTGAGCTCAGTAGAGAGAAGCTAATTCATTGCTTTTGTTCATTTGTTCATTTCGTATCTATTTGGTGCTCAGAACTGCCCAAGAGTGTGTTGGTGATACCAGAGTAGTAGTAATAATAAAGTTCAATTGTTCAAGGCCTCAGAGCGTTCAGGATCCAGTTAAGTGGGACATGGCCATTGAATGAAGCATTGAATGATGACACAAAGCAGTGGCAAAGCAGAACCCTGACAATCTGCACAGTGAGAGCCACAGCAAGTCCCAGCAGGGCCTGACGTCTGTGCAAGGTGGCATTTGGGGATTTTAGAGTTGGTGTGAACTTGCTAGCATTCAAAGGATGGGTTGTTCTCAAGGTGGGAGGGGCAAGTAGGAAAAGGTCATTTGAGTGAGTGGTAGTGTGATTTCGCGACAAGGAAGGAGAGCGAGAGCAGTGGAAGCTGGAGGAAGTGGAGGTCCGTGGGAAGTCACGTACCTTCCTGGAGTGTGGAGAGGAGGAGGTCAGTTGGCATAATCCTCTCACTAGACACTGGAGCAGGGTGAGGTTCCCAGGGACTGCCCCAGGTGGGGGGACCTGGACCAGGACTGGAGCCTCAGCATCCTCAGTGATGGGGTACTGGCTCAGGAGTTGGTGAACAGTTGGAGCCAACCTGGAGTGGGAAGGCCTTGGAGAGCAGGCTGAGGCTTTCTGTATCCTGGAAGCAACAGGAATCCACTGAGGGTTTCGGATCAGGGAGCCATGTTATAATATTGATATTTTATTCAAAATAATGGGCAAGGCGGTCGGTGTTGAAAATTCCCCATTAGACATTTTCTGTGTCCAGCCTACTCATGGTTACACTGTCACCTGGGGCTTCCTTTTTTCCCCTCCTTCCTTATTGCCAAGCAGCATCAACTATCTCTCTTTCTCCCCCCTTCTCCAGGATTTCTCCCAGAAAGTCAAGTTTCCCACTCCTTTCTTATGCAGAGTAGTTTCTTCATCACCTCCTGTCTTGGGCTTGCTCTGGGAGTCTTACCTTGACCTGAAACAGTTTCACAAGCAATGTCTTCAGAGTAAATGCAGTGTTGACTCCAAAGGGATTTTTTGGTGAATGGAATTTTCTCCATCTTTCTTTGTGTATCATATGCAGTAGCAAACATTATGCCTGAATTGTTTTGTTATTTGTAAAATCTTTAATTGGAAAAAGACTCCTGCCCCAGGACTGGTTTTCCTTCATTATTTACCCAAGGGAAGACCCCAGTCTATAATTTTGCCCATGGCTTTTACACTTATAAATCTGTGCCCACAGAAATCAGAAATGACTTGATGGGGAATGGGAAATTGTCATGGATATAAATGCAGATCCTTATTGTGGGACTCCACAACGCTTATTAAATGGTGGGTTGGATGTTGGTTAGGTTTGGGGTGCAAATTGTTGGATGGCATAAAAATATGGGATAGCATGTGGAGGAGGGGGCTGAGTGTGCCAGGTGTATATATGTGTTTGTGTGTGTGTGTACACGTTTTTGAATCGCTGTGTGTATGCGGCACAAATCATCCAGGATTTCCAGTCAGCAAGTGACTGCAAAAGCAAAGAGGAGCTTGAATCTTGCTTAGCAATCAGAAGACAAAAATCCTTACAGAGAAGCCTTGGCCTTGTCGCCTCTCTGTCTATATTGGAAAGAACATTGATTCTGGCAAAATTCTGCTCAATCTGCAGAAGTGTTAGTTCAATAACCTACCTCCAAGATTCCTGCCAAAGCCAAGAAGTTGAGTTTCACTGCTATTTAGTGGAGTTTCAAGATAGTATTAAAAAAAAAAAAAAAAAGATTTGTCTGTATTGGTGGATGAGGAAGGCTTGCTTATTTTTCCTCTGCATTTATTTATTTTATTTTTTGCACATAGACACTGATTATAAAAGATAGCTCCAAGGTTGATAAAAACCAGCCTTCCTCAGCCTTCCTCGGCCCGCTCAGAGAGTTGCCCTTATTTCCAATTATCCAACTCACTGGCTGCTAAAGTATTGCTCTTTCAGTGCTACAGACAAGAGGAATTAGTTACGGAGGCAAATTGCTTCGTTGTGTTTCTCTCCTCACCCATAATTCATGTGGAGGGATGTCCAGCATCGCGCTCAGATCCTTATTCAAAATGCAAGTGTGCACGAAAGCTCTCTCCCAGCCCTGGTCCCGCTGGGTGAACTGCCCATCTATCACCCAAACTAGCGCCAGCAAAAACACTATTTCCATCATCCCTCTTTGGGCCAGGTGCCCTCACGTTTTGATGAACCACCACAGCATCTAATTATCTAATGTTCCAAATTACATAGTGCCCCAAATGCATTTAGAGCCAGGAGCGCCTTGGAGGATGCAATGCTCCATGGGATCGGAATATTTAAAACCGACAGTGAATATTTGCAAGAGAAGCGTTTTCGCTGTCAACTCAGATCTGGGTTTGAGTCCTGCCTCTGCAACGTGTCAATTCTGTCGAATCTCTGTTTTCTCATCTGCCAAAGGGGGATGATATTTACCCTATGGGTGATACAAAGGTTGGCTGAAATAACAAAAAAAAAATCACATTAGTTGGTCTGGTACCTAAAAGGCCCTCAACTGCTTTCCTTTCTTGATTTAGGTAGATTTTGCTCAATTCATGCCTGTTTATTGAGTGTCTACTATATGCCAGACACTGAGTGGGATCCTGGGAATACAGCAACAGGGAAGATGTGGCCCCTGCTCTCTGGAGACTTGCAGCACTGATAAAACGAACAAACAAACAGTAGTGTATGCAGTAAAATTGTAGCCAAACTTCCACCTCTCCTGAGCAGTTCAGCCCTGTATGGAACCTGATTACTGGAGAAGCAAGGTACTGTTTCAGAGCCAATTTAGCTTCCTCTCTAGTCAGTGCCTTCTGGTCTTGATTCTGTCATTGTCTTTGCCGTGGGAACCAGAACAAGCAGTTTGCCCATATACGGCCTCTAGAGTCTTGGGGGCAGTTGGCTCAGAATTTTTTAAGGTATGAAAGACCATGGTCACAAGTGTCCAGTCACCCCAGAAACTTAATTGTTAATCTAAACTGATGATTTTTTTAAAAAAGAGTTTTAGATCTAGAATTTTCTGCAAATGTTGAACTTTTGGAATCTGCAAATACTTGGTGTCATACCTTCTCTTGCCTAATGCTACGTCAGGCTCTAGGTTATGCTGGTGCAAGACTTTTGATCTTGCAACAGAAGACAGGTCTAGGAGGGAACGTCTAGCTCTAGGAATCCAACATCCCAGACATTTCAAAAACTTCCATTTGCTCTTTTCATGTTGGATGCCCTGCTGGAGGGTGGAGTGTGTGAATGGGGATGGAAGGTTGTCTGGGACAGGTGTGGGCATGTGTGTGTGACTCAGTAGGAGGGAGAGTGGTCTGATTGGAAGTGGGAAGGGTGTTGGGTTCCAGGGATCTTGTCCCCACCCTGTGTCTGCGGAGCAAACTTAATCTTTTTTACTTGGACTTCAAGTTTATTTGGGGGCAGGGCATGCTGCTGATGAAGATTATTCCTGCACCAAATATTGAGTGAAGGTCTACGATGTGCCAGGAATTATTCTAGGTACCAGTGTGCAGTAGTGAATGAAAAGAGGTCCCAGATACAATGGAGATATCTTATGGGGGTGCTGAAGTCTCCCTACAGTTCCTTTATCCTCTGGTTTGTTTTTACTCTCTAGATTCTTCCTGCCCATTAAAAACCATAACCATATTACCTGGGATTCCCCAAAGGGCGGATCAAAGTAACCAAAGCAGATACAGTGAATTCATGTTTTCGTAAATGAACTGAGATATTACAAAGGAAAGAAGGAAATGATCAATTTGTAAAGGATTTGACTGTTCAGCCACGTTAAGAGAGAAGAAAGAGATAAGCCCACGCAGGGGAACAGATGAGCAATGGCTTATAATACTGCATTATTACAGATATTCCTTAAAAATAAACAAGCACAAACATAATTTAGGCAAAGTTATCCTCAGCATTATACTGGCTTGATGTTGTTGCTTTTTAAGCAGGCTATTAGGAATAGCTAAGAAAGGAGGCCAGGAATGATGTTAGTATCGAAGCTGCTAAGATGAAGCTTCTCTACTGTCAATGGTACTGATTTCTAGTGCCTTTTGACCTTGACTTCGGCACTAACTTGCTGTGGGAACTTGAACCTGTCCCCCTGGATGGCCCCTGGAGTCTGGGGGGCAGACACCCCAGAGCTGGAGATGGTATGAACAGTAGACATGAGCTTCCCTTAACTGAAATATACAAGCATTTGTGTCTGTTGTGGGGAGTTTCTCTTTCAGAAGTGAGTATAGCCTCAAATGGCTGGAGCCCTGGATTTCCTAAAATGAGTGTTTGGTTGGGAATGGTCTCTAGGGTGTGTGTGCCCAGGGAGCCAGGAGGGTCCCCTTCTCCTCTTTCTCCTCTCTCCTTCCGTCTTCCTCCCCTTCCCTCTTTTCCTCCTTCTTGCCCCGACCACATCTTCTCCTTCCCCTCTCCTACTCTTAGAAACAAAACTTAAAGCTTTCTCCTGGCTGCTGACATGTGTTCACATGTCTCCCAGAGGTCCCCACGCGGATCCAGTCTCTGCTGCCCAGACTGGAAACCTGCTCACAAACACACCCTTCATTAGCTTTATTCACTTCCCTCACTCATTTCTCCTCTCCTCTTATGGGGCTTCCTGGAATTTCTTTCCAAATAAACTCCTTGTTCCCAAATCCTGGCTTTGGGCTCTGCTCTTGGGGGAACCTAACTTAAACCTACAGATCCTTGACTTACAAAGGGCAATGCACTGTACCCGCTCCTCTGTACCCTCCTTTTCCTCATTGACAAGATATCATGATGGTTGTTCAGTGTTGATATGTCTGTTTATCTAGAGTTTCAATGTAGGGTACCCACATGCTCAGTCTCTGCAGAAATTTACACTTCATTTTCTAAACCAGTCTTGAAAGGAATAGAACTTCCTTGTTGTTGTTTCTTGAATTACAAATACTTGTGGCACTGAGCTGGAGCATGAAAAATACAGGCTCTGGGTGAGCCAGAGTTCAGCTGTCTCTTCCACCTGTGTGACCTCAGACAAGTTACTTAAGCTTTCTTAGCATCACTTTTTCTTCTCTGTAGAAAGCCTACCCACCTCAGAGCACATGAGACGCAAATAAGACAATGGCTGCAAACACCATGATAATTGTTTAGTAATGGTGGTCCCCGTCCCGACCTCCACCCCAGCCCTCATGGGGTTCCCAGCATATTGTAGCTTCTGTCCCCTTGCTCCCTAGCTGGTGGATCTATCTGGGCTGTTGTAGGACACAAAAGAGGGAGGGTGTCAGGGACTAAGTTCAATGGGAAGCATCGGGCAAGATATCCCAGGGAAGATGACATATGAGCTGGGTCCTAAAGAGTGATTAGGATTTCACTGAGACAAGGAAGAATGAAAACAGACACTGTGGGCATTGTCCTGGGTGATTATAGCTCACCTGGCCGGAGGTGAAAGGAGCTCACCTCTGGGATCGGCTGCAGGAGGCTGGGCATTAACTGCTTGAGCTCTAATCCCCCATGTCCACAAATGGCTCAAAACCAACACTGGCTTTGGTACTTCAGACAGGACAGAGTCCTTGGTCCTAGGATGGATCTTGAGGGAGTTGGACAGGGACAGTCCCTTGTTCCTTTAATCTCTAAGTTCTGCAGAGAACATGGGACCTACTATTTCAGTCCCTAGTCTTTAGGGCAGATTGCAGGGGACACACTTATTTTATTTACAGTGTTTAAAAAATATAGTAGAGATGATAATTAAGAATTGGGAGAAGTCACTTGAAAATCTGAGTACTTAACATCTTCTGCAATTTGGGAAGATCTGGCGAGGCCCAGTCCATATTCCTGTATGCCAATAGCCCACAGACATGGAGGGAGCTTCCCCCTTCCTAGTCAGGACCTGTACCCTCCTGCTAGCCCCAGGCCCCCACCGCTCCTCAGCACTGAGCCAAGGGCCCCTTACTCTTTGCTACTCTGCTTGCACTATTTATTTTTTTTAATAATAGGGAAATATTTATCTATATCCATGTTTCTATCAAAAGACTAAGTAACTTGATTTCACTTGACTGCAGGGTGGAGTGGTCAGTTTTCTATACATGCAAATGGGCTTGTGGGGAAGTACTGCCATTTTAAAGACGTCTTTGATTCCCTTCCTCTTTAGGAGGACATTCTTAAAAGAAATTACTTATATAGTGAGACTTTGTCCTTGTTGCTAATAACTGCCATACTGGCTCTTCTCTGTTCTCTCTCTACACCTTCCCTACCTGCATCTACATCCCTGAGTCAAAAGGCGTAGCCCTAAAGACTGAAGGCAACAGTAAGGGTCCCAAAGAATGCCTTCTAGAATGTGCAGTAAAATACTCTTCTGCAAGAACCAGTTGTTTTTTGCTCCCATGGTACCAAACCTGAGATTTTGGCAGCTACTCTTGAAAAATAGATCACTTGTCTGGGTCCACTTAGCCCCCTCTTGAGAAGGCACAGCCCTTGGGGTAGCTTTGTGGCCAGTCACCCCAGACTAGGTGTGGCTAGTCACCCCCAGCCCAAACCTAGGCTGTTTCTAGGCCAAAAGGATAGGTCAGAAAGAAGAAGGCTGGGGGCTAGTGTGTCTCTTGCCCTGCTCCAGCCTCCCCACCTCCCATGCAACCTCTGCATGCATCAGGCAGTCCACGACGTGGCCTCTGTCTTTGGAAAGGCTGGGAAGTGGCTCCTGGAGACAGAGAGGGATTCTCTAGAGGATAGTTGGTCATTTTTCTGGTCTCTTGGAGATTTGCTGGCTTTTTATTTTTTTTTTTTTACACCTTTAGTGTTTTCCGGGAAAGGAGAAGTTTTATTTGCAACCCTGGGAATAGGTTTGACCTCTTGGTGGAGGCCTCAGCAATACCCAGAAAAGGGAATCAAGTCAGGGTGGAAATCGGCCCTCAGGGGTCAGCTCAAATCTGGGCCCAGAAGGCAAAGCTGTCAGAAGAGTCACTTAGGGCCCTTAATGAAAACGAAGTTTTCTGGAGTGTCTGGGTGGCTCAGTCAGTTAAGCATCTGACTTCCGCTCAGGTCATGAGCTCATGGTTTGTGAGTTTCAGCCCCGTGTCTGGCTCTCTGCTGTCGGCGTGGAGCCCACTTTGGATCCTGTCCTCCCTCTTTCTGCCCCTCCCCTGCTTGCACTCTTTCTCTGTCTCTCTCTCAAAAAAATAAATAAGCTTAAAAAAAAATGAAGTTTTCTGGGCTTTACCTGCTAACATTTTAGTTTGCACAGTCTGGGGTGGGATCCGGGAATCTATATTTAACAAGTGCAAGGTGATTCTCTTGCAGACATGCTCCAGATGCCACTGTTGCAGAACCCCAGCTCAGAGGTTCTCCAAAGCCACTTCATAAATTTTTTTCAGCTAGTTAGAAAAGTGCTCAAGGATTTATGAGTATGTCCTCAAAGTGTGGACTTCAGCACTGCTTCAACAGACAGGCTTATTATTTTGGATTTAACACAATGGGATTATAAATTATTCATTCCTAGTTGAAAAAAGGAACTCGACTCAACATCTGGGGGCTGAATGCAGCGTACTGTTCGCTTATGCTATTTCTATAAAAATGGAATTCACTTTCCATCGAGGTGCATATGCTGCTGTTTTCCCTTAACTTGAGGTTGCTCTGCCCTGCCGGCTGCCTGCCCAGAGGTTGTTAAGTGGGGCTCCGCTGGCAGCCAAGATACCCATCTTCTTTTGGCTTTTCTTACCTTCCCTGTACATGGGTTCAGATCACTGGTTCCCAAATGTTGGTAGGCAAATAATCCCCTGGAGAGCTTATTAAAAATGTAGATTTCAGAAATTTGAGTTCACTGGTGTAGGGCGGGGCCTAAGAGTATGCATTGTATTGCTGATGGACCACTGCTCTACCATACTTCTGGGATCCTCTTGGGGACATGGAGTCATTTATCTATTGGGCATTCTAGACTCGCTGTCTGGGGCCTAAAAGCTTTTCTGGGGCTGACAAATGTTTGAGATTGGAAAAAATTATGCTGGCTCCATATTAAGAATAGACAATTGCAAAATCAAAGTTGTCTACCAAACATAACACGCCAGCTGTATTCATTATTAAGTTCAGTATTTATAAGATTTTCACTGCATTTGAGGATGATTTGTGGGCTAGATTTTTTTTCTTCTAAATATACATGGCAATCGTTAAAAAGCCATAGTCAATGATAAATGACTCGTAACTGGGTTTCAAAGGCAAAATTGTAAAAATCTTCAAAATATTTTTATGGCAAATGCTTATTTATATTCACATGTATATTTATGTTTATTATAGGATGTAACTGTAATTTACTAGTTTTGATGGCATGTTGGGGTGTGTCCTTTAGAAGTGAACGTGCTTAGGTCTTATAAAGTGCTTGAAATGTCCCTAAGGGTACATCTAGGACTTTCTTGGTCTTTGGGCAACTGTGTTCATAGTACCCCATTTATTTGTGAAGTAGGGAGTGTTATAATACCCATTTTACAGAGAAGGAAGTCAACGAGTTCACTGATTTACCAAGGACCAATAGCCAGTAAATAACAGCATCAGAATTTAACCCCAAGTGTGTTAGGGCTCAAAATTTAGTATATCTTGTACTTCAGGGTCAGGGGCCGTGCTACCAAAGATCCTACATACTGCTGATTTGGGAGATCCAGATTGTTGAATCAGCTAGGAATCAGTCATAGTAGAGAGGCAATTTGGAGACTTTTGACCAGAATAGAAATGAATTTCATATTTTGAGTCAGGCAACAACCTACTGACAATAATCTTCATGCGTTAGAGAAGTCAGTGAGCAGAGAGCTGGCTTTGGACTCATGATAGTACAGCTAGTTTGCTGAAGGTAAGGAGGGTGGGGAGTGGGGCTATTGCTTGATATATCTATAGATCTGCTCCTTGAGCACATTAAAATCCTGGCAATCTTGAAGTGTGATAGCGATAAAGCTGGAGAAAGATAGTACATGGGTCTTCTCACAAAAACAGCCTGGCTGGTGAGAGATCAAGCCGTCAAAAACCGGAAAAGACCCGGCAGATCATGTCTGGAGAGCTTTGTGCTTCTGCTCAGACTGCAGAGCCCCTTCCTGAGGGCCCGGGCTCCTAGTGTTTACCCCCAGCGGTCTCCTTGCTGCTGCTGCTTGTGTTGGTGCTAGCGCCATTCACTCTGGACTTTAAATACTTTTGAAAAAGGTGTTGAGGGAAGAGAGCTATTGATCAGGTTATTTTTCTCCATCTCTGAACAATACGAACTACATGTTCATTGCAAAAAATAAGAAAAATATGAGTGAGGCAAAAGGGAGATAAAAAGCTCTGAAATTCCCCCATCCAGAATATCTGCCATTAATATCTTTGTGCATCTCATTCTGGGATTCTTTTTCTGTATAAAGACATGCTTCCTGGTACTAAAATGGGACCACTTCTATTTCATAACCTGCTTTTTACCACATGACATATTGAGTGTTATACTATATAAACAGGCACACATCTATGGTTACAGATAGTTTGATGCAAAGCCTTTATTACATGGCTGGACCACAATTTTACTAACATCTCGTTATTGGTAGGTTCATCTGTTTCTTTTTTTTTTTTTTTTTAAGGTTATTTATTTATTTTGAGAGAGAGAGTGAGTGAGTGAATGCACGAGCAAAGCGATGGGCAGAGAGAGAGGAGGAAGAGAGACAATCCCGAGCAGGCTCTGTACTGTCGGCAGGGAGCCCGATGAGGGACTCGATCCCACAAACCATGAGATCATGACTTGAACTGAAGTCAAGATTTGGATACTTAACCGAATGAGCCACCGAGGCACCCTGGGAAGCTCACCTGTTTCTAAAATTTTAAATTTATAAACGGTGCTGCAGTGAACATCACTTTGCACGTGCCTCCTATCTTTCTTGAGGTGGAAGAATTGCTCAATACCTTTTCATAGCTAAGGCCCTAAACAGAAATATAGAGAATATTGATAAGAAAGTAGACGCTTTGGCACCGAATGTTCAGCGAAGAATTTTTCCTTGGCAGCAAGCTCTGTCACTGAGCATTCTGTGTTAAAGGCTGTGAAGGGTCTGAAATTTCACTGTTTTTGCAAGATAACAAGTAAGCCTGCTATAGTTTCATGGAGGCTGGCAGAAGATAGGAGACTCCTGGATCAGAAACAAAGAATAGTTTATTACTCACAGCAAAGACAGTAGTCTAAGTATTAGCATTTATGCCAGTTTTCTGAATCCCAGTTCCAACCATGCCATATGAAGAGGGTCAGATTCATAAGATGTTTAGAAATGTGAGAGACCCACAGACCCAGGGTGAATTATCTCCCAATATTCTGTCTGCTAATAGGAAAATTGCTAGCATTTTGGTTCAAAGTGTGAAATTAGCCATTATAGGTATATGTTATAGACTGAATGTTTGGGGCCCTCCAAAATTCATAGCTGAAACCCTAACCCCTAATGTGATGGTATTAGAAGGTGTGGCCTTTGAGAGGTGATTAGGTCATGAGGATGAAGCTCTCATGAATGAGATTAGTGGCCTTATAATAGAGACCTCAGAGGGTTCTCCTGCACCGTGAGAACACAGTCATCTATGAACCAGGAAGTAGGCCCTCACTAGATCACGTCCAGAGTCTTTTTTTTTTTTAATTTTTTTTTCTCAACGTTTTTATTTATTTTTGGGACAGAGAGAGACAGAGCATGAACGGGGGAGGGGCAGAGAGAGAGGGAGACACAGAATCGGAAACAGGCTCCAGGCTCTGAGCCATCAGCCCAGAGCCCGATGCGGGGCTCGAACCCACGGACCGCGAGATCGTGACCTGGCTGAAGTCGGACGCTTAACCGACTGCGCCACCCAGGTGCCCCGATCACGTCCAGAGTCTTGATCATGGACTTCCCAGCAGACAGAACTATAAGAAATAAGTGTTTTTAAGCCACCTAGTCTATGGAATTTTTATTACAGAAGCCCAAATGGAGATTATACATGTGTATGGTTCTGAGATACAGGATAATGGGAGCTGACAATTAGAAGTACTAAATAGGTAACTTTATCCAAAGCAGATACCTAAAATCCTCCCCCAGCTCATCCAAGCCAGTCCCCTGCTTTCACCTAGAGTATCTTTTCTATCTATTATTCTCTTGCTGGTGCCAGTTTATGAGATGCCATGCCAGGTCACGCTTCTGGAATAATAATAGAATTTCAGATCTACGGTATCAGTGCTGAGATCATTCTTAAGCTTGGCCCAGCAATGAGGTATCTGGAATTCATGGTGCTTTTTGGGACATCATGCAATATATTCTTTGTGATATACTGAGTCTAATAAATCAGATATCGCAAAGTAGTAAAATATACACCCATGGCTTAAGAGAAATTTATGGAATAAAGCTTTTAAATTGAGAAAATATCATACATTAACTAAATCTTATGTGACCAGGAAATCATTGTTTGATTTTAGTAGTGGAATGCCACTATATACTCAAGGAATATTGATTGTTCATAGGCCCTTAGTTTGAGAAATTTGATTCCTGGGATCACCTAACGTGAATCACTTCTTTCCAGGCTCTAGTGTCCTCATGTATATCAGGATGCAGCCAGGATTAGGACCCAGGTTCTGAAACTCGAGGTGATGTATTATTAGTACATCACCACCCCTGCCTGACCTGAGAAGATGCCCCTACCTCTCTCCATCACTCTTCCTGACAGGAAGTTTCTTTCAAGGTCTCAATCTTAGCAAATATTTTCCTGCTTGTTCCTCTAGTAGTATAGGGTGAATCTTCCTTACATAGAACCACAAAATAAAACAAAAACCAACCAAACAAAAAAAACCAAAACAGACTTTTTCTGTGTGTGATTTTTTTTCTCTTTAAAGATGTAGACTCACAGCATATGAATACTTGCATGACTTTCCTCTCCCTGTGCCCCCTACTCCCTTTCTCCATAATCTTCCCTTCCTTCTCTCTTTTGATGGCACGTCTTTTGACAAGAAGTAGTCTTAATTTTTTTTTGAAAACCCATCTTTCTTTTGTGATTTTATTCCCTTTTAAGGTTTCTTTATGACTTCTGTCTCTGTGAGATGAAGATTTATTTCAACCCTTTCGATCCCTTGGATTTGGTCCCATATTTGTTCTTCAGGTGGCCAATAATGAACTTTTTACTTATAAACTAAGTAGCCTCTTCATTCCAACACTTTCATCTTTTTTTTAAGTTTATTTATTTATTTTGAGAGAGTCAGAGACAGTGTGAGTGGGGGAGGGCCAGAGAGAGAGGGAGAGAGAATCCCAAACAGGCTCTGCACCCTGACATGGGGCTCAAACTCACAAGCTGTGAGATCATGACCTGAGCTGAAACCAAGAGCTGGATGATTAACCAACTGAGCCACCCAGGCGCCCCTCCAATTTTTTCATCTTTATTGCTGACTATACATTTGGCAATAAATGCTGTTGGAAGTTGTATTTATTTTATTTTATTTTATTTTAGTTTAATTTTTTAATGTTTACTTTTGAGAGAGAGAGAAAGATATAGAGAGACTGAGTGCGAGGGGGGGGAAGGCAGAGAAAGAGGGAGACACAGAATTCGAAGCAGTCTCCAGGTTTTGAGCTGTCAGCACAGAGCCCGATTCAGGGCTCGAACCCATGAACCATGAGATCATGACCTGAGCCAAACTCGGCTGCTTACCCAACGGAGCCACTCAGGCACCCGGGAAATTTTAAAATATGGCCCCAAGTTCTTTGACACTTCTGTCATTGAGAGATGGGGTCCGTGTCCGTTTCTCCCCAGTCTGGGCACACTGTGCCTGCTTTGACAGTAATGTATACTGGAGGTGCAGCTATGTGGTTTCCAAGACAATGTCATGAAAAGCTTTAGGCTGTTGGGAATACTTGTTTTTGGAGTCATGGGGTGCTACGGAAAGAGTACAGTCCTGAGGTTGTCATGCTAGAGAGGCCACAACCAGCTTTTCTAGAACAATCCCAGCCTAACCTGCCTTCCTCCCACTATTCCAGCCCAAGCTCCAGTCATAGAAGTGAAGAAGCTCTTTTAGAATGAATCCTCCAAATCCAGCTTTTCTAACCTCCAGCTATTGAGTCTTACCTCGTCTTATGAGTCATCTCAGCTAAGACTCGGACACTGTGGACTAGAGAAGGGCCAACCCTTATGGTGCCGTTTCCAAACTGCTGACCCAGAACATCCTGAGCATAAAAAAGTAGTGTTGTATTATACCACTAATTTGGAGTAGTTGGTTACACAAAAATAGATCATTATAATGTTCTAATCTAATTATAGTGTTCCTCTAGTAGTATAGAATGAAATCTTAGTTTAGTTTAATAGAACCACAAAATAAAACAAAAAACAACAAACAAAAAGCCAGAACAGACTTTTTTTGTGTGATTTTTTTTTTCTCCTTAAAGACGTAGACTCATAGCCTATCAATACTTGCATGACTTTCCTCCCCCTGGAAGTGAGGTGCCACTGTAACAAAAACTTAAAAACAAGTAGCATTGGTTTGGAATTCCATGGTAGGTGGGAGCTGGAAGGGCCTTGCAGGAATGGTTAACAGAGGCTTGATAGACCTTGAGGAGGCTGTTGCAAGAGCTGGAAGGGAAATGAGGACAATGTTTGGAAGCTGGAGGAAAGGGGAGGCTTGTTTTGTAATGGTTGAAAGTTGGTCAGCACTGAGACCTGGGGTAATGTAGAGATCAAGAATATACTTGATAATACAACTAGGGAGAATCCCAGGCAGAGTGTTGGAATGGCCACTTGGCTTCCTTGTTAACAGCTCTGATCAAATATGTGTGGAGACAGATGAATTAAAGACTAACCATTCAGATTTTGAATGGAATTTGGAGCAAACATAAAAGCTCCTGGACAGTCTTTCCACCCAGGAGAATGTTCTCAAACTAACAAAGAACCCCAGGAGAAAAATTAAATCCAGGGCGCAGTCAGGAAAATGTGGTCTTAGGGTAAAGATGAAGCTAAGAATCTCTCCCCCCCCACTTTTTTCCCCCGGAAATACTTCAGAATGGTTTAAAATGATGCCTCATAGACATTTTGAAATAGACAAAAATCTCCTAAGGATATTAATGACACACTTCATAGGCCCTAAGAGTCTTAGTGGTTCCGTCTCACAGTGGCCTCATAGGGAGGGAGCCCAGGAAATAGGAGGGTTTATCTGGAACAGATATTTAGACACAGCTTCTGTCTAATGGAGTAGATTTTAAATTGATCATAAGAGACTCACCAAGTTTTTAAAGGATCTGATTGAAAGGGAAAGAGAAAACACAAAATGAAAAGAGTCCTTTGGACCACTTCCCCTCCCCCTCCCCCAAAGTTTATGGCAGGAGGCAGGTGAGAAACTACTCAGCTACAGAGAAGAGTGGCTTTAATGGATGAGAAAGATGGCTCAGAGGGAGCCATGAGCTTGGGAAGATCACTCCCCAAGAGGAGAATTGAGCCTTAGAAAGGGATCTGGCAATACATGCTCAGATGGATTGTAGAATTGCCAAAAACCAGTGACTGTTGTGTCCCTCTAGTTGTCTCCCTCTTTGAACAAGAGTGTCTATATTCGTTATCTCATGCCCGTTCTACCGTTATGGTGTGTTGGGGGGCAAGAGTGCAGATAAACAATTGGTAAGATTTCAGATCAAGAGAAACTGTAGCCAAGTCACTGAACTTGAAGAACCTCACTTGCATGTGGCCCTGATTTAGAAGATGATACTCTGAACCTTGAACCTGAGCCTGATGCTGTGATACGATGAAACTCTTAGGGGCCTTGGAAGGGTGCAAGTATGTTCCCAAGAATATATGTGATTTGTGGTTGGAGTAAGGACTGCATTGATTTTTAAAACATGGATGCATATTCTTTGTAATTTCTCCCATCAAGAGGTGATATCTTTGTCTCCTCCTCTGACTTGCAATGGGCTTGTGACAACTTTGAAAAATAGAGTATAGTGGAAGTGATGGCTTCAGAGAGAGACCAGATCGTAAACATCCATGCAATTTCCTCCTTGTGCTGCTGGGAACATTTGCTCTTGGGGCCTTCAGCTTCCATGTAAAACTTCCAACTGCCCTGGGATATCTGGCCGTGCTGGGAAGGCTCCATGTAGGTGCTCTTGGTCCTTCTACCATCCCAGCCTAGGTTCCAGACATGAGATTGAAAAAGCCAACGTGGAGGGGACTCCTACTGTTCCGACTGTTCTAGCCTTAACTGTTCCAGACTCCTCTGGCTAGTGGAGTCATCCATGGTGAAAGCCCAAATATCATGGACCTGAGAGGAGTTTGCCCTCTGAGTCCTTTTCAGATTCTGGATTCATAGGATCTGTGAGCATTGTACAGTTGTTATTATTATTGTATGTCAATTGGTGTGGTTTATTATGTAGCAACAGATAACTGGAAAATGCTGTATCATTTAATTTCCTGCTCCTCATTTCCAAAACATGTCAGATGGTATAGGTACCCAAGAGTTTTACCTGGGGAGAAGTCTGGACCAAAGGGATTCCTTGTAAGAAGTTATGGCATAGCCCTTTGCTTAGCATATGGATGGATTGAAAGACTTGGCCATCTAGAGTTATTTGCCAAGTACCAAAGCAGAGTGGAGTCCCTCTATTGTGGGGAAAGAACCGGAATGGCCCAATGCTGTCTTCCACTCCAGATTTAGTAGGATGCTGAGGAAGAGGAGTATGGGTCTTTGGGTGAATGGTGGCCTTTGCAGAAAATCCTTTGCTATGTGGGTGAGAGAGAGAGTTTGTGGTAGGAAGCATGGCACTAAGATTTTGTGGAGCATTAAGTGGTGTGGGAAAAGGCTTTGATTCAGAACAGAAAGGAGTTCATGGAGACAGTAACCCAGATCTTCCTTATCAGAAATCTGGAACATTTGTATGACCCTTCACTTTGTATATCCTTAATGTTTTTTCCACTGTGGCTTCAATATCCTTCTTAAGTGTAATGACTTTTAGCACCACTGTTGGCTAAGCTTCTCACATGTGAAACTCTTCTTTTTTTGAATTCCTTGATACATGAAATGGGGGCATCTCAGCATATTAGAAGTGGAAACAAACAACCGTTCCTACAAGAGATCTCGGTGTGCTAGGCTTTTCCCTACTGGCGAAAGTTCTACTTTGTGAAATCCTTTGTGAAAAATATATTCTTTTTGCCCTTCAGAGCAGGAATTAGCCCTTGAGTTATCTGATGTGATAGTTTGTCTTTGAGCAGACATTTGATTTGACAAAGGCACATAGTGAGATTGGTGCTATTAAATTGATTTGACCAATATTAACTGATAGTTACTCTGTGCCAAGCATTGTGCCAAGCTCTGCCTTAAAGAAGAAAGAAATGGTCTGAACTCTAGTTAAACTATTTTATGCATGATAGGAAAAATGCTATAAGCTTGGTTTGCTCTTTTTTTAAATCTTTTTTATTATTTTTAATTTTCAAATTTTATTTATTTATTTATTAATGTTTATTTACTTTTGAGACAGAGAGAGTGAGAGCATGAGCAGGTAGGGGCAGAGAGAGAGGGAGATGCAGAATCCGAAGCAGGCTTCAGGCTCCAGGTTGTCAGCACAGAGCCTGATGCAGGGCTTGAACCCACGAATCGCGAGATCATGAACTGGGCCTAAGTTGGACGCTTAACGGCCTGAGCCACCCAGACACCCCAGTTTGCTCTTTTGTTTGTAACAATGACCTTTTATTTTTATTACTTAAAACATTTTTTTTATGTTTATTTTTGAGAGAGAGACAGAGAGAGAGAGAGAGAGAGAGAGAGAGAGCGAGCATGGGGGAAGAGCAGAGAGAGAGGGAGACACAGAATCTAAAGCAGGCTCCAGGCTCTGAGCTGTCAGCACAGAGTCCGATGTGGGGCCTGAACTCACGGACTGCGAGATCATGACCTGAGACAAAGTAGGAGGCTTAACCAACTGAACCACCCAGGTGCCCAATAATGCCCTTTTAAAGATTTGTGGTAAAGATCAATTGAAATCAAAGGAGAATACATAGAGTAAGATTTAGAAAACACTTCCACATCCCTTAACTCACCAGGAGAGGATGGTGTTTCATTCAGTCATTTACTAATTCAAGAAGCTTTTACTGTGTGCCTGCCTGGTATATAGCATAGAGCAGAAGCTCAATCAACATTTGCTAATGTCAGATGACTGGGGCCATAGTTCCTTCCGTGGGATGAGTTCCCCTGGCCCCTACCCCAGCATGGAGGAAAGGCGAGTACAGGTGTTGAGTTGAAGATGTCCATTTAGGGAGGTTCTACTATTCTTAAGCCAGCGGGCGGGCCTATGGGGATGAGAGTAACCAATGGTCCTCCCTGCTGTACCAGCCTTGTGGGTCCTCTGGTTGTCATTCTCTGGGGCCAGGACTGTGTAGACTTCCAGGAAAATGGAGATTGGCCAGATTCTCTTACTGAGCTGACCAATGGACCCATTCCCTACCAGCCCCAGATTCACTGGATTTAAGGGTAGTTGGTAGGAAAAGGGAGAAAAGAACAGAAAGTAGAGAAGATGGAGAGAAGGGGAACACATGTTATTAAAGGAAGACGGAATGTGTGATTCAGAGAATCTAGATGTTGGGTAATGCCCTCTGCCCCTCAGAAATCTGGATAAACTTACTCTGAACCCCAATGTGGTTGAAACCTTTCCTCTGGATATCTGAGAGCCCCACACCCTTATGCAGGCTTTGCTATGCTGTGAAATGTCCATGTCCAAAAACCCAGACTCTGCCTGGTGCACAGTTGCCAATGAAAAATTCTGCCACACATAAATTCCTACACCTCCAGTGAAGGTGTTGGCCACATGGTGTGTCAGATTGCACTGAGGAATGTCACACGGTGCTGTGTGCTAATGCCCTGTGGCTTCCTGGCTGTGTGATCACCCTTCTCACTGGTGCTCCTTCCAAAGCCCACACTCTGGCCTCATCAACCTCCTCTCTGCTCACCACCTCTGCACGGAGAAGTCAGGGGCCTAACCTAAATGCATCTCTTGTAGAAAACAGCCCTGCAGCCTGCCTTCCCCTGACTCCTCTTGGAAATCTGGGATATCCAGTGACCTCCATAACTGGGAGGAGTGAGGAGTCAAATCAAGTGAGATTCAGTGTCGGGGCGCAGTTCCATGCAGCAATAGCAACTCCTGTCTTTTCCCTTTAGTCCCTGGAGCCTGGTTTGCCCCCAGGAGACGCAGAGGCACCTCACCTCTGTGGTTTTGTTGAGCACTTCCTGTGGGTCCTGGCTCCAGGCAAAAAAGAAGTCAAGACATCTGACCGAGGAGATGGACACGTGTCTCAAGTGAATTAACAGTGCAGGCTCCAGAGAGCCGCATTTGGATGTGGCCAGACGAATCTCCAGATGGGGTCAGGAGGGCCTCACACTCATCAAGGCTTCAAGCTGAGAGTCCGATGTTGTTGCCACATGTTTCTACGTGTGGTCCTTGAGTTCCTCTGACCAGACTGAAAGAGGGCGTTCGTCGTGTGATATTAAAATTGTGTTCCTTTATTGGATGACAATTTGTGAAATGTAAGCATTTAAGATATGTTATAGTTTTGCAGCTACGGTACAACATCCCTTTATTTTCCACATTCTGAGAGCTGCAAGCAAAACGAAAAACTAAACAGTTATGGCTTAGCCCTCTCTGGTCTCTGAAATACCCAGACAAGTGGCAATCTCTGTGTGTTCAGAAACTTAAGAGGAGCTTAAGAAGTCCTTGGGGCAAGTATTTGTTTTATGTTCTGCTCAGCGGCTGTGTCTGTGGCAGACGCACTAACGAAGACAAACCTGGTGTCTCTGAAACGAGGTTTGTAAGGATCATAGAGAAATCACAAAAGCTGAAATGGCAGGCAAGTGGATGCTCCCATATTATTTTTGGCTCTCACCATGGCAGTTGTGTTAGAAATTGCTGGAAGTACACACTGAGTTGGGAGAAAGTGGGGAGAAGGGATCAGCTCATGTTGCCAGGATCTGGCTCGGGAACTGAGAAATGATTACCCTTTAATGGTCATTCCACCCAGGCTGTCGTGTTCTTGCTGTCTTGGCCGATGGTCCCCTTGTTGCTGTAATTTCTGCTTTAAATGGCCACTCTGCAACCTTGTTTCTTTGTTCCCTCTCCAAGTTTTGCAAACTGCATGAACCCACCATTACATAACCAGTTATATACTTTGCCTTATAACTGCAAATAAAAAAAATGCCTGATGGTAGAAGCAGGATAATAAGCGATCTGGCCCTTTCAATGTGACTAGAAGAAGAATAAATAAAACCCTACAGTTTCCACATTGACAGAGTCACAGCTGTAATGAATACTGTGGAGCAGAGGCAGCCTGTGCTTCCCCATTATTAATGCTCCCCTGGAAAAGAAGGGCTTCCTATCCACAGTGTGTCGCTTTCTGTGATGCCAAGAGAGAAAAGTAGCAAAGGAAATCATGCCCACATTTCCTTAAAGGAGGGAATATCAAGGTTTTTACTAAAATTGTTCTTCCTACCCGGTATGTGTCTACTAGGACTTGAATGAACATATGGCACCCAAGCCCTCCCACAGGAGTTGGCATTGATGATGCTTCTTCCTTTGGAGCCGTGGCTGTGTCTAATTCTTCATGTCCTCTGTGCCTAGCACAGTACCTGGAGCTTGGGAAGCAGTCCCTCCATGTTTGTGCATTGGGTGAATGATTGAATGGAAGGAAGAAATGAATGGATGCCATTTAGCACTGAAGAAAGAATGGCGTCCTAAGAACTATCAGCTCTCTCCTTCCCCCAAAGGAGTCATTTAAGCTGAACAGTCACCAGATGCCCCTCGATCAAGTTTTTGTGCTTGTTGAGCAGATGTCGAGCTGTGACCAATGGTGTCAGTCAGCCTTCATGGGAGATAACAGCAAACAACGAGCGTTTGTAGTTCCTTCAAAGTGTATGATCAATTGGCTTCATTAGTCATGGGCATTTGAAGTTTACCCGGAACAATCTCAGAAGTTAATTTGTTTCTGTAGAACATTTGAGAATTGACTATGTGCCAGGCACTTTTCTGAGCATTTTTGTCACCATTGTCTATTTAATCTTTCTCCCCGTCTGATGAGGTATGATTTAATGTTACTCTCAGTTCTACACATGAGGCCGAGGGATTTGTCTCAGATGACAGGTGTTATAAATGGCTTCACTGAGGCCTGAACCAATACACTTACAGTATCTTGGAACTTCAGGCTGAGCGGGAAAGAGCTATTACATCGTGAAGACCACTAGGGCATTCCCGTGTATCCAAGATGGCAAGTGGTTAAAACAGAGAGAGATTTGTTGCACTGTCTGTGGTCCTGGGAGTCCTGAGGTTCTGGAGGGACTTCATTCAGTAGTAGTACTTAGTAAAGTATCAATCATCCTGAACCTTAGGAGATTAACCACTTGGTTAAAAAATGGAAATGCTTTAGTGAAGCAGATGACTGCAAGTGCAGGTTTGAGAGGACTTATCAAATAAATCATCCAACTGCAGGAAGAACATAATATAATATTAGGTCTGGAAGGGAGCAGGGAGATCAACCAGTTCAGTGGCTCCCAGATGCTTTGATTTCCCAGGCTAGTTAAAAAAGTATTTGGGGGGCGCCTGGGTGGCGCAGTCGGTTAAGCGTCCGACTTCAGCCAGGTCACGATCTCGCGGTCCGTGAGTTCGAGCCCCGCGTCGGGCTCTGGGCTGATGGCTCAGAGCCTGGAGCCTGTTTCCGATTCTGTGTCTCCCTCTCTCTCTGCCCCTCCCCCGTTCATGCTGTCTCTCTCTGTCCCAAAAATAAATAAACGTTGGGAAAAAAAAAATTTTAAAAAGTTTTTGGGACTGATTGAGTTGATAACTTTTAGTTTTGTTAGTGAAGGTATTTTTTTTTTTTACATGTACTGTCATTGGCATTTCTTAAATGGAACAGTACTTTAACATTAAAAAGTTTAGAGAAGATAGAGATGAAGAGCAGAGAATAGTTTCTGTTAGTAAAAGAGAGTTGGCAACTTTCTGTTGGCATTTAAATAACTTTTTTATTAAGTTTATTTATGTATTTTGAGAGAGAGAGAGAGAGAGAGAGAGCGCACTTGCATGAGTCGGGGAGGGGGAGAGAGTGAAAGAGAGAGAAAGAGAGAGAGAGAGAGAATCCCAAGCAGGCTCCGCATTGTGAGTGCAGAGCCCGACGTGGGACTCCGTCCCACAACTGTGAGATCATGACCTGAGTCAAAATCAAGAGCTGGATGCTCAACAGACTGAGCCACCAAGTATCCCTCTATTGGCATTTTAAGAGAAATGCCATTCTCTTCACCATTTCTTCAATTCTGAGGTGCTCTCAGTTATAAAGCATGCCATCAATTTAAACACAACTGAGGATGTATCCCAATTTTAGAGATTTTAAAGTAAAATGAGTTTTGTTTTTCCTGCATCTGAAAAGAGACCAATGCTGTATTTCCTTAATTATTTGATATCACAGGACACGTATTTGTTTTCTTGATACAGGGGTATGCTTTAGGGTGGGGGGTAGTCTATATCCAATGGCGCACTGGGAAAGTAGATTTCAAATTTGGGTAGTTTGTTGAAATTCTGTTTCGCGAAGTTATCTTCACTCAGTTTGTAGTGTTCTGGGCAATCTGAACTAAATGTTAGAGAAGTAGCCCACTGTCTGTCTGTCTCTCTGTCTCTCTGTCCTTCCTTTGCAGGTGTGTGGAGAGATGGTGTCTGTGCAGGCCTCTGGGCCTGGAGGAAATGACTGCAGATGTAGGACTGTCCTCACAGGCCCTGCCAGTCTAGCATGACCCTATCAGAAATTTGCCCGAGAAGTGACTGACCGTGGAATTTATTTCACTTTTTATTTTATCTTCATTGACTAATTAGTGTATTTATATCCAGGATGGGCACTGGGAACCATAAATTGTCTCTAATCGCCTGGTATCAATACAAAAACCAGATTCAGAGAGACTCTGTGAATTAGGTTTACCCAGAAAATGGTTGACAGAATCCAGGGTGTTAATCTGTCATCCTGGTTCTATACTTGGAAAATTGCCTTCCAGGCCCACGAGGCAACTTTCTCTAAGTGTAGCTAGACACAGCCACACTTTCTACCCAGACAAACCCACAACCAAAAACGTACTCAAATGCCCCTCGGGCCCCAGCAGGTGAAGGACTTAGGTGACCAAATCATATGTGTCCATTGAAGTCACCACCTTCTCCTCAACTCTGGCCTATTGCTGTCGAGTGTAAATGTAGGCTCAGACCTTCTGATTGTGTTAGAGAACTAGAAAGACTAGGTTTTATTTGGTTGATTTTTTGTTTTCCCAAGGAAGATAAGAGTCCTGGAAGCTTGACTGCCCTAATACTCCTATAAATGCACCTTGAGAACTTGTTTGGAGGTTCTAGCAGAAAAGTGTAGCTGTTTGTATACCCTTGGCCCCAAGAGCGTCCTCTTTTATTGGGGAAGGTCATCCTCTTTGATGGAGCATGCAGCTTCTCGAGGGACACACATGGAACGGTGAGGGAGGAAGCGGGCACCTGTCTACATAGCCAGATCAGCTGAATCAGCCCGGGTGATCAGTGGGGTGACAGAGGTCCCAGCCAGATCACCCTCAGATCCATAAGTCTACATTTTGTTTATTTATTTATTTTTAAATTTTTTTAAACGTTTATTTATTTTTGAGACAGAGAGAGACAGAGCATGAACGGGGGAGGGTCAGAGAGAGAGGGAGACACAGAATTGGAAGCAGGCTCCAGGCTCCGGGCCATCAGCCCAGAGCCCGATGCGGGGCTCGAACTCACGGACCATGAGATTGTGACCTGAGCTGAAGTCGGATGCTTAACTGACTGAGCCACCCAGGCGCCCCCATAAGTGTACATTTTAAATGAAATCACTCACATTTTAAGTTTGGTAATTCAAAAATTAAAAAAAAAAAAAAGCAACCCCAAAGTAAAACATGGTACAAACCAAACAAAACATGTCCCTGGGCCACCTTTGGTAACTTGCTTCCAGTTTGCAATCTCGTATAAAGAATCATTGACAGTTTTGGTTTTGACCTTTCTGAGGTTTGGCTTGAAGAAGTTTTTGTGCCTTGCATCATGATGACCCATATGATGGAATATTGTGATGCCATTATTGAAGAACCATCCGTAGTGATGGGAAAACAGTTATGGTATAATTAGTGAATACAGCAGGATACAATATTTTAAAAAAATGTTTTTATTTTTTGAGGGGGGGGGGCACAAGGGCATGAGTGGGGGAGGGGCAGAGAGAGAGGGAGACACAGATTCCGAAGCAGGCTCCAGGCTCTGAGCTGTCTGCACAGAGCATGATGCGGGGCTCCCGAGATCGTGCCCTGAGCTGAAGTCGGAAGCTTAACCGACTGAGCCACCCAGGCGCCACATTGAGATGCCATGATCCCCAGCTATACAGAAGTGTGCCTGAAAGACACAGGATAAGCAGTGAGCAGATGGTGTATCTGGTTGAAGCTATCCCTTCTTCTTCTTCTCCATACTTCTTTAAACTTGCCAAGTTGTCCTTTTAAAGCAAGTAATAAACAAAAATGCTCATTTATAGTTATACCACTCTTGGGAACGTGCCCTAAAGATTATTACATAAATTAGAAAGAGCTTTATGCACAAAGTTCCTCTGTTCTATTTAAAACAGTGGGATATGGGGCGCCTGGGTGGCGCAGTCGGTTAAGCGTCCGACTTCAGCCAGGTCACGATCTCGCGGTCCGGGAGTTCGAGCCCCGCGTCAGGCTCTGGGCTGATGGCTCAGAGCCTGGAGCCTGTTTCCGATTCTGTGTCTCCCTCTCTCTCTGCCCCTCCCCCGTTCATGCTCTATCTCTCTCTGTCCCAAAAATAAATAAACGTTGAAAAAAAAATTAAAAAAAATAAAATAAAACAGTGGGATATTGGTAAAGTGTTCAACAATTGGGCAATGTTTGAGTAAAATGTGGACTATTTATACAATGGAATATTTTTCAATCCTTGTTTTTGAGGACATTACTAACCAATAAGACAAAGTGATGATCATAATATAAAATGGAAAAATAGGGGCACCTGGGTGGCTCTCGGTTAAACATCCAACTTCGGCTCAGGTCATGATCTCACAACTAGTGGGTTCAGGCTCCGCATCGGGCTCTGTGCTGACAGCTGGGAGCCTGGAGCCTGCTTCGGATTCTGTGTCTCCCTCTCTCTCTGCCCCTCCCCTGCTCACACTCTGTCTCTCTCTCTCTCTCTCAAAAATAAATAAACATTAAAAAAAATTAAAAAATAAAAGGAAAAAATTGAACGTATTATTGCATAAGCACTTGGATTAAACTTAATCTTAAAAATACCTCATGTGTAGGAAAAAGGCTGAAGAAAATTGCCAAAGTATAAGCTAATAGCTCTTTTGGTTGGCTAATAGGTTATGGGCAACTTTTTCCCCCTATTTTTACTTTTTTTTTTGTCTTTTCCAGATTTTCCATAGTAAGTTTGCAATACCCCTCCTTTCTTAAGGCTGTTATTAACTTACCTTAGATATGTATTAGTATTTCTACAAAAGGCCCTCCTTTAAGTACAGTTATTTTTTCCCCTAATTCAGTGATATGGTTTATTCCTTAGAAATATACTTCCTATTCTTCTTACCTTTTTTGCTTGGCTAATGGGAAGCTCAGAAATTAAGGCAACTGTATTAGCCTTGTTTTTTGATTATTTTTCCCCTCCTCTCTTATAATTTTAAAATATGTGTCTAAGGTTCTTATTTTTCTATTTACTATTTTAGAACTGTTTTATTTGAAACTACCTCAAATTCTCTTGGGTACTAGGCAGAGTGCCTGTTAATAAAGAATAATTTTAACAATCTTTTCTGCACAATTTTAGAGCAATAGGGAAGTGTTAAATAACACTCTGGATGTCTCTACACATATACATATACATGTGTGTGTATATATATATATATATATATATATATATTTAAATAACACTCTGAATGTCTCTACACATATACATATACGTGTGTGTGTGTGTGTGTATATATATATATATATATATATATATATATATATTTGAATATTTATGAATACTTGACAATCAAAAAGTGTTGATTGTTTTTGTTTTTACTACTTTTCTTACTTCTTTTTGATAGTTTGGACCCTTATACATCACAGAAGGTATTAATGAAAGTCCTTAAACTGTTTTCAATATTTAGAGGAAATTTAGGAGAAATAGCCTATGAAATCTGTGGATAAATATGCGAACTAAAAATTTTCTTTGCTTTTGTCTGAAATTATAGCAACTCAGTGTGGTAACCCTTTATCTCACGCTGATTAGATTGTTTAATTTGCAGTTAGACATGTCTTTGATGCAGAAAAAAAACAGAAAATAAATTGTTAATTAATCATTTCGGTATATTTGGAAGTCCAAACTTTCAAAGCCCAGTGTTATTGGAGGAAAAAAATGGAAGGAGCTTGTTGTTGTGAAGATATTTGGGCACGTGGGTATTTGCTCTGCCTCTGGTCATCTTGGGGCACCAGGTGATATCACAGAATGGATCCTTCCTCGGTGGCTCCCGCTGAAGGGGCTTTGATTTTCAGTGTAAATTGAAATAATTTTTCTTTTCAATGCAGCAGCAGTTTCGTACCTTAATATAATGGAGCTCCCTATTTCTGTGATTTATTATTCTGCCTTTCTGCTGTTTGCTTAGTCCTCAGAATGGCCACTGGTGATGGATCTATTAATACACTACGCCAATAAATCCCATCCATTAACCTGGAGGCCCTGGGAGGAAAGTATGATAGTGGCCACATGCATTGGCCATTGGCTAAGAGGCTGGATTGGCCACTGGTCTCCCACTTTGGATAGAATAACTGTTATTGGACTGAATAGCTCCTTCCTCATGCTAGATATCTCTCTAAGAGGAAGGGGCTGGAAGTGGTTTGTTGAGAGCCCTTCGAGATCAAGTTTGGTTTACGTGCTGCCATAAGAAGCTAATCCAAAATGGTAACAAGACTGTAGATTCTGCCATAATGTTGACACAGATGCTACCAGAGCTTTTCCAAGTCCAAAATTGAAAATCATTGTTGAGAAGAGACGAAGGAACCTCCTTTCTCATGTTCTTCTGATGGTGCCATTCACAACCTGGTCTTTCACCAAGATGCTGCTTGCAGGGAGCTCACAGTCAGTTTTTGTTCTCAGAAGTTAAGAGGGAATATTGGCAGTAAGAGTGTTACCAAACTATTCCGTTTTGAGCTGGCAGACGTATAGAAAGAGAGGGCCGCTGCGCCCGTGTACATAATTAATTGAAGATCCACAGATCTCCACTTTCAACCCTTTCTTCCATCCTCTAGGGGAGGAAAGCAAAGGGAAAGGCAGTATGTGTCCAGCCGGTCTCCTGGAGAGCACATGACAGAAACCCACCTGAAACGAGATTAGGAGAGAGGCGAAGAGGACTAACCTGCTCATGTAACCCAAACTGCAAGGAGAACAGACGCAGAGTGGCTGGAACAGAGCTCTCCAGCTCTTCTTTCTGCTTCTCTCCAGAAGTCAGTTCCATTCTTGTCCACAGCACCCTAGTTCCTTCCACAAGGCTGCTGGAACAACGGCTGCTACTGGACCTTGGCCCCAAATGTTTCCAGCTTCAGGAATAGGGTAGGTTATTTACAAGTTTAGTGCAATGATTCTTTCCATCTGTATACACAAGGCCTTTTCCAATATGCTTTTGCAGTCCCTTTCATTAAGAGGTTGCATATATTTCCCTTTGTCTGAAATTGGGGCTAGCCCTGTGACTTACTTTGACCAAAATGCAGTAGAAGTAAAGTTGTTTGATGTCCAGCCTTTGGCATCAAGAGTGCTTAAGCTTCCAGTTTTGAACTGGGCTACTGCCAGGCAAGGAAACCCAGGATGGACTTACATGGAGACAGAGGCCCAGACAGCTGCCAATGCCAAGTTATCATGGACCCTCCAGCCCCACTCAAGCTATCAACTGACATCAGCAACATGAGGGAATGTGTATGAGATCAGCACAAGAACCACCGAGGTAATCCACAGAATAGTGAAACCAATGTCATTGCTATATCAAATCACTAAGTTTTGGTGAGATTTCTTATGCAGTAATAGGTAACGGATACAGACAAAATGCCTATATTTAGACTAAAGAGACACGATTATCTTTCAATATGTCAGGTCCTACTGGACCACATGTCAGAGTGAGAGACAAAGAAAAGCAATTTCTCCAAAAGAAGGGTAATGCTAATCCAAACGCAGAGCCCAACGTGGGGCTCAGTCTCACAACTGTGAGATCATGGCCTGAGCTGAAATCAAGAGTTGGACGCTTGACTGACTGAGCCACCCAGACACCCCAACGGGACAGGATTTTTAATGTAATTCATAAATTGTAAGGCAGTCTCTACTTTTCCGAAGTGAAGAGTAATATGACTTTCAGAAATCCTTTTATTAACAGGCTATATACATTGACAAACTGTAGACAATTGTCCTAATGTTGGACTTGAAATATGGAGAAAAGTGTGTCTACATTTTGTCAAGAGGATATAGCAGTTGAGAAAGGCCCAGCCATTTCCTACCTTAAGGCAAAATAGAGAGGGATATTTATAGGTGCTTGGATAAATAGCTAGAGTCATCCAAAATGGTCATAATGCTGGACAAATGTCATATTTTTAACATGACTATTTGGGGACAAATAAAACTTCTCTATCTTCTGCGGTATAAGTGCATAACAGGTTTTTATGGGGAGGGTAGCTTGTGCCCAATTAGGTTCGCACCTAATTGTTGAGACTATCTCTTGAAATTGTGCTGAACCCAATTGCATTAATCCAAAGTTAATGCACTATCACACGTCCTAGAGCAAGATGAGCCTCTAGCTCACTTTTCACAGAATAGCTCTAATAAACACAATTATCCCAACATCATTGTCTATAGCACTGCATTTCACTAGTAAAAGTGCTGGTTTCAGTAACAAATTATATGGTCACCCTGTCTAAAACCTCATGATCTATCACCTTTTAAAATGTTTTAAATATTTACTTTTAATGGAACAAATTATTATATTCACATTCTCAGCTCTTAGAGGTGGGAAAATGTTTGTCATGATAAAGTGGGATTTGTCCTTTTATGACACAAAAGAAATATGTCAGCCATTGTGTTTCCCTCTTTGCCTTGGCTGCCAGGAAGCTCGGAGCTAATTTGGAGCTCAATTGCAAGATGTTCCATACCCTAGGATTTTTAAAGCGATTATTCCTTTACTTGCCGTTATTACTTAGTTCTTGTTTTAACTTTTATTGTATTTGAGGTTTTTTTCTAAATGGATGTTTTCAAACCAGTTTTAGCAATAAGTAGAATATATAAATAGAAAAGGTCATGAATGTTTTATTCTTGGCATTGAAAGTCTTATGTAAATTAATATTAATACTCAGGCCTGGGTTGGCTCAGTATAAGGAATCCCATATAGATATCTAGAACTCCTTCTTCTACGTGGTCACACATGATGTGTGATGGTTTGCTCTGGAGCTGTGGTGAACTGAAGCACTTGGTCCTAATCCTTTACCCTTTCCTGGATTCATGACTTGTGCCAGGTAACTGTGCTGTGTCCCAAACTGGGTGTAGGCTAATTGTCTTGGCTCAGTCCTGACTCCAGTTTGGGCTGTTCCAGTCTCTCTGTGGGAATTGACAAAACCAGACAGTAAGAGCTGCAAGCATGGGGGTCCAAGCATGAGAACCTTGGCCAGGGTTAGCAGGGAGGGAGGGCTTTCTCCTCCCTCGAAGAACCACAGCAGCCCGTGTGGGAATGTCTATCCCAGCGAGGAATTTTAGAGGCCCTGGACCAGCACAGGACTGCATGGGTCTGGTTTCCAACAGCGACACCCGGTGGCAAGAAGAAGTTATAACAACGGTGGCTCGTCGCTGTTTAGAAACTCTAGAGAGATCCTCTTTGAATTGTGTAAACCCAAAGCAGGTATGATTTGCAGGAGGAAGACACACATACTGCATCTCCTGCTGATAAAACAGGTGGGAGATCAAATTATGAACTGTAAAACCGGGAGATGTGTGACCACATCTGCCTGCTTGGGAAACAATCCATTGTGGTTTTCCCATCACCCTCAAGGTATATGGGATGGGGGGGGGGGTGCGGGGATGAGGAAGAAAGTATGGACCTCAGTGTGTGATGTGGCTTGGGGATGAGGTGGGGTTAATATGGAAGTGCTTTGGGGAGGAGGTGACCCCATATTCTGGGTGAAGGCCTGCTAAACTCGCAGGGAGTGTAGTCTAGACCCAGGTAGCATTTTTTTTTTTTTTTTTTTTTTTTTTTTTGTGGAGTCTGGGCCTGCTGTGCTGATTTGCACCCAGAGTGGCAGAGACAGGAGCTGCCTAATGAGACATGAGATGAATGTAACGCAAAGGGGGAGCCGGTGACAAGTCAGTCACGTGGGAGGCTTTGAAAGGTGAAGTGAAACCTTATAAACTTGCAACCCCAATCTCAGGCCAGAAGCATTGTGTTACAGAGCCGTTTTACGCAGATGCCTTTTGTGATTTTTTTTAAAAAAACGAAACAGAGATATCCCCTAGAGGGCATTTCAGACTCTTGCTTCTTGTTTCACTTGCCAGAAAATAGAGATACAGAGGAAAAATTCCCTGGGAGGAAAGTATAATTTGTGGGGGGTGGGGAGGTGTTCCTTGTTTATTTGCTTCATTTAAGATTCAGCAAAACCAGGATTGACCCAGCTCTTCCCTGCCCTCCAGCAAATTTGCTTTCCTCCTTTGGCTGCATCAATTTCCCTTTATTTTTATTTTTTTGGAGCTGGAGGAAGCACTAGCCTTCCTTTGTTTTGCTGTCTTATACTTTGCACTGACTTCAATCACTTGCTCGGCAGAACATTTATTTTACCTCAGTTCTTCTCTGAGTTGAGCATCCTTTTTTCCCCTTTTAATAGCATCTCAAAGCCCTTCTGAATTTATCTACTCAGACATAAACTGAATTGAACATGGAAAAAGCCATTCTTCAGTAATCTGTGAAGAATAGCAGACATTTATGCCCAATATCTAGTTTCTTAAAGAAACATTTCTCTGTAGTTTGAACTCAAATATCAATTCCAAGCCACTTGAAAAGCATTCCGGCCATGCAGTCATTAATGAAGAAACAAATTGTCATGCAAATAAAATGCTGGAGCCCCCCCGAAAGCACTCGCTGTTCCAAGTTTGCCCTTAGTGCTGGACAAACTAGTAGCAACAAATGTAGCTTTTGTGCAGTGTCAGTTTTGTTAAGAATGGCAAAGAGACTCCGAGTAGGGGTTAATTTCAATCCCTGCCCTGCTATTTACTAGCCGAGTGACCTAGGGCAAATTCTTTAGCCTTCCTTGTGCCTGATACATAACCCGGAGCTACTAACCGTGGCTCACATTTATGGGGCACTTTACCGAGTGTCAGACTCTGCTTCAAGCTATTTATATTTATTAACTTAATAATTCTACCAACAATACTTCAGGTGGGTGTTATTGTGTCCACTCCCATTTTATCAAAGGGAAAACCAAGGCACAAAGAAGCTCACTGACTTACCTGATGTCGCAGAGCTGGAAAGTAGTGGGGCCACGATCTGAGGCTAGGAGGTCTGACCCCAGGGCCACTATACTGCTTTGTGATAATTGGAATAATAACACTCCTCACTGGGTTGTTGAGAAGATGAAAGGAGTCTTGAGTTTGTAAAGCGTATACGACGGTGCCTGGCACAGGATATGAGCTCAGTGAATGTTCACGGGTGTTATTAAAGCTAGAGCATTCAAACTCCTAGAAGATCAGCGGTTGCCTAAGTTTGAACTTGAACTTTTGAACTTGAGATTCAGTTCAAATGGTTCTAGTTATGCCAGTGATTTCTATCATTTTGGAAAGAAATTCTGGAACAAGGCCAGAGTTGCCTACTATAATCTCAACACCAAGGTAACTGGTATAAATGAGAATGGTATGATTATCAAGAAATTAGCTAGTGAGTGATGGCCAGTTTCTGGTCCACTTTGTGACTTTGAGAAAATGGACTTGAAGGTACTGTCCCCGACCTTTGACCTGCCCATCCCTCTTTGTTTACCTTGTCTTGATGCCCTCCCTTCTTTATTCTTGGAGTCAACTTCATGTGGATAGAGTTCTGGGAATCACATTTTATTTCATTTTGTCCTCTGGTGCTCTAATTTCAGTGAAGCACTGAGACCCCAAACAGAGAGAGAGAGAGAGAGAGAGAGAGAATCATCTGTTTTTATTAACATAGTCAAATCATATGTAAATGAATTTGCCAAAGAGCTGTTTAATTAGGACAGGTTTGCTCCCCCCTACCTTTAGGTGATTCCCAGATGGAAGAAAACCCCAGAAATGTGTCACTCCTCTAGCAAAGGCCCCAAATGTCAAATTTTAGAAGGTGTTCATTTTGGAATGAAAATGGTAACCTGGATCTGGCCTTCTTCCCCATGGGTGAGATTTTGTGAAAGCGATAGAAGGCTAGATACGAAGGGGCCTCTGGAGTCAATTTTGTGGCCGAAGTTGGCAGAAATGGAAACTGAGGCCTGTGTCTTTTGAGAAGATTCCTAAGTAAAGTTGATCTCTGGCCTTATTAGTCTCAAGGAAATGATCAAAAGTTTAGTAATTTATGACTTGATGCAATTTACCGCCTTCATTTTCTGTGTGTCTCCGTGTGTTTGTGGGTATTTCAGCTATGGGCATTGCATGAATTTGCTATTTACTGAACTTGTACCTAACATGTTATTGCAGAGGCCCTATTAGGACACTGGGACACTAGGGCCTGCCAGCGCTCCTGGCCCTCACTTCCTCTGAGTATTGTTCCTCTCACCTTCCACCCCCCATCATTCTGCCATCGAATCGGCATCATCCCCACGGGACTTGTCGTCTTCTTAGCTGGCTGCATCTAAGTTTATTGATCCATTGGTGGACATGACCCAAGTTGGGCCAATAAGGTATTTCCTTGTGATTTTTGGTGTTAAGACCAGAAAGATCAACCAAGCAGTGTTTCTGGTAGTTCAAATTATATGGTAGAAAGTCTGGATGCTGTTGGCTGCCATGTGTTCCATAACGTGCAAGGAGCTGGTCTGGTCTGAGGGACAGAGCAAGTTGACACAGAGAGAAGCAGAATAGACAGGTGTCATGAGGAGTCTGAAACCAACTTTGGACTGCTGTAGGTCCTGGCTGCATCCCTGTCCTTCCCTCTCTTAGTTCTCTCTGTCCTTGGACCCCCTGAGGCCACCAATCCCCTTTTCTGCTAATTAAATTGAACTGATGTCACTTGTAACCAAAATAATCATAATATACTCAGAGAAACAGGACGAGTGTCTTTCCATCCCAGGTACCCCAACTAGGCCTGATCTGGAGGAGAAAGATTGAGAGGACGGGAAAAATCTTCCAAAAGGAATGGTTCTGAATACTGTAGAAGAGATGTTCACGCAGCTCAGCACGGAAAGTATCCTAACACTTGCTCAAATGGGTGAGTGATAGACCCACAAGCCCCACTGGTACAGAGCAGAGGACCTTCATTCAAAGGCATCTCAGAGGCACTGATGGCTCTGAAGGTGTGGGCGCAGTTCTTTACAACAAATCCTTATTTCTTCTTATAAAGTCCCGAAGGAGACCCTCCAGGTGTTCATGGGAGTTGTCCATACTGGATGCACCGTCACCTGTCATTTTCAGTCACTCTCTGGATGTCTGCATAAGGTCAACTCCATGAGAGTGCATTCATTCCAAAATACTGTGGCTGAATAAGGCTAGTGGGTGTCTGAGAAAGTGCTACAACCTCGCTCTGTACCACGTAAAAACTGATTTTAAGACCAACATACTCGTGTGCAGGTCTTCAAGACCTATATAGCTAGGTCTGAGAACTGTGGTATTTATGATTTTTTCCTCTGAAGCAGCTTCACTGCAGCTCTCTCACTGAATTCTCCTCTCTACCCAAGCTGGCTATGGACACCTTCTCATTATTTCAGTTCCTGACTTTGGATGCATATGAATCTAGGAAATAAGAGAGGAACCTCTGATCTGGGTCAGTTCACTGTTGATTTCCTTAATGCCCCAGCTTGCTTGGTTCCTTGAGCATGAAGCTTTCCACTTCCAGGCCAGGCCAAGGGCACAGGAAGCCATGCTAATGCTGACTGCTTAGGCACCCGACAGCAATGTCCTTGGACAGGTCACACAACCATCCCCCTCAGAGGGCTTACCAAGCCCACTGGGGAGCAGCATGAGGGGCCCTGCTGCTCTTGGGACCCCTGTCCTCTGCCCACTTCTTAGTCTGGAAAAAACATGTCTCTTCCCCTTCATGCACCCACCTTCTTCAGTGGATTTTTACAAAAGATAGGAATACCTGACTTCCAGCGTCTTACACCCTTTTCCCAAGTGGAGGGGGGAACAAAGACTTCCAGAAAAACTGGAAAAGAACTAAAGGACAGGCTTGAAAAGTGGGGTAGGGGATATCAGGGGGACAAACAGTAATTCATGTCTTAAATAAACTTTTCAACCATACATGTTTGTCACATAAATGAGTGTCTGAGAGATAGCATGTCAACTCTAAATTAAAAGCTACTGAGTGTTAGAATTTACTCTAGTAAGTTGATATGTTACTTGGTGAGTTACTTGTGGATCAGTGTGGTGTTAACAAGGTTTGCTTTTAGGCTTTCTTTTTTTTTAATATATGAAATTTATTGTCAGATTGGTTTCCATACAACACCCAGTGCTCATCCCAAAAGATGCCCTCTTCAATGCCCATCACCTACACTTCCCTCCCTCCCACGCCCCCCATCAACCCTCAGTTTGTTCTCAGTGTTTAAGAGTCTCTTATGCTTTGGCTCTCTCCCACTCTAACCTCATTTTTTTTTTCCTTCCCTCCTCCATGGGTTTCTGTTAAGTTTCTCAGGATCCACATAAGAGTGAAAGCATATGGTATCTGTCTTTCTCTGTGTGGCTTATTTCACTTAGCATTACACTCTCCAGTTCCATCCACGCTGCTACAAAGGGCCATATTTCATTCTTTCTCATTGCCACGTAGTACTCCATTGTGTATATAAACCACAATTTCTTTATCCATTCATCAGTTGATGGACATTTAGGCTTTTTTCACAATTTGGTCAAGCTTTCTTGAGGTAGGTCCTGAGCAGCCTTTAGGGTAATTTAACCTCACTACTAAGGTGTAATAAAGGATGTCTGGTCTGTGCCGTCACACTTAATGGTTAAAGGCTGAATACATCCTCTCTGAATTTGGGAGTTAAAAGAGTGTCCCCTCTATCCATATCTATTCAGCATCATTCTAGAGGTCCTAGTCAGTAACACACATCAAGGCAAAAGACTGAAGTCCTACATATTGGAAAGGAAAAAGTAAAACTGCTTTTTCCTTCCAAGATTGTCAGTGTAGAAAATGCAGTTTGCCACCCCCCCACCCCTGGGAAAAAAATAAATAAATAAACAAACAAATAAATAAGAAACACTATTAGAACCAGTGAGTTTAGCAAGGTCACAAAATCAGCATATAAAATCAACTATATATATATTCTAACAATGAACGACTGGGTATTGCAATTTAAAAAACGGCAACATTTGCAAATCGTCAAAAACATGAGATACGTAGAGAAAAAAATCTGTAACAATGTGTAAAAGTTGTTTGCTGACAAGTATAAACTATTACTGACAAAAATTAAAGGTGACCTAAAAAAAATAGGGAGATACCGCATATTTGTGTGCTGGAAATGTCAATGTTGTCAAGATGTCATCCTTACTAAATTGATACACAGATTTGACATAATCACAATCCAAATATCAGCAGAGTTTTTTTCTATGTAGAAATTTAACAGGCTGATTCTGAAATAAATGGAAACTCAAAGGACTTAGAATAGAGAACATAATTTTTAAAATCAACAAAGTTGCAAGATGTATATTACCTGATTGTAAGACTTACGTAAAGCTACCATAATGAGGTTAGTGTGGAATTAACAGATAAGTAGACATACAGATCATGGAACAGAGAGGAGAATCCAGTTATTGACCCCCAATAATAAATCAAAAGTGCCAAGGTTTATTCAGTAAGAGAAATAACAGTCTCTCAACAAATCGTGTTGAAATAATTGGATATTCATATGGAAAAAAAGAGCATCAACCCTTATCTCACATCATATACAAAGTTGAGTACAAACTGTATTATAAATCTAGTAGTAAAAGCTAAAAATCAGAACATTTTAATTTTTTTAAGGTTTATTTTTGAGAGAGAGAGAGGAAGAGAGACAGAGAGACAGAGAGACAGAGAGAGACAGAGATCGTGACTGGGAGAGGGGCAGAGAGAGAGGGAGACACAGAATCCGAAGCAGGCTCCAGGCTCTGAGCTGTCAGCACAGAGCCCAACGTGGGGCTTGAATCCGAGAGCTGTGAGATCATGATCCGAGCAGAAATTGGACACTTAACCAACTGAGCCACCCAGGTGCCCCTAAAAATCAGAAGATTTAAGAAGAAAATCTTTATTGCTTTGGATTAGGCAAAGATTTCTTACATATGATATGAGAACCAAGGATTCAATGATAAATTTTATTTCATCAAAACTAAAAGCTCGTGATTTTTGAGAAAATTGTTTATTAAATGAAATTCAAGTCACCGACTGGGAGAAAGTATTTACAAAACGTCTGAGAAAGTGCTTGTACACAGAATATATAAAGAACTTTTCCAACTCACTAATAAAAAGAAAAACATCTCTATCACAATGGGAAAAATATTTGAACAGACTTTTCCTGCAAAGGGTATATATGAACGTCCAATAAGCAGGTGGAAAGATACTCAACACCATTAGTCATTGAAGAGAAAGGCAAGTTATATCCATGCTGAAGTACTCGTACGCAGTCACCAGGAAGGCTACAATTTAAAAAGACTGACAATACAAAATGTTGGCTGTAATTTGGAACAAATGAACTTCCATATATTGCTGGTGCTTTTACAAAATGGTACAGCCACCTTGGGAAAGAGTTTGGTAGTTTTTTATACAGTTAAACATACCCATTTATCATATAGTCTGACAATCCCATGCCTATGTATTTACCCAAGAAATAACAACGCATGTTCACACAAAAACTCAGATGCTCATAGCAGCCTTGTTCATAATCACAAAAATCTAGAAAAACAACATATCCATCAATAGGTGAACAGATATATAGATTGTGGTATATCCAGTATAGTAAAATAATGTTTAGCTTTAAAGTAGAACAAACTATTTATATATTCAACAACAGAAATGTTTTGTAGACGTATAATTCTAAGTGAAAAAATCCAGACAAAAATACTACATGTTTCATGATTATGTGAATGTCTATAAAAGTCAAAGCTATGGCAATAAAAAGCTGATGAGTGGTTACCTAGGGCCATGGGTTGACAGAGAGAATTGGCTATAGATGGTTATGAAAGCTTCTTGTGGTGAAGGAATTGTTCTTGAACTCGATCATGGTGCTGGTTTCACAACTCTAGTCAACTGTCAAAACTATACATTTATAATTGTGAATTTTAAGTAAAATACTTCAAAGCCGATTAACAATAATCACTGAAGTTGCCTAAGTGCTGTCTGGCTTGCGTCCTCTCTTCGCAGTATTATCTCTTGGCCCTTCCTCATCTCAGTTCCTTTAAAGAAATGTTATAGTTTTGTTCCAAGTCTCAGGCTTACATTCATGGAGACCTCATAGAACGAGTTACTTAAGAGCATATGATTCTGGAGAAAGGGGGGTGAGGAGGGGGTTGGGAACTGTGAGAACAAAGCCTGGAGTGAATTTAAGAATATTCTCACAAAGCCTGGAGTGAATTTAAGAATATTCTCATACATTTTTTGAAAAGTTTATTTATTTTGAGAGAGAGAGCAAGTGGGGAAGGAGCAGAGAGAGAGAGAGAGAGAGAGAGAATCCCAAGCAGGCTGTCTGCACCACCAATGCTGCAGAGCCCGATGCGGGGCTCAAACTCGTGAATGGTGAGACCATGACCTGAACTGAAGTCAGACACTCAACCGACTGAGCCACCCAGGCGCCCCTCATACATTTTTTAATGTGTGTTAAAATCAAATGATAGTAACTATACACTACAGAGCATATCAATGAAATTTTACGTATCCTGAATGGATAATTACTTTCTCTTTTTTATCACTTGCTTATTAGGAATGTTTCAAAATTTTCTTCTCTTACAATTTTGACAAGATATTTATATATTTATTTTGCTCTGTTACAGAAACATCCATGTGATGCAATTTTTAGGAGTCTGGTTCTCCCTGTGAAAGTCCAATGCTTTTGGTTTTTATGATTTGGGCTCACTAATTCCTACCTCTGAGAAGCTCCTCCTGGGGTTCACCAAGGGTCCATGAGGGACTGAGTGATGTGGATTCTTGAGACAAAAAATTTTGGTTATTTGTCTCGGCTATATTTTTTTAGTTGTTCCCTAAACTCAGGGTTGTTTTACCTTAGTTTATCCCATTCATTTATTCACCCATCCATTCATTCTTCCAAAAAATTTCAAGTGCCTATCATATGTGAGGCATTGAGCTAGGACTATCATGGAGACCGAACCAATGAGGACCCTGCCTTCATGGAGGTCACGTTGTGAGAGGGAGAGGAGACCTTAATCGGCTCCTCTTGCAATTTATGAAATGCGGCAAGAAGAACAAAACAGAAGCACAAGGTGATGTGAGATCACACCAGAAGAAGCAGATCAAGTCTGGGGGTGCCACGGGAGTCAGAGACGGGACATGGGAGTTGGGATACAAAATGGAAGAAAGGACATTTAGGAGGATTCCAGGCAGAAGGAACAGAGTGTTCAAGGGCCTGGAGGCTGGTGGGAACCTGGCAGATGGGAAGGGCTGAGAGAAGGCTGGTGGAGGGGAGCTGACAGCTGGGGGGAGGGGCGGCAGGGGCTGTATTGCGTGGTCCAGCCTCGCAGACTGTATCACGGCACCCTGCTTTTGCACCAAAGCAGCGGAAATCCTTGAAGGATTTTATTCTGGAGCAGTTGTGGGTTCACGTTTGCCCTTTAGAGATATACATTGTTTACTGTTTGGGAAAAAGACCAGAGAGAGGAACGGATGGAAACAGGGAACCAGTCATTAGGCAGTTCACTTAATCAACCAAACCTCAGTATTTTGTTTGCTCATTGGTTTTATTTTCAGAGTGAAAATGCATCTGGTGCACTATTCATCTGCTCAGACTCCCTTGCAGATAAGGATGGCATGTGACCCAGACCTGACCAACAAGACATATGCTGAAATCTGCTGAGGATTTCTGGTCAGGTTTTGGCTCTCCCGGGGTGGACACCACCTGTTCCTTCTTTTGCCGCTCTTCTTTCTGCATGGAATGTGGACCCGGGACTTTGAGAGTACTTGGGCCGTTGATGACTTTGTAGATGCTGTCCCCGCTACATAGCTAACCTCTAGAGTCTCTGGTGACTGAGAAATAGAGACTCTTGTTTGGTTAAGCCCCGCCGTTGGGTCTGTGTGGCAAGCAGCCAAATGTAGGTTAAGTGTAAGTTAAAGTAGTTTAGGTGAGACAAAATGGTAGCTCAGAGCAAGCAGTGTGGCAGCCATAGAAATGGGGAGAAGCAGAGACACTCGAGAGCTGTGTAGGAGGCAGAATTCCTGGGACAGCTGCACGGGAAGAGCTTTGCCAGGCACCTTCCCTCAGAGAGACTGCTGATTGACGGCCTGGCCTCACTCTCCCCACCCTGGTTCATTTCTCTCCGGGCCTGATTGCCCAAACCTCCACATCTGCTGCATTTCATTGGCTTTGGCTTTCCCCAGACCCAAAGTCCCTCTTTTTCTAAATATTGCCATAGTGGATCAGTATCTAAATAGCTCCACAGTGGTAAATATTTGGGGGGTCAGACAGGCTCAGGTTCGAATCACTTTCATGTTACTCACATAGTAGGTGAATAACTTTGGACACATCTCATAACCTCTGAGATATTGGTTTCTCCTTGTAGAAAGGAGCTCAGGGTACTTAACTTGCAGGGTTATATGCACTAAAGGAGATGGTGACATTTGTTGCGATGCCCAGGCACACCCAGATTTATTAAATCACGTTCTCTGGTGGTGGGATCCAGGCATCAGTATTTTGTGTGTGTGTGTGTGTGTGTGTGTGTGTGTGTGTGTGTGTGTTAATGTTTATTTTTGAGAGAAAAAGCACAAGTAGAGGGGGGCAGAGAGAGAGAGGGACAGAGGATCTGAAGTGGCTCTGTGCAGACAGCAAGTCTGAAGTGGGGCTCAAACCCACGAACCGTGAGATCATGACGTGAACTGAAGTCAGATGCTCAACCTACTCAGCCACCCAGGTGTCCCTGGGCGTTGGTGTTCTTGCCCCCAGGTAATTCCCACATGCAGCCCGGATTGAGACCTACTAATTGATGGGGGTTTACTCCATGACAGATTGTGTTAAGCATTATTATACATATTATTATTACTCATTAAATCTTTTTAGAGAGAGAGTGAGCAAGCAAAAGCAGGGGCAGAGAGAGGGTGGGAGAGAGAGTGCAGAGCCCGATGTGGGGCTTGAACCCATGAACTGAGAGATCATGACCTGAGCCAAAACCAAGAGTTGGATGCTTTACCGACTGAACTACCCAGGCACCCCAAGAGAGAGAAAATCTTAAAATTTTTTTTAATGTTTTATTTTTGATAGAGAGAGACAGAATGTGAGCAGGGGAGGGGCAAAGAGAGGGAAACCCAGAATCTGAAGCAGGCTCCAAGCTCTGAGCTGTCAGCATAGAGCCTGACATAGAACTCAAACTCATGGACTGTGAGATCATGACCTGAGCTGAAGTTGGATGGTTAACTGACTGAGCTCCCCGGGAACTGAAAGGGAGAGAGAGAGAGAGAGAGAGAGAGAGAGAGAATCTTAAGCAGCCTCGATGCTCATCATGGGGCCTGATGCAGGGCTCGATCCCACGACCCTGTGAGCATGACCTGAGCTGAAATCAAGGGTTGGATGCTCAACCGACTGAGCCACCCTGGTGCCCCTATCATTACTCATTTTTGACCGGCCATTCATATAGCCTGAAACCAAAATGCTGCAAAAATATTCACAAGTGAACCATCATGTGTTCAATCTTCCTCTGCCCGGACAGAAACCAGCAGATTGCCACTCTTCTTTTGGTTTCAACCATCACAGGGATTTTTGCCTTCATTTGTCCCTTCTTCTGTTTGTATGCAGGTCTGTTGGAGCAACTCTCACAGAGAAGCCGCCTTACTGCCAGTTCTCTTGAGTTAGTTGCCAGGGAAACCTCAAGGTGAGCGAGGAAGCTGTGAGATCCATGGAGTTGGCCTGGGCTGAGGACACGGCTGCCGGTGTCCTTGGGAGCTGTTCTGGCATCCCTCTAACCTCCTTCGCCTCTCCCAGAGCCTGTGGAGAGCTTCCACGGTGGTTCCCACAATTATATGGGCCTCCTGGGGACTTTCCTCACTCAAAGCCAAAACTCAAGGCATGCTCCACCCAGAAGCAAACCAACAGTGGCATCAACTAACCGCAGCCCTGACCTTTGGGGTTCCTGTGTGGCCTCCCTCTTGGCCATCACGTTCCTAGTGCAAATATTTTCTTAGCTGCAGGCCCAGAGACTGACCTTTCCCATATCACAGGACTTCTTCATCAAAGAGATGAGACCAGAGATTTGGATGTTTGAAATTGATGGAAATGAGAAAGGAGGGGGTGTTGACTTGTTTCCTTTTTGCCAGGTCCTGTTTTGTTTTATGTTTTTTCATAAGAGAAAGACTTCTGACTTACCCGAATGATGCTCAGCCTCTTCACGTGGCTTTCCTGAACGTTCTTGGCAGTGGTCCTCTTGTTTGCAGAAACACTAGTCAGTGGAGGCCACAGATGTGTGGTCTGGGGCCATTAGCATCAGAATTACCGGACCTGGGGGGAGGCTTATTAAAAATGCAGACTCTTGAGGACCCCTCTAGACTTATAGACACAGAACTTCTGTAGTGGTGCTCAAAGTCTGAATTTTTAACAGCACCGTGAGTGAGGCTGAAGTGCAATAAAGCTGGAGAACCATTGGTTTTAAACTCAATATTCTTACCTGAATGTGAATTTTTAGCACTTGGGTTTATATCGTCTCCCATCATCTGCCCTTTGGAGAAAAGTTTTCCATGCACAAAGGCAATACGTACATAAGGTACGTATTGAGGACTTGTAACCCCCACTGCACCCAGGTCAGCACCAACCCACGGAAGATGCTTACTTGGTGTAAGCATTGATTATAGTTGCAGCCCAGAGAAAGAACACGATCAGTGCCAATTTCCGTTTGATGGCCTAGTGCTTGGAAAGTGCTGGGCTGAGGCCAGGTCAAGAGAATGGCACACTCTAATGATGCCAGGAACAAAGTTTCCTTTTTAAAGGAGATTTTTTAAAAAAACAGATTAAGGACAGCAGGTATATTGGACCTGGGGCCACAGCCAAGATTTATCTTTAGCCTTGTTTTAGCTGAAATGCTTGAATTACTTCTCATAATTTCTGATACATTTGAAAAAATGGATTGCGATAAGGGTCTCTCTTTCTTTGTCCATTTTTTTTTTATGGTTGCCTTCGAATTCAAATTACTCCGAATAAAAATAGCTTCAGTCACCCTGTGATGGAAAATGAAATCTTGTTGCTCAGCGGATTTTCTTAGTATTACTTACTAATGACCATGATAAGTTGCAGTGAATCATCAAGGCTAAGTTCTAGTTCTGGACTTGTCAGCTAGATCAATATGGGTTGAGTTGATGCAGCAGGGAATGGTGTCGCATAGCTGTTGTGAACGGCTGGCTGCTTCATTCACCTGATTCTGCTCCGGGATTGCCTGGGGTGAAAGGGGCTGAGGGCTTTGTTTTCCCTGAATCTTCACCTGGGTTGTGCACGTTGCCTTTCCTTGCCAGCTGTAAGCCCTATAGCCGGGTCCCTTGAAGGTTGAGCCCTGCCTCTGGAAAATCTGTTTATTCTCTCCAAGCCTCTGTGTTTCCAGATGGAGCCCATCTCAGAAGATTTCCATACGGTCTTCCTGAGTGCGGCTTCTTTCATTAGCATAAATATGCATCTGAAATTCATCTGTGTCGTATGTAAAAAGTTTGTCCCTTTTTACTGCCGAGTAGTATTCTACGGTAAGGATGTAATAAAGTTTGTTTTTCCACGTACCGGTTGAGAATACCGGATTGTTTCCATTTTGTTGTTGTTAAATATTTGCCATAAATATTCTTGTGTTTATTTTTCTGTGAACTTCATTTTCACTGGACAGCAGGATTCTCAAGGAACATTTGTGAAGATGATTTCATGATGGAGAGGGTCTATGTTGACTGGTTCTCCCATTAGCCTAAGTCTAAGAGTGGGGCGGCAGCAGGACCACTGGGAGAGCTCGATATGTGGCGTTTTTACAGTTCTAGGAATATACCGATCGGCATTTGGTGTGAGTACTTGGCTAAGAAAGGCCGTGATGGGGTTCCTTGCTCAGTAGTGTTTTTGAGCATGCCACTACCCTCTCTCTCTGTGTTTAGAGGGAGTTCTGGTTCACATGGAAAGTGATGTCAGTGCCCTGCTGACTCTTTCTTAGGTGTAATGTGCTTACCTTATATTCCCTTTGAGTCTCGTTAAACTCCTGCATCCTGGGTCCACTTGAATTCTGTGCCCACGGGGCACTGAGATACTGTATGCAGATGGCAAGGAAGAACGGGCATGCAGGTTGTGTGCACATCATTCTCATGCTCCCTGGTCCCCATGGATGGAAGAAACCACATATTTCCAATTGTAGAGATTGTAAATGCGGAGATGTGGCTTCTGTGGCTGTTTGCTGTCTCTGCAAAGGCACTGTGCTGGGAGACCTGCTTCTGCTCTATCTTTGCACTTCTTTATGTGTTCTTGTTCTTTGAGCAAGTCATTTGCCTCTTTGAACTTCAGTTTCCTTATCTATAAAATGTGGGGAAAGAGTGTATATTCTACCCACTTCCCATATTAGAAGCTATAATATGTTGTATAAATATAAAACATTATTACTCCTGTTATTTAACATTTTGTATGATATTAGTTTAGTGTTTTTTTGCTTTTGTTTTGTTTTGTTTTTGTTTGTTTGTTTGAGAGGCAGAGGGAGAGAGAGAGAGGGAGAATCTTAAGCAGACTCCATGCTCAGCCCAGAGCCTGACATGGGGCTCAATCTTCAGGTCACAAGATCATGATCTGAGAGATTAAGAGTCAGACACCTGACTGAGCCATGCAGGCACCCCAGTTTAGTGTTTTATTTGCTCAAGAATGATAGCTTCTCCCTGGCTCTGCCATTTTAAAAAAATGGACTAGAGAAAATATATCCAAAGGAGTGAATTTCTAATTGTGAAACTTCTAGTGCTTTGGTCCTAGGACAGTCTGGCTATCTGAGATTAAGAAGAACTTCTTGGAATCTCTAAAAGAGCATAATTTAGGCAGTTGAGTATTTTGCTTGCATCTCAGGCTGCCTCTGAATCACACGCCTGGAGGCTCACTTCAGGCCTGTGGGTGGCTTAGAGATTTGTTTTAGAAACAAGGTTTATGTGTCGATTGCACTTCCTCTGTGGTTCTCTCATTGTCTATTTCTGACAATATTTGCATGAGACCAGAGATTTGATTTCAAGAACATCTGTTCTCACAATTCATTTCCCACCTGAATCAATGTTCTTCTCCTGGACTGAAAAGGCTTCTCTGCTCAGCAATATTTGGGGTACAGGCGACAGGGAAAGGGCAGAGGCATGGTGGGGACATTTATGAATCCAAACAACTTCGTAGGGCACCCAGCCTCAGAGGAAAATGAGTGTGGAAGCCTTGGGGGATTAGTGTGGTTTAGCCCGATTTTTCAAATGGGCACGTCACTCTTTCAAATGTCAGGACTTAAAATAATTGAGCCTCTTTGGTTAGAAATCTTTCTGAAATGTGAAGCTCTTCCTAACTGCCCAGATTAGAGGGTGTGGAATTTATTGAGCACCCGTTGCACACCAGGTTTTGTTTTTCCTTCTCCAACTGGAAAACACAGAGGCTGATACTAAACGTTAACGCTTGTACTCTAGTATACCATCGTGATATCTTTGGGTTCATAAAGGCCCAGGAGCTCTAGTCTTGTACTAAATGTCCTCAAGGTCCATTGCTAGAGGAATAGGTCACGGAGAAGTGGCTGGAAAAGGAGCGCCGTGGCTGGGCTAGTGAGCCAGGGTGTGTGTGATGCGGGCTGGGTTACAGACAGGTGGGCTCCCTGTCCTGGAGCTACAGACTGAAAGCCTCCCAGTCATAGGAAATCACTGTGGTTTTTAAGTGCCAGCATGAGTGATCAGATTTACACTTTGAAAGGCCTCTCCGACTGCAGGTGAGGAATGAGATAGAAGAGTACAGAGGAGGGTCCCATGTGTGGTGGTCCAGGAGGGATGCCTGGACACCCTTGTGACCTTGCATCCGCCCTGTCTGGATTTCCGAATTGTTCTGTTTGCTCTCTGGCTCCTGACTGGTGCCAGTGTCCTGCTGTGCTGAGTTCTCAGATCTTTAAGTCAGACTCTGTTCCTCCTCTACTTCCCCACAGAAACTCTTCTATCTTTATTGGGCTCCTTCCCTCGTCTGCCTTGAGTCCGGCTCAGGAGTCGACAACCCTGCCTTCTTAGTAGATTATCATTTCCTTGAGGCCCAGGCACGGTCTCACTCATCTTTGTTTTTCCCGCAGAAGCCAGCTCGCATGTGTAGGCGTGTTAGATTACACATTGTTCTACAAATGTCAAGTTGCATTTGCAAATACAGGAGTTGGGGCGCCTGGGTGGCTCCATCAGTGAAGTGTTGAACTCTTGATTTCAGCTCAGGTCATGATCTTGCTGGTCGTGAGATCGAGCCCCACGTCCAGCCCTGTGTGGATTGTGCGGAGCCTTCTTGGGATTCTCTTCCCTCACCCCTGCCCCTCCCCATTCACATGCTCTCTCTCTCTCTCTCTCTCAAAATAAATAAATAAACATAAAAAAAAGAAAATACAGGAGCCACTGGGTAAATGTGTTGCTGACTGAATGAAAGACTGATCAATGAAAGGGTGGACTTCGCGAGGGAATTTGTAGGAGCTGGTTCTTGGTAAAATAAGCCAGATCCTCAAGTTAGAATTATGTGTGCACGCGTAGTAAATTGTCCAGATGTAAATTCCTTGTGCTCAGGTATTTGGGGTTTGTAATTTCCATTTTTTTGGCTGCCCTGAAGCATTTTTGGTTTACTTCTTGGTTCTTAGCTATGTGCTCGGTGGACGAAACAGTTCGAGAACTGAATGTATCCATTTTGAAGGTAGCCTGGTGAGATTTTGAAAGACACCTATTATTAGGTTATTCCCAGGACTGCTCTTGCATGCTGAGTTAACAAAGGCAGTCACCTGCATGAGGTAGTTTCAGGGACATCTGGAAGGACCCCTGTGCTTTCCTTAAAATAATCCTTCCATCTATTTCATTAATGCCTTTTTTAGTGGGGTCTACAGTTTCAAAGGCATGGCCTCATGTTGTTCCTGGAAGAGGTCACACTGCACCTCAAATGTTTCCCACCGAGGTGCGAATGATAGACAGCAAATCCTTTCTCGAGAGAACCATGTCCCACCTGTGGGCGGGAGAACCTAAGGGAAGGAAGAGGACGTTGGGGAGTGGGGACAAGCTCCTCAGGTGGTTCGTCCTTCTTGGCTCCCCAGTTTGAAGAGTCTAGGTCAGGGGTCAGTGCACGTTTTCTATAAAGGGCAAAACAGTGAATATTTTAGGCTGTGTGGACCATACGGTGTCTGTCACAACTACTTAGTGTGTGAAAGCAGCCGTAGACAATACATAAGTGAATGGGCGTGGATGTGTTCCAGTAGAACTATTTACAACAACAGGTTGTAGGCTAAGTTTGGCCTGCCAGCAATAGTTTGTTGACCCCGGTTGAGATTATTCTTGATATGAACAAACAAACAAACAAAACCCCCACACTGACATCATATCTCACGCGTTAACACACAAAAGGTTTATACTGCATGTCTAGTGTAGGTCAAAAGAATGGCTCTGCTCTCATGGTCACTCAGGGACTCGGGCTGATGGTGGCTTCCTCTCAACAGAGTTTCTACAATCCATCACTTTGGCAAGGAGAAGAGAGATGGTTGAACTGCACATGGCCCTTGAGGTTGCCACCTGGAAGAGACACGTGTCACTTCTACTCACTGTTCCCTGGGCAATGCAAGAGACATGGTCACAGGTAATTCCAAAGGGATAGGGAAGTGTAATCTTATTCGCACAGAGGGAGGACTAGAATTCTGGGGTGGGCGCTTTGCACTAACGAGCACACAGATGGGGAGGCCAGAGTTAAAAAGATGCCCTATCTCTTCTTGCTTCCTGCCTTTCATTCCACATCCTCAAGTCAGCCCATCTCCAATAGGCCTGGCCTATGTAACACTCCCGGTGCCTTCAGGACACTTGGGATGGAGCCCCGACTTGGACCCTACCTCCTTCCTGCTGCCAGAACCCGTTGGAATTAGAGGGTGAGTTACCCCACAGATGAGTGGGCCCACTGTTTAAATCTTCACTTCCCAGTTTCATATTTCACGTTTTCAAATTCCAGACTCCCAGGAAGGACTAGGGTAGGGCCAAAGGATTTTCTTGGTTGAGTAGATGGGTGGGCTGGCCTTTTCGTAGTCCTCCAAGGATTTAAATGTGTGTGTGTGTGTGTGTGTGTGTGTGTGTGTGTGTGTGTGTGTTTATATAATTATATATAATATAATATGCATGTAGGGCCCACCTGCTATATACATAGCAATGTTTAGGCAAACTTTCATTACCTGGGACCAAATCTCCTCCTGCTTCCCACACTTCACTGTGCACTTCAAGCAAGCCGTGCTCTGAATAGAACAGTCAGTTACGTGTCTTTATGTTACTGTCTTCACACTTGTTGTTCCCGCTGCTTAGAGAGTCAAGCCTCTGTTGATCACCAGACCTAGGTCAGTTTTCTTAATAATGCTCCAGTTCTTAGGTGGGTGATGGCTTCACTAGTGTTCATTATATTATTAACATCTATCAATGATTCAAATAAAATAAACCTATCAGCAACCAATGGTGACAGTGTGTCATGAATTAGGGATTATGATTAATCCAATTCTGGAAACCTGGTGTTATATAGATATGTAGATAGATAGATAGATAGATAGATAGAAAGAAAGAAAGAAAGAAAAAGAAAGAAAGAATCCTATATAGCAGGGGTTGGCAAACTATGGCTCAAGGGCCAAATTTGACTCACCACCTGCTCTCTAAATAAAGTTTTATTGGAACACAGCCACACTCATTTGTGTATTATCCATGGCATTTTTGCACTAGTATGGTGGGATTGAATAGCTGCGATAGAGACCAAATGGCCCAGATAGCCTAAAATATTTACTCTCTGGACCTTGGCAGAAAAAGTTTGCCAACTTGTGCTATAGTGGATGAGTATGGCAAGCACTGGAGCCTAGTCATGGGATCAACACAAGAAAATGTTGACACCTGAGTGTATTGGGGTGGAAGAGATATTTCTAGTGGGAAGGGATTACTCAAAAGTTTCCCTAAGACAGGCCACCTTGAATTCTGTTTCTGTGGCTGGTGTTTTATTTACTAGCAACAGAATCCCAAATCACACTAGCTCAAGCAAATAAAGCCGGGAGGTGTGGGGAGAGTTCTTGGCAAATATAACCAAATTTCAGGGAAGACGGGGGTGGAAATGGAGTGAGATTGGTTTGCTTCCTGGTGTTGGATGCTCCCAGCCTCTAGCTTGCTAGTTTTCATGTCTGTGCCTCTTTATGGATTGTTTCATTTTCTGTTGCAAATGGACTTGCCCTGTGAATCAGGGAAAATGGCACCAGGTAGTTTTGAACTCACATCTTCCAGCTTTGGGCTGAGAGGAAAATGGGATGCTTGCAGGTTCCAATTTAAAAACTCTTAGGAAAGATTCTAACTGGCCGGGTTTGGATTCTATGCTCACTCCTTGGACAGCTCCCTGGAGTCCAGCCTGAGAGATGCTCTGATTGGCTTAACATTGCTTATGTGTCCACCCTGATGGTGTCAGGAACTAGTTTTTTACCAGAAGATGTGATCACTGGGGAAACAGTTGTAAACTGCTTCTGCAACATGTCTTTACCGCAGCCAGAGATTCGTGGATCGATGGGCAGGCCCTAGTGGAGCAAAGCACGCCCAGATGTAGTGTTTGCAAACTAGCAGATGGAGGAGTCAGAGACTTGAAACAATAGTTGTTGGTTCTGAGACTTTTTAAAGCAAGTAATTAATTGATTTTTAGTTATGCAACCATCACCGTGGTTCAATTCTTAAACATTTCCGCCACCTCAGAAGATGCCCTTTACCCATTTGTTCCCAGCCTTAGGCAACCACAATTCTACTTTCTTTCTCTATGGATTTGCCTTTTCTGGACATTTCATATGAATGGAACCGTATATCATGTGGTCTTTTGAGTCTGGCTTCTTTAATTTAGTATAATGTGTGTGAGTTTCATACACGTTGTAGCATATATCAGTATTTTGTTTCTGCTCATTGCTGAATAATAGTTCATCATACTGACATATTACATTTTTTTTATACCTTCATCAGGTGGTAGACATTTGAATTGTTTCCAGTTCTTGGCTATTCTGAACACTTCTGCTGTAAACCCTTGCCCGCAAATAGTTGTGTGGACAGTTGTTTTTATTTCTTTGGGGTAGATACCCCTGAGACTTTTTAAATTCGCCCCTTTTTTTTTCCATGTGAGTAGGTTTTTTCCATTTAGTAGTTTTGGAAAAAATATAGGTTCGGTTTCAATTTGAGCTGGTTCACTTGTTTTTAAAAACTTTCAATTCAATTAGAAAGTTAATATTTGGATTCACTGTGGGATTTCGCAAATGAGTATATTCATTCCATCTTCTGGTTCATGTTCCACTTTAGTTCCTGTCCCTGATGGCAATTTAAAAGTCTGTAGCAGGTTCTGTGCTAGAAATGAAGACAGATTAGTGTACATGAAGTGATAGGCTCATGGAGGAAGAAAACTCATCTCTCTATAAAACCCAAGCCTTGCAGTTAAATTATCATCTTCTGTTCGGCCTGCACTCCACATGCCACACATCCTTGGGTATAGGATTTTATTCATTTCATAACACCTCCTGCAGCCATCTCTGTTAGAGGGTCAAAGATTATTGCTCTGGAGGCCACCAGGGGTAGGCTGTCAACGTGTGAGACAGTGAATCTAGCTTCAGGAGAGTATCACTGTCTGGCTGTAAGGGCAGGGGGATCTCCTCTAGGAGTGCCATCGTACTACTGGGAAAAAGAGCTAGCAAGGTCAGGACAGGTCCTTTCCTCTCTTTGACCTTCTGCCCTTCAGTCCTCGATCTTATTTTGGTGCAAGCTCCAGCGTGTGAGGGTAGTTTCCTACACTGGTAAAAATGTGTGTGCAGGTAAAGGAAATACGATTGTAAAAATCCCACCTATGCCTGGTATGTTTTGGTTTTTAACTTCAGAGATACCCGCTAGGTATGACCTGTCTTTCAAGTATTGCAACTCTTTCTGGGCTCTGGGATAACGTAAGATAGAGTTGGCAAGTGATCTAAGAAGTGATAGTTGTGTCAACTACGAGGTGTACTGGTGCACTGGCTCAAGCTTGACCTGTAAAACATTGGAAGTCACTCTCTCAGTTGAACTTCCCCATTGTCCTCCTACATTTCTACCCCCTTCCTCAGATATCACCAGAAGGCAGGATGAGAGATGGGAAGTCAGAGGGAGAATTAATGGGAGAGGTGGATCTTTGCATTTGCTGCAATGACCTAGACATTTGACCTGGGAGTTCCCTGCCCACCTTCTCCTGCGAACTTCTGGCACCTTCAGTATCTGAGCATAAACACCAAAGAATTTGGGTTCACAAGACATCTTTGCTTGTGGGCTTCTGCTTCTTCTCCAGAATTAATATTTCAGCAGGCAGATAGGTCCAAGGTTACCTGACAATCTGACTATCAGCTAGGGGAGAGGTGTAGAATAAATCAGTAACAACTCAGTGGCTCTGTTTATTAAATAGAGAAATGCAAGCTACCGTGTTACAGGATTGCTTAGTCCAGAGTGGCAGAGAGAGGGGACGATCCCTGATCCTAAAGCCCAGAGCCCTTCCCACTTCCCCTAAAGCCACCCTCACTACCTCTTCTTGTCTTCCTCTTCTAAACCTCCCATGATGAGACAGGACTCAGGGCACTTTCCAGATTTTAAGATGGTGAAACTGAGGTTGAGTCATGTGAAAGTGACTGAAACCCATGTGAACTGACTCTTGGTTCAATATTCTTTCCTCTTTTTTGAAGATTGCTTATACATTATCCCAAATGATGTATTTTGTTCTTGTTTCTAGAGTTTTGGGGGTATGTGGTAGAGGGATGGACAAAGAGAGCATTTGAATCAATTCCAGTCTGCCTCTCGAGCTTTTCTCTTAGGTAAAATGCCTAGATCCTGGGTCATACAGTAAGCCTATGTCAGACTTTGTTAGATAGCACCAGCTTTCCAGAGTGGTAGTACCAATTTCCAGCAGGAAGATAGGAGAGAGTTCCAATTCCATATTCTCCTAATACTTGGGATTTCAGTCTTTTTTTTTTTTTTTTTTTTTTTTTAAATTTTTTTTTCAACGTTTATTTATTTTGGGGACAGAGAGAGACAGAGCATGAACGGGGGAGGGGCAGAGAGAGAGGGAGACACAGAATCGGAAACAGGCTCCAGGCTCTGAGCCATCAGCCCAGAGCCCGACGCGGGGCTCGAACTCACGGACCGCGAGATCGTGACCTGGCTGAAGTCGGCCGCTTAACCGACTGCGCCACCCAGGCGCCCCGGGATTTCAGTCTTTTTAATTTGAATCATTTGACAGGGTATATATCGGCAGTCTCATTGTAGTTTAAATCTTTCCTTGATGTTGAGCACCATCTCACAAGTCTATCTGCTATTTGGGTGTATCTCCTTTGCGAAGGAGATATACCTTCAGCCTATTTTATGTGGGTTGCTTGTCTCTCTCTCTCTCTTTTAATTTTTTTAATGTTTATTTATTTTTGAGAGAGAGACAGCACGAGCAGGGAAGGGGCACAGAGAGAAGGAGACACAGAATCTGAAGTAAGCTCCAGGCTTCAAGCTGTCAGCACAGAGCCTGATGTGGGGCTCGAAACCACAAGCCATTAGATCATGACCTGAGCCAAGGTTGGGTGCTTAACCGACAGCCACCTACACACCCCTTTATCCTTTTAGATTGTCAGATACATGTATTAAGAATATCTTCTTCCAATCTAAGATTTGCTTTTAATTCTCTTGAGGATTACTTTTGATAAAATGTTTTAATTTGTTGAAGTCCAGTTTTGTCCTATTGTTTAAGAAATCTTTGCCTACTCTAAGGCAATAAGGATTTCTCCTATGTCTTTTCTAGAAGTTCTATCCATTTTGCCTTTCCATTTAGGCCTAGTTTTGAATTGATATTTATATAGGACATGAATAGAGATTTAAGGTCAAATTTTTTTCCCGTATGGATATCTAATTTCGAGCACTATCCATTCAGTATAAAATATCCATTCCCCCATTAAACTGCAATTAGGGCTTTATTGTAAATCAAGTGATTATACGTGTGTGATCTGTTTCTGGATTCTCTGTTCTATTCCGTTGGTCTATATATCCATCCATGTGATAGTAGCACATTAATAGAATAGCATTTTTACGAAGTCTTACAGTTAGGTAGTGTAAGTCCCCCAAATTTCTTTTTCTTCAAAATTTGTTTAGGTTATTTTAGATTTATGCATTTTTATATAAACTTTATAATAAGCTTGTCAATTTCCACAAAAAAAAACTTGGAGATTTTGTTGGGAACTGTATTTGGGAAGAATTAACATCTCAATAATATTTACTCTTGCAATTCATAAGAACAGTATATTTCTCTATTTAGCTCTTTAATTTTTTGGCAATATTTTGCTGCTTTCGTTGTAGAGAGCTATACATATTTCTTTATTCTTAGATATTTGGCATTTTTATTTATTTATTTATTTATTTATTTTTTTCAACGTTTATTTATTTTTGGGACAGAGAGAGACAGAGCATGAACGGGGGAGGGGCAGAGAGAGAGGGAGACACAGAATTGGAAACAGGCTCCAGGCTCTGAGCCATCAGCCCAGAGCCTGACGCGGGGCTCGAACTCCCGGACCGTGAGATCGTGACCTGGCTGAAGTTGGACACTTAACCGACTGCGCCACCCAGGCGCCCCTGATATTTGGCATTTTTAAATGCTACAGTAGATGGTTTTTTTTTTTAAAGATTTCATTTCCCAAATATTTCTTGTTAGTGTGTACCAATACAACTGATTTTGGTATATTGACTTCAGTCATGCAGAATTGTTAAATTTACTTATTAATTCTAATGACATGTTTGTAGATTCTGTGGGGATTTTTACATATTCAATCATGTCATTTGCACAAAATGGTATTTGTACTTCTTTAATTCCAATCCTTGTCCCTTTCATGTACTTTTTTTTACTGTACTAGCTAGGACTTCTAGTACAATCCTGAATACACAGGGCAATAGAGTATGTCCTTATTTTGCTTCTACTATTTGGGGGAATGTTTTCCATATTTCATCCTTCAATATATTAGGTAAGAAACTTATGAACTTTAACTGAGATATAATTTACCCACAATAAACTATATCCATTTGAAGTGTAAATTCAGTGAGTCTGACCATTGTAACCAGCTGTGAAACCACCTCTAACGTCAAGATAATGATCATTTCCACTCCATCCAAAAATTGGTTGGTGGGTAGAATTCTAAGAATAATCCCTAATGGAGCTCATCCTTATAACACCCTCCTCTTTGAGTGTGTGTGGAACCTGCCGATATTGAGATGTCATTCTAACCGTTATATATGTCATACAGCAATAGGGAGACCATTCAGCTCGACCATTCAGCTTAATCACATGAACCCTTTAAAAGCAGAGGGAATAAATCAGAGATTTAAAACATGAGAAGGACTCCACCTGCCTTTGCTTGTTTGAAGATGGGGGAGGCCACGTGAGAAGGAACTACAGGTGGCCTTATGAAGCTGAGGGTGACCTCTGACCGACAACCAGCAAGGAATCAGGTACCTCAGTCCTGCAAACACAAGGACGTCCAACAATCTAAAGGAGCTTGGAAGCAGATTCTTCCACAAGGTTTCCAGAGAAAAGCCCAACTTGACCTTGATTTTGGTCTTGGGAAACCCTCAGCAGAGAACCCAGGTGAGCCTACTTGGGCTTCTGACCTAAAAAATTCGGAGGTATTGAAAGAGTGTTTTCAACGTTTATTTATTTTTGGGACAGAGAGAGATAGAGCATGAACGGGGGAGGGTCAGAGAGAGGGAGACACAGAATCGGAAGCAGGCTCCAGGCTCTGAGCTGCCAGCCCAGAGCCCGACGCGGGGCTCGAACTCACGGACCGCGAGATCGTGACCTGGCTGAAGTCGGACGCCTAACCGACTGCGCCACCCAGGCGCCCCTTGAAAGAGTGTTTTAATACTATTTTAAGCTGCTATGCTTGTGGAAATTTTTTAGATACAATAAAAAACGAATAGACATTTTGATACCTGGAAGTGGGTTCTGCCATAACAAATACCTAAAACGTGGGAACGGCTTTGGAATCGGGGAGGTGTTAGAAGACTTCCAAAGAACAAAATAGAAAACGTCCCAGTCACTTTGAAAAGACTTTCTGAAATATTACCGAGTAGTAGACATTGAGAAGGCCAAGTGCTTGGAACAAAGTGATGAGCATAATTTTGGAAACTGGAGGAAGATAGACCCCGTTACATGGCGGCAGAAGTTTTGCAGAATTTTCTTCCACAGCTATGTGGAAAGAAAAATATGTAAATGACTATTTTTAATTTTTAAAAAATGTTTATTTATTTATTCTGAGAGAGAGAGAGTGAGTGGGAGAGGGGCAGATAGATAGATAGAGAACCCCAAGCAGGCTCTGCTCTGACAGTGTGGAGCCTAGTGGAGTGTGAGGTTTGAACTCCCAAACCATGAGATCATGACCTGAGCCAAAATTGAGTCGGACGCTTAATCGACTGAGCCACCCAGGTGCCCCTTAATTTTTAATTTGTTAACACATTGAATTTTATCAATTGATTTTTGAACGTTAAATCAATGTTGCATTCCTGAGATAAATTCCACCTGGTCATGATATATTATTCTATTGATATATTGCCGGATTCAAAGTGCTTAAATTTCAGTGAAGATTTTGTGTCTGTGTTTATGAGGGATATTGGTCTGTAGTTCTATTTTCATGTACTATTTTCATCTGGTTTGGTATCAGAAAGTCACGCATGATGTAGTGCTGAATTATGTTCATAATGATGTCATAAGGGATTTGTTTTTCTTGTAGCATTGTCATTGTGTTCCAGACAGTGTCAGAGTCTGGGTCTCCACTTGGAATTGCAGCAGAATAGTATTCTTCGAAAAGAGTCCTATGGAAAGACAAGTCCTACCTACTTTCTTCAGCTAAATGGTGATCAGGGTCCACAAGTGGAGAACACTCTGGTGATTGCCTTCCTGACTGTTGTATGCAACATTCTACTTCCAGAATTTAGCACAGTGCTTGGTTAGAGCACAAGCTCAAATGCACTAGACCTGTGATTCTCAACCAGGAACAGTTGTGCTCTCCAGAGGACATTGGCTTATCACAAATGGGAAAAGGGAGAGGGGAGAGTGCTACTGGCACGTAGAGGGGAGGATCAGGATGCTGCTAGACCTCTTACAACGTCCTTGGCAAGTTGGGTGTGCTGCACATACTTTTCAGAGTGGTGTATGTGCCTCAAAAGCCTTTGGTGGTCGCTGTTACAAAATGGACGTGCCAATTTCTAAGGTGCACAGGGCTGGATATATCAGGGAGTCAAACCTGCCCCGAACAAAGGTCTGGCCCCCTGGAAAAGGCCTCCTGGGGACAGTGGTGCAGCAGGAACTCAGGGGCAGGGAGGCTGAGCTCTGGGAGTGCCTCAGGGATTGGACCTCCCTGTGAAAAGTCTGCATCGTGCCAGAGGCTTCTGTGCGGGTGGGACAGCCTTTCAGAAACTTTGCTGCGTGAGCATTGCTCATCTTGTAATATCTCCTTTGATAAAGTTCACTGGCCACTGCTAATATGTCAGATTTCTCACTGTTCTTGTTCTTTGAAGATCAAAGATACAAAGACTTAGGAGAGAAAAAAAAAGCACTGAACAAATTTGGACAAGTGTCAGACTTTGCCTGCATATGCTTTATTGATTTATAAAACTGGCAGATGTCAATGATAAGAGATTCAAGCAATGCAGGTAAGTGAAAAAAGGCTACAGATTTCTTCAAATGCCACCACCCAGAGACAGCCAGTAAGCATCATGACAAATGTTGCCTTCTGATCCCCTGTGGACCGAGGGATATGAGCAAGAGAGAGACAGAATTTAACAGACGGAAGGGCAAAGAGATGGATGGATGGGGACAGAGCAATGAAGGAGCTGGCCGCTCTCGCCCCAGCTGCCATGGGATTCAATCTCATGTTAAGGGCTAATTGAAAAAAAAAAAAAGTAAAATTACAATGACTCTCATTCAGATATAAAATAAACATTTTATTTAAATCATCACTAATGAGGCAACTGGTAAGATTTTATAAGGAGTTCAAATAAAAATCCAAAGAACAGACACACTGATAGCAGGAAAACATGGGACCTGGGGAATGAGACTCGTTCCTTGGGCAGAAAAAAACACAATTGCTTGCCTGTAGAAAAAATTCTTTTGCATTGTTCTCAATTATCGACAACCTAAAGAGTTGTAAAGTTGCTCAAAGGTAACGAAAGATGAGAATCAGATAATCCTGAGAGGTATGAGCAAAACAATGCATAATTTTCCTTTGGAGACACCCAGTAATCTATTTTGCTTACTTCAGATTTCCTTATACCCAGATGTTCTTACTTCAAGCCTAGAGCCCTTTTCTCCAGCAGACTATGGTCTTCTGAGATTCCTATTTCTTACTCTTGCCAGAAGGAGTTTTTGAGCACTGCAGGGACAACTTCAACAGTCAGAAAAGACTGAAAGATATTTTTGAGCTTTTGTATCTTCTAATTTTTTATTAAAAAAAATCATATTCTTTACTCCAAAAAGTGAAAAAATATATAAGTAAAATATAAGTATTTGTCTTATTCCCCCTGCTCCAACATGTCCCCTGCCCCAGGGCTAACCAATATGGTTTATCACATACCTCTCTATACTTTCCTCATGTTTCGACAGTCATACACGAACACTGAAACACACATATAGGAATTTGGGTTGTGAGAGTTTACACAAGTGGAAATACACTGTATATGTAACTGCATCTTGCTTTTCTTACATAAAGTAATACACTGAGGATGTCTGAGATGCACAGATACTGATGGAATGCATTCACACAAGTAGCCGCAGGACTTGCCGTGACAGGGATATCGTCCTCCAAGCCTCTGCTACTTGGAACTGAGTGAGGAAGAAATGCAAACAGTGGGGGATTAGGAGAGGGGTATCCTTGCAAGTAGGTATGGTGGGGAGTGGGGAAGGGGGGCAGGCTTTGTTACTTGAATTGGGTCACAGTGGTGGCACATCTTTGCCCAGCCAGAATGCACTTGTGATGGTATTTCACAACTGCTCAGGGTTTGAGGCGGGAGCATTGCTCTTCAGTTTTAAAGAAAATATTATTGAGTGCCTGGGTGGCTCAGTCGGGTAAGCCTCCACCTCTTGACTCTTGATTTTGACTCAGGTCATGATCTCATGGTTGGTGAGATCGAGCTCCTCTTTGGGCTCTGTGCTGACAGTGCCCATGTTCCATGGGATTCTCTCTCTCTCTCTCTCTCTCTCTCTCTTCTTTTACCCCTTCCCTGCTCATGCTCCTGTGCACACTTGGGCTCTGTCTCTCAAAATAAAGAAATAAACTTAAAAAAAAATTATTACCCTAGCAGTAGAGCTGATTAATTTTCAAAGAAAATGATGTATTTACTAGTGGGAAAGGGGTTTCCCTACCCCCATCTTCTAAGAAATAACTAAAAATCTAACACTGTAGTCTTTGGACGTCAAAGGAATGCTTGCTACATGTAGCAAATTAAACACTCATATTCTATTGAAAGCTGCCTGCCCCCTCGACTCCACCCCGTCATTAAAAACAAAAACAGAAACAAAAACAAAAACGACAACCCTGGAAGATGTTTATGTGCTAAACATGAGTGATTGGAAAGAAACTTCCTCATTGCTGATAGAAATTTATGCTAACTGGAACCAAGAAAAATATGTTTGGTGGTAGAGTGGGAAAGAAAAGGAGTATTAAAAGAAATTCCTGAAAGGGAACACTATGAAATTTACTTTTTGTAAGACTCTTTCCTAGCTGGATGGGAAAAACCCTTAAAGCAGTGTGATCTTGTTAGCCTGACGGATGCAAAAACGAGGACCCCTGCCCCCAGCTGACAGGGGGAAACAGTCAGTAAGGAGCAGACTTAAGCCAAAGGACACCGGAATTTCTTATTCCTACTTGTCCCCAGAGGGCACCTGAATTTCTTTTACCTACTTGTCCCCAGGCCTAAGAACCTGCATTTTTTTTTAAAAAATTTTTTTTTTCAACGTTTATCTATCCTTGGGACAGAGAGAGACAGAGCATGAACGGGGAGAGGGGCAGAGAGAGAGGGAGACACAGAATCGGAAACAGGCTCCAGGCTCTGAGCCATCAGCCCAGAGCCTGACGCGGGGCTCGAACTCCCGGACCGCGAGATCGTGACCTGGCTGAAGTCGGACGCTTAACCGACTGCGCCACCCAGGCGCCCCAGAACCTGCATTTTTAAAAGCCACGTCCTTTAAGGCTTTTAGTGGCTCAGTAGGTAGAGCATGCCACTGTTGATCTCAGGGTCATTATTTTGAGCCCCACATTGAGGGTACAATTTACTTTAATAAAAACTAGCTCCATTACACTTTCAGTGGTACATTTCTGTCCATACTGCCTTTGGTGTCAATCAACACATGTTTTATTGATCATTTACTATGTGCCAGGAGCTATGGGGGTTATAACTCCAGGGTATGGTAAGCTCCTTAAAGGCAGAAACCATCTTGTTTGAGACAAAGAGGTAAAAATGGAAGTAATATACAAGGCAGCATGTAAAGAATTTTTAATGGTGAGCAAAGACATTCTACTTCTTGAAAATTTTTTGAAGTTTTCAGCAGAAAGGAATTCCGAGAGGGAGGGAAAAGTGTTTTGCATGCAGCAGGAGCTTAATACATATGTGATGTTTAGAAGCAGAGACTCCTTTGAAACTGGGCTTTAGGAAAAGATCTCCACGAAGCAGTAAGGGGTCATGGTAATGAAAACAGTAGTAATTATGATCATGGTGGAAATGGTAATAGATGGAGCTTGCCTTCAGTAAGCTTATCATTTCATTTCATCTTTACAGCCACCCCAAGAGTTAGATATTTTGATCATTCCCATTTTAGAGATGAGAAAAACAGAGGCCTAGGCCAGTTCAGAGAACAAGTGAAGACGCGGCAGAGTGACTAGAAACCAGAAGCTTTAGACCACAGACACACACTTGCGGTTGAGAAAGTGGAGTCTATTCCTCATTGTAAGAGTGGGAGAAAACACACCATGGGGGATCGTGGGGCGTCTTAATAAGAGAGTGTTGGAAAGAGCTATTATAGGGCTTTGGATTTGGATGGGTAACATTGGGGAAGTGTCTGAGGAAGCAGAGTTTCTCTCTTGATGGAGTTATTCTATAATTGATTAATAAATTTCATCTATATGGAGGGCAGACTAGAGAGGATAAAGTTGTAGTTGGTACAGAAGCAGCAGTACCTCATTTTGCCAAGGAGAGGAGAGACATTTGGTGTTTGGGGTGTGCAGTGACCTAAGTGGATATTCTGTGAGATTATGACCTACAGGAGAACAGTATGACTTGGCAGCAAGCATCAGATCTGTTTGTAATATCCTTAGGGCTCAGCTGTTAGTTCCCAGATGTTGGGGGCTGCCTTCTTTCCTTCTAACCCTTGAGTAGTTTGGGTAAGGAGCTGAGATAGTTAACTTCACTTTCTTTGCCTGTGCAGTGCATTCAGAGTCACACAGGCAAAGGACCTGGCACCTAGCCCACAGAAGGCTCTCCATCACTGGGTCATTTCTGTAGGAGGAAGACTGTAGATGGCGACAGGGTGGATTGGGTTTCCTATCACTCAGAAGATGGGCATTGAGTTGGGGAATGGCAGGGGTGGGGGCAGGAATGTGGAGAAAATTTTATTTCTCTTGGAGTTGCCACTAAATGGCTAGACTCACATTTTGACTTCTCCTGCAGCTTAGGAGCTATGTTCAATAGTGGTTTTGTTTTGTTTTTGTTTTGTTTTCCAGAAAAAGGCAAGGACATCCTCATGATTTCCCCAGCAACATCCCCTATATTATTCCAGGCATAGAGAGTACAGTTAGCCCCTGGAGATGAACTGTTTTTCAAGAAATGTGCTTTTATTTTCTTTCCATTGCGGATATTGGTGAAATAAAGCTGAGCTCATCATATAATCTTTTCCTTTATATAGTTATAGACAACATTTATGTCTTAGGATTGGAGAAAGAAAGCCCTGATGCAGCAAAAATCTTTGGTGCATAATTAATTTCCAGCACATCAGGTGATGAGTGAAGCTCAGTTATAGTTGCAAGGAAATTTTTTTTTTTCAAACCTGAAGATATGAAGTAGAAACAGCTGTTCAATTTTTAAGCAGATCTTACATGTTTTTAATGAGTAAATCCAATAACCAGCACCGTTCTATGATTCTTTTGGACATTTGTAGTTAACAATGAGCCCGTGGTGTTAAATATCCTCCAAGTGGGGAAGGGTCTCCTTTCATTGTTTGGAGGTGGGCACATTTCATTAGAGCACTGTTACTGTGTCAGGGAAAATAGGGCATTTTGCCATTTGAGAGGCAATTGCTGTTCTTATGAATAATATTATTAAAGGAAATGACAGTGCTTAGCAAGGTCAGCAAAATGAGAACTACAAAACACTGCGGTGTGCCTCTGGATGACAAATTCTTCTTTCTAAGAGAAGACAGAGAACTCTAAACATGAAAATACCTGCCCAGTAGAAGAGAAAACCCTGGAAAAATGTCAGTGTTCCCTGAGCACTAATTTTGCACACTTGTGAGATATCTAGACCAATCCAGATGGGTAAAAAAAGGAGAAGGGGGAGGAAGGAATTTTCGGGAGATTTGGGGTTCTGTTACACTGTGGAAGTCAGGAATTGTTTAAGATAGGACTTGTGTTGTTTCAGACAGACCGACTTAGCAAGGAAATTTGCCCAACGTCAGATTTCTCATCCAAGAAATGGCAATAATAGGTTTCTTAATCATGTTCTTGCTGTCTTCAAGGCAATCTGAGATTTGGGCGCTGTTGGTAGAAAAATTTTCTCTGGTTACTTTTGGTTGCATCCAGCAACCAAATGTTATGTTAATTTCAGGTGCACAACTTAGTGATTTGACAAGGTTATACATTGTGCTGTGTTCACCACAAGTATAGCTCCCATCTGTCCATTACATCACTATTACGATATCATTTACTGAATTCTTTATGCTCTGCTTTTTATTTCCATGACTTAACTCGTTCCATACGTGGAGGCCTGTGTCTCCCTCTCCCCTTCACCCATTTTGCCCAGCCCTCTACCCAACCGCCCCCCCTCCACGGCAATCATCAATTCTCTGTATTTATAGTTCTGATTCTGCTTTTTTGTTTACTCATTTTCTTTTAGATTCCATTTGTGAGTGGAATCATATGGTATTTGTCTTTCTCAATGTGACTTATTTCACTTAGCATAATGCCCTCTAGGTCCAAACATGTTGTCTTAAATGGCACAATATCATCTTTTTTTTTTTTTTTATGGTTGTGTAATATACCATTGTGTATATACGCCAATTTTCCTTACCCATTTGTCTATTGATGGACAGTTAGGTTGCTTCCATATCTTGGCTATTGTAAATAATTATACAATAAACATAAGGGTGCATGTATCTTTTTCAGTTAGTGTTTTTGTTTTCTTTAGGTAAATACCCAATAGTGGAATTATTGAATCATGTGCTATTTCTAGTTTTAGATTTTTGAAGAAATTCCCTAGTGTTTTCCACAGTGGCTGTACCAATTTATATTTCCACAGTAGTGCACAAGGGTTCCTTTTTCTCCACATCCTTGCCAGGACTTGTTGTTTCTTGTCTTCTTGATTTTAGCCATTCTAACAGGGGTGAGGTGATACCTTGTTGTGGTTTTGATTTGCATTTCCTGATAATTAGTGATGTTGAACATCTTTTCATGTGTATGTTGGCCATCTGGATGTCTTCTTTGGAAAAATGTCTATTCAGGTCCTCTGCCCATTTTTAAATTGGATTGTTTGGGTTTTTTTTTGGTGTTGAGTTGTAGGAATTCTTAATACATTTTGAATATGAATCCCATATTGGATATATCATTTGCAAGTATCTTCTTTCATTTAGTAGATTGTCCTTTTGTTTTGTTGATGATTTCTTTTGCTGTGCAAATGCTTTTTGTTCTGATGATGTAATCCCAATAGTTTATTTTGCTTTTGTTTCCCTTGCCTTAGGAGACATATCTAGAAAATTGTTGCTATAGCTGATATCAGAGAAATTACCACCTGTGTTCTCCTCTAGGATCTTTATAGTTTCAGGTCTCACATTTAGATCTTTAATCCATTTTGAGTTCATTTTTGTGTGTGGTGTAAGAAAATGGTCCAATTTCATCCTTCTGCATGTAGCTACCCAGTTTTCAGAGCATCATTTGTTGAATAGACTGTTCTTTTCTGCATTGTATATTCTTGCCTCCTTTGTCATACATTAATTGACCATATAAATATGGGTTTATTTCTGGGTTCTCCACTCTGTTCCAGTGATCTGTGTGTCTATTTTCATGCCAGTACCATCTTGTTTTGGTTACTATAGCCGTGTAGTGTATTTTGAAATCCAGAATTGTGATAACCTACAGCTTTGTTCTTCTTTCTCAAGTGGGCACTCAGGGTCTTCTGTGGTTCCATACAGATTTTAGTATTATTTATTCTAGTTTTGCAAAAAAAATGCTGTTGATATTTTGATAGGGATTGCATTAAATCTGTAGATCGCTTGGGGTAATATGGACATTTTGATGATATTGATTCTTCCAATCCATGAGCATGGAATATCTTTCCATTTGTCTGTGTCATCTTTGATTTCATTCATCAGTGTTTCATAGTTTTCAGAGTACAGGTCTTTCACCCCTTTGGTTAAATTTAGTCCTAGGTATTTTATTCTTTTTAGTGCAATTGTAAATGGTATTTTTAAAATTTCTCTTTCTGCAATTTTGTTGTTAGTGCATAGAAATGCTACCAATTTCTGGGTATTAATTTTGTATCCTGTCACTTTACTGAATTCATTTATTACTTCTAGTAGGGTTTTGTTTTGTTTTGTTTTTGTTTGTTTTTTTTTTTTTTTGGTGTGGAATCTATAGGATTTTCTATGTATAGTATAATACTGTCTGTGAATAGTGACCGTTTAATTTCTTCTTTACCAATATGGTTAATTCTTATTTCTATTTTTATGATTGCTATGGCTAGGACTTCTGGTACTATGTTGAATAAAAGTAGTGAGAGTGGACATTCTTGTCTTGTTCCTGAGCTTAGAGGGAAAGTGCTCAGTTTTTCACTCAGTTTATCACCATTAAGGATGAGGTTAGCTGTGGGTTTTTCATACATGGCGTTTATCATGTTGAGGTTTGTTACCTCTAATCCCATTTTGTTGAGAGTTTTTATCATGAATGGATGTTAAATCTTGTCAAATGCTTTCTCTGTATCTATTGAGATGATTGTATGATTTTATCCTTTGTTTTGTTGATGTGGTGTATGATGTTGATTGATTTGCAAATGTTGAACCATCTTTGCACCCCTAGTAACAAATCCCATCTGATCGTGCTGAATGATCTTTTTAATGTATTGTCGTATGCAGTTTGCTAATATTTTATTGAAGATTTTTGCATCAATGTTCATCAGGGATATTGGCTTGTAGCTTTCTCTTTTGGGGTGTCTTTGTTTTTGGTATCAGGGTAATGCTGACTTCATAGAATGTATTTGGAAGCTCTCCTTTCTTTTCAATTTTTTGGAACGGTTTGAGAATAGATATTAACTCTTATTTAAATGCCTGGTAGAATTCACTTGTGAATCCATCTGGTCGTGGACTTTTATTTTTAGGTCATTTTTTGATTACTGATTTAGTTTTGTTACTTATAATCAGTCTATTCAGATTTTCTATTTCTTCCTGGTTCAGTTTTGGAAGATCACACGTCTCTAGGAATTTAATCACTTCTTCTAGGTTGTCCAGTTTGTTGGCATATAATTTTTCATAGTATTCTCCTATAATTCTTTGTATTTCTGTGGTATCACAAATTTCTCCTCTCTCATTTCTGATTTTATTTATTGGGTCTTTTTTCTTTTTTTTTTTCTTGATAAGTCTGGCTAAAGATTTGTCAATTGTATTTGCCTTTTCAAAGAATCAGCTTTTGGTTTCATTGACTTTTTCCTATTTTTCTTTTTAGTCTCTACGTCATTTGTCTCTGCTCTAATCTTTATTATTTCCTTTCTTCTGCTCACCTTGGGTTTTGTTACTTCTTCTTCTAGTTCCTGTAGGCATAAGGTTAGATTATTTATTTGAGTCTTTTTTTTATTTCTTGACATAGGCCTATATTGATTTATACTTACCTCTTAGAACTGCTTTTGCTGTGTTCCAAAGATTTTGGACCATTATGTTTTCATTTTCATTTGTTTCCATGTATTTTTTTTTTAATTCTTCTTTGATTTCTTTGTTGACCTATTGATTGTTTAGTATCATGTTGTTTAGTCTCCATGTGTTTGTTTTTTTCCAGTTTTTTTCCTTGTGATTTATTTCTAGTTTCATACTGTTGTAGTTGGAAAAGATGCATGGTGTGATTTCAGTCTTGAATTTATTAAGGCTTGTTTTGTGGCCTAATATGTAATCTATTCTGGAAAATATTCCATGTGCACTTGAAAAGAATGTGTATTCTGTTGTTTTGGGATGGAATGTTTTGTATATATCTGTTATGTTCATCTGGTCCAATGTGTCATTCAAAGACATTGTTTTCTTACTGATTTTCTGTCTGGATGATCTAGCCATTGATGTAAGTGGAGTGTTAAAGTCCCCTACTATTATTGTATTACCATCAGTTTCTCTCTTTGTGTCTGTTGATATTTGCTTTATGTATTTAGGTGCTCCAGTGTTAAGTGCATGGATATTTATAATTGTTTTAGCCTCTTGTTAGATTGGTCCCTTTATCATTATGTCCCTTATTGGTCTCTTGTTACAATCTTTGTTTTAAAGTCTGTTTTTTCTGATATGAGTATAACTACCCTGGCTTTTTCTTTTTATGTTTATTTATTTTTGAGAGAGAGAGAGAGAGAGAGAGCTCGAGTGGAGGAGGGGCAGAGAGAGAGAGGGAGACACAGAATCCGAAGCAGGCTCCAGGCTCCGATCTGTCAGCACAGAGCCCAATGTGGGGCTTGAACCCATGAACCATGAGATCAAGACCTGAGCTGAAGTTGGATGCTTAACCAACTGAGCCATCCAGGCACCCCTACCCTGGTTTTTGTTTGTTTGTTTGTTTCCATTTGCATGGTGAATGTTTTTCATCCCTTCACTTTCAGTCTCTATGAGTTTTAGGTCTGAGGTGAGTCTCTTACAGGCAGCGTATAGATGGGCCTTGATTTTTAATCCATCTCACCACTCTGTGTCTTTGTATTTGAGCATGAAGAAATCTTTTTTCTCTTTTGCCACCTTTTACCTTTTTACGCCCTTCTCCACATTTTATGTATATGTTGTCACATATTGCATCTTTTTATTCATATTTTTCTTATGTCTAATTATGGCCATCCGTCTTCCACTTGAAGAATTCCCTTTAAGATTTCTCATAAGGCTGGTTTAGTGGTGATAAACTCCTTTATCTTTTCTTTTTCTGGGGAACTCTGCCTCCTTCATATCTGAATGATAACCTTGCCGGGTAAAGTATTCTGGATTGTAGGTTTTTTCCTTTTAGCACTTTGAATATATCATGCCACTCCCTTCTGGCTTGTAAAGTTTCTACTGAAAAATTAGCTGATAGTCTTATAGATATTCCCTTCTAGGTAATTTTTTGTTTCTCTCTTGCTGCTTTCAGGATTTTCTCTTTATCTTTAACCTTTGACATTTAAAAATTTATGTGCTGTGGTTGGACCTCCTTGGGTTTATCTTGTTTGAACTTTCTGGGCTTATTGGACTCGGATGTCTATTTTCCTCCTTAGGTTAGGGCAGTTATTAGTTGTTCAAATAAGTTTTCTTCCTTTCTCTCTCTTCTTCTTCTGGGAACTCCTTCCTATAATGTGAAAGTTCACTTGATGTTGTCCATGAGATATCTTAATCTATCCTAATTAAAAAAAATTTTTTTAACATTTATTTATTTTTGAGAGACAGAGACAGAGCACAAGTGAGGGAGGAGCAGAGAGAGAGAGGGAGACACAGAATCTGAAGCAGGCTCCAGGCTGTGAGCTGTCAGCACAAGGCCTGACATGAAGCTTGAACTCATGAACTGTGACATCATGACCTGAGCCAAAGTTTGATGCTTAACCAAGTGAGCCACCTAGGAGCCCCTGTATATACTAGTTACTCTTTAAAACTATAGCATTTTACAGAGAATAAATAAAATAATAATAATAATAATAATAATAAAGAAAAAAGAAAATATAAGGGAATCAAGGAAGAAATAAAAGAAAAAAGAAGAAAAGGAAAAAGAGAACAAGAACAAAAAGAACAAAACCAAAAGAAAAAAATAAAAATAAAACAAGACAAATTTTAAAAAGTAAAAATAAAATAAAACAGTAAAAATTACAACACACACACACACACACACACACACACACACACACACACACACACCTGCAGCTTGTTTTCTGTGCCCCAGCACCACAGGATAGCTGGTATGGGCTTGTGGACTATGGGCTCTCTGAGGTCACAAGCTCCCTGTGACAACTGAACCTACCTGTTATAGCGTCTGGACCCTACTCCAGTCTAGATTTTTAAGGTAGGGTTGGGAACATAAACCTCATCATTCTTCAGTCCCTCACCTGGAGAGCTTTCTCTCAGCTCCCCCGACACCTGGCAGACTTCAAGTTTTGTCTCTTTCATGTGCTAATTGCTCTTTTAAACCGTGGCTTTTTTTTCTGTGCCCAAGGACAGAGGGATCTGTTCTGGTTCCTCAGTACTATCCCTTCTCACTGCCATTCACGACATTGGGGGTGGGGGTTCCCTTTGTTACTGTGTCTCCATCTTCCACTCTCTCTATCTTCAGGGATAGAGAGGTCTGCCGTTCTCTCCATCTTCATTGTTCAATAGCTGTTCAGTCGGCCCTCAGTGCTCCTTCAGGAGGAATTGTTCTATTAATAGGTGTAATTTCCTGTGTTCTGTGCAGGAGGTGAATTCAGAGTCTTCATCAGCTTGAATCAGAACCCCTCACATCCAGCACTTTTTAATCTTCAAGGATTCACATACATTTCATACCACATAAGCCCCGTGATTTCTGTTATAGCTGTGGAAATTAAAACTCAAAGAGATAACCAAAGTAGCCAGGACTGACCATGTAGTACCTGCGTAGAATGCTAAGATTCAGCCCCTCTAGCTTACTGTTTGTCTCCATTTACATACCATAATTATTAATATTTAATTATGTTGTACATTTTACGTTTGTTTTCCTATGATTTATAGTTAGAACTCAGAATCAATCTAATGACGGTAGACTTACTTGAACTTGATCTTTTTGGTTGCATTTTTACGGGACTCCTTGTGATAGGCAGGCTCTACAGAGAAAGCACGGTGCCCCATTAAAAGAATTTGTAATTGAGTAGGGATGGGCATACACGTTAGCAGCTTCATTAATTGGACTTGTTTTGCCTGCAAGTGATAGAAACTTAACTGTCTCTTGGTGTCATATGTCCCCAACTCTGCGGGAGGCACAGAGAGCAGTAAGACTTCAAGAATCACTGGAGCCCAGGGGCGCCTGGGTGGCGCAGTCGGTTGAGCGTCCGACTTCAGCCAGGTCACGATCTCGCGGTCCGTGAGTTCGAGCCCCGCGTCAGGCTCTGGGCTGATGGCTCAGAGCCTGGAGCCTGTTTCCGATTCTGTGTCTCCCTCTCTCTCTGCCCCTCCCCCGTTCATGCTCT